>NC_092504.1:123578995-124203995 GCF_047511675.1 Marmota flaviventris
TACAAGAGCTCAAGCAATTAACCTTTCTCTCTCTCCCTCTCCCTGCCCCACCCTGATCCCCTGCTGCCCAGAGCTTTCCTCCACACGCCCTTCCTACCTTGATGTTCTGCCTCACCTCAAGCCCAGAACAATGGAGTCCACTGACCACAGACTGAACCACTGAAACCCTGAGCCCAACTGAACTCTTCCTCCTCGAGGTCGTGCTTGTCACGTATTTGGGTCACAGCGACAGAAAGCTGGCTGACACACAGGGGTTACCTGCCTTTTCCAGTGTGTTGGCGTTGACTGCGAGAGAGGTGGCATTAAAACTGCTAGCACCTCAGCCCTAACCAAGGCAGCAGCTCCAGGCTACCCTGGCTGTCTTGCCTTCTGCACGGTCAGACAAACGCAGGGGGCAAGTGGGGGGAATGGGGTTCCCTTGAAGAATATCCCTGATGAAGTAGTAAAAAAAAAAAAATGATTCAACGTATTAACTCCAGACCCTTGACTACAGATCCTGGAGAATCTTCTGGATGGAGAAATGGGAACACATGAAGCATTGCTGCTTGCCCAAGTGCAACGGCTGTCTCAAGGCACAGCACAGGAGAGAGTTTGAAGGCAGCTGAATTAACTGCTTTTTCCATACAGCACTATTTTTGCTTGAAAAAATGACTCAGACAAACTGTAGTTTTCTGATGTCTATTTGGCAGATTTTTTTTAAAAATGAATGAAGGGATCCTGCCACTTGAATGAAAACAAATGAGAATTTTTGTTGCCACTGACAAAATTTGAGATTTCAGTGGAAATTAAAATTTTCAAAACCCATATTTGCCATTATTATCCTGACAATTTCCCAATAATTAAGGAGTTTTCAAAATGAGTTTGGTGGGGACACTAATGGATGTCATTCTGGTATTGTACAGTGAGGGGAGTCAGCATTTGGAAGATCTGCATAATTTGGTAGACCAACACTTTTCAAATGACCAGCGCATGTTACAGAATCTTAATTAAAAATAGATTTTAATGTAAAAAATCAAGAACTTTTTATTGACATGGTTTCAGATTCCATATTGCAACTAATCTTTAAGATTAAACTATCCCTTGTAAAGTTTTGTTATGCTATCAAGGAAGAATATTCACAAATATCTGATAAGGCTATTAAAATACTCTTCTCTTTTCCAACTACATGTCTTGGGGAGTCTTCAGCCCCCACAATGTGTAACAACAGATTGAATAAATAAGCATATCTGAGAATCTCATTGTCTTCTCTTGAATCAGAAATTAAGCACATTGGCAAAAATGTAAAACAAGGTCACTCTTCTCATAATTCTTTTTGTTTTAGAAAATATGTTTTTCATTAAGTGTAATATAAGTTAACAAGTAATGAAGCTAATAATTCTATTTTGTAACTGAATTAATAACTACATCATCTACAATTTGTTTTAATTTCCAATAGAGTGGCTATTAATAGATATAACACATGCAAGCCAAAGCTCTTTGGTGTCCTCAATAATTTTTGAAAATATAAAGGGATTCCCAGATCAAAGACTTTGAAAACCTTTCTATTAAGCCATTATAAATCTATGCAGCTGATTGCTGATCTGAAATGTCAGGTAAAATCTCACCTTTCATAAGCAAGGTTTTGCACTGTGTCAAGTTCTTGGTGGTAAGCAACAGAAATTAATTCTGCCTATTCAGAAGGAAAGAAGTATTGGAAAGCTACTTGTAGCTCATAAAATCAGGTGAGCCAGAGGCAAGGATGTTGGGTATAGCCAAGATCTCGTCTCAGCCACAGAAGAGTCTTCATTTGATGGCGTGTTACGGGCAGGCAGATCTGGCTGGACAGAGATGCTGTCCCTGGCAACAGAACCTCCATACATTCATCCCATAAGCCCTCCACTCCACCATAGCCCATCTCAATAGTCCCCCATCTTCTTGCCCTGCAATCAGCACCTCAGGGGAAATCATTTCATTGACTGAGCCTCATTTACACATCTCTACCCCAGTTGCCAGGGAGATGGCGAAAGACACGTGTTTTCCCTTCAGGTTCCAAAATGGAAGGGAAGGATTTTCCCTTTGCTTTTTGTGGGATACCCCCCAAATAGGCAAAGGGTTTGAAATAATACTGGGCATCCCCAAAGAACAACTACCTAAATCTTAACTTATGAAGCACATGAGAAGCAGTAAAGTCATTGAAGTGTGTAATTTTCATATTTATCAGTTTAATATGAAACAGTGGGAAAAAATAATAGCATCATCTGTAATTTCCTATAATGTCATTAGATGTTACATATGCAACAAACTCCTATGGCTTACTCTTTCTTCCTCAGGGAATGCTATTGAGACATTCCTAGTTTCTTTTGCTGATTTGTTTAATTTATAAAATATCTTCCTTGCTAATACAATATATCAATTGTTTATTATAATAGTTATAATATTTCATGTGAGGCCCATGTAGGAGAATAAGGAACAACTTGACGGAAAATGTAAAAAGACTTTCTTTTTTCAGATTGTCACAGCCAAAGCAAAGCCCAAATCTGTCTACCCAAATTTGGATGAGGATTGTTTTCTGAGTTATGTGGGACACTGCTTCAAATCTTAACCAAAGTAAAGAATTAGGTTGTTTTGATGGTTAATTTCATGTGTCAGCATGGCTACGTTATGGTTCTCAGATATTTGATCAAATACTTTGAAGCTATTTTGTTGTTGCTTAGATGTGAGTAAATTTAAATCAGTAGACTCCGGGTAAAGCCGATTACACTCCACAGCAAGGGTGGGCCCTATATAATCAGTTGAAGACCTAAAGAAAAGTTTGGAAATCCCTGAAGGAAGAAGAAATTCTGCCTCAAGATTGCCTTCAAACCTTCAACTCTTCCCTGGGTCTCCTGGCTGTTAGCCTATCCTGCAGATTTCAAACTTGCAGCCTTCCTAATTCCTGATTAATTTCTTAAAATTGATCTCTACCTCTATGTACACATAGGATGTGTACATAGAGGTAGAGATCAATTTTAAGAAATTAATGGTTCTGTTTCTCCAGGGGATACTAATACAGTTTGGAATAATTGGTTCTGTTTCTCCAGGGGATACTAATACAGTTTGGAAGTCCTACTTACCATAATTTTTCCAACATGCCAAGCTCATTGCAAAGAATGGACACTTCATAGGATTCACTGAAGAAAATTATGTTCCAAGAAAAAAGTCTAACACTATACTCTCTAACACAACACCACTAGCCACATGTGGATGTTGGTACTTTAAATGTGGCTATCCCATGTATTGAAAGGATAATATTTTGAATATACTGGATGAAATAGATTAGATTGGTCATGTTAATTTCAAACAGCTGACATTTTTGTAATGCACCTACTGGAAAAGTTTAAATCACCTGTGTGGCTCCAAGCAGTACTAATCTAACCCAACTCTCAAACTCTGGGGCTCCACAAAGATCTCCTCTGTTTCCTCCCTACCACTGGCTGCAATGTACTCATTCTGAATGCAATGATTCCTTTGATCTCACTGAGGTCTTTGAGATGTGGTTGGTCTAAAAGCAAGGGTGGGTGTAGCCGGATACAACTGCCAAGAGACACAGGCAACAGGAGCCAGGTATGAGTGGCTGTCCTAACAATGTCAGAACACTGTTATTCAATCTGTCATCATCAATCAAAACACGGGTCATGACCATTTGCAGGTCAAGGAAACAACCTTGAGGGGAGGCACATTGACCTTGCCAATTTTATTGTCTTCATCTAAGGTGTGAAGATTTTATTCTCTGTGCCTCTGATTATTAAATGAGTTCGGAGTACTTTGCTCTGTCCCAAAGGAATGTTCTATTGGAGTAGGGTGTTGAATGCAACCATTTGGATCATGAAAGATACAACTCCAGAGGATGTGCTTGAAGAGATTCTTAAAGGGATTGCTCATGGATAGTTCAGGTGCATTCTCATGTGACTGGCAAACATTCTAACATTTTTTGGTCAGAATTAAAACCTGAGGGCTATTTAGGGATAGGGCATGTCCTTGTCTTCTTATTTGGGCTGAGGTAGAGAGGACAGTGTGTTTTTTCCCATGTTGAAATGCTGTGGTCCTACTTTGCTAGGGAACCATTAATAAAGCTTCCAGAAATTTCTAATATATGCTGCTATTTTTCCTATAATGCTTGAATTTTGTTATTAACACATCACAGTCTTCAACTTATGAATTCTTGGAAATGTAGAAATTTGTTTTATACCAAGACCAAGAAGAAGAATAGAGGAGAGAGATGAGACCAGGGAAGGAGATGTGGGTTCAAGTTTTAGCTCTAGAAAAATCACTTAACTCGTCTGTGATTTGTATTTCTTATTCCGTTAAAATGGGAAGTTCGTCATCATGTTCTTTGAGGTTTTTCCCTCCTGCCTCTAATATTTGATGAAGTGGAAGGAATTCAGGGGACTGTCTTTGGAAGTCTACACCATAGGATCTTTTTAGCAATTGAAAACGTTAGGCAAGCTCACTTTTGAAGTGTCTTCTAGTTCAAAGATCATTTAACCCTTTTCTGCTCAAGAAAATCAAATGTATGCCACAAAATGCCATTCTTCACATTCCCTGGCATAGCAGAAGATGTCTTAAGGCTTTTAATCATTAGGGATAGTACCTGTGGTTCAGCTTGACAGATGGAACTTGTTGATTTGAAATAACCACATTCTCCAATTTCAGGCTGAACTGTGGTTGCATGTGTGCCATCTGGATTTTGCAGAAGGATCCAGGGTAAATGCAACCTGGTGCCAAACCCTAGGTCCTGCTGAGACCCTAGGTCTTTGGGGTAGACCCAGTAGAGATTTTTTCTAGCAATAAAGCAGACAAGCCCAGTTGGAGGGAGATTCTCAGTGGTGGGTTTTACGCCACCGGGAAATAAAAGATGAACACAGGTCAAGTAGAAATGGGGAGGCCTTCAGCCCGGTTTGGAAGGCAGCCCAGAGATTCTGAAGGAGAGAGCAGTATGGATAGAACTGCAATGGAGTTGGAGACCCAGGTGTGCTGGAACTTTTTGCTTAAAAACCTAGCAATACAAAAATGCCCCTTACTCTTCTGTTTCTAAATGTGGAAATAAAGAGCAACCTGGCTTTGTGTATTTTCTCAAGTATTCTGAAATTTAATGATTCTAGAAGCTGCTGAAATTTGTGACTAGAAGGTGCCAGCATGTGCAGAGAGTCACTACTGAGGTTTGTCATCTTTATGTAGATATATACCATTTTGACCAAAATTGCTGCAAAGCTCAGGAATATCTATATCTTAATCCACTAATTTATCTTAACCCACTTCTTTTATGTACAGTAACCATCGATGATAAGCAGCTCTTTGGGGACACTTGGAAATCCTATATTGACTAGAACTTAGAGTCCACAGAATGAATTTAAGATGTGGTGTCGCTTTCCCTATAAATGTCTAGGATTTGTAGTTCTATGTCAAAAGCTTTACATTATTTTAACACTGCCTTGAATTTTGTTTTTTACCTTAACTAATGGAAGTGAAGAAAAGTTGAGAATTTATCTGTTTGGTGAACTAAGAAATTCTGTGTGAGCATTTCATGGTGGTTTTTCAGTGTTAAAAAAGATTTTTCCTTTGCACAATACTCAGAGGACAACTGGAGACATGGAGATCTTGCACCTCTGTTGTAAATGAATGCAAAATTGGCAAACAGAATTAAACATAAAAGTTAATATTAATGGCTTAATGTTAAAGTGAGACTTTCTTCCCAATAAGGTGTTGCAGCTCTTTAATATTCTTAAATAGACTCATTAACATCATCATAATAACTAGCAGCTTAGAAGATAGACTGGGGTCCATACTAATAAAAATGTGAAAATGCTGGAAGAATCACAAATGAAGAAGGAATTGGATTAAAATTCATAAAAACATGACAAACAGAGCAAAGGATGAGATCAATAAAATGAGTTTAATAGTGATAAATATAGAAGAGCCATCAGAAGACAGTAATGATTCAATGGGTGAATTAAGTAGACAGAAACGGTTAGGAAATAATACAACAAAGAAAAATATGATCTTATGTGGGGTGAATATTTTAAAAGACTACCAAAATGAATTGGGTCCTCGGAGCCTGTGTGAGCCCTTTGTTTTGAGGACTGTGATTTTACACAAATATCCTCTCGGTTCAGATTTGAACTCAGTTCAGATTTCCCCAGTGGGAGAAGGCTTTGGGTGGAAGGTGGTATGGTAGGGTTGATGGAGGTTGGAATGAAAGGATGATGCATTGAGAAGAAAAGCAAACAACAGGGGAACCCATGAGCTTTCAAGGGGGAGCACACAGAGAGATGGTAGTATCAGAAGAAGTAGGTTCGATGTACCCTCTCTTCTATGTTTACAAAAGTTGCCACATTGCCCACACACAGTGTCTTGGTCTGTGTTCTGCTACTACCACAGAATACCTGAGATTGAGTAATTTATAAAGAACAGAGATTTATTTCTTACAATTCTGAAGACCAGAAAGTCCAAGGTTGAGGGGCCTGCATCTGGTGAAGGTTTTCATGCTGCATCATTCCAAGGAAAAAAGCAAGAGGAAGTGCGAGCAAGAGAACTTGAACTCACAGCTCCAGGTCCTTTTATAATCAGCCTTAATCTATTCATGAGCATGGTATACTCATGACCTAAACACCTCCCATCAGGCCCCACCTCCCTACACTGTTGCATTGGGGATTTAAATTTCCACCACATGTTTTTTGGGACACATGTTCATACCAAGCACATGCCATGGGTCAGCAGTTTGTAAAGGAAATCCCATATGCTATGTCAACTGATTGACATGCTGAATGAAGACTTTCAATGAAATTCATCTGTCCAACTCCGGCCATTAATAATCGATGGGTGAGAAGTTTCTGACTGACTCTCTTTTTGTCCTAACACCCTGTTTATTTAACTTTGTGATTCCCAAGCCTGCCTTCATCTGATTCAGTGAGGAGCCATTTTTCAAATACCAATTCCTGTGCCACCAATGCAAATGTACTGGATCTGGAATGTTGGGGAACTGGGCCCATATATTTTTTCTTTCTTCTTACTCTGCCCAGATGATTAAGCTGTGGCCAGGTTTGGGTTCTGATTATGCTGATATTCTTAGCTTTCATTTAGAGGTCTTAGAGCTGTAATTTGTGGCGCGGCTAAATTATTGATTGGATTCATCTCTTTTTTTAAAAAAAAATTTGGTAAATTTTAAAAAATCTCCCCTTTGCTATATGAAAAGTCTATGGAGTATTTAATTTGTTTGCATGAATAGAAATATCAATATGGACAGTATCTATTAATTTGCTGATTGATGAGCATAAGCAGTGATGATAAACAGTTGAAATATGGAGCAGAATTTATCCCTTTCATCACCTTTAATGACTGTTGGCTTCAATCATTTCACTCAGCATGAAATGGAGCTCAGAATTTACTGCTCGCTTCTTGAGTGCTGAGATGCTGGATACCCAAGGGTCTTAGGGAACTGTAATAAATATAAAGTATTTTTCCTAGGCTGATTTCTTACGGCTAGTTTCACTTAAAGGCTCTCATGAAACTGCAACCAAATATTGGTTTTGAAGTACCAAGAACTGACTGATGGGGAAAAAACCCCATGACAATGACACATAAAAGTTAGGGCAAATCACCTTGACTCACATATAACTCCATTTCCCTTTCCACAAAATGAGGGTAATAGCAATTGGTAACTCTCTATATCATAAGTTGAATTAACAGGGTAATAGCTCTAAACTCACCTGCACAGTGCTGAGCCAAGAGCTCTAGGGGAAGGATGTCATATTAAGAAAGTAGTATATTTTAAGTAAGAGAATGTGAGAATATCGAAATTCATAGTTACTAAGCACCTACCATGTGCCATGAACTCTATAAAGCATTGTCCTATAATATTTAATTTGTTAAAATACATTATTAATAAAACCCTGCATGTAGTCATTTAAGGCCTTTTAAAACGGGGACCAAATTCTTCAGGGAAACAAACATTCTTGTATGTAAGTTTCCATGAAGAAATATCTATAGGGATCATACTAGTTTGGCTCAAGCCAATGTACTTGGTCTGAGCTAGTCTCAAGGTCCTTGAAGATACAAAGCACTTGTTTTAGACAGCTTTTTCAACTGTTATGACTAATGGACCCCACCAGCACAGTTATAGAGTAGGAAGAGTTTATTTGAGGACTCACAGTTTCAGAGGTCTTAGTCCATAGAAGGCTGGCTCCATTCCTTAGGGCTGAAGGTGAAGCTGAAGAGCATGGTGGCAGAGGGTGGCAAAGGGAAACAGAGAGATTCTGCTCGCCAGATACAAATATACACACCAAAGCCACGCCCCAGTTCCCACCTCCTCCAGCCACACCCCACCACTTCAGTTTACCACTCAGTTAATCCCTACCAGGGGATTAAACCACTGATTGAGTTAAGACTCTTACAATCCAATCATCTCTCCTCTGAACCTTCTTGCATTGTCTCACACGTGAGCATTTTGGGGACACCTCACATCCAGACCATAACAGAACTCTTCTGAGATAAAAATCTTGCAGAATGCTGCTTCACTGAATGAACTGTATCACCTTGCTGGAAGATGGGCCACACTGAATCAAAAGTTCTTAGCATTAACAAAAATGTGTTAAGAAGGAAGTCAAGCTGGGGTTGTGGCTCAGAGGTAGAACGCTCGCCTAACATGTGTGAAGCACTGGGTTCGATCCTCAGCACCACATAAAAATAAAATGAAGATATTGTGTCCACCTATAACTAAAACATATATATATATATATATATATATATATATATATATATATATATATATATATATATATATGGAGGAAGTCAATTTAAGGAACATTGGACAAGTCCATTCACAGAAATAAAAGCAGAATCAGAAGCTTCCCTTGACCATTTTGGGCTACAGTGAGGGAAAGAAGCAGAACGATGCATAAGCAAATCATGTCAAGCCTTATGGGAAAATAGAGCAGAGCAACGGCCATTGCACACGTATGTGTAGGGGGTGAGTCACAGATTTGAATACCGTGGTCCATTATGAGCCTCAGTGAAAAGGTGGCACTTGAGTAAGCTGGGGACATTCCCATGTGAAAATCTTTGAGGAGAACAGTCCAGGCAAAGGGAACAGCTCTAGGTAGATGCTCAGGTAGAGACATGGTAGAGTGGAGCAGGGAGAGCAAAGACCATTGTTGTTAGAAGAGAGTCAGCAAAGGGGAAGGTAACAGGAGGTGATGGCCGCAAAGTGGCAGGAGCTAGACGACCTGAGCTCTGCAGGTCTTTGAAAAGAGTCTGGCTTTCACTCTGAATGAGAGTGAGCCCTTGAACAGAGCAGAAGAGGAGCATCTGACTTAGGTTTTAAAAGAAACCCTTCAGTACCTTCAATGAGAACAGACTGAGGAGGGAAGGAGGGGAAAGTGGGAAGACCAATTAGGAGGCTACTAGAAGCAAGAGGTGCTGGTGGCTTGTGTCAGGAGGGTATTGGAGTGGAGATGGCGAGAAATGACTGCAATCTGGGTACCTTTCAAACCTAGAACCACAGGGCTCCCTGACCATATGGGTGTCAGATGCAAGAGCACAAAAAAAAAAAAAAAAAAAAAAGGAAATGATGACCTCAATGTGTCCTCATCAACCCGAATGAAGCTCTGGCCATCAACTGAGTAGTGCAAGGGTATGGAGAGAGCAGATGTGGAGATGGGGAACATCTGGAGCACAGTTTAGATCCCATTGAATTTGAAATATCTGTTGGCCTTCCAAGTAGAGGTACAGACAGCTACACCATTCTAGAATTTAGGAGAAAGTTCTAGTCTGAATGTATAATTTTGAAGTTCCTTGGCTCATAGATTGGGATTACCAGATAAAATGCAGGCATCAAGTGAAATCTGACTTTCAGATAAACAACAAATAATTTATTTCATATAAAAGTATGCCAAATATACTATAGGATATGATATAAAATAACAAATTAATATAATGGCTAAATATTGTTATCATTAATAACAAGAATCATAATAATTGATAATAGTTCTATAAAGTTGGTTGCATGATCCAACCGGTGTTTTGGACATGTACTAGAAAGTTAGTCATTGTTATGCAGAATTCAGATTTCACTGGTCATCCTGTCTTTGTATTTGCTAACTTGGCTAACCTAACAGAGATGGCATTCAGGACAATGAGTAGATGTGATTATGAAGGAAGTGAGTGAGATAGAGATCAATTGCTTAACCCTGGATCACTCCATCATTCAAAGTCATGAAGAAAAAGAGACCCTAATAAGGAAAACTGATATGGAGCAGCCGGGATGTAGAAGGAAACCCCCTCAAGATGTGATATTCTAGAAGTGAAAGAAGAGGAGGGTGTAGTAATCTTTGTCAGATGCCACTTATTGGCCAAGTATCCTGGGGATTGAGAAAATGACCATTGGATTTAGCAAAGTGGAGATCATTAGAGACTAGAGGTCCATTGAGAACAGGTCAGACATGTGAGAGGGTGAATAAATGTGGCTTGAAGAAAGACTAGAAAGAGAAGATTTAGAGACAGTGAACACAGAGGAGCTCTTTTGAGAAGTTCTTGTGAAGAGAAAAGAGAACAGGTGGGAAAAGTGAGATCAAGAGAGAACTTAAAACAAAAAAATGAGGCGCATAATAACCTGTTTGGGTTCTGTACTGTTCTACACAATAGTAGTTCTCACTCTTTATATTCCTTAATGTTTTGTTTCATCTCATATCACTAATTCATCTTTGTGTATGTGTGTGGCAAGAACACTTACTGTGAGATTTACCCTCTTAAAAATTTTAAGTCTACAAAAATTTTGCGTGTATTGTTAACCATAGGCACAGTTTGTACAGCAGATCACGGGAACAAATTCATCTTATAAAGGTGAAACTTCATATCCATTGAACAGTAATTCTCCATTTCCATTTTCGCCCAGCTCCTAAAAACCATCATTCTGCTTTCTACTTCTGTGGGTCTGGCTGTGTTAAATGTATCATTTAAACAGAAAGGTGCAGTAGTATTGTCACTTTGGGTCTGGCTTATTGCACTTACCGTGATGTCTTCGAGGTTCATCATTCATGTTGTGTCAAAAGGATTTCCTTCTTCTTCCTTTTTTTTTAAAAGGAGGAATAATATTCCAGTGTATGATTATACCACAAAGAAAAGGTGTCTCTCAGACTTTCATGTGTGTGTCAGAAGGCCTGTAATAACATAAATTGCTGAGTCCCAGCCTCAGAGTTTCTGATTTTGTAGATTTGGGATGAGACCCAAGAATCTGTATTTCAAACAAGTTCCCAGGAGATAACTGATGCTGTCATTCAGGGGCCATTTTTGAGAATTATCTAGACTCTGCCCTGCACATAATGTGAACCCAAATCACTTGCTCCAAGACAGGAGCAATGCCAAGTCACTCAGAAATGCCCAACTTCCACCCAGGGGTCTTTCCTCTCCTCTCTGGGATCTGGCTTAAGAATCGTCCCAACGGTGAAGAAGTACAAATGTTATCCAGAAAGAAAAAAGTTCAAAAACTCACCTAAATATTATGAAATTACAAAAATTAATAGAAACATCCCATTAGAAAGTAGTCATTTCTTTCAAGTCAAGAATAATAAAATTATGCTGCTTTTGCCAATATTCTTCATCATTATTTGGAAAGATTAGCTACTTAAAAAAGAAAGAAGAAGTATGCACATTGTACAAGGAAAGGTAAACAGATATATTTGCATATGATATGATTATGAACAAAACCCCTAAGATTCTAACATGATAAACACTACTATAGTTAGAAGTATTTCAAATTAGGTAAAAAAAATCATTGCTCTTTCTCAAGTTAAACAATAATTACTCATGGATTAAAATTCATTTTTTAACTGTTACACAAAAACAATATATGTTATTTAAGGATACGTATCATATATAGGTAACAAAAGTTTAAATGCTCAAGAATTACATACTCTGCCTTTCAGATAGTAGTTCTAAAAAGAATTAAGATGAAGGAATGTTAACACATTATTTATTCCTTTGTGTGTTAAATTAGGAAATCTCAAAGATGTCAAAATGTTAAAGCTGTCATGAGTATGAGGAGACACATGTTGCCTTGATATTACGTTCTATGCTTTTCTCCATATTGAAAATATAGTATTTAACAACATAATTTTAAATTTGAAATATCTTGATAAAATGAAAATAAAAGAGCAATAATGGCTTAAATATTTTAAATAATAAAGCACATGACCTATATAAAAAAAAACCTTAAAAATATTTCTTAAATTATAGCAACTAAGATAAAATCGGGTGGAGAGACTTGCTCCAAAAAGGTAAGTGCTCGTGTCTTATAAAAATTGATCTAAGAGCATGATGTAATTCCCGTCAGAATCACATTGTTATGTCCTAGTCCATTCAGGCTGCCATAACAAGATATCATACACTGGGTCATCTCTGAATACCAGAAATGTATTTCTCACAGTCCTGGAGGGACTCAGGAGGCCAGGATCAGGAATCAGGCCTTCGCCTAGTCTAGCGGCCCACTTCTTGGCTTATCAAGGTTGAATTCTTGGTGCATTCTCACCTGGCGGAAGAAACAAACAAGGCTCCTCAAGTGTCTTTGATAAAGGTAGAATCTCACTTATGAGCACTCTGCCCTCAATCGAATCACATCCTAAAAGCCCCACCTCTGATTACATCACCTTGTGGATTAGGGTTTCACCATAAGAATTTCACAGGAACACAAATATTCAGACCATAGCAAATTACTTTACAAAATGGGAGCTAGGCATCCTTCAACAGATGAATGGATAAAAAAAAAATGTGGCATATGAACACAATGGAATATTACTCAGCCTTAAAGAATAGTGAAATGATTTTATTTGCCATTAAATGAACAGAGCTGGAGAATATCATGCTAAGCAAAATAAGCCAGTCTCAGAAAACCAAAGGCTGAATGTTTTCTCTGATATGCAGATGCTCATTTACAATATGGAGGGGTGGCTAGGAAAAAAACAGAGTTACTTTGTATTAGGCAGAGGGGAGTTAAGGAAAAGGAGGAGAAATGGGGATAGGAAGGATAAGTAGAATGAATTGGACATTATGACCCTATGTGCATATATGACTACATGACCGGTGTGATTCTACATCATGTACAACCAGAAGAATGAGAAGTTACACTCCCTTTATGTATGATGTGTCAAAGTGCATTCTACTGTCATGTACGGCTAATTAGAACAAATCAAAAATTTAAAAATGGGATTAAATGAATTTAAATCTCATATGAAAAAATGAATGAATATCCAAGAATTGGCAAAAAAATTATACAATGACCATTATCCTAGAGTTATGGAAAAGGAGATTGAATGGATGATTTTTTTTTTCTGAGAACTTAAATATGGACAGAACACATGGGCTTAGAAGGGATACATGAAATATAAGACAGAGACCATGCTCTTTGCATAAAATCTGATTGAAATGAAATTATAGTGCTTGATATGATATTGTCATAATATAAGGCCTTTGAAAGCTGTTAGGGTGTGTGTATGTGTGTGTGTGTGTGTGTGTGTGTGTGTGTGTGTATATATATATATATATATATATATATGGTTTCCTTTTCAATCAATGGAAATGTGAACTTTTCTTAAGATGCTATAGAGCCAAAATATTGAATTATATTTTAGAATAAGGAGTTGTAGGAATCATGTATAGATTAAAGCTGTTTTGGGGGGGATCTTTAGGAAATTCTTTGAGCAGACACACATGTTCCCTCACTTTGTGGAAAAAGAATTAGCTAAAAATTAGATGGTCACATTTCTGTAAATGGCCACCTTTCCCCATTTTAAAAATGTAGGTTTTAACATGTGGAGAAATATTTTTGTTAACTTAATTTTAGTAGCCCAGACGGAACCTCACCGGCAGAGAGGTCTGTTTGGATGCCTGCAGAGAAGCTGGACTTCCAGAGGGCTGAGCAGATGAGAGGGGAGTTGTCAGGGCTGTCCAGATGGAAGGGGCAGGAGTAGGTGGGAAGTCCCTAGGCTGGGAGTCTAGTCCGACACCTATGAAAGGGAAAAGAGAAGGAAGGGGCACTGGGTGAGAAGAACCCACACCTTGGTGCAGCCCGCTCGCAGGAGAAGGACAGAGCAAAGACTGTCTGTGGAAGAGTCCTTGTTGCAGGGATGGCCAGCCACCCATACCACGGCCATTCTGAAATTATCTAAGAAAGCATGGTTTCTGTGAGTATGCACATTGCACAGGGTCTTCAGGTGGAGACCACCATAACTCCAGTCCTCCAAATAGGCTTTCTCTTAAAGGAAGATCAAGTGGCACAAAAACATGGCCACTGCAGTTCCCCCTAGGTGTCCCCTTTCTCCACGGTCAGGGAGCAGCTCCCTATGTTACTGTGAGTTTTGTTTCCTGAAGAGAAACTCAGAAGAGGGATGAGCTTCGGGCCCCATTACTGAAGTTGGTTTGGGGATTGCAACTGGTGCTCACTTTCTCACACCTCCACTGGACTTTAAATGCCCTTCACCCTCAGCTATTACCCCCACGAGTCTTGCAGACTTACCTGGGGATGTGATCCAGACTACATTACTGCAGGGAATCATACCCTTCCCTAGTCAAGTTTGCTATATAAGGGGGCCCTTTCACAGTACAATTAAATAAGGAAATAGCAAGAGGCATCCAAAGGGATCACCGAGTTCAACACATGTACACACCTATGCCCCTTGTGCAGTGGTATTCTTATCTCCTCTTGCTGGTCAAGATCAATTGCTCCTGCCAAGATGGTGACTTCTTACTTGCTGGTCTCTGAAGACAAAGAGACCAAGGTTCCCTAGAAGCTGCCTCAATTTGTAACCCCAGTTATGTCCCCCTGGCAAAAATGTACCCCTTTTAAAGACCAGTTGTATGGCCAGAAAAGGCCTCCGATTTGATACATAGTTTGCATCTTGGAGGATGACGTCCACTCTTGGAGCACAGTATCTCTGCTGGCACTGAAGTTGAGCCATTAAAGGGTTTTCCAGTGCTTTTCAAGGTTGACTGCTTCTGAATGGTGTGGTTAGGGGTTTAATGATTTGGTCTCATGGTCATGGGCTTCCTTTAGTATGGAGTGGGTCTCCTAGTGGATGCTAATGTTGTGTGAAATTCCATGCCTGTGGATCAAGCATTTCATAAGCTCCCCAAAGAGTGGTGCAGACTGAGCATCTGTGTGCAGGAAATGCAAACTTATACCAGAATAGCTATCCATTCTGATGAGAGTGAATGACGAGCCCTTCAAAGATGGAAGAGATTCAATATAGTCCTCTTGTCACTAAGTGGCAATTTGGTCTTCTCAACAGATGGTGCCATGTTGCAGGCTGGGTGTTGGTGTCTGTTGCTGGAATATTGGGCCTTCAGAGCCAGCAATAGCTGGATCATGGAGTTCATGCGATGGGACCCACATGTAGCTACTCTCTCTGCTTCCATGGTTGCTCCATTTGTGTGCCAGTTCTGGGGTAGCCAATGACAAATGCTAGCTGACTTCATCTGACCAAATCATGTCATCTACTTGCTCATTCAGTGTCTCTTCCACAGTAAATGTTTTCTGGAAGGGTCATAACTTCTCCTTTTTTCTAAGAGTCACCCAGTCATAAATTTGCCTTATCTAAGGTCCTGGTCAAGGTGTTGAATTCCAATGTCCTAAGACTATGAACTCTTGCTTTTCCAGTCTTACACTCTGGCCTCTTTAATCAAACACTTTCAATATCAAATCCACAGCACCTGCCATTCTTTGGGGGCTAATACCTCCACTTTCCTTGGGACATAATCTTCTTCCCTTATCAGACCCAGCATATCCTCAGCAAGGTAGGCTGGAATCTTACCCTACTTACCCACTTGATACCAGGTGAAGTTGTATCCTGAGGGGACACTGGTATTGAAGGAATGAGACTTCTGCAGTGTCCTCCATTTGGGCAAAACTAGAGAGGTGGCAGGGATGGGTCAGGGCTCAGAGGACTCTAATGTTAATGTTGTGTGAAATTCCATGTCTGTGGATCAAGCATTTCATAAGCTCCCAAAGAGCTTATGAGTGTGCATAGCCACAGGGCTCAGGGGACAATCACCCAGATGTCTCGACTCCTTGTTTTAGAACCCCAGTTTTTCTCAATCAGAGCCCTGGCCGTCACCTAGCAGACCCGCCTTGCTTGACCGTTCAATTGTCTTTGTAGCTCCGTGACTCTGTTAAGTGCTGTCTGTCTTGGCTGTGCTGACTTCCCACTGCCGAAGATAAGGGGTGCATTGCAAGCTACCAAAAAGGACCTTTGGTTTCCATGCTGAGTTATTTGTTTTTAAATTCAGTAACATTTGCACACAGTGACATATAGATAGACAGTTTGGTCACTTTTGACAAATGTAAGCAGTAATGACCACAATTGAGATAGAGACTACAGCCATCCACTCTGAAAAATTCCCTTTTTTACAAGTGTCATAAAATGGAATCATAAATGAGGTCTTTTGCATCTGGCTTTTCTCACTTTAATGCATCTGAGATTCACTCACAGTATTGCCTGTATCCAGTGTTCATTCCTTCATACTGTTAATAGTACTCCATTGTATGGCTAGATCACGATTTGTTTATCCATTCCCCATCAGGCATTAGATTCATTCCAGTTTTTAGGGTTTAGGCATAAAACTGATATCAACTTTCACATACGGGTGTTTATGTGAAACAGTTTTCATTTCTCCTGGGCAAATAGCTACAAGGGGAATTGTGGGATTATATGATAATGTGTATGTTTGAGTTTATTTTTAAAAATTGGCAAACTATTCAACCAAGTACCATTTTGCATCCCCCAGTCCAGGAGGAGAGTTACAGTTGTTTCACATCTTTGTGAAGACTTTGTATTGTTGTATTGTAAATTTTAGCCAGTAGAGGTATAATCATAGGGCCGGGGTAGGCCAGTGCATTCTATCTTTCTTTGTGCCTTTTTGCCACACATATTTTGGAGTAGGATTTAATCCACCTTGTTTTTTAAAGTGACAGTTTTATCTTTCACACATTGTATTTAGTGGCCCTTTCCCATAATCCCTCCACAGGTCATAGAACAACTTGGAGGGAGTAAAATCCCTCCAAGACCATTGTCCTTGTACACCTTGTTCCCTTCATAACTTTTGAAGGCTTGATTTCCCAGGTCTTGGCCAATGAAGCCTTTAGCAATTAGGCCACCACCTTGTACCAAAGGTTACCCAGGCCACACACGCGACTCAAGATGGGCTCTTCCCGGAGGATTTGAGAGAGGAGACTCTGCAAATACAGATCAAGGAGGGACTTGGGGAGAGTGTGGAAATATCCAGAGAGAATTTTGTTGGCCTCTACTCCCAGGGTTGTATGGTAGTCCTCCTTACCTTTGGTGTTGCTGCCTAGGTTTTCAGTAACCCATAATTGACTACAGTCTGAAAATATTAAATGGAAAATTCCAGAAATAAATAACTTATAGATTTTAAAATAATGTATTATAATATATTGTTATATTTGTTCTATCTTTTTAATGTTTGTTGCTACTAATCTCTTATCATGCCTAATTTATAAATTAAACTTTATCTTAGGTTTACCTAAGGTTTATAAAGGAAAAACATGGTATACATAGAGTTTGATACTATCTTTGCTCTGGGGCATCCATTGGGGGTCTTGGAACATATCTCCCAAGGATAACGGGGGACTATGGTGCAATGTGGACCTTCTCCTCTTCCTCCCCACTAAGTCACTTGTCACTTCAGTATTGCTTGGTCAGCAGGTGACAGAGTGATCAGCCCTGCTCCAAGCTCAGAGAAGGAAAGTCTTACAGTTTTACATGAAACTAACTTTGACCCCATTTTACAGTTTAAAAAAAAAGAAAGAAAGAAAAAGCACACACACAAAAGTACCAATCCTTTAAACTCATATCTTTAAATAAAACAGTATTCTAGTCTTTCCCATGTCTGACTCATCCTTCACCCAGCAACCAAATATATCTTCCTAAAATATTTCTCTGCACACATTTTCTCTTGACTAACCTGTTACCAGGACTCGAGCTCCCATCTAGCTCTCCAAACACGTCTACTATTCTTCTATACAAACCATCTGCTCCCGGTCTCCCCTTCACGTGTCTCCCCCGCTCTGCCTTTGCTTACAGCATGTCTATCGCTGAAGTCTTGCTGCCCGGAGTCAGCCAATAGATATGTTAGGTTTGCCTCACATTGTCTCTTTAATTTTTTAGAGTTGTCGTCAACATTTTTAAAAACCACAAATTTTACAACAAAATTTGCATTTCTCGCTTTTTCTGAAAAACACTGGAAGATGTGATAAGACAGGGACCTCCCCTGGTGGTACCCATCTGTCGGGCCGCCACCCCAGCCTGGCCCATTTGGTGATGGCCCTAACAAGCGTTTGAGTTTTCAACCACCGATCTGCCTGCTTGAATACACTTGTGGTTTCTCTCCCCTTCCTTTCAGCTCACCTCCCTGGCTGATCTTGCTCTTCCTTTCTGATTTCTGTTCCCTCCTCTGAATGTACTTGCTATTCACACCACTTCTCTTTTAATTGAGATTCCCCAGAATTTCATTTGTCTTTGTGTCCTCTTGGATTCCTTGAGAGTGGACCCAGTGTCAAGCACTTAGTGCCCCACCCTTAGTAGAGGAATAATAAAAATTTGTGTATCATGCTGCCTCCGACTAATGTATATATTGCTTGTGATTTGGGAGGTTGCTATAAATCGAACCGGAAACTGCTTAAGCAGAAAAGGAGGACTTCTTGGCTTGTGAACTAGGAAGGCAAGGAAGCAGTTGGAGACAGACCAAGCCAGGAACTTGAATGCAGTCAGTTCTTGATTTCTCTCCCATCCTCTGGATCTTTCTTGATCTTGTCCTCAGATTTCTGTGGGTCTGAGTCCCTACTGTCTAGTACCTACTGTGGGTAGGATTTTTCACCCCAAAGGAGACATACTTGATGGCTGCTCTGGGGTTGTATTTGCAGAGCCCTCTTTCTCTATCCAATTCAAAAAAAAAAAAAATTTCCAGGATAGGACTCAGATTGGCCTGTTCTCATTGTATATCTACCTGCTGGTACAGGAGATGGGATACTAGTATAGATAATTCCCAAAGTGAAAACAAAAGGGATGTGTCTTAGTCCATTTTCTATTGCTGTAACAAAATATCTGAAACTTGGAAATTTAAAAAGAATAGAAGTTGGTCTGGGGTTTTGGCATGTGTGAGGCACTGGCTTCAATTCTCAGCACCACATATAAATAAACAAGTAAATAAATAAGTATCCATCAACAACTAATAAAGTATTAAAAAAAATAAAAGTTTATTCTGCTCATGGTTCTGGAGGCTGGGAACTCCAAAAGACTGGCAAAGGCATCTTCCAGGTATCTGGTGAGGGTCTCCTTACTGCATCATAACATGGTGGAGGACTTCACAAGGTAAGACAAAGCTCACTTGGGTCTCTCCTCTTCTTATACAGTCACTAATGCCATCATGGGAGCCCCACCCTTATGACCTCATTTAATTATAATTCTCCCAAAGTCCCTGCCTCCAAATGAATTGGGAGATTAAGTTTCCAATACATGAGGGACACATTCAAACCACAGCAAGGTGTATTTCCTAGAAGAAAGGAGTAGTGTACGCAGACCAGGCTACAATATGTCCACAGGGCGATAGCACCTTGAAGACAATTTCCCTTGTTTTACCTCTATGAGCAATTATACCACGTACATATCAGTTAGATTAAGTATGATTCATGATTTTCTTTGTGGTACTGGGGATTGAATTCAGGGTGTTCTACTCCTCAGCCACATCCCCAGCTTTTTTTTAAATTTTTTTTTTTTTTTTTTTTTTTTTTTAGTTTTCGGTGGACACAACATCTTTATTTTATTTTTATGTGGTGCTGAGGATAGAACCCAGCGCCCGGAGCATGCCAGGTGAATGCGTTACTGCTTGAGCCACATCCCCAGCCCTCCTCAGCCCTTTTCACTTTTTATTTTAAGAAAAATAAAGGCCTTGCTAAGTTGCTTAGGACCTTGCTAAATTGCTAAGGCTAGCCTTGAACTTGCAATCCTCCTGCTTCAGCCTCCTGAGTAGCTAGGATTACAGGTTTGCCCTACCAAAACTGGTTTCATTTGTGATTTTCTTTTCTATTTTGGTATGGAGATTTTTTTAATTTGCTTTCATTTCTTATTCTAGTTTAATATTAGAAAATAAATTCATGTACTTAAGGGTTTTTTTTTAACAATTTTTATAAGTCTTTTAATTAAAAACAACAACAAAGCATCCCTTCTCCATCCTGATTTCTGTTCCCAGAAAGAACCATTTTCAAATCTTTTAGTGGTCACTTTGGTATTTATCTTTATATTCTTAAGTGGTACTGCTCCGTAGTTTTATCTTGATTTTAAACATTTAGACATGATTTTTACCTTCCTTTTCTGAAGCTGAGGCTCCTGAGTCTCCTTCCTACAATCTCTCCTTCACACACTATATCTCTTCTTACCTTTTGCTAATAAAGTTATTACATAATTTGTGGTTATACCATCTTATGTCTATGAAAACATTTTTAAAGTTGAAGAACATTGGGATTGTATTTTATCTTTTCTTGTCCACTTGTTTTATTTCCTATAGAAATGCACCCCACGGGCTTTCTCTATTATTCTTACATATCACCCCCAGACACTATACAACCGCCTCTGG
This sequence comes from Marmota flaviventris, assembly GCF_047511675.1. Lineage (NCBI taxonomy): Eukaryota > Metazoa > Chordata > Mammalia > Rodentia > Sciuridae > Marmota > Marmota flaviventris. Next base: position 123,599,648 of record NC_092504.1, read on the forward strand.
CTCCTTAACATGGTCAAATGCACCAGGCAGTCTCTCAGTAACATTTCCCCCTCTTCAGTGTGCTCCTCTTGAAGCTCTCTGTCCTCTTTCCAGGTGGCCTGCGCAGCTATTAGCCCAGGACTTCCTGGCCCCATCACCCTGGGGATTCCCAAGGGCGCTCTGGTGTTGGATGCCTAGTTTCCTCTTTCTCAGGTTATTATGTCATGTTGATGGAGCACATCCTCCAAGAACTTCTTGGGAAAGAAATAGGGAGGAAATCTGTTGAGGTCTTGCATGCCTGGGAACATCTTTTCTACCCTCAAACTTGATCAATTTTCTAGATACACAGAGAATCGTAGATTAGAAATATTTTCCTGTACAGTTGTTGCAGGCATCACTATTGCGTCTCTCAATGTATAAGAAAAGACCTCAAGGGAGTGAGGGAGTGGGCTATAGAGGGAAAAGCATTCCAGAACGTGATTTTCCAGTGCAAAGAGCCCACGGGGAGAAGGGCTGGAGTGGGCGTGGATTCTCAAGGACCTGCGGGGCCAGGGAGCTGTGAGGTGGTGGGGGGAGGTGATTGGCGGAGAGCAGGAGGTGTCAGTGGCCAGATCCCATCAGGCTTTGGAGATTGCTATAAGGATCTAGCTTTCATCCTGAATAAGCTGGGGAAGCGATGAAGGATTATGAGCCGAGAAATGTCATGATCTGAATTATATGTTTAAAGGATCATACCGGCTGCTGTGTGGAGAGTCGACTGTCCCGGGCTAAGGGCAGAAGCAGGCAGGGGAGACTGCAGTACCCAGGCAATGACAGGCTTGTGCCCAGCCAGTGGTGTTCCAGTTAGTGGCATAAAAATTGTTGAAAAGTGCTCAGTTTCTGGATAGGTCTTGAATTTGGTACCAACAGGGTATGCTGTCGATTGTAAGGCAAATGATGTTGATGTGGGATAAAGGAAGACAGGAGTCCAATAGAACACGGATGTTTTTACCCTGAATGAATAGAAGGAAGGAGTTGTTTTGTGAAATGGAGGTGTCTGGAGGAAGGGCAGGAACTCAGTTTGGAATGTATCGGTTTGAGACGTTAATGGGACATCTGTGTGGAGATCTCAAGTAAGCAGCTATATACCTGAATTTAAGGGGAGAGGCTTAAGCTGGGGGATGACTTTGAAATCATTAGTCTATAATTAATGACAAATGGGTGAGAAGAGCAAGGAAATGAATGAATGAATATAGAAAAGAGGTCTGAAAACTGAGATCTGAGGCATATCGATCTTTATTAGATCTGTATTATTTATTATCACTTATTAGATCTTTATTAGATCAGGGAGACAGGACAAAATCCACTCGGAAGGCTGAAGAGTGGTCAGAGATGTGGAAAGAAAGTCAGGAGACAGTTTCAAAAAATGAGTGGTCAACTATAGACTGGTTAAGAAGCTGAAGACTGAGATTTAGCAACCTGGAGGTCCCCTGTAGTTTGCTTAGCTCTGCGTGTGAGAGTAAAAACACGACTTGAGCGCATTCAAGAGGAAGTGAGGAGAGACGCTAGAGACTAGACAAACCTTGAAATTTTGTCCCAAAGGGGAGCAGAGAGAGAAGGAAGAAATTTTCATTTGTTTAAATGGAAGATATGACAGCGCAGTTGCTTGCTGGTGAGAATGATCCAAGAGAAGCAGGGAAAATGATAAGAGAAGAAAGAAGGACAATTACTGGAACTTGCAGGAGAGGAGGTGGAATCAAGGATCCAAGAAGAGGGACCGTCATGGCTCAGAGGATGGGCAGTGTGTGTGCAGAGCAGGCAGAACAGACCAACAGATGTGGCGGGGATTAGCAGAGGTGCTTTTCAGATGGCTTTTATTTTCTTAGTGAATTAGGAGATAAGAACATTAATTTTAAAGATATGGTAGGAGGAGATGCAAAATAGTCCTTTAGGAAAGGAAACAAGCTAGGAGAATAGGACCGTGACTGGATTACAAAAATGTAGGGGCCCTGTTGAGCAGCACCAGAGGGCTCATGGGAGTCAGTGATAGTGAATCCAAAGTAGTAGAATCAGATTAACTTATGTTCGGTCCCAGAGGAGCTGAGATGCGGTTTTAGTCAGCTTTTTCACTGCTGTGACCAGAAGACCTGACCAGAATAATTTTAAGGGAGGAAAAGTTTATTTGGGGGCTCCTGGTTTCAGAGGTCTCAGTCCATAGACAGCAGGCTCCATTCCTTGGTGAAGAGTGTGCCAGGGGGAAGCAGCTCACATGATGATCAGAAGCAGAGACAGACTTGACTCGCCAGATACAAAATATATACCCCAAAGCCACACCCCCAATGCCCCCCTCCTCCAACCACATCCCCAATGCCCCCCTCCTCCAGCCACACCCTACCAGCCTTCAGTTACCACTCAGTTAATCCCATCAGGGGATTAATCCACTGGTTGGCTTAACCCAGTCATTTCACTTGTACACCTTCTTGCATTGTCTTCCCACATGAGCTCTTGTGGGACACACTCGTCCAAACCGTAACAGATGCTAAGAGAATGAAAGAGAGCAAAAACGGGAATGAGGGGTCAGTTGTCATCAGAAATGGGGAAGCTTGAAGTCAAGATTGTCAAGTTCATATCAATGCAGAGTTAGCAGGAAAAATGGTGAAAATTAAATTATCAGAGGAAAGGAAGTCGAGCAGTTGACGGATCAGGATGTTAGAAGAAAGATCTGCATAGTTATTGAACTACCAAGAAAGCGTTCTGTGGGGATGTATTAGGGACCTCTACAAGAACAGAACCAACAGGATATAAATATTTTTTCACATATATTATGATTATAAAAGGAGGATTTATTACATTGACTTACATAACTCGAAGCTGGATAGTCCCACAATGGCTATCTGCAGGCTGAAGAGCTAGAGGAAGTAGTAGCTGCTTGTTCCAAAAAACTGGAGCCTCAGAACAAGAGGAAAAATTGATGCAGCTGCAGTCCAGGATGGAAGGCCTGGAAACTCCCTGGAGAGTAACTGTTAGAGACGGCTTTGGAAGAGCGAAGGAGCTGGAATCCGATGTCCTCAGGCAATCTCAGCCTCCGTAGAAACACCCTCAAGAAGAACTGGCTGGAGTCTGCTGCGCCTCCTCCTTCTTCCACCTTTTAATTCCATGCAGGTCCCAACCTATTGCCTGTGATGCCCACATTTAGGGTGGGTTCCCCTCTCCATTTGCTGTCTCAAACACCAATCATTCCTAGAAACACAGGCATTGCCACACCCACAAGTCTCTCTATTTTAGCATCTCTTAATTCAATCAAGTTGACAATTCAGATTAACCAACACAGAGGTCATCAGTACTGGACAAAGTCACTGGAAGTCAGAAGTGGCTTCTTGTATTCATTGTACTAGTGCCCATGAATCTGTTAGTCTGGAGACCCGTATTCTTCAGTTTTGGAAAAGTTGGGCTTTTTTTTTCTTTAAACCAATTCTTTGCTAATTTCTTCTTCTTCTTCTTTTTTTTTTTTTTTTTTTTTTTTTTTTTTTTGACTCTTTTTCTTAAAGTTCCATTAGTAAACTATAGGTCTCCTGGTTTCATTCTCTAATTTTCTTGATTCTCCTATTTTTCTGTCTCTGTCTTTTGCTTAGCTTCATGAAGACCTGTTTTCCAGCCCTTTTGTTAAAATCAATTATTTCTGTTATCCTATTTTTATTTTCTAAGAAGCACTTCTTATTCTGTAAATGATCTTTTTCTCCTTTACCAGCATCATCTTATTGCATGTGTGTAATATTTTATCTTATATTTCTGAGATCGCTAATATAATTTTTAATAGTATTTTAATTTCATTATCTTTTTTAGTCTGATATAGATTTTTTGTTTGTATCTTTACATTTTATGATAGAGACTTTCATCATATGTCTGACAATACTTGATTGTTGTTCACATTTAAAAGTGAAGCGCTAAAAAAGTTGAGGGAAAGTATCATGTATATTTGCAAAGTTTGTCAATTGCTACTATTTACCATGAAGCAACCAGTCAGGCATCTGGTCATTTCACTGGGAAACTTTTGAACATCAGTATATAAGTCTTTTTTCTGGTCAGTTGGTTTTGCCAGAGAAGACTCGTAAAAGGCCTTGTCTAGGGAATATAGAGGGTGCCCTGTCATCCAAGTGAGGAAAGGAGGATGGGGACTCACTAATCAATATGGCATACAGTTTTGATTCAGTCCTCCTTTTTCAGCTTTACTCCCATCTTCTACCACACCTGGTATCCTTGAGTCTGAAGACTGTCTGATTCCTTCTCCTTTCTGTTCCTTCTGGCCTGTTGGGGGCACAGAAGAGGAAAGGAACTCTGAGTCAATTTGGTATCTCTTTTTATCAACTCCACCCTGCACATCTTCCCTACAGAAGTGTAGTAGTCAGTTTTCAGTTACTATAACAAATACCTGAGATAATTGGCACATGGTGAAAAAAGACTTCTTTTGTTTCACTATCCAGAGGTTCCAGTCCATGACGCATTGGCCGCCATTGCTTTTAGACCTACGGTGATGATGATCATAGTGGGAGTGTGCGATGGAGCAAAATGACTCACCTCATGGCCAGAAAGCAAGAGAGAAAGAGGAAGAAACCATATTCTCACTGTCCTCTCCAAGGTCACGCCTCCAGTGACCTAAAACTTCCCGCCAGGCCTCACCTCTTAAATGTTCCACCACAAGCCTTTACTACATAGACCTTTGGGGGACTTTTGAGATCTAAACTACAGCAAGAAGTAACAAGTGTTCCCAGTTTTTGAGCCTCTCCAGGATTTTTTAGTGGGGATGCTTTTGCTCCTGGTAGTTCCCACAGCAAAGCAAACTTTCTTGCTGCTCTGTTAACTTCGTTACCACCCATCCTTCTGCCTTCTGTCTTCCGACATTTTGCTGCTAGCTCTTATCTGCTGTTGCCTCTTCTGTTCTCTTTACTCTTCCAGATTTTATAAATTTCTTTTTAATCCCTTTTCCATCATTACAGAGAGACTTTGGGGTGGAATTGTGATCAACACATGTATTCAGTCCCTAATGTTAAAGAGGAACTTCTTCCTTATTTTTTTTATATGAATTACCAAATAGTCAGTATAGAAGATGCTCTTGATGCCCTAACCCATCGTGCCTTGATCAACTTCTGAGTTGACCTGCAGCTGCTGGGCACACCTCCTAAGGAGGCTAATAGCATCCTAATTCAAGCCCCTGCCTCTTTCTGCTTCTCTCTGAGGATTTTCTTTTCCAGTACTAAAGAGCTTGCTCGAACCTTACACAAGGTATCCTGGAATTTCTGTGAATTGAACTCCTCTCAGTTCATACAGACTGGGAATCAGTGGCTCAATGGCCAACTCACACTTTGGTGGGACTATTGAGGTGATCCAAATAGCTCTTCAGAGGTCCCCTGAGGACTTTGGTCTTCAAATTGCCCATAGTAGTAACCCATTCATTCAGTGGGTTTTCTATTTTCTCTTCTCTTGTTTTCTACTCTGTCTCATTTGTTCTTCCCAGGATTCTCTCCAAAATAAACTCCCTATATTGAAGGTCTTGTCTCAAGGTCCGATTTTGGAAGAACTTAAACTAAGACAACTAATGGACCTATAAAGTCTATTATAGGAAGTAACCCCCTAAAGTATTTTCTTGATGGTCTGGAGGCAACAAAGACCCCATTGGTGGTAGTGGTAAAGTGGCAGTGACCCTATCACCTTGAGGTGTCACAATTTCTAAGAATTCCACCCATATTGTAGTTGGACAGGAAAAAAAGTAAAGGAGAATCTTGGCTTGTGCAATAGAGCTAATGCCTGTTGAAGATACGGGGACTGGGGTGATCATAGGAATTGGAGAGTTGTCTGGTTCTTGTTAACTGCTCTAGATGAAATCGGGGAAAAAAGCAATGGGTTTACATCATCCAACTCACACTTTGGAACATAGTAATGAATGGCAGCCGCCCTTTTTGGAAGCATCTAAAGACATCTCCATTTCCTGCAACCAGAGGGCAGATGGTTCTGAAAACTAAGCCCAGGGGTTCATTGTAAGGGCAACAGAACCACAGAGCAGAGGAAGGCACAGTCTAGGCAGGCCTCTTAGGCACAAATCAAAGAAAACACACTGAGAACACTGGAATGTGGGCATCTGGGTAGATTAACTAGAGAACCTTGAATAATTTTTTTTCCCTGAATCATCTAACGTAACTGAAGAATCCTTCACCCTGTAAGTTGAAGAGAACAGCATCCCCACATCTTGGAACTATACCAAGTCAACTGAAGCACATGCCTCACAGATCACACTCACCACCTCAAGGTCAGCTGCTACCCATCTTCATTGCCTCTGTTCTGAAAACTAGGAACTAGTCTCAGCCTAGCCTGATCAAGTGAGCAGAGTTCCTACTGTGAGAGATGTGACAGAGGACATTTTCTAAAGGTGGCTGCCACAATATTCCTCATCCCAACTACTCTTCTCCAAAGCAACTTTGCCATTCCCCTACCAGCTGAGCAATGTGTCTGATTCCCTTCCCCTTGAGTCTAGGCTGGACTTACTTGCTGTGATCAATCGTGGACAGCCAAAACGATCCTTGTGTTTTAGTCGGTTTATTGTTGTTGTTGTTGCTGTGACCAAAATACTCTATAAAAACAACTTGGAGGAGGGAAAAGTTATATGCGGCTCAGTTTCAACGGTCTCAGTCCATAGACAGCAGACGGCAGAATAACACCCAATGTGCGGCAGCACATCAGGGTGGAAGAGCATAGCCCGGAGAAGCTGCTCCCCTCATGCAACAAGAAAGCAAGTGCAAGGCAGAAGGGGCCACAGGGAGAACAATCTTTCCAGGGCTTGCCAGTAACCCACCTCCTCCAGCCACACCCCACCTACCTACAGCAATCACCCAGTCAGTCCATTCAAACTAGGATGGACTGATTAGGTTATAGCTCTCACAATCCAATCATTTCACCTCTGACTATTCCTGCATTAATTGGGGGACATCTCATATACAAACCATAACAAAAAGTGATAGAGATTCTGCCTTGTGCAGGGGAACATGTGTAGGCATGAGTTACCATGTCAAAATTTAGCTTACCCTGAGGCTGCCATGCTGTAAGAAAGACAATCCACATGAGGAGCAAGAACATTGGTTGCTCTAACAAGATACCTCAAGTGCTCCCAGATGCTCACTCCATCTTTCTCACTTGAATGCACACTGCTTTTGTAACAGCCTCCTACTAACTGCCCAAGGCTATTGTTTTGGTAAATACCTTCTCTTTATCATTCACCACCTGGTCCTAGGAATATGTTAATGCTCCTTCTATTACAATACATTCTACAGGAGCCTTGTTCACCTTGTCATTCTGTAGTAAACCATCCTGACCCAATATATTAGTGACAGAATGATAGTTGCGCTTGATTGTTAGAAGGTAGAAAGTATGCTGGTTGCTTTAGTAAAACATTTCATGCCAGAAGATGAGAGATATACCCTATGATTGATATTTTGATTGGACTGAAGGCTTCATGAACACCTCATGGACACTGGATGTCTCACTCAGGATTGGGCAGGGGGTAGACTTCCCTAAACCTATAGATCTGTAATGAACCCCTAGACAATAGCCACCCTTTGGTATCCCTCTCTTGGGACCCTTCTCTCCTTGGGAGCTCTGCTTTCTTTCTATTACTCTAATAAATCCTGTTACTTTGCTCTCACTCTTGTGCCTGTGAATTTTATTCTTCAAATTCATAAGACAAAGAACCCAACCCCACACTCCATACTACAAGAGGATGTGAACAGGGCAAGGAGTAAACATGATAGTTGCTACTGATAACCTGTTCATGACCCTAGGTGTACCTGTGGAAACATTTCTCTACATGCTGATGGCTTTCTAGCCTGAGTGCCATAACTCTCTGCTTCTCTTGAAGCCCTTCTTGGTCCACAGTTAGGACAGCCTGGAGATGATGCCTATTAAATGCTCCCCCAAGGTCAACCCTTAACCAATGAGGTCCCAGAGTCAGAAGATAAGTGCTCCAACTTCCCCATCCCTCAGTGGATTAGCTCTGAAGGACTTGTTCCACATATTTTCTCAGAGGATCCCAAGCAAAAGAGAGACCTAGCTACCCAACAAAGTACAACCTGCTCATTGATGTACACTTTTATATTTTTTTCCACTTTTCTTTTTTCCTTCCCTCCTTTTTCCTACCCCATCCCATCAACTTCCCAGATCATCAAATAAACTCCATGTCTATAATCAAATTCATATCTTGGTTTGCATTTTGGAGAACCCAAATGAGCCTGGTAAGTTCTCATTGTAAATTTTCCTATCTACACTTATTTTTTCTTTGCTACCAATATTGCTCATAATTTTGCTGAGAAAAAATAGTGCAGCATCAGTTGGTAGGCTTAAATGATACCTCTGTGTAGTAACAGTAAAAATGTGAAGAACAGTTTTGAGAGTTATTTTCATTAGTTTATAAAGAATGAAAACATTGAGCTTTTAAAAATGCAGTAATATATTCTAATGCCATATGGAGCAGAATACTTTAATAAGTATAGAAGTAGTAGGCAAGGAGGGCTGTCAACTATCCAGTGATTATTTTAAAATTGCTGTCATTGGCTAACTCCTATGATTAATGAAATCAACATTTTCATGATGTGGGTAAAATTAAATGTAAGTCCAATTTAATAGGTACACTTTTTTTTTTCCTTTAAAAGTTGTTGAGCTATCTAGGTTATTTGGCCCTCCAATTAACTTCCATTTTATGAAACCCTTCGCAGCCACAGAAACATACTTGCATGCAGACACACATTGCTTTGTATTTCAAACATTTTCAAAGTGTGGCTGTATGGATTCGTGCATTTTAACTTGGGCATTGCATACAGATTGCTTTTGGAATACAGCTCACAAAGCAGTCCACACTGAGGGCAAGGCTACATAGTTCTTTCTTTGTCTCCTGAACGAGCTAGGAAATCCTCCAGGAGTGCTGTTACTAAGTCAAATTTAGAGAGGCCTCCTCATTGACAGCGAGGAAAATGTCAGTAGTGTCCAGAAAAGGCCAGAAGTGGTCAAAAAATCAGGAACAAACAAGTTTTGCTCATTTCAAACCATATAAATATTTGTTGAATAAATCCCATTTTATTTGTTTTCCCTTTTGATGGAATGTTAGTTTCTGAGACCAAGTGATGTCCAGATTCTTCCTTCCCTTAGGCCTATTGAATATTCAAATGTCTTCCATAGCATATTTGCCCTGGTACACAGTCCTTGCTGACTCTCTGTTGTTTTTGTCTACCTAGGACTGTTTATTCCTCTTCTGACAGTCATTGCCTGGCTTTCTCGGGGGGAACTGTTATTTCTCCATTTCTATCACGTGGTGGTAGTGCAAAGTTCTAATTATAGACCCCTGACCTCTCGGTTCCTGTCACAGGGACAAGGATGTGGACAGTCCCCATGCATCACGCTCCGTGGGTACTGACTGCTCCCAGAGGCTATGAAAACTAAACCAATTAGAGGGCTTCTCTAGGGCTTCAACGGGGAGCTAGGAAGAGAAGGGGAGAGCTCTTTCCCTCCTAGTGATGATGCCTGAAATAGTTAGTCACTGCATGGAAGAAGCTGGTGTAAAGAATGAGGGCAAACCGCAGAGATGCAGGATACAAAGTATGAAGTCCTCAGTTCTGGAGTTTGAGGTCCCGGCTCTGCCCTCCCTGCTGTCTTCTGGGGCTTGACGGTTCCACTCTTTGCTTTCTGAGCTCCTCCAAGGAATATCTGATTGGCGTGGTTTGGGGCCACGTGACTGCCCTTCCCTAGGCCATAAGGCAGGGCACCCATTTTAGTCGGCCAAAGATCTTATCTTGCAGGAAATGGTGATTCTCCAAATCAGATCAGATACTGTGGGTAAGAGGAATGTGCACTGAGAAGCAAGGTAACCATGAGCGCCCACTGCAGAGCTCCCAGGCTTTCAATGGAACTAAACTGAATACGGCTGGATGTTGGATGCTCCCCAAAGGACACTCACCCACAATATGCAAATAAGTGGAACGATTTCTCTTTCAATTTTCATTTAGCCTTAAATAGTAGTCCTGGAATCTTTTCTTCTCTTGTTTTAGCCTTTTTTTTTTTTTTTTAGAAAAAAATATTATTTTTTCTCAATACTAGACTGCTTGCCTGGCACGTGTGAGGCCCTGAATTCAATCCTCAGCACCATATATAAATAAATGTATAAAATAAAAGATCCATTGACAATTTTAAAAAATATATATTTTTTTAAAAAAAAAACCTCAAAAGGAATTTTTCTTTAAAAAGTTACTTTATTGGATCTACAAAGGAACATGGAAAGGTATGCTGTTAAGTGAAAACAAGCAAATTAGAGAATAGGATGAAATTTTATTTTGATAAAATATTTTGAAATATAGGTGCAGCTGTATATATACAAAAGAAAGAAAGAAAGAAATCCATCACGAATGTGATAGTAGTGTGGTAGTAGAATAATGGCCCCTCCAACTGTCCACATCTGAATCCTGGGAACCTGTGAATGTGTTTCCACAGAGTGGCTACAGGAGCTTTGCAGACTGAGAAAACCAAGGATCTTGAAGTGAGTTTAGCCTGGCTTATCCAGGGGCCCATGGAGGCCTGGGAGGGCAGGTCAAAGAGGGAGGGAGAAGGAGCCCTTTCAGATGGATGCAGCCTGAGAAAGAGTCTACTGCCATTGCTGGCTTGGAGGGTGGACAGGAGCCCCAGCTAGGAGCCCAGGCGGCCTCAGAAGCTGGAAGGACCAGGAGCCGGAGAAAGGAACTCCTTCCTCCCAGTCAGCACCTGAGCTTTATCCACTAGGATCCTCACCTTTCAGATTTCTGATCTCTAAGACCAAAAGATAATACATTTGGTGTGTAGGGGTGTGTGTCTGTGTGTGTGTGTGTTTAAGCCCCTGAGTTTGTAGTAATTTAATTATATCATCAATAGAAAACATGCACACAATTACTCTTGGGATGGGTTGTTTGTTTGTTTGTTTAGGGGAGAGAAGTGAGAGGGGAGATTAAGGGACATTAATACTTCCAAACCAGGAACTTTTGCACAAATGTATTACTTGTGTACTAAAGAGTAATAGATACTTTAAATGATGTTGTGCAAATTAGCCATAGAAAAACTAATTTTTAAAAAACTCCCCTAAATTTGCTAAAGTTATTAGTTTTCTAACGAGGGAGGACTTTCTATTTAATGTTCATAGATTTTTCTTTAAAAAAATTACACATGTAGGAAATTTGTGTCATTTAAGATATATGTCTAGCTGCATAAATACGTAGATGTGTGTGATTTTATGTGTTAATGTACTCACATATTTATTTATTTATTTGAACAAGATTAGGATTTCTTTTTATCTCATGTAACTTGAGGATAAGAAATACAGAGGAAGGAGACACAGGGCTAGTTGAAGTTTTCTCAGATTCCTTTTAATTCTGTTCTGCCATCTGTATACATGGTTTCCATTCTCAAGGTGGCCTCATGACTGCAAGATGACCACAGGAGCTCCAGCCATGGCATCTGTGTTCTGGGTAAGAAGAAAGAACGAATACAAATGAGCACAATCTAGATGAGTCATCTCCTTTTAAGGAACATTTTAAATTTGTACTGGCAATTACCTAACCACATAGCCACCTCTGTCCATAGGGAGGCTAGGAAATGTAGATTTTTCAACTGGGCACATTGCCACCCCCAACAAAATCAAGGTTCTCTTAGTGAGGAAGAAGCAAAGAAATTGATTTTGGTTGAACAATTAGCAGCCTGTCTACAGTGACAACCAAATTATAAAGCAAAGGCCTTTGTAACTATGTCTTTAATGATAAACACAACGCCATAATGAACATTCTTTTATTGTTCAAGGCAACATAAATAAGCACACATACATCTTATTACTGTTCAAAGCTAACCCCTAAAGAGAAAAAAAAAGCAATAAAAATTAAAAACAGCTCATTGCATTATGAATTGTTTTTATAGAACATCGACTCAGTAAATTTAGTTTGGGTTATTTTTTTTTTAAAGATCCTAGTTTAAGATGAACTTCAGAAGGGATATGAACTACACCCTCTTTGAAATTGTATGCATAATTTATGTGTCTGAACTTTTTTTTTTTCCTGATTAGATGTTATGTAGATCCTCAAAGGAATTGGTGACTGAAAAAAAAAAAAAAAGGTTAATAACCTTGGATTTAGGTGTTATGCCTGTTTGGAAGATGCCAAGTATAAAACTAGCTGAACTCAGAGATGAATTGGGGGTTTCGCTGTCCTACAAATGTTCTCAGGCCAGGAGAAATTCCAGGATGTGCAACACTGTCTGATGGAGTGGAGAGGTGCAGGCCACAGCTGGAGCCCAGGGGCTGGTCAAAGAAACACATTAAATAGCAAGAGGCAGAGGCTTTTGGCCTTTGAAGGAGTAGAAACTGACTCTGTGCATTAACAGCCCCACAGACTGAGCCACGGGGCTGTCCCTGGAGTAATTGAAATCCTAGAGAGGGCAGTGTTTCATTTTGAGTCTGAGAAGTAAGAAAAGAACAACATGGACCATCTGTTTTGACATCTCTACAAACAGAGATATTTGGCATATAGTATTAAAACTGTTTATCGAGTTCCTAATGCGGATGATTAACAAATAGGAGCCTCGTGGACTGTGTTACCCTGTGGATATGGGGGGGAGGGGGGAGGGGCGGCCTTTAATCTGTCAATCTCATGAATCTACCAACACAGGTTTAAGAGGACTTAGAGACTGGGGTAATAGGGCAGAGTAAATCTGATTATTTTGTCAAAAAGGCCTCAAAAGAAAAAAAAATGTGGTGTAGCTGCAGCATCATGGTTATCTGGCTTTGTAGATAGCTGGGACTTTCACAGGGGAAAGGTCAATTTCAGGGCTCCACTGGGGGTGTCTATCCCCTCCTGTCCCCTGTTCCTCTTGTGGAGGAACAACAGAGTGTCTGCTCTGGAGGTCTCCAGAGTGGGGCGTGAGTGTCCACCTCACAGAACTCTCCACACCCTCATTGGGGTGCAAGAAAAAAAATATTAAAACATTTAAATTTATCTGAAGAACAGGGGAAATATGCACTACAAATAGTCAATATATGGATTGACAACTGGTGCCAACTCTAGGTAAAAATGTCGGGTCAGTCCTCACTGTAGGGGACATTTCCCTGGGGGCGCAGGGGCTTTCCCGCTTGGAGAGACTGGCCATTGCATTCCCATGCCCCTCTCCCCCTCTTATAGGGTCTCAGGACACATTGTCACTTATCTCTGCCGGGTTAAGTGGGCTGATAGGTCAAGGTGTCTAACTGATGGAAACCAACCCTCACAAAATATACACATGGCTGTCAAAGATTGCAGAAAATAAGAAAACCTTCTTCTGATGGAAGATTTTCTTTAAAGCAAGCAAAATGGAACCAGGTAAGATCAGAGCCCGAATCTGTGCCCAGACCAAGTGTTTTTCACCTGCGTTACAGAACAATGACAGGGCAGCTGGCTCAAACTAACAAAATATTGCTCTCACCAAAGTAAAAATATTCAGAAGACTACCATAAATAGGGAAGTCTATCTGCTATCATACACATAAATCTCAAACTAGGTATGTCTATCAAGCTTATATTGTGTTTTTAAAATGTCTTTTTCAACTCTGACAGCCACTAAAACCAATGACAAAACAAAATCGACCGAAAAACAGACCTTTGAATTGCTGTAATCACAAACATGAAACTACAACTTTTAAAAATAGTGAAGGACAGCCAGCCATATGGCACTGGTTAAAGTAGCACGTATAAGAAAAGATATATGCCACAAATAAAGATTCATAAATATTTTTATTGTTGCTTATTTCAAGTTTGACTTATCCTTTCAACATACCTATTTTATGTTATGTTTGATGCATGTAATATATTAGTGCTGCAGTGCATGTATATAACAAAATATAAATATACGTACTTGAGAGTTGTTACCTCAAATTTTTATTCACTATGCGTCTGTAAAATAAAGTGTTTAGAAACCACTGCTCAAGAGAACGCTGTGTGGTTGTGATCTGCTCTTCAGGGGATGCAATGCTTGGCGATTTGGTGATCCTCCTGGATAACTGTATTAGTAAGATTTTAGTCACTGTGATAAAATACCTGTCAATCAACCTAAAAGGAAGAAACATTTATTTTGGCTCAGGGTTTCAGAGCTTTCAGCCCATGATCCCTTGGCTCTATTGTTTTGGGACCTGGGACAAGGCGGCACATCATGGCGCGCATGGTGAAGCAAATCTGCTCACTCTATGGTGACTAGGAAGCAAACTGAGTGTCAGGAAAGGTTCCAACATTCCCTTTAAGGGTACACCTCCAGTGACCTAACTTCCTTCCACCAGGCCCCACTGCTAAAGGTTCTGCATTCTCCCAGCAGGGCCAAGGCTGGGGATCAAGCCTTCAACACATGGCCTTTGGGGGACACCTAAGATCCAAGCCATAACAATGACTTAATACCTTAACCCAATTACGCTGTCATCTCCCCTCCCTCATGCTCTCACAGCAGTGGGCCCTGGAGGGAGCTGTCTGAAACTTTGACTAATTACCCTTTCTTCTTGCATTGAAGTTACTTGAGTAGAAGTGTCATCGTCCCTAGGGACTTGAAGGAAAGCTCACTGCGAGCATCCATGGGGTTGGCTCAATTCCTTACCCCATAGCAATTAGCATCTAGAAAAAGTCCAATAAAATTACACTTAGAAGTTATAAAAAAAAATTAGTATGTGGAAGTTATAAAAAAATGAGTATGTGTCCAGAAGTTCCTTGGGACTAATGATCACAGTGGAAAATTTCATAATGTGGCAAATCATTGAGGTAAACTGGGTCTTACCCGGAGCACAGGGTCTCTGTGTAAGAGATGCTTCCTCTCATCCTCTGATTTTATGGGCTACTGTTTACTCAAAAGGATACTTATTTCTGCAGAGAAATGAAACGCTGATATATCTAGCTGTTATTTGTGGCTTGGAGATGCCTGGCTTATTTTCATGTGTTTCCCTATTAAATTATACTGGGTAAGGCACAATGTTTCATGTTGTTGTCACCTTGATGCTTAAACATATGTTCATGTGAAACAAATATAATCTCACAGTTTGGCTTACGTATATAATATTTATATAATATAATTTAGCTAAGTGTGATATAGATATATAGATTTTTTAAAAATAAACTTCAATGGCAGATAACCTCACTGTTCAAAATAACCCTAATAGCTCAATTATTTATAAACTATGCAATAAATTCTAATGAGCTCCTTAAGAGTAGGAAGTAAATAGAATTTCGTCTTATGTGTTGGCCTAACAATAGTTTAACTCCAGACATATATCTGATTTTCAATCTCTCTCTCTTTCTGTCTCTCTCTTCTGCTCTCATTTGTCAAAAATATTTTAATATAATCTCTCTGCTTAGAACAGGCACACAGTTTCCCCTGGTTCCTCAATCACTTCTCCACTCATAACCCCATAGCTAGTAAAAATTTAAAATTTTCCATTTGCCTTTGCAAGAAAGTCAGTGAAAATTTGGTAATAATTTTGGGGCAATTTCCACCCTACTAAATTATGAAATATAAGTGGACTATGAGGCTCAATAAAGAGATATGTTCTTTCATAGTTTCTCTACCAATTTGCCCACATTTGGAGATAACACACAGCAACTTGTTTTTGACCTGCCAAAGAAATGCTAACATGGAAGGAGATTGAGCTGCCCTTCTATGAATATAGCCCCACTGCCTGCCAGGTATAAGCTGTGTACCTTTTTTTTCAGAAATAAAAAATGGGGCTGGGTGCTGTGGTGCACACCTGTAATACCAGCAGCTCGGGAGGCTGAGGCAAGAGGATCGTGAGTTCAAAGCCAGCCTCAGCAATTTAGAGAGGCTGTAAGCAACTTAGCAAGACCCTGTCTCAAAATAAAATATAAAAAAAGATTGGGGGATATGGCTCCATGGTAAGTGCCCCTGAGTTCCATCTCTGGTGCCAAAAAGAAAAAGAAATGGGGTTAGCTATCCCATCCACAGTCATACACTGAGAGTACCTAGGGTAGCATTTTGCACACATGAAGTATCTTGGTTCATGTATGATACCCATGAGAATGAGATGGAAATTCCTATTCTCTGGCAGGTCAGGTGGGTTATACAGAGTCAGGCTACCACAGGTAGGACCCTCTGGAAAACATGTGTCTCTGTTCACATGGAAATGATCTAAGCCTTAGGTCTGTCTCAAGTTACGCAGCAAAACAAAAATCGGTCTGCAAAACTGGAAAGAATTTTTGATAGTGATTTTAGTTGTGAGGGTGCTGTTCAGCAGAGGGTCCTGATGAAGAAAGAAATTCTGTCCACGAGGATCACAGAATGGAGAGCACACTGGTCATTAAAGAAGCCATCCAGCCTCTCTTTGAAAAGAATGCCAAGCAATGCTGCGTATGTCCCAGCTTTCTGAGCACCAGAGAATGATACAAATGAAGGATATTAAACAAACAAGTAAAAACCAGTCTTCTTACCTTGCTCAGTATCAATGCACTGCAAGTTTTCTATAATGGTTAAATTTATGATAATAAAAAGAATACATTCTCATTGTACGACATTTGAAAACTATGGGGAAGAACGTGTCAATTATCCTTAATCTCACAATTTGCTTATTCTAACAACAAATGTACAAAATCATATGTCTTATTAGGAGCATTAAGAGTCACTCTTCAGTAATGTTAGTTCCTACCTGATTTATTCCCCAACTTTTTCTCCACACACTTTAGATAATAATTTTAAAAATCAGATTTTTTTTTTCACAGTTCTGGATCTTCCTTTTCACTTATATAACAAATCTTTTCCCAAATTATCAAATACTATTCCAAGCTCTCTCTCTCTCTCTCTCTCTCTCTCTCTCTCTCTCTCTCTCTCTCTCTTTTTTCTTTCTTTCTTTTTTTTTTTTTTTTTTTTTTTTGTACTGGGGATTGAACTCGGGGGCACTCGAGCACTGAGCCACATCCTCAGTCCTATTTTGTATTTTATTTAGAGACAGGGTCTCACTGAGTTGCTTAGTGCCTCGCTGTTACTGAGGCTGGCTTTGAACTCCCGATCCTCCTGTCTCAGCCTCCCTAGCTGCTGGGATCACAGGCGTGTGCCACCATGCCCAGCTCCAAGCTCTCTCTTTAACAGCTGCATAATATCACTCACTTGAATTTATACTCATTTATTAGATCGTTCCACTTGGGTCATATGAAATTTAAAATTTTTCATTTTGCAAATAATGCAGTTACATAGTATCCTTTGGTCTCACACCTGATTATGTGTGGAACATTTTCCTAGAATTTGGCTTGCTAGATCAAAAGCTTTGAACATTTTGAAAGCTCTAGATACACAATACTCAACTGCTTTCTTGAAAGACTTAACAGTTTTAATTCCGCCCTAATGAGTGCCTGTCAGTCACACAGCAAGACCCCATTCTTCAAAACAATGAGAATTCTCA
Source organism: Marmota flaviventris (assembly GCF_047511675.1). Classification (NCBI taxonomy): domain Eukaryota; kingdom Metazoa; phylum Chordata; class Mammalia; order Rodentia; family Sciuridae; genus Marmota; species Marmota flaviventris. The sequence continues at coordinate 123,617,066 of NC_092504.1, forward strand.
TTCAAATGTATATATACACATTTTTAACATAGAGTAGCACACTCTATGTACATATATAATGTATATAAATATAAAATGTGTATATATAATGTATATACACGTATATATGTGTATATATATATATATACACACACACATACACTTTTTTTTGCCAACTGAGTCAAAATGGGTTTTCTTTTAATTTATAGTTCTTAACTGATAAAGAATATCAAACTTTTTTCGAATAATAATTTTTTCTTTATTAAATTATGTACAATGCTAATATTTTTTTCTCAGCATTATAGTTTAATATTCTTCAGAAAAGATCTTTTCTCATTGTATTCTGAGATACAGCCCCTCCTTGCGGCTGAAGGAGGTGGGCTGGAGAAGAGGCTGGGAGTCGAGACCAAGTCCTCTCACTTGGTCCTGCCATGAACAAGGTCTGACCTACAGCAAATCTTTTGACACCTCTGGGCTTCAGTTTCCTCCTCTGTAAATAGAAGGTCCCTTCTAGTCCTATAAGTGGGGTGTCATCGGTCCATAGTTTCAGAGCTTCCTTTGCTCGGCTGATTGTGATCAGCTCGGGAGGGAGTGTTAGTGGGTCCACATCATCTGCAACTTGCTTCCTCACTCCCAGCCCAGGGCTCCGCCACCTGCCACCTGTGAGCCAATCACTTCTTAGTTTCCCAATCTGTAAAGGGAAACCAAGTTTTCCAGGTTTCTAGTAAGAACTGCATGAAATAATAAAAACAGAAGTGTTTAGTTGTCTTATGCCAAGCCTATCTATACCTACCTGCTCACACACTGTCAAGTTGCCTCTTGAAAGCACTTAGTTTTCATAAATGTCCACATACATAAAAGGAAATTTTTTTTTCACCCACTTGCATGCACTTTTCGAACTAGGGTCAAGCTTCCAATGCTCCAAAGAGAAAGAGGCCCAGAGAGAATGTAAATAGAAGCGAAAGAAGCTAAACCATTGTGTCTGTGCTTCTAAGCATGGAGCCTCAAGAGATAAATGCAAATTTCTAAGATAATTTAGAGTATACTCAATTTTCTCCTAGTTGCTGATTTGATAACTTAATTCATACCTAGGTACAAACCCATACACACAAATATATATGTTATATATATAATATATATATATAATATATATACACACACACATATATATCTTACATATGTGCTTCATATATATATATGACACACACACACACACACACACATATATACACACAGCCACGTGTGTGCATCCTTTCCATGAACATATGGGAATGGGAGGAGAAAATGTGATCAGAAAAATGTAAACCACTTTCCTTTTCTTTAATTCTTGCCGTTAATTTTTGTTCTTTAGAACTTGCAGATTTGACAGACTCTGTTTTTAAAACTATCTATGGTATATTTATATTGATTCGCGTAAACAACCTCAGTTTGTCAGCAGAGTGTACTTCACACCACAGGTAAGTATAGCACTGTTCTGAGCACTGAGAGTACAGAATATGGACCAGACACTGGCTTACGATTGAGGAGAGACAAGACGTATAAACATGTAATTACCTAAATGTGTACATAAATACAGCTCTGTGATGAAAGAGTGGACAGACGCCAGGAGGGGCTTCTTGCCGGGGCTGGTGATGATTGCATTTTCCTTCCCTGTGCTAGCCTAGCATTTTTCTCTCTAAACCTTGGGACTGGGATTGTGTCTTGTAGGGTCATTAGTTTGACTTGCATATCACATGAAGCTAAGCAAACGGTCATTAATACAAACACTATTTAAAAACTAGCCAGAGATATCTCTCCACAAAATAGACCAGGCTTTTCTCTCTGCAAAAAGAAAATAGTGCTTGAGGAAATATTTCTGGACCAAGTTCAGCTCACACACATACAAAATAGATCCAGAACTCTCCTAGAATTCGTGGATATTCTAGGCAAAGAAACCCGGATGCAGCCAAGGCCCCACCCTCCATGGTAGGAACTGGGTGTAGAATATGACCTGTGTTCTGGGGCTCCTATTTGCTTTTCTGCTCAACCTCACCACCCGTGACATGCTTCATTTCCCCCAGGGAACAAATGCTCTTCTGAAGGTAGCGTGACATTTCCAAGCACTTTACATGTATTAGCACATTTGATCCTCATATGAATCCCCTATGGTAAGTACTGAATCTCACCCCCATTTGTCAGATGTGGAAATTGAGGCCCCCAAGAGGTTAACTGACTGTCTTGAGCAGCTGGAATTCAGCCCCAAGCCGTCTGGCTTCGTGGCCTACATTCTTAACTATAAAAGTTGCACTGTCTCAGCTGGATGGCGAACTTTATGCATCTGAGCAGCCAAGGGGATGTGGGTGGAGTGAGGAGAGAAAGGAAGGGCTTTCAAAGTCACCCTGACATTTGGCCAAGAACATGAAAAGAGAAAAAAAAAAAAAAGGAAGGGGGAAGCCCAGGTTAGTTGTGAGAGAGGCTCGGAAGAAGTGGAAGAACAGGAAATGGAAGAAAAAGGCCAAGAGAGATCACCTTTGCCCTGGTAGGCTCCTTGGCAACCAGAGCTAATGGCCTACGGCTGCAGTTCAGGAACTGGGTGTCTGTTTTTTTAGCATCAGCATCTAACTTCTCTGGGTCCCTGCTGACTCCTTCTGCAGCCACCCCACCACGGCCTCTTAAAACTGATGGGGGGAGAGAATACCGCTCACTTATTTAGGTTAAGGAGCTACCCAAATAAAAGCATTAGCCCAGGGGTAAGATTAAATTCCTGGCCCCAAATGGCAGTTTTCAGAAGGTGTCCTTTACCATATGTAAATGGGAAACAAGATAACCGCTGTGGGAGGTGGACATAAATGCAAAGTGCTGGGGAGACTTGGGTCTCTCTGGAGAGTTCTGTGACACACAGACATCTAACAGCCCTTGTTCAAACCGTACCTCCAGCAACACTTTTCCCTGTGACCTTGGATCTTAACTTTGGCTCTGCTCTTAGATGACCACAGAATGGGAAGGAGATGGTAAGCTTTTGTCAGCTAGCGGGAGATGCCCCGCTAAAGAACTTGGTATCCGGAAGGAAAAATGAGATTGTTCTTCAAGAGCTAAACAACAAAATCGATATATATATTGTACGCAGCAGAGACGTGCAAAGTCATCCTGTTAAACATAGTAATCTGATTGAGGATAATAACACAGCTAGAGGAATAATAGCCTATTTAGGGTAGGATTGGATGCCATGGGAGAAGAGAAAGGAGAAAAAGCAAATTTTGCATTCCATACAGGTTTTGAGGGCTTGCTAAGTACCACACTAGGGAATGAATGAATTCTACCCCTGCCTCCATGGGTTCTAGGGCAGGTTGAAAAAGTCCACCCAAGGACAGCTCAGGAAAAGAAGTCACCTTGGTGGAGGACATCCAGGATTCCAAGCCATGGGCGGAGCTTGCCCTTTGGGGGAAATGCATGGGGCGGGCCAATCAGGTTTGTCCTAGCCTATCTTCAGTTTGCATATCAAAAGCTATCGCTTTGGCATCTGGCCCAAGTTGAAGTCTCCAGCTCTGAGCACTGGGGCTTAGCACAGTGTACTGCTTTGATCTCTAAACAGTTCCTGTGTCAGTTCTTCTCACTGGGAACCTACCTGGGTGAAGGGTGAGGACTGGCAAGCCCCACCTCCAAAAGATGTCGTTGCAGGCCATTGTTCACCAGGGACACTTTCTGTTTGGGTTTTGATTTCCTTACATTGATCCATCTGGCTGCAGTGATCCAGACTATGTCCCAGTTACTCCCATCATAAGTTAATCAGGAAGCATCCTGGTTGCCCACACTTTCACTGTGAGCTTGGGTGACATGACCTGTATCTGAACCAACTGAGCTTGCTGACAAACGTGGGTGTCTGAGCCTGCAGAGCTGAGGGCAGAGCTAGAGTCACCAGGTTAATGACATCTTATGGTCAACCGGCTTGTCTTTCCCATTAACACCTCAAAAGCAATAGTTGCTGTCCTTTTAGATACAAAACTTGCATAAGAACAACCTTGCAAGGTCTCCAAGAGGATTAAAGGTAATGTAGATGGAGCACTTAGCAGGCACCTGGCACCCAGTAGACAATAACCATGGGCATTATTGCTGTTATTGCTACTTATTAGTATTTTGCAAATACTTAAGCACACACACATCTCGAGTTATAATTACTGTCTATAATAAGTCAGAGAAATTCTTTCCCATAATAAAATTAGAAATTCTTTTGCAATATATCTAAAGTCAGTTAGGCAGTAGCAGTTAGGTCACAGTAGCAGTTAGGCCACTATATATTTAAGGGCCTTTCATTCCCTACTCCTCTTATAACTCGTGCAATGATTTGGTCTGAATGGTTCCGTCCAGCCCGACACTCCAGCTGACCATTTATCTTCCACATTAAACCCAGATGCCACCTGTTTTAGTGGCATGCATTTATGATTTGCTTCAACATCCAAGTCTATCCCCGCAGCACAGGCCATGGATTTAAACCATGTATGTGAAGGAGCTGTGGAATTCCAGAGGTGTTCAGTAATGCTCTGAGCAGTAAGAAGCACACAACCCAGTGCACATGATGTGTACATTCACACACACACACACACACACACACACACACACTCACACACACACACACACCCCTATATATGCCTGTAACAAAGCTTTATAAAAAACAATATTACTATATTTTGATTGGGGTTTTGTTCTTTTGGAAACTCATTGAAATTTCTTCCCCATTGTGAGGTATTCAGAAGATAGAAACTTAGCCCTACTTAGAGGTGGTGGGAAATTAGGATTAGATAAGGTTATGAGGGAGGAACTCATAACTGAATGCTGGTGACTATATAAGAGAGACAGAAACCAGAACACACAGGTGCCCTTGCTGCAGGTGATACCCTGCATGGCCTCAGAGCACTGCAAGCAAGGCCACTACCAGCAAGAAGGCCACCACAAGATGTAGCCCTTTGACCTTGAACCAGAACCATGAGCCAAATTAACCTTTTTTCTTTATGACTTACTCAATCTGTGGTGTTCTGCTATTAGCAGCAGAAAGAGGACTAAGAAAAATACCCTTACATTGTAGATTAATTTTATTTTCTAGTCTATTCTTTTTTATTTTTTTAATACTATCTGAGACCCACTAAAGTGATTTCAAAACCCACTAAGGACTCAAGTCTGGCTATTTCAAAGGACATTGTTTTGAGGCCCATACACAGTGGTCAATGACCCTGTGTTGTGGGCTTGGCCGGCTTTGTTGTCTTATTTCCTTCTAGCAAGTTCTGAGAGTGCTCAATGCTCTTGTGAAGCATCGCTGCTATTTTTGCTCTTGTTATAATGTTTTGGTTAACAATTGATGCTGTGGTGTGGCTTAAATGTTATTTTATATGAAAAACATACAAAATGTGGTTCCTGGGAAAATTAGTTTTATTAGTCAAAACAAAGACTTCTGAGAAGCTGGGTATGTTAGGTCTGTCCACAAGGTGGAGACAGGGGGATGATGATGAAGATGACGATGACCGCTTTGCTCTATCATAAAGGATCATTGTCAAAGTGCAAACACAGCGAAAATACTTTCCAAGAACCTGGCGGCGAGTTGGGCCCCTGGGAGAGGAGCAGTGGTTCCCCATAGACCCACGGGCCTGTCAGGGGCTAGAATAGAGAGTGAACTCAGGCTTCAGGAGTCAGACCAGGTTCCAGACCCAATGACACCATTTACTGACCACACAACCTGGAGCATACATCGAATCTCTAAGCTTCCATTCCTCCATCTGTGAAGTGGGCATCATACTAAACCCATGGACTTTTGAGAGTGTTGAGCATGGTTGTATTACGGGCATATCCATAGACTCATTGTGAGGACCACCTGGCTCAGTCAATGGAACTTCCTTCTCTCCTAAATTCTCATATATATAATTTTCTCTTGTTCTTTTCTTTCTTTCTTTTTTTTTTTTTGTACCAAGGATTTTGTGACAGGATCTCACTGAGTTACTTAGGGCCTCACTAAACTGCTGAGGCTGTCTTTGAATTTGTGATCCTCCTGTCTCAGCTTCCCAGATTTCTGGGAGGACAGGCGGGCGCCACGGCACCTGGTCCCTCCTTTAGATATATATATATTTTTTTAATTTTGTTAGTTGTCAATGGACTTTATTTTGTTTATTTACCTGTGGTGCTAAGAATCGAACCCAGTGCCTCACACATGCTAGGCAAGTGCTCTACCACTGAGCTACAGCCCCAGCCCTCCTTTTGATATTTTGAAATTGGAAATTATGTCAGAAATTCAGTGTTGCAATGGAGGAAAATGAGTCTCTATTTCTTTCCATTTCACACTCAGGGACTCAGCACTGGATTGATCATAAGCCTTGACACACTCCCATTATTAGGTCACACATGACCTTCTTTTGCTAATTTGTTTTTAATAATAGCCAGTAATACCAGTGAGGGGCTCACCACCTCTCACCAAAGCTAGAACCCTGGCAAAGCCATGACCACAATGGGTCATGCAGTTCCTATACCTTCTTCTCTCCCCCTGACAAGCTCACCTCCTTGCCTCTTTCCAACCAAAGTAACCTTCATTTTTTCCTCCTTGATTCTTCCAGAGTCAAGAACACCTGGAATAGAATTCATGCCCAGACTGAGCTAAGTTTTGTCTCCATCCTAGATTAGTTCACTATTTAGCCTGGTTTTTCCTTCTTAAACATACACATGGGGTAAGGGTAGCAAGTATGTTATAGGCCATGGGGTCCTGAATGGCCCTGCAACCTGAGATTTTAATCATGGCTCTTCCTCTTACAGGTAGCAGAATGATCTGCTATGGTTTGATTATGTTCCTGGAAAACATGCATTGCAAACTTAATCTTCCAAGTTGTATGGTACTGGTATACCAAGGTGGACCCTTTAGGAGGTAATTAGAATTAGATGAGGCAATGAGGCCAGGCCCCCATGATAGCATTAGTGGCTTTATAAGAGGAAGAGATACTGGAGCTGGCAGCTTACTCTGTTTCACCATGTGATGCCCTCTGCCATGTTATGATGCAGGAATAAGTTTTCATGAGATAATGAGAAGGTGCCATGCTGTTGGACTTCCCAGCCTCCAGAACCATGAGTTAAACCAACCTCTACTATGTATAAATCACCCAGGGTCAGGTATTTTATTATAGTAACAGAAAACAACTAAGGCAGACTTCCTTTTCTTCTTAATCTGGTTGTGTGTTCATTCTATGCCATGCTCAGGAAAACAACATGTGGGAGGTGCTGAGAGGAAAGATCCAGCACATGGTAACTAGGTCTCTGTTTAGTTCTCAGAAACTCAATGGAAGCTATTCCAAGGAACATTGTCCTTGGCTGAAGTAAGCTCTGTATGTCCAGATTGTACTTCAGGATCCATAGTTTCAGCTAAGTGGACTGAGAGCATCACAAGTTGGCAGGGAAAGACTGTGATGGGATCTCCTTGTTTAAAGAAACATGGAATCCCTCAGCAAAGATCGCAGAAAATTTCTACCACAATAGGACAGCTCCCTCATCCCCTCTGCTTGTGCATTTCTCCACTCTTCCTCCCTCATCCTGTCTTTCCTGAGGTTGAGGAGTGATTACATACTATCTCTTCATGGACAGGAAGCTTTTAATTGTGCCCATGTGGCATTTAAAAAAACATCCTAGATTAAGTTCCTCTGCTACTCTATACCACTATTCCCTGTTCTGACCCTGCTCGTGTATTCTCATAAAGCAGGCTAATCAAACTCATTATAAAATTAGCTAAGTCAAGTGTGCACACATATGCATTTCATAGTTGTTCGTAAATTTGGGATTATAAGTCACTACTCTCTTTTCTCAGGATACAAAAAAAAATTTATTAGAAGACTATTAAATTGTTCTTTACCTTTCTCTTTCCTAAAATAAATCTTCTCAGTTTTTTGTTTGTTTGTTTGGTTTGCTTTGCTTTGTTTTGTTTTACTCTCTGTAGCAAGAATAGGAACCATTCCACCTCCATTCCACCCCTGGTCTTCAGATTATAGGGTGCAATAAACCCTGTCAAAGAAATCGATCCTTTAGAAGTATAAGAAAAATGGATTTCAAAACTTCTGCCAGGTGTCATTAGGAATAGAAGGCACTTTTGTTCAGCAAGATATTGTCGATATCGAATAGTAAGTTCAGGACCTGAATTGGAAAGACATTGAGAGTTAAAGTGGTTAACATTTATGTAATGAGGTAGGGAAATAGTGCTAGCAGACTTTGGAATGGGGAAGAAGATGTCTCTTGGGGAGAGAAGGGGAAAGAGAGAGAGAGAAAGAGAGAGACAATCGGATACATAGTTGAACTCAAGTAAAGCATCCTCAGAAATAAAGAATGAGTATGACACGGCTGCCAGCCAGGGCCTAAGAAAAGAGATGACCAATGTGAGCCACGCCTGGTATAAGACACGGAAGGACACCAGATAGTGGTGACTAATATTGAACTTCATTTTAAGTTGTCTCCTGCTCCGATTTGTGCTAAAATGTTCATCCATCACCCTCAAATTCTTATACAAGTGGCTGTTCCCAACAGCACATGGTAGTAGTGCTTTGGGGACCAAAAGGACAAGGAACATGGCCACACTAGGAGAGCAGGGTGGAAAGAAAACCGAAGGCCTGGGAGGACTTGGCTGTTGGGGAAGCAGCAGCAATCGCTGCCTGCCACAGAGGAGAAACTGTGCCTTCCCTCACTCAACAATCATCTTCTGATTATTGAATATGGGCCTAGGATGGTACTAAATATATAGGAGAAACAAGACAGGGTCCTGCCCTGTGACGCTCACAGCTTAGTAGAGAAGTGAAAAAAAGAGCCAATGTAGCTCTGTGGGTTAAATATGATAAAACACTTTATGAATATATAAGGTACATTAATAGTAGGAAGAAATGGAAAGAAAATTCCAGAAGAGGTAATCATTCAATTAAAAATGATCTGCATCAATCTCCAGGATATACAAAGAACTCAAAAAACTTAACACACACACACACAAAAAGAACTAAAACAAACCCCAACTAATCCAATAAAGAAATGGGCAAAGGAACTGAACAGGCACTTCACAGAAGAAGAAATTTGTATGGTCAATATACATATATGAAAAAGGGTTCAAGAGCTCTACCAATTAGAGAAGTACAAATCAAAACCACACTGAGACTCCATCTCACCCCAGTCAGAATGGCAATTATCAAGAATACAAGTGACCATCAATGTTGATGAGGATGTGGGGAAAAAGGTCCACTCATACATTCCTGGTGGAACTGAAAATTGGTGCAACCACTCTGGAAAGTGGCATGGAGATTCCTGATAACATTTGGAATGAAACCTTCATTTGACCCAATTATCCCCCTTCTCGGTTTATACCCAAAGGACTTAAAATCAGCATATGACAGTGATGCAGCGATTTCCATGCTTATAGCAGCTCTATTCACAATAGCCAAGGTATGGAAACAACCTAGGTGCCCTACAACAGATGAATGGATAAAGAAAATGTGATATATATATATATATATATATATATATATATATATATATATATATATATTACACAATGGAATATTAGCCATTTGCCAGTAAATGGATGGAACTGGAGAATATCATGCTAAGTGACATAAAAAACCAAAGGCAGGATGTTCTCTCTAATATGTGAATGCTAAACCACAATAAGGGAGGAAAAAATTAGAAATTCATTGGACTAGACAAAGGGGAATAAAGGGAAGGGAGGGGGGACAGGAATAGAAAAGATAATAGAATGAATCAGATGTACCCTTCCTATCCTTATATATGAATATACAACCAATGTAATTCTACATATACAACCACAATAATGGGATTCTAATTGGAACAAGTTCTACATGTACTATGTATGTATAATATGTTAAAATACACTCACTGTCATGCATATCTAGAAAGAACAAATTTTTACAAAAGCTCTATAATAGGAAAAGCAGGTAATATAATTTGCTAATTTCTGGCTTAAACATACACAAACAGAAGTTTACTGTATGTATGTTTGTGTGTGTGTGTGTGTGTGTACACACACACACACACACACACACACACACATATATATATATATATATATATATATATATATATATATATATATATATATATATAAAGAGACAGAGAGAGTGCGAGAGTGAGCGTCTGCAAAAGAGACCCTCTCCTTTGCAGTAGAAATGAACTGGATGTGGGGATGGGAACTGCAGTTGGGTTATCCATTCTGCAACTTTTGCCATGACCTGGATCTTGGTGAATGGATAGGAATTGGCCCTTACAGATCATTAGGAAGTCTGGGTCTAGACTAAATCTCTAGACATGATTCCCTGAAGAACATCCCAATCTGGAAGGACAACCTCCACATTCCTGAAGAATAAAGCTGCTGACAAGAACCCAGCATTGTAACTATGACCTAAGAATCAGAAAACCACTGTTGCTACAGCAGTGCACTTCAGTATTCATGAAACCAGAGCCTAGACACAGGGTTGCAGAAAAACACAATATGCCCTGTACTTCTCAGGAGTAACAGACAAGCAACTGGAATAAGCCCTCTACGCTTCCACTCAAGTCTCAGGGCCTAATCAAAAGAACCCAATTCACAACCTGAAACTCAGCTCTAAGGAAGTTTGGGAAACAGGAGTTTGAGTTTACCAGCTCATGTGGCACCAGAATGCACAAGAAGAGGATTGGGGTGGATGTCCAGTGACAGTCACTGTATCTGTTATAGTTTCCTTCATAAGCCAGCTTTGAATAGTCACTTTTAGGGTAAGGTATTTACAACAAATAACATGCAGCAACAACAATATCCTAAGGAATCATCATTATTTAATATATAATTATATCATTTTTTATCCTCATTAACATTCTTTGCCTTTGGTAGGTAAGAGAGAAATGGAAATGTTTTGACTGGATTTCTTTGTTTATCATATATGTACAAAAGTAAAATAAAAAGGAACTAAGGCCCAACAATTCCACTGTCAGGTACCAAAATTACCCAAAGGAATTAAAAACATATACACACAAAGATTTGCTTACAAATGTTCAAAGCGGGGTTATTTATGCTAACCCAAGTGGAAACAGCCCAAATGTCCATTAACCGACAGGTAGATAAACAAAGGGTATATATACATGATAGAATATTATTAGAAGTAAAAAGGAACACATTATGATACCTGCTACAGCATAGATGAACCTCAAAAATGTATTAATTGGAAGAAACCAGACACGAAAGGCCACTCATTGTACGATTCTATCTGTATGAAATGTACAAAAATGGCAAACCCACACAGACAGGAAATAGCCTAGCAGTTGCCCAGGTGAGGGGTGGTAGGAATTCACAACTGATCCAAAAGGGTGATGAAAGCATTTGAAAACTGAATTATTCTGATGGTTGTGCAACTCAAAAAATTTACTGGTATATTAAAATGAGTGAATTTTATAATATGCAAATTATATTTAAATAAATTTTTCAAAAAATAGAAGCAATTGAAATGATGGTTTGGGGGATGGATCATGCACATTCACCAGTGTCACAGAGGCCAGCATATGGCAGAATTGGGAGATTGTGATTCCCCTAAAATATTTATGAGGGACTTATATTTCTTACCAAACATAGATCCTCTTCCAAACCTGTGATAGACATTAAGGCAAATTTTTAAGAAAACTTCACCTCCTTTTACTGACACTGGTCCATCTGGTTGGGCCCACTCACACCACTGCACGTGCTTGGGTGTGCACAGGGGCACCGTATGGGCTCGTTTGTGGACAAATTGTCTTCTTTGCATCATCAGGTTCTTACCCAAATGTGTGAGCTGCAGTCAAAATAGCACTGAACTTGTTGAATAATACTAAGAACACTTTAATAGTAATCTGAGATTATTAAGCTAAAATCTTAGCACCATGGATACAGAAGCAAAGAGAGTATTGATCTACATCAGCATGTTTTCATTCGGGATTGTTTTCCAGAAATGTTCTCTGGAACATTGGTACCTGGAAATGCTCCTTGAAGATGGAGTTTCCTTGTCAAGGAAGCTTTGGAAACGCTTATAGAGATTCAAAACATGTGTTCAGGTTCTGGGAAGTCTTGCAATGTACAAACAAGTAAGCAGGTTTCAACCCAGAACTTTTCAAATCGATTGATGTAATAATTAAGACGCTGATGATAATAATGGATAATGCTTACTTAGCACATATAACAGGCCAATCACTTTGCTAAGCATCGTGTGTACATTTAATACCTCCTTTAGTCCTCGTAGCAATGATATGTGGTAAATATAATTATCCCCTTTTTGAAGATGGAGACACTGAGGTTTGTAAGGGGCACAGCTGTTGCGTGGACAAAGGCAGTCTGTCCCAAGGGCCTAGGCATGACTTACCACTAACTACGCCACACACATCATTAGATTCTCATTAAAAAAGCTTATCCCAGAAATACACTTTAGGAAGTAGTAAGTTTAAGGAACTCCTATTACAAATGTGTCAATAAAGATAAATGGCTAACGAATCTGGAAGAAGCTGTTGTCCATGTTTCTTTATAGAGACTGTTAGGAGAGGAAATAATCTGTGATGCAGTTTCAGTGAACCAGCCTACAGTGAATGTTCTCATCAACGCGGATAAGAGGATCAGTCTGGGAATGGACGCTATTTTTAATCACAAAAAGAACTTTGGGCCTTTGAGTTCTCAAGATTGTAAAATAATAATAATGTTTTCTTTTTAAAAATCAATGTTAAAAAATGTTCAAAAAAGTTTCTTGGGAACCTGAACTAATGGATCACAAATTATTTCAAACCACAATTTAGATGTATCTCTACTTAAAAATAGGACATGTGAGTTGGGCAGGGTGGCACATGCCCATAATCACAGCAGCTTGGGAGGCTGAGGCAGGAGAATTTTGAGTTCAAAGCCAGGCTCAGCAACTTAGTGAGGTCCTAAGCAACTCAACGAGACCCTGTCTCTAAATAAAAAAATAAAAAATGTGGGGGGTGTTCTGGGGATGTGGCTCAGTGGGTAAGCACCCCTGAGTTCCATCCCCAGTACCAAATAAATAAATAAATAATAAAAATCAAAATAGGGCATATAAGATTAAGTATATGAGAGTACATGATGGGATGATGATGATGGTAAAGTTCTCTGAAATTTAATATGGGGAAAAGTAGAAGAGAGGAAATTTAAATCTATGATGGTCCTCTATTGCAAACTGTATGCACTCTTGATGCATTTCTTTGAATCTACACATGATCTGTGCAGCTCCTGGGCCTCTGGTCCCCTACCCAATTCAGTTGGAGAAGTTTAGTGACGCAAGTGCCCTGGAGGCCACACCCAGGCTTTGCAGGCATTCATTGACTTGGTCTGTGTTCCAATTCATTTTTCTCTTGGCTTCTACTTCCATTAGAGAGGGAGAGGAAGGGGCCTGACAAGGTCAGTCTCCCCATTCTAGAACTTGCTGCCAACATCGCCTGGACTGCCATTACCACCAGGCACTCAGGACTTTCTCAATTGATAAAAGTCCCAGAAAACTCAGATGGACGGCACAAAGCTATTCCTCACTACAGCATTTTCTACAAGAATCCCTTTTGACCTCAACATCATGAAAGGTCAGTGATTAAAGAATGATAGTATATTTAAATCCATGGGATATTATATAACCATTAAAAATCAAGCTTTGAGCATTATTTAACATCATAGTAAAATGTGTATAGCAAAGTTTCACATAATAAAAGATATAAAACTATGTTTAGAGTATGTCTTAATACTGCAGAACAAATAGTAGTATATCTACTATATAGAAAAGAGAATTTTCTCAAAACGTTAAGGGTGATTTGGAATAATAGGATTATCATGACATCTTTCTTTTATCTTTTTTTTTTCACATTAACAGTTGCCTGTGATTTTCCTCGTTTTTTTTTAAATAACAAAATTGTTCTATTTTATAACAACCATTACAGTTTAATTTTTTAAAAAAAGATGGCAATACTGGATGTCAGAAAGATAAAGTCAGCATAATTTCTAAAACGGTACACTAAAGGTATCTGTTTTATATGTCCTTGTTCTTGAGGTCTGCCGAGAAGGCAGTTCCATATTCCGCATCCAGTTTCACTGACTTACTATCCAGGTAACCTTGGGAAAAGTTTAATTTCTATTGTCTCAGTTTCTTAGATATGTATATTGGGATTTATAAGTGGATCTTCTTGGTAGAGTCGACATGAGGATCAGAAGCAGCTTGGAGTGTCGTGCAACACCTGCAATAATGTCACACATAGGGAGTCTTGGCAAATGTCACACACTGCGCTACTTCTCTGCCACAGTTCTACAAAGGCTTCACAACTGGGACAGGACACAGCAGTCTATGAGAATCTGACAGATGTGCATAACTTCCAGACGAAATGCAGAATTTTTTATTTTCAAGCCAGAAGGACTCTTGCAGTTTGAATCTTCTGTGCCATGTGGTCCACCCCTTTCTACAGAGGACAGCAAAGCAATTGGAATCATCCAGTAGGGTACCCAAAGAGGTCGCTCGCCTAGAGCTAGTAGAGGTGTTCTTTTTACGCCAAAGAGAAAGTATAGATACTGTTTGACCCATAATAAATGCATTTATAAAGATTTATTGTGGGCCAAATTTGGGGGGCAATTTGCATGCAGTGAGATAATTTAGGATGGAAAGAAATATTGCAAGATGTCTATTGTATCATAGTTTCTTATAGTGCAAATTCGGAGTCTAAGCATACATCAACATGTATATAAGTGAGGACAGAGCTTCTCCCCGGTGGGCCTGATCCATTGGTGGGCTGAGGATGTTATGTGGGTGTGCTGAGATTGGTCACTTCACCTCTCAGGATAGCTAGAGCCAGTCTAGGTAGGCAAGAGCATATCCTTGTTTTGTTCTACTGTGTCAAAGATATATAGTTTTCATATGTGCATGTGTGGCATTATGGAAAGATGCAAGCCCAAGTTAGAATTTCTGGGTGAAAACAATAGAAATCAGTGCTAGACCATTATTCAAGGCTCTCAGATAGTTACAGATCACCAGGGGTCTGATACAACAGGGCTGAGGTGGTTCTGAGGGCCAGGGAGGCTTGAAGCACAATCAATAGGCTAGTCTGAGTCAGCAGAATAGTCTAATCAGGTTATGCCTGCTGGTATGAGGGTACTTCCATTGTTTTCCAGTATTTTTCTTTGGGTCATTCATTCAGGATTCAAAGTCATAGCAGAGGGTATCTTATTTGCTGAATATTTCCCAAGTCATTCTGAGTCCAGACAAAGGCATTACAGGAAAAGAAAACTGTGGCTGATATTTCTCATAAACACAAATGCAAAAATCTTCTATAAAATGTTAACAAACTAAATCCAACAATTAAACACACACACACAAAAACCAAATATGACCAAATAGAACTTTTCCAATATATATAAAACCTGATTAATATTTAAAATCAATCAATGTAATTCATCATATCAAGTTAAAGATGGAACATTTGGTACAACTGATAAACCTACAAAGACACACTATTATCTTCCACAAAAGCCACAATATCATTATCAGAAAAATCATATAGCAAAATTCAACATTCATTTATGATAGAAACTTTCAGAAAACTAGGGCATAAGGGAAGCTTCTTCATCATAATAAAGAATATGTACAAAAGGTCTACTGTTAAATCACACTTAATGGTTAAGAAGTACAACTTTCCTGCTAAGAACAAGGGAAGACGTCCCCTCTTGCCACTGTTTTTCAATATTGTTCTGGAAGTCTTACCTAATGCAATAAGGTAGGAAAAGGAATTTTTAAAATGTACAGATTGATAAAGAAGAAATAATGTTGTGCTTCTTGCAGACCATATGATCATCTGTATAAATCATGTCAAATCCAAAAGAATTGACAAAAATATGCCTGGAACTAATAAGAGATTATAGCAAATTGTATCTTTGCAGGATACAAGGTTAATAGATAAGCACCAATTGTTTCCCTATATACTAACAATGAAAAAGTGTAATTTTAAACTAAAAACACATTAGCCTCCCCCCCAAAAAAAATGATTTATTCTTGTTGAAATCCAAAAATGAAATATTTAGGCATAAATCTAACAAAATAGATCTAACATCTTTATGAGGAAAACTGTGAATCTCTGATGAAAGAAATCAGAGCAGAATTAAATAAAATATATTCCATGTTAATAGATAGAAAGATGCAGTGTTGTCAAGAAGTCAGTTCTTCCCAACTTAGTCTATAGATTCCATGTAATTAGTAAAAATTCCAGCAATTTAGTTTGTAGAATCAACTAATTCTTAAGTTTGTACCACGGAAGCAGAGGAATAAGGATAGCCAATACAATGTTGTAAGACAAGATAGAAGTTCGAGGACTGACACTACCTGCCTTCAATTTACTAGAAAGCTGTAATAATCGTAACAATGTAGTATTGGTGAAAGAATAAACAAGTCAATGAAACAGAACAGAGGTCTAGAAATAGACCCACAAGAATATAGTCAACTGATCTTTGACAAAATAGCAAAGGCATTGCAATGGACCAAAGGCAGTCTTTTCAACAAGTGGTGTTAGAACAACTGAGCATCTATATGCAAAAAATAAAATGTTATATATATAAAATTTATGTATGTGTCTAAAACCATGTAGAAGGTCATAATCAACAACTAGCAGCACTTATCCCTTAGGAACAGAATTCAGTGATGGGAGGTGAGAAGGCTGTTGGGTGATGAATTATCATTTTCTCTTTTAAACACTGTGTGTGTGTGTGTGTGTGTGTGTGTGTGTGTGTGTTTTGTCCTGGAAATTCTACTTACAGGTGTGTGTGTGTGTATGTGTGTGCGCCCTAGTGCTAGGGAATTGAACCCAGGACTTTTCACATTTCCTCATTATTTGAATTTCTTCCTTTCCTTTTTTTTTTTAAAGCATCCATTGCTTTTAGTATTCAATTTTTCATTTTCAAATAATCAAAAGGACAAAAAACAAACTGATGAATTGACAAAGGAGTCTTGCCTCACATGGCTCTTGGGGGAGACCTCTGATTTTGTTGTTTATTTGTTTTTGTTTTTGTTTTCTTATTGTCAAGAAGAAATATAGCATCTCGGGCTGTGAACGTTCACCCACGTGATCCATGTGAATTGCTTGCTCCAGTGTCTTGTATTTTTTTTTTTTTATTCTTTCAGCAAGTTTTATCTCCTCCTTGCCCCCTCCTATTCCTCTCCCAGGCACCATCTTTTCTTCCCCCTAATTGAACCGCCTAGTTGAGGAGAAACCTAGGCAGGCTTCTAAACTGCTACTACACTGACACCACCCTCTTCCCAACATCCTCTCTGCCCTCCACCTGCCACACCCACCCATCCCATCAGCCTGGTACAAGATGGTGTCATGTTATGCAAATAATGCATTCCTGGAAAATTCATATAATTCAAAACTTACATAATTCAAACATACTTTTCCCATGGGACTGAATATAAAGTGTGTGCAGGAGGGGAATGCAATCTTGGAGTACATAAATCTACAAATGAAACATACCTTGGCTTTTTATTGCTTTTTATTTTCCCTAATAATTTGAAATGCTCTCTTAAATGAAGAGTCCAGAGCATGATGGTGGCTGTTTGGCCTTCTCATGAGAGATTAAGCACATCTAAGTACTATTCCAAAGCCCCCGATTTTCCAGAGTGTTTGGCTGCTCCATCACTAATGAACTCTTGGGTGACCTTGTTACAGCATTATAGGTAGGATAGAGAGAAGATTTTAAATTAGAACAGCAACAAATGTTAAAATGACAGGAGAAGATGTTGGACCTCAAAGGTGTCCCCATGCATGTAAACAGTTGTGGTTCACCAGATATTTACAAAGAACGGAGGCAGCTAAGGTGGCCCTGCCACGTGACCACAGAGCAAACACAGCTCAGGCCACTCAGCCCACCTGCTCTGACAATGTGTGATTTTTGATGAAGGTTTTTGAGTCAGGGGAGATTCACATAAACTGTCAATATTTAGATAGTAGTGGTTTTGTTTTATATAATTCCAATAAAGTATGATATGTGCAGAAAATATTCCATTTCTCACCTTAGCATTCAGGACTCCCATCTCCTCCCTACATCTCCAACTTGATCTCCTTTCCATGCCCCTCCCAACCGTGCTGACACCTGTTTTGACCCCCTCTAGTGGGTTTTTATCAGGGGTAAATAGTTTAGAAAATGAAGCCACTAGAAATAAGCAAAAAATAAAATAAAATCAGCTAAAACAAACACAAAATAAAATCAAATCATTTATAATTGCATCACAAAGAGGTAATTGTTATTAATATTTGAATATTTCTTGGCATATTTGTACTATCTGCAGATGTGCAAAGAAATGGGAGTATATAAAAGTATTCATGTGCAGAATTTTTTTTTAACCAAAGAGCAATGATTCACTAATATTGTTCTGGAACATCATTCTTCCCTCTTAGGATATTATTCATTATTTTGTATTATTATTGTTAGAAATTTACATAGGCTTGTATTATATGTCTGTTCTATAATCCGTTGAAATAATCTTACATGTATGAACATTTAGAGTATTCTAAAAGTTGGTATTGTGAATAATGCTAAAAATAAATATTCTTGATACTAAATTTTTGCAATCTCCATGATTAAAAAAAATTCCTGTAAGTAGAATTTCCAGGACAAAGGAAATGAAAAATTTCAAGGCTTTAAATGTGTAGTGCCAAATTGCCGTAGGAAGTTGGAAACAATTTGCACTCCCAATGTCCCCATAATACTTGCAAGTCACTCATGCTTCAAGCCTTCTAATTCATCTGTCTTCCAAATTCAGATTGTGATATAAGAAAATCCCCCAAAGACAACCATATTAATTTGTTTTATTTTAAAAAATAATTCCTCTATTAGTGGCAAGACCTGAGTGGACTTTGGTTGTTATTCTTAGACTATAAGCTCAGAGAATGCACAAGGGTATGTAGATGTAAATCCCTCGTGGTATAGGACCACAGAGAAACAGCCTGTAAATGTCAAAAAGCATTTATTAAGTGAACTGATAAATGTATTTTACTTGCAGACCTGATATGAGTTATTTATCTTTCCTTGGTCTCCAATTGATGGACTTGTTCATAGCAATGGTAGCATGGCTGTGTGTGTGTGTGTGTGTGTGTTTTGCCTTGATTGCTTAATTTTTAATTGATATATGATTTTTAACTGATGTAGGTTTGAGGTCTTTTGATGGGTGCATTTTGTAAAATATTTAAAATCAATGAAATTAATCTATGGTACTTCAAGGGACTGGATATATCCGTACTCTTGTAAAGACTGAGTCTACTCTGGTAAAATGTTTAAAATGGCACTCAATTATTTCTCTTATCATCCAGTATAAGTGGCAAGGTCACTGGTAATCACACACACAATGGAACTCAAGTTTGTTTGTGAGATCACTGTCACTTCCTGGAAGCCTCTTTCTGTTTGAAGTTGTTACCATTTTGCAATGAGTCTCAAAGTTCTTTATCTTCCAGGCACATAATTCATGTATATTTTTCTTTGTAACAAACTTTCAAGCAGGGCACTAGAACTGATAGAAGGACAGCAGTTCCCTACCTCTCTCTCCTGGGATATCTGGCAATCTATTAAAGGGTATTCAACCCATTAAGGAGTAGATCCATCCATCCATCTAAGTCAACCACTTAGAAAATGGCCAGTTAGTTAACAAACATCTTACACCAAGAGTCTAGGAAAAAGCCATGTGACAAATAGTCACAACAATTACTGTAAAATCACATTAGCAGGTATTGTGCTCCTCCTTTGAACACTCCCAATTCTTCCTTGGACTGCCAGAGGCAAACCCCCAAGGGATGCCATCCTTTCTCAAGGTGGCCGCTGCCGCAGGCTCTTATTAGGAGATTATTGCTTTTTCTGGGGGAAAAGGGAGGAACAGAATAACTTCAGAGCTGTAAGAGGACTCTAAAAAGGAAAGAATATAAATGAACAACCCTTTCTGTCAAGCTCATTCAAATGTAAGAGGTCACTACCTAGAAAGTATGACCCTCTCCTTGCCCACATCATGATTAATGAAATCCTTCCCATCAATTGCTGCTTCTAGTCAGCTTGCCTTTGAGTTATTATAAATATTGTATTCCTTTCCTTGGACTTTTTGTAGCTCATGCCTAGTAGCTGAAAAAGGTGACAATGAACAAGAAATCTGATTTTTGCAAAGATAGCTCTAATGTGAATGAGGTTTTACCATAAAAATCCCAACACCAACCACAGCAATGCCATGAACTTATATCTGACATGCATGTCAGCATGTCGGTGTACCCATATATGGCCTGAAGTCCTGTAGGTCTGAACCTCTCTGTATTTTGAATTCCTAAACCAATTATTGAGAGAATAAAGATGATGATAGACAAACCATTTTTAAAAAAAATCCTTCTTCCTCTGAAAGCCAACTAAGCAAGTATTAGAGTTCCCCTGTGCGCACACCATTCCCCTAGGCCAGCTGAACAGAACTAACAGATGCCCATCTTGGACAAAGTGCATTGGTTCCCTGTATCTTTTCTTCAATTCTGCTTTTGTTTTCTGGAGTGATTGGGCATCTTTGGAACCTGTTCTTTTTACTCATGGGTCAAAAGCTTGATTTTGAAAGCACCTACCCCAGGTTAAAGGACAGTGTTGAGGGGGCTTGTAATGAGGTGGTAGGGCAAGCAGGTACAGCTGACCTTCCATGTTGGCAAATGGCACCAAGGCCACCTTGCCTATGAGTCTTGAGCTTGCCTCCTGGATGAACTTTCTCCAAGAAACAATACAGCATAGGACAATTCACTGTCAAAAAAATTGATTCTCCACGTAGAAGACTCATACCACTCTTATTTCTTTAACAAAAATCAAATCTACCATATTCAAGGATTTTGAAGAAGACTCGATGTTTAAATGGGAACCCCAAGGCACATTACACTTGGGTCACCTCCTATAACTGGAACCAAATGCTAGGGGCCTACAGGCATGTGTGACATGGACGCACCTCCTGTCTTTGAACTGATTCTGCTTCAGGGCCTGCCCAAGGTAGAGCCAGCCATCTTTTGTGAAATACATCACCACTGGAGTGCTTTGTTCTGATAATGTATTACTCTAATATATCTGTGGCTTTAATGATATATTAATGTAATACATTATTAGAGCAAGGACAACTGGTGATATATTATGGAAAGAATGGTGCCATTCAGAAAATGAAGGATTCAAGAAAAGATTCATCAGAATTACAGGATAATAGCCAACATATGAGACTCTGGAAACTATAATTTGGGTCTGTTTTTCTTTTTCTTTAAAAAAATTTTTTTTAGTTCTCATTGGACACAATGCTTTTATTTTATTTATTTTTATGTGGTGCTGAGGATCGAACCCAGCACCTTGCGCTTGCTAGAGGATCACTCCACGGCTGATCCACAACCCCAGCCCCTGGATCTGTTTTCCACAGTTAAATAAACACCTCCCTTGCTCTACCTCCCTGCCTGTCCCCATTCAAGCACTAAATTCCATAAAACATTGGTTGCTACATATTTTATAAACTCTTTATACATACTAACAATATCTCCATGAACCTTGGGTCACTGCAGCCTCATTGTATCCAGTTACATTGTTTTCACTAGAAAGTCCTCCTTATTTACCCTGAACCATAGGAAACCAAGTAACATTGACCTCTGGACAGTCAGAACAGCATATCATCTCTCATTACAATAATCTGAACTCCAGTCATTGCTCAACATTAATTATTGCCAAGGCTATAGCATTTTCTTGCTACTTGACAGTTGATCTTCATCCTATCATTAACCTTAGGTCAATTTAATCCCAACCTCCATTTTCAGCACTCTACAAACAATTTATTTTTGCATTTTTTTTCCAACCACACAAAGACAAACAATGTCAGACTGCCCCACATCGTTTTATGCATTACGATGATTAAACATGTTTAAAGACATTCAGACATCAAAGTTTAGAATGCACCAATGAGAGGTCTGAAAATGAGATGTCATACTGGTTTATTTGCCTGTAGGAGAATTACATAAGTTCAGGAGTCAAAATATATTTCATTTTAGGATTTTTTTAAAAAGAATTAGCCAAGAAGATTAAGAGTCAGCATCTACCATGTAAAACCACCCACTATGGTTTAGAAGGCTTTATATTTAGGGTTCTGAAAACTATGAACAGAAATGACAGCAAAATTCAGACAATTTTATCTGTCTATAAGATTATTTTTTCTTCCTAGAAATCCAAAATATGATCATATAGGAGAAGGGAAGCTGAAATTCCTGCTGAGAAACTTACTTAGTGTTTTCTATTCTTCTGACCTCATATGAAAGGCCAGAAATAACAGTTTGACACAGCAAGGCCCATGAAAACAATAGTATTTAATGTATTTAACTGAACAGTAAATAGTCATTGTAAATATAATCATACCTAATTTCCAGTTAAAGAAATGCTTTACAGAACTTTGTTGAATTCTTTTCTGCTAAATAGAAAATTCAGGAAAGCATTATTTTAAAAATTTCCATAAAATATGCATTTTTATGCACAAAAAAAAATGGTATTTCTACATCTACATATAAAATGTCATATAAGAACAATTTGGTTGAAATCAAATAAATAAACAAATGAACACAAAAAGGAAAAGCCCTTACACTTTATACATTAATGTATCTTTATTTAGATTTTAATTATTTATGTGGTTTACCAAGCAGTTAAGATAAAAATAATGTTCTCTGTTACAATTTTGCGTGGTCACAAAGCAATGATATTAAGTATATGTTTAACAACGTTCCAGGCTAAACACTGTCACTTCCTCCGTCTCTTCCTGTATCCACCACAAAGGAAAAACTGAAATACCTCATCCTTGGCAAAAAGAATTAAGACATTTACCTTTTCCAAAACTATTACTTGAGCAAGATTGGAACAATATGGCATACTGGTTTTGGGAAATTCATTTTTTCCATATCTTTCTATTTTTTTTTCCAGTTGTTTCTATATCACTCTCAATGCAGAATGTAGGGTGGAGGGTAGTTCACATGTGAACGTGGCATTAGGGCCAGACATCTGCTACTCTCCCAACCCTGAACACTGAGGACTATCAGAACAATTTCAACTTTGACTCAGTGCCTTAGAACGATTCCCATGGAAAGCTCTGAGGTCACCTTCTGTACCTTCAGTTATCAGAAGAGTCAAGGAAAGCGGGCCCCGCTTGGCCTGAGTGTATGCACCAGTGCCAATAGTTTCCTCACTTCCAGGAAAGGACCGAGGTCCAGGGACAAGGGGAAAGTTCCCCTTTGTTGTTGAACTTAGGAATTGACAATAAAAACAGGTGGGCAATAGGAAGTCTCCTTGCCATCTTGGCAGGCCATCATTCTGCACTATGACCCCGGAGCCAGATCTTTCTGCAGTTCTGTGGGATCCCTGAGACAAAGGGACACAAGGTCAAGGCTTCTTGGAACCCTTACCAGTCTGGAATAGGGAGATAAGCGTACAATTTCTCTCAGCCTTGGGGAAAAAAGGACTTTTACATACTAAGGCTTCAAACTCCTCTGGCTGGAGGCCAGAGGAGTCACCTTGTCATTCTGTCAATTCCTTGGAAACACAAATTTTAGCAGAGAAATCCTAGAAAAAATCAGTTAGAATTACAACATGAACTGTAAGTATAAATTGTACTGCACCAATTCACTTTTAATGCTGGTCTTTGCCAGTGTCCTTCTTAGAACCTTTGTTTCAAAATCCAAATGGACAAAATAACTGTCTTCTTTACCCCCTTTCCCAAATTCTCCTAAGATCCTTAAGCCCTAACTTGCTTTTCTGTAGCACACAGTACAGGCATCTTGAGAAGAAAGAAAGGTATGAGATCTGCAGCGGCCTTCAGTAAAATATTTCTTAGCGTGGCTTGTTTAAACATGCCAAGACGCAGCTGGCTTTTCATGGAAGATGTTGTTAAAGTGCATTAAGATCTCAGAAACCTAACAAAAATTCAAAGTTCAGTTAATACAGAATTGTTAAGCTATTTTAAGTAATTTCACAGTCAGATGTTCATTTCTACCCTGTGAAGAATTTCCATATTGTGTTACAAAATGTCTAAATTCAACATGTCAAATAAGAACATGGTATTTCTCTGCATATGCATCTGCACACCCTCAAGTAAGGGTTTTCTAGCTCTTGACAAACTTCAGGTAAAGGTGGCAGTTCAGCTGAGCTCGTCTGAAGGAAAGCAGTCCTGGGATTCACCAGGCCCCCACCACTGCATGGGAAACAACCATCCTGAAGTCAACAGGAAGATACCCATCTTGACAAATGTGACAAGAAGGTGCAATGACAAATTCCCTCCAACATCAGGGATCAACTTTACAAAAGTTAGCAAAAGAACACCCAGAATCTGGTTACAATTTC
This sequence comes from Marmota flaviventris, assembly GCF_047511675.1. Lineage (NCBI taxonomy): Eukaryota > Metazoa > Chordata > Mammalia > Rodentia > Sciuridae > Marmota > Marmota flaviventris. The sequence goes on from NC_092504.1 coordinate 123,641,415, forward strand.
CTGTGGCACTCACCTGAAGAATGACATGTGATTTGCAGTAAAGTGGATGGAACTTGGGAGCATTGTGCTAAGTGAATAAACTTAAAAAGTCAAAGGTTGTATGTTTTCTTTCATGTAGGGGAGCTAGAGAAAATGAGAAAAAAGCTTGAGACTTGTGAATATCAATAAGAGACCAGTAAAGTAGAGGAAAGGGACCAGGTGGAGGGTGAAGGGGAAGAAAGAGGGGGAAAACTGGAGAGTGATATTAACCAAATTATATTATTATATCATGTGCATGTGTAAATATGGAATAACAACTCCCACTAATATAAATAATTATAACATACCAATATATGCATGAAAAAAGTTCAAAGTTTCATTTTTCCCTTATCTATTCAACTTTGTTTATTAAATAAATATATACTGACTTTTTATGTTAAAAAAAGACATGTGAGCTCACTCTTGGGGACTCTCCAATTTAAAATTCTGTAGGAGCAGCTCTGTATAAATAGAATGCCACAAAATTGGAGGGAGCAGGAGAGGGGAAAGGAGAACATAATGTAGTTATGGACACATAATATTACAGACATAGCACAACCACAGCCTTCTCTGTGTGACCACGAATCAGTGTTGAAGGAAAGAGACAAGCCTCTTGTGCATGGAGCAAGGTGATGAGCCCTGCCTGCAGATGATGTTGAATTGAGCCAGACCAAGAAAATTCTGAGCAGATAAAATCATACTCAAGAGTGGACAAAGTGAAACCCCCACCTCTCATCAGGGCCATTCCCCAAGTTTGCCTTCGGTTATCACATCCCCATTCTCATTATTAACCTGTATTCACGAGCCACCTTGAACGCAAAGCTCCATTTCACCAAGTCCATGTTCAATTGTACAAATTGCATGCACTCCTTTGAATCTACTTTCACAAACGTTGTTCTATTCATTCAAACATAAGCCTGATGGGCCCTACACAGTTAGGCAAGTTAAACAGGAAAGCATGAAAGAACATGATGTTAAAAAAAAAAACACACACACATAAAATGTAAATGAATCTCTCAACAAGCTTCCATTGAACACCCAGCTATGTAACCAGCTCACATATGCCTCAAACCAAATTCAAAATGTAGTTATGGACACATAATAGTTCTTCATATACTTTCTCAAATTGCTTTCTAAAAGGATCCTGACAATTGGCACTCCCACAAGCAATGTAAAAAAGATCTCGGTTTCATTGTATGTATTGAGTTAAATTAAAATCTTAAGTGAAAAAGAATGTGTCATGCATATTGTATATTACATAAGCCCAATGTCCTACAGCTTTAAGATTCTGACATTATGGATGGAAGAGTATCTAGACTATAGGCCACCTGAGGACAGAGCCTTGAGACTCAAAACAATCGGCACAAGTTAAGTGGACAGAGGACATGATGATGTGGGTCATTTTCACATATAAGACAAGGTGTCTATGAGTTCCTATCACTTAACTCCAAAATGTACAGATGTGAAGAATTCCCCCACAGGCCCATAATTTTTATACAATAATCATTATCTCTCCTCCCATGTTAAGAGACTCTGGGTCTATCTCTGCCTCCTGAAGTGAGCCCATGTGCTTATTTATTTATTTACTTATTTGTTTATTTATTGATTGTGCCTATGTTTTCCTTAGGTGACCACATTTCATGGTCAAACCTGACTGGACACAGAGGGTTAGGTGGTTAACACACTGCTAACCCAAGCTGAGCTTATCAAGTGCTCAATACAAGCACTTTAAACATAAGTCTAAACAACAACAACAACAAAAGACTAACTCTATTAGCCTTGGGAAACAGCTGTGCTAAGTCCAGTGTCTATACCCTAAAAGGTGAGAGCCAAAATTATGGGGAAGCAGAAGTTGAGCATCATGAATAGGAAGAGCTGCAGAAAGGTGAGCTAGAAGCTGGGCCTGGTGGCGCATGCCTGTAACCCCAGCAACTCGAGAGGCTTGTGGCAGGAGAACTGAAAGTTTGAAGCTAGCCTCAGCAACTTAGCAAGATCCTGTACCAAAATAAAATAAAAAGAACTCAGGATGCAGCTCAGTGGTAGAGTGGCCCTGGGCTCAATCCCCAGAACCACCCCACCACATAAAAAGCTGACCTAGAGAGATGTGCAGAGGGAAGACAACACCAGACTGCGGGTTGGGATACTGGCTGCCCAGTGACTGCCCAGTTCTTGTGAAATCTTCTACTACTTGCCATTGGGTTCTAGGAGATCTTCCTATGTCCTAATCACAATTGTAATTTTTAAAGTTGAATCAATTTTATAAGAACAAACTGTGTCCAAGTATATGTCTTTCTACCATGATTTTAAGGTGCACTTCTACCTCTTTCTCTCTACCACTTTCCAACAAGTATGATAAATCAAGATCTGTCAATCAACATACATCTTAAATGTAATGGATTTCTGTTTCCACCCTAAAAAGGTATTTAACTTATGGAGAGATTTGCATGTTGTTTTAGTCAGCTTTTGCATCTCTGTGACCAAAATACCTGACAAGAACAACACACAGGAGGAAAACGTTTATTTGGGGCTCACCATTTCAGAGGTCTCAGTCCATAAATGTCCAACTCCATTTCTCTGGGCCCAAGGTAAAGCAGCACACCATGCACAAGGGCCCAGTGCAGGAAACAGCTCATGGTGGAGTCAGGAAGCAGACAGGTGGGCAGGGGAGGAAGGTGTTGCAGGGATGATGAACCCATCCAGGGTATATCCCCAGTGAGCCACCTCCTCCAGCCACACCCGCCTGGCTACAGTTACCACCCAGTCAGTTCATTCAAACTACGATGGTCTGATTAGGTCGCAGCTTTTAAAATCTGATCATTTCACCTCTGAATATTCGTGCATTAACTTGGAGCTTTTGGGGGACAACTTATATTCAAACCATAACATATGCAACGGCATCTCAGAACCCGAGACTGTAGGACATAAACAAGGAAAACCAAGTAGGTCAGCTATATGTTTTTACCACCATGCTTCCAGGCAAGACAAGCCCCAGTATGTGCCAACAGGCAGAGCCAGCTGGGCTTTCTGTACATCACAAATTGTTAAGGTAATTTTGAAGAATGTTACGGGGCAATAAGTTTCATCTGGGCTCAACATTTCAAGTTAGTAAACTGACTTGTCACCCAAACGGACTGATTGTTTCATCCTAAACAGAGGTATTACCACCACCTTCCCTAGCAAAATAACGAATATTTTAAAATATTTTTTTAAGAATTTTGAGAAATTAACCTTTTTGCTTAAATTCTACCAACCACATCCAATTGAAAATAGCAAAATTAGAAATAAAGTTTACTAACTTTATCACCAGAATTGACTGAGAAGCTTGTGGCTTTCTCCATCTGTAGACAAGGGTTCCAACTTGGGAAATTAATGCCACTTCCTTATTATTCCATAAGCCACCCCCTCTGGTGCCCTTGTTCTTTTACCCCACTTCCTTCTTTCCCAAGGCACTGAGGATTCAAGGAGCACATGTTAACCTAAGGGACCCAGGAATTAGAGGTGCAGAAAACACTGTCAGAAGCACAGAGAACAGCCAGCAGAAGATCACCTTAAAGAGAAGCACATGTGTCTGGCATCTGCTTGCCATCCCAGCAGTAACAGGCTTTTATGAGTTCTCATTTCTGATGGGAGCAAACATAACCATGAACACACCTGGGGAATTCACCTGGCGAGCATTTTTGTTGTTCCTTCATCTCTGTTCATCTGCTTGTCATGCTCATTAATTTGTAAACCCCTCTGTAACTGTGTAGTGAGAGAGCATAATTAAAATTCACCCAAAATAACAACAACAAAATCATCAAAATAAACATTCATAGAGTATTGGTAGAATCATGCAAATGATTTTTCTAATTTCTATTTGGGCTGAAGTCTGATATTTAATCACATAACAAAAAAAAGACTCTTTAATTTGGTAACAGAAATATGTCTGCTCCCCTACTGGATTGAAATAATGTGTGTGTGTGTGTGTGTGTGTGTGTAGATAGATAGATAGATAGATAGATAGATAGATAGATAGATAGCAGTGCTCCTTTGTTTGGTTAACATTTGTCTAAAAGCCTGCAGACCTGCAAGAAAAATTGAATCAGTTGCATCAGGGTTAAGAGGATGCTTACATTCTGATTCACAATTGGCCCGAAAGTATAATCAGACAAAATATAGATCTCAGGCCAATCATTTAGGATCACCTTTTTCCAAAGAAGAAGAAACTTCTTCTATTCCTAAACTTTCTTATAAAATATTATTACCTGGGATCCTATGCAAAAGCACATGATCAAAAGCATTCCAAGTAAGTAGTGAATTGTTTTTTGGATGCCCAACTTATGCCTTAAATTGTGTGCCTTTTACTTCCCTGAGGAGAATTTGGTTAAAGCCATGATTCTTGTTGAAAGCCTGCAGAATTGAGTGTCATGCAAACAGAGATCTCAAGATAAGGTGCAAAGTGCTAGTTTAGTGTTATAAATGAAGACTTGAATGGAGGGATAAGCCATGGAAGGCTTCAGAGATGATGAGTGTGGGGAGTCCAAATCAAATCGAAGAAAGGGGAAACATGAGAAATTGCCCTATGTGGACGGTTCCCTGATGAGCTGCAGAAGGAAGGCCCCGCCTTAAAGATTATACCTTCAACATTTTCAAAGCCTCTGTGTTGGACAGAGATCAACTGTCCTAGAGGACAGATTCTGTATGGGGCCCCCTTCAATTCATGTCTTCTACTGTAAGGGGCAGATAGGAAGCATTTTAGGTGTTGGGGACAATGTGTATAAAAACCCAAAGTTAAAGGAAGGCAGACATGTCTAGGGAAGGCTGAAAAGTTGGGCATCTGGTCATGAGGTCTCAGAAGGGACAAAAGGTCAAAGGACTATGAACTGGTTAGGATTAAGGAAGACTTTGAAAACTACTCTACTACTGCTTGACTTTATCCTGGACACGCTGATCAGCCAGATGATGTGTCTAAGCAGGGGGATGACATTCAAAGAATCATTTTTATGATAATTGGTATCAAGACTGTGGAGAAGGGAGGCTGGATATAGGAAAACTGGTTAGTGAGGTCAAAGTCATGCATGAGGGTGGAGAAGATGCATTAAAACTGAGGTAGAACAGAGGAAGCTGAGGTAGAGGAGCAACAGAGAAATATGTAAGCAATTAGATAAAACGACATAAATCAAAATTGAGAGTAAGAAATGGAGCATATTGGAAGGGTATTTATTTCTAAGATAATACTAAGTTCTAGATACCTGGAGTTTAAACAAGTAACCATTTTTCTTTAAAAAAAAAAAAGCCTTTTTTAAAAAAAAAAACTTTAAAACATCCTCAACCTTTCAGAAAAGCAGCAAGTACACTCCAAAGAGTGTACTTATTCCCAACCCCTATTATGTCTAAATAAGTAGCTGACCTGATGCCCCATCACTCCCTAATTCTTCAGTATTAATTTCCTACAAACAGTAACATTCTCTCACATAATCAGAAGAGAACCACAGAATCAGGAAATTAGCTAGATACATTACTACCATCAAATTCTCCCAAACCTCTGTCAAGTTTGGCCAAATGTCCCATTAATCTTGTCTAGCAAAAGATCCTGGTTCAGAACCACGGGCCAAGTTCACCGTCAGGTCTCTCCAGTCTCCTTCCGTCTGCAGCAGTTCCTCAGTCTCTCCTTGACTTTCATGTCCTTGACTTTTGAAAATTACAGGGCAGTTATTTTGTTATACGTCCCTCAATTTGAGTTTCTCTGATGTTTCCTCATTATTGGGTTCAGGTTATGCATTTTTGCCAGGAGAATCAAAGAAGCGATGCTAAGTTCTTTCTCATGCATCTTATCAGGTGGCACACAATTTCAATTTATCCCATTACTGATGGTGTTGGCTTTGATCACTTGATTAAAGTGGTGTCTGCCAGTTTTCTTCAAAGTTATTCTTTTCCCCCATGTAATTAATAAGTAAATTTGCTACTCCTCATCAATCTTTCAATTTATTCATCATTAGTTTATATCAAAATGAGAATGGATTCATGCCTTCTTTATTCAAGTGGTTAGAATCCATTACCAGCATCATTTATTTATGTGCTTAAAGCATCCCAGATTTGGCCAGTGGGAGCAACTTTGGGATGGTTTCTGAGTCCTTCTGACACACTCTATCATTCTTTGAGTAACTTCCTTGATTTCTGGCACAAATAAGACATTCCAGACCCATCTTGTACTTTTCCTACCATCTCTGAGATCAATCATTTCTCCTAGGAGCCTTGGTTCCTTTCAGTGAAAAATAATATTTAGAAGCTACATTTTGAACATCAGAAGTGCTCATATTATTGTAGTTTCACTGATTCAGGCCTTCTTTGTGGTCTAAGGAATATATTTATGTACATACATACATTCACACACATTTGTATGCTTGCTTCTGAAGTTTTATATATATGTATGTATATATAATGCACATACATATTGACATATAACTATGTATGTATATATGTACACATGTGTGTGTGTATGTATATATATATATATATATATATATATATATATATATATATATATCCATGAGTTCATATTGATACAATTTCAACCCAGTATCACAGTGTCCATCTTAATTTCCTCCTTTTCCATATCTGCAAGTCCATTCTCCAACAGTGAAAAACTTTCTTTCTTGATCAATACATAACCCATATCTCAGCTCTACAGCTGTTCCCTCCTCATTACTGATGGTCTCCTGGCCCCAGTCCTTCTCCAACACTTCCTGCTGGACTGTGCCACTCTCTGCCATCAATATGGATGCCTTCTCACCCTTCTTGAGCTCTGATGTCCCCTTCTGTCACAGGGGAGACCCTGCCCTACCCCGGCCCACCTAGGGTTCAGACACCTACCTTGGTCTGCCTCACCTAACACATTTAGGACCAAATTGTTCAGGAAGGGAAAGAGAAGAGGATATAAAAAAAAGAAAAGGAAAAAAAAAGAACAAGGAGAAGTGAAGAAAAAAAAAAGAAATAAATCAAGGAACTTGCAACAGCTATATTAAGTAGCACAGTGGTGTTGAGGCTGAGACAGGGCCTGAAGGCTGGGTTCCTATAGGCTCCACTGTTTATTTTTGTGTAAACCTGAGCAGCCTTCTTCATTGTATTAGGTAAAAAATGGATATGTTTCTGATTATTTGTAGATCCACATGTAGTTTTCATAAATAGTACAGAAAGTTCAATGTATCCTTTACCCAGTTTCTTCCAATGATAAAATCTTGTAACCCAAGATCAATATCACAATCAGGATGTTGACCTTGATACAGTCAAATACAGATCAAAATACAAGTCTCCTTCCTGTTGCCCTTTTATAGACACACTCAGTTCCTGTTGTCCCCATCCAGGTGGTTGTGTGTACCAACGGTTCCTTTGATTCCATGGAACATGATATGGACATACCACAGTTTATTGTCCAGTTGAAGGACATCTGTCTGTGTTTATTACAACTAAAACTGCTATAAATACTTATGAACATGTTTGTGTGTGAGTATAAGTGCTCATTTTTTATGAGATTAATGCCCAGGAGTGAAATTGCTTGATCATATCATAGTTCATGTAAGACTTTCAAAGAAACTGCCAAACTTTTCCAGAGTGGCTATGCCATTTTAGATTCCCACTAGCAATATATGAGAGATTCAGTTTCACTGCATCCTCATCAGCACTGAATATTGCCATTATTTTTTATATTAGACATTCTGGTAGATTTGTAGTGGTATTGCATTATAGTTAAAATGTTCATATCCCTAATGACTAGTGATGTTTAACATCTTTTGTGTGTTTATTTGTCATCTGTATATTTTCTTCAATAAAATATTTCTTCATAGCATTTACCTAAGTACAATTAGACCATTTCTTTTTTTTATCACTGAGTTTTGAAAATGCTATATGTATTCTAGATGCTAATCCTTTGTTGGATATGTAGTTTGCAAATATCTTCTCCAACTATTCTACTAGTCTTTTGATCCCTTTAACAAGTCTTTTACAGAAAAAAAGTATTAATTTGATAAAGTCCAGTTTATCCATTTTATTTTACATTTATGTATTATGCTTTGGGCATCAAGTCAAAGAACTCTTTGCCTAGCCCTAAATCCTGATGATATTTATCCTACATTTATTTCTAAAAAAAGCCTTATACATTTACATTTTATATTTAAGTCTGTGAATCATTTTGAGTCAATTTTTAATCTTTTTTTAAAATTTTTGATTTAGTTGTTGATGGACCTTCATTTTATTCATATGTGGTGTTGAGAATTAAACCCAGTGCTTCACACATGCTAGGCAAGTGTTCTACCACTGAGCCACAACTCTAGCCCTTGGATCAATTTTTATGTAAGGCATGAGGTTGAGTTTGAGGTTCAGTATTTGGCCTGTGAATGCCCAATTGTTTCAGTATCATTTGTTGAAAAGCCTATCAGTCCTTCCATTAAATTGCTTCTGTACCTTTGTCAAAATCAGTTTCTGCATATTTTTTGTGGATCAATTTCTGAATCTCCACCATATTCTCCATGTAGAAAATCTTACAATCAGGTAAACTGATATCTCCCATTTTATTCTTCTTTTTCAAAATTGCTGTAGCTATCCTAGTTACTTTGCCTTTCCATATGCTTTTTTTAAATTTAACTACAAAAATATTGCTAAGACTTTGATAGGGGTTGAATTAAAGCCATGTCTCAGTTTGAGAAGAAATTGACATCCTTACTATGTATGAGTCTTGCAGTCCATAAACATAGTAAATTTCTCCTATTTAGTTTTTTTTTAATCAATGTTGTATAGTTGTCCTCAAAGTTCTGTTCATGTTTATTAGATTTATGCCCAAGGTTTTTTCTTTTTTAGCAATAGTAAAAGATGTTTAATTTAGGTGTCCATATGTTTAATGCTAATATATAAAAATATAATTGATTTTATATGTTTATCTTATATGCTAAAACCTTGCTAAATTCTAACTTTACTAATTTATAAATTAGTTCCTGGAGGGTTTCTTAAACATTACTCAAGATTTTTGGTGTAGATTCTGAAAATGGAGACAGTTTTATTTATTTCTTTCTAATCTCTTAGTCTTTTCTTTCTTTCTTTTTACCTTATTACACTAACTAAAAATTCCAATGCATGTTGAATAAGACATTGAAAGGAGATGTTGCTGGCTTATTCTCATCTTAGGAAGAAAGCATTCATTATATATCTAATATATATATTAGATATTAGATATATCTAATATCACAATTAGATATTATGTTACTAAGGTTTCTTTCTTTATAGATGAGTTTTATACAGTTGAGAATATCCCTCTATATTCCTTGAGAGTTTTTATTATGAAAAAGTGTTGCAATTTTTCAGATTTTTTTTCTATAACTGATATGATTTCTTTTCTTTAGCCTGCTAATATGGTGAATTACACTGATTTTCAAAGATTGAACTGTCTCAAATCCTTTCAAATAAATTATACTAGATTACAGCATATAATCCCATTTATAATTGTGTTGAATGTGTGTGTATAATTTTGCATGCATGTTTTTATTTTTGTAATGTCACCTGCATATATTTGAAACCACATCAGACAATATTATAATTCTTGATTTAACTGTTAAGCATAATTTAGAAAACTCAAGGAGAGAGAGAAATCCTATTGTATTCACCTATATTTTTGCTTACTGTGCTCTCTCTCCTTTCCAAAGTTCTAAATTTATTTCCTACTTTTATTGTTGACTTTCTGTTAAGGCAAATTGTGTTGGCCATTATTTTAGTTTAGGTTGACTCTGTTTGCTTTCTCATGTCCACAGCCTGTAGTTGTACTTAACAGCAGAAACATAGACTATTATGTCTACTCCATGTTTTCAAAAATGGAAGTCTAATCCTCTTTAAGGTTGGAAGCTGTCCATCTGCTTTTGGTCAGACTATAGTCACACATAGTTTTTTATGTCTCTGTACGTGCACATTTGATCGTGACTTTTTTATATTGTCAATTTAAATGGGTCAAGTACAGCCCTTGAGCAAAGGCTTAGCTTCTAGGAGAAAGAGAATCCAGAGACAAGAGGTCCCCTCACAGAAACTTTAAGGGAGGAGGATTTCACCCAAGTCAAAAGGAGATTCTCTCAGAGCACAGAACAGGGGAGAGAGAAGTGGAAATGATTAAATGTCATCCGGGAAAGTCCTCCATGAACCCCACATAATCCACCCGGTACATTAGTTCTTGATGCATTTCATGGACTTGTATACTAACAGGTGAAGATAAGCTTGCTGGGAAATGCAGTGAATGCAATTGTTATTACTGGTGTCCTGACTGAACAACGATATCCCCTTGACATTGCCGTCAACGAATCATTTAAAGACTATTTGAGGAAGAAGTATGAGCCCTTGTACTTGTCAAAAACCTTCCATTGATACTTTCTGGTAAAATCAATAAAGTGTCAGCATCAAAAACTTGCAGAACGAGTGTCAGCGTCCTGGAAGAAAATACAGAGACAATAGTGGAGCTCTCCTTACAAAATACCACATCGCCAATGCTGTGAATAGCACAGAGGACAACTGTGTGTGTGTGTGTGTGTAGATGACTGTGCTGTGAAAAAGTGATTCATAAAACTCAGACACTTATTGTGATACAGTTTCTTATTTATATATGCACAAGATTAATGTGTGATAACATTATGCTTGGATAAGTCCAGAGGAGCTCTTTCGAACAATATAAAACAAGAATTCTAAGTAACAAGATAACATCATACTGTTGTTCGATTTGCACTACGGTTTTCCCTAGCAGGACATAAGATAACGTGTATTTTACAACAACTAACATCTTTTTAAAAAAAAAAAAAAAACATTTTAACCACTTTTTTGTTTGTACTCTGCATTCTTGGTATTTTCATGACTTAATTCTAGTGAAATACACATGTCATAAAAGTTACCCTTTTTGACCATTTTTAGGAGTACATCAGTGGCTTTAATTACATTTGCACTTTTTCATCTTCCCACACTGAAACTCTGTACCCATTAAACAATAATTCCCTACTTACTCCTCCTGCAGCCCCTGAAACTACCATTCTTCTTTCTGTCTCTATGAATTTGACCACTCTTGGCATGCCACATATGTGAAATCATACAATAGTTGTCATTTTGTGCCTGATTGATTTCACTTAGCATAATGTGTTCAAGGATCTACCATGTTGTAGCATGTGCCATAATTGCCTTCCTATTTAATTTTGCATAAAATTCCATTGTATGTATTGTTTATCCATTCATCTACTGGCAGTCATTTGGGTAGCTTCTTTCTACCTTTTTGATATTGTGAACAGTGCTGCTATGCACCTAATGATACAAATATCTGTTTGAGTCCCTACTTTTAATTTCTTGGGGTAAATATTCAGAAATAGAGTTGCTGGATCATATCACCTTAGACTGAGTAAAATCCAATATTTAAAAATAACCTACCTCATAGGGTTGTAAATGAGTTAACAGACTTAAGTCATTTAAAACACTGCATGTTCCATAGTAACTCCTCTATGTATGCTAGTGATTTTTATTATTGAGTAACCAGAAATATTTTTTCTGGACCTTGGAAGAGAGGAAAAGTATACGTTTTTAAAAACTGTAAGTCACACATAGATGGTGATAGATGCTGATGGAACAGATGAAATTCCTCAAGGGTAGAAATAGAATGAGAAGAGAAGAGACTAAAGCTCAAAGCCATAGGTACATTGAGAAATAAGAAAGTGCTCTAGTGAAGAAGGTAGAGAAACAACCTTGCAAGGTACAGAGCAAGAGAACAAGACAGGAGGTGGAGTCCAAGCAAAGACCAGCAGAGTTTCAGAGCAGGGACAGTCATAATTCTGGAGGATAACGAAGTCCAGGTGAGTGGGTCTTGGGAGAGATTTGAGGAGATAGAGACCAAGATCAGTGGCCCAGGAGAAATTAAGGAACTGGGAGATAGAGTGTTTATGGAGTTCTAAAGTGAAAACCAAAGCAACCTGCCGCAGTCCAGCTGCAGCAAAATAACCGGGGGTGGGGGGTGGGGGGGTGACGAGCAACTTGTGTCAATTGATACAGCAGGAGTGGGAGCCGTTTATTGTAGGACAGGAGGGGTATTTATACATTCCACACAGCTTATCTAATTAACATAAACTAGATACAGCAGTCAACCAATAAGAAATCTCCACACTTAATGGCTCGCTGTCGCCACCTCACAAACCACTCCCCCTGGCAAAATACCAGGCGCCATCCTGACTTTACAGACTCTAACAGCAACCCAGGTTGGTGGCAGGAAATGAGATGGAGAGGAAGATAACAAAGAAGAATTCCAATCACTCTCCAAAAGCAGGGAGGGGAGTCACCTGAGGTTGGAAGATTGTTGCAAATAATGATGATGAGAGGTGACGGGATAATGTCATGATATATTTATAAATCCTCAAATTCTTAGGGGACAGATTTTTAAATGTGGTAGACTAAATGCACCACAATGAGAAAAGACTGACCTAACTTTCTGAGAGTCATTCATTTTGATACCAAATGAGTTTCCTGCCGAGTACAATCCTGATGCAGAATCATGGGTTAAATTGAAGTTTTATCCACATAAAAGTGTTAGGGCCCAGCGCAGTGGCCATCCCAGTGGCTGAGGGAGGCTGAGGCTTGAGGATCACGAGTTCAAAGCCAGCCTCAGCAAAAGCAAGGCGCTAAGCAACTCAGTGAGACCCTGTCTCTAACTGTCTCTAAATAAAATACAAACTAGGGCTGGGGATATGGCTCAGGGGTTGAGTGCTCCTGAGTTCAATCTCCAGTACCAAAAAAGGGGGGAAAAAGTGTTTGGATATATCAAAATGTCATATAATTAATATCTTGAACTATTTCCTGGGTAAATGTGGAACTCAACAAATATCTCAGTAATGCAAAGAAATCTATGGCCATTAGAAATGCCTAGCTGTATGAAGGTATATCTGAATAAGGAGTAATAATGCCAGATGATGGCAGATTGACTTGATGGCTGATATATTAAATCACAGAAAAGGAGATAAAGACAGGATTTGAAAGTCTAGGACCATCATACTTACATAATATTTCCTGGCCTCTACGAAAAATTGAATCACAGTGAGCTGATAGGGAGGTTGCAAGTGAGGTGGGTTTTTCACAAATTAACTCCAAACAGCAAAGCTAACTAAGCAAAACTCAAGTTCAGAAATGGTCTCTTGGCTCAGGTTTCAATAAAGAAAGAAATGGCAGTGGGTTCATCCTTCCCTTGTAAGCCAAAGATAGAGACGTTGTCCTGATTATTTCCAGAAGTGCACAAAACAGGGTGTTTGTATGAAGGTGCTCATGATCAATAAATGGGGAGGGAGTGGCCATGAGAATGGAGGAAAATTAAATTATGAACTGAGGACCGAAGAAATCCATTATTGATGAGAATAATCACAAACCACTCAAAGCAAATTAAGAGATGGGGCTAAATAGTTGAATGCTCTCTGTGGGACAGCCCCAGCTATGGGACAAGCTTCAGGCTGGTGACTTTCAGGAAAGTCTAACCACCACATGTCTTTGTCATCAAGGGAAAGGTCGTCAACGGCCTCTCCAGAAAGAAAGTTGCACAGGAAATAAAAGTTGAAAACAACATTCCATGTAGTAAATGAATATTGAGGAAGAGCCATTAATGGCACATATTTCAAGCATTATAGGAAGAGACTCAGAGTGGGAGACTTCTTTCTCCTACAAGAGTCATAAAGCAGCCACTAAAAAATAATTATTGGTCACACGGAAATGAAAGCACTTTTACTATTAATTTCTTTTTTGAAAGAGAAAGGAAGACAGAGCATTCAACTCCTGCACTTTTAAAGTAACATTGAATTCAATAAGTACAAGAACTAAGAACAAGGTTTTTCAACAGGCTGCATTATGGCCAACTGGTGGGGGGTGGGCGTAGAGGAGAGAGAGACAGGGAAAGGAAAGAAAGAGAAAATAAGATGACCATATTCAGTTATGACTTTTTCTCCTGGACTCTGGAACCCTGCTTGGCACCACATGAATATCCACCCCTAATTCCACCAACAACCTCATTCCCTCCTCTTGCAGCCCCCCCATGTGTGTGTGTATAAAAGAAAGTTACTCCAAGCCTTCCTCCTGGGCCTTCAGCTCCCACATGACCCTCACCACCTAACACTGAGCAACCAGCACTGCTTTTTGTTTTCCTGAGAAATTCCAAGGGGTTAAGCTTAACCAGCCCGGTGTTTAAGCCTCCTGAGCTCATTGTATTCTTGCCTCTTCGCTAAACCTTCCTGTTTTCTCCATCCTGGGAAAAAATGGTACACTAATATCCCATGTGATAGTATTAAGAGGTGGGGCCTTTTGACTCTGTCCTCATCATTGAAAATGGTGTCCTTACAAAGGGAGGTGCCATGTCCCCTTCCCCTTCCGTGATGTAAGAGCACAGCAAAACCACTCCATCTAGCCAAGGGAGGTAGCACACGCCTGTCATCTCAGCAACTTGGAAAGCTGAGGCAAGAGAATCACAAGTTCAAGACCAGCCTCAGCAACTCAGAGAGGCCCTAAGCAACTTAGCAAGACCCTGTCTCAATAAATAAATAAATACCACCACTCCATCTAGCCAGCAAAGCAGCCCTCACCCAATACCATATCTTGGCACCAAGATCTTGGATTTCCCAGCCTCCAGAACTGTGAGAAATAAATTGTTGTTTATAAGTTACCTGGTCTAAGGCATTTTGTTATAGCAGCCCACATGGACTAAGATACAATCATAAGGTAAAACATTGTAGGATATTTTTAGTATATAAAAATGCTTTCACATACATCATTTCCTTTGAATTTTCACAGCCAGTCTATGAAATAGAAATGCTTTGCTAGTTTTAAGTCTGTGAGAGGGGAAAGGTGACTCACCAATGCTCACACAAGTAATGGCAGAATAAGAACTCAAAATCAATCAAGACTCCTCGTCTCAGGCCTGGCCCACAGTTGGCAGCTCCTCCGAGGAGAGCTTAGCTACTAGATTTTACAGCCCTTCCAGGGACCTGGCAGGTTGAGGTGTTAGGTCACTTCCTACCAAGGGTGTATTACCCATCAACCCCAGAGGCCTTATGAAGACAACCATTCTCCACAGGGGCCATGTCTTGAATAAGGCTGAGAAGGGCTGACCAGCCATCCCAGTCTGCCTGGTGCTGTTCTGGTGTTCGCATCCCCAGTCCTGAGCAAACAGGAATGGCCAGTCACCTTAGGAAAGGGCTGATGGGCTTCCCATGCTCTGCCTTTCCCTCGTTCTGTTTTAGAGTCACTCAATACACGTTGCCGAGTCCCGACTAAAGGCAAGGGCTCCAGGCCAAGCATTGGTACACAGAGCTGAACAAACCGTGTCCCTGCCCTCAAGGCGCTTGCAGTCTTAGGAGGGGAAGATGCTTCATGTTCAGCTGAGCACACTGCCGAGTGGGATTTTTAGAAGCTTGACTATTACAACAGTCAAAGGAAGAGACAGTTTCAGGAAACAGAGGGTGACCAGCAGAATCCAGGGCTTGAGGGAACACCCAGAAGGACAAAGACTGAGATGAATAAACCAGATTGGGAGCCTAGAATTAGAGATTAGCAGAGAGTGAAGACAGCCCCCAGGGTCATCCTCCCACGCGTCAGCCAGAGGATTTCTCCTCCAGGTCAGGAATGAGTTAGCTGGTGCCAGACAGGCTCTCCACCATGAACAAGTGGAAGAATGGGCGTGGGGGTGAATGAATATTAGACATTGGGCACATTGCTTATGTGTCTGAAACTCCACCTGAAATGGCTGGAGCAGCATCTCTCTCCACGTGGCCTCTCACCTGGAAAGCTTGGGCTTCCTCACAATGTGGAGGTCCCAGGCAACCAGACTTCTTTCATGGAATCTAATTTCCCAAGGAAGGAAGCAGGAGCTCTCAGAAGCCCCAGATAGCACGTCCACCATGTTCTGTCACAAGCCAACCCAGACTCCAAGAGAAGGAAAACAAATCATATTTCTCTGTTTTTTTTTAAGTCCTAGTTGCCATATTTTTATTGATTTATATACTTTTTGATTTTTATGTATTCTTTTTAGTTATACATGGCAGTAGAATGTACTTTGACATATCCTACCTGCATGGAGTATAACTTCCCATTGTTGTGGTTGTACATGATGTGGGGTTACACTGGTTGTGTATTCATATAAGAACATAGAAAAGTGATGGATGTCCGATTCATTCCACTGTCTTTCCCATTCCCAGTCCCCTCCCTGAATTCTCCCCTGTCCAATCGGGTCAACCTCCACTCCCCCATCACCCCCCATTTATTGTGAGTCAGCATCCACATATCAGAGAGAGCATTTGGACTTTGGTTTTGGAAGGATTGACTTATTTCACTTACCATGATAGTCCAGTTCCATCTATTTACTGGCAAATGCCATAATTTCATTCTGCTTTAAATCATAATTCTTGATGTGTGGGACAACATGCATGTAGAAAGAGGTGAACTATCAGGTACCATTTTTGGAGAGCAGCTACCATGAAGGCTTAAAAGGGAACAGTTCAAAATGTTAGAAAAGGCCAAGGTGAAGTTGAGGCACCCCAGTGACCCCATAAAGCATCATGGAGAGTATTGTTCTCAAACCTGAAAGGTCAGGAAACTGAAGGGGTTGTTGATTAGTAAGAGCGCTTGAGTTCCAGTGGCTGCAGGCATGATGTGGGGTGCAGATGCTGACCCCATTGAGGACGTGCACTCTGCAACAGGAAGGGCGACGGTGCCTCTCCAGAGGTGGCACAAGTGGGTGCTGGACTTCAGAAGAGAAGGTAGCACAACCACTGCCTGAAGTTGGCAGAGTCCAGACATGGGACCTCCTCTCCGCAGTCCAGGAGCAAGAAGAGTGACCACCGTTGCAGAAGGTTGGTAAGAGAATGGTGTCAGGAACGAAATCCAGGTTTCAGTTAAATGGAAAAAACGAGGAGACCAGATTAAAAATACAAAGGCGCTTGAGGGATTTCCCCACGGGGAACGGCAAATGGCAGAAAGATGCAGTTGGGTAAAAGGTAGTCCTGAAATCCCGCTAATGGATGTGGGAATAGAGATTTGCTGCAGAGCTGTGTTCAGAGCGAGTTAGAGGGCTATCAGGATGGAAGAAATTGAATATTAACAAGTAGAAGGAAATGTGGCTCATTCTTGCGTTCATTCATTCATGTTGGTGTCAGGACTTTAAACCGCCATTGCTTCTGAGGTTAGAGCCACCCCTTCATGTCCTCAGCCTCCTTTAGGTTAATAATGAGGGTGGCAGTCAGGGTTGGGGTCAGGGAGGAAGAATGGGAGACCTGGAGGTGCTATTTCAGTGAACACTCAGAAAGCTCAATAGCAGAAGCCCAAGTGATGGCATCAGGCTATCCATCAAGTCTAACGTTCCAAACACCCGTTTTCCCCTCCAAGGAAAAGGAAATCAGCATTTAGTGTATTAAATCTAGTCAATTATTTAAAGGTGCATGCTCTCTCCATGAAGGAGGCAGGCATAAGAAGTAAAATATTCTGTGACATTTGAGTGGACTAAAAGAAAACAGAACGAACGTAACGTCATGCCAAAGGTATTTGTTGTTGTTGTTACACACCTTGAGCCAAAGGATTGCAAGGTATTTTACACACAAGGTGCTCACTCTTCTTCTGCAAGACTGGAAACGCGACTGCCAACCTGGCACTCCCCGTGCCCCCCACTTTCCATCAAGGAACACACGGACCAAATTTTAATTTTTTGTTCCTGCTCCAGGGATATATTAAGTTTGGAAAGGAAAGTATACGGTATTGTTCATTAGGGGGAAAAATTAGAGACGGTGATGAAATAGGGTGGTTGCCATCTGAACTGAATTAAATATTTTCTTGTTTATTTTCTTTTGTGTTTTTTTGCTCTTCCCTCTGAAGGGGCAAAATACTCCAATGGAACTTGTTACTCAATGAGAACAATCCATTCATAGTGTTGAAGAAAAGAACATAGGAGCATTGTCTGTTTGATCTGTGCTGAGTGGTGTTCTGCCTTTGAGCTGGCAGAGAGGTGAGCTGGACTCTGGGTTTTCAGCACACATCAGTGACAGAGGCCTCCCTCTCCTCTGAACCCAACACCCTGGGCCTGGAGGAGGGCAGCTCTGGTCTCTTGGGTGGGCTGTGGCTACCAGGGAGGCTTGGGAACATTCCTTCTCCTCTCTGTACTAACTAAAATAAGACATAATAAATTGAGACATCTGCCAAGCTTTCTTGCCTAACACATAAGTCCGAGCAGAAAGCCATCTGGCGTCTGCCCAGTTTCTGCAAGGCACAGAAATGACTTGCTTAAGATAATCCAGTCATAAGCAGCTGAAGAAAATCATTTACGCCTATACAGCAACTTCCCCTGGGCATAGGCTCCTTCCTTTCCTGGACAAAGGTAACTCACTCCCCACCCTCACCCAGTGCTCCAGGCCAAAGCCAAGTTTAAAAATCAATGTCCCACATCTTTCTTTTTCTTTTTATAATGTTTCAGTAAAATTAATTTCTCCCTCTCATTCCTTAGATCCAGGGAATTGCTTACACAACAGGACACAAGAATTGCGAGTGGTGGCTCTCATTTTCGTCTGCATTTTGCTAATGATTTTTTTTTTTTTTTTGCATGGTCCCTGGAGCATCTGATACTTACCATACTTCCCTGCAACCTCTTAGTTCAAGTCCAGGCCTTTTACGCCAAACCAATCCATTACACTTTCTTTCTGGAGCCAAGAATGGTGGACATTTGTTTTTTGGCTGCTCGGTGTCCACACACCCTACTTCCTGTAACTGCAGTCAGGGAGCTCCATCTATTCATTCTTGGTCCCTCCGGCTCAGGGGCATCACTTGGCCCAGGCCTGTGATGGTCTGTGCATCATCACACTCTCCCGGGCACTGCAGCTGGGCCAAAGGTCAGTGAATGATCCATCCAGAGCCAAGTCACAGAGAGACCCAGGAGAAACTTCTGAGAAAGAGCCTCCCTTTCTCCTCATGCTAAGTTTGAGAGAGCAGAGAGGTTGGGGCTTCTCCGCTACTTTCTATATAGCAAAGCCTGTGGTGGGAGCTCCCCAGCAGGAGTTGCTGAGAAAGAAAGCAACCGAGACCTGAAGATGCCATTGGAGCTCAAAATCTAGGAAGTTCTGAAGCAAGTCACTTCCTGGGCTTTTCTAAGACGCTTCCTTTTTTCCTTAAGAGATAATGTTGTAACATGCTATAGTTTGGGCCTAGGATGTTCCCCAAAGACTCATGTGTTGAACTGTAGTCCCCAGAGTGGCACTATTGGGAGGTGGTGGAAGATTAAAGAGGTGGGGCCTAATGGGAGGTCTTCAGGTCATTGGGGGTGTGCCCCTGAAAGGGATTGTGGGGCCTTTCTCTTTTCTTCTTTCTCATTTCCCCATCATCAGGTGAGAAGTTTTGCTCCACAACATGCCTCCACCATTGAGTGCCATGATAGCCCCCAAATAATGGACTTAAACTTCCAAAGTTGTGAATCAAAGTGAACCTTTTCTCTTTATAAGTTAATTATCTCTGATATTTGTTATAGTAACAGAGAGCTGACTAACACACAATCAAACCAGTCAGGAGTATTACTCCAGTTCTAGGCACTTGTTTGCAGGATGTCTGCTATATTTATAAGCTCTTTCTTTTCTTTGCTGAAATGGTCTTACTCTTGTTCTCTCCAATACATGTCAACTGGTAAGGACTCCTCATTTTGTTGAAGCCATGCTCACTAATTCTGGGCATTTCAAAGTTGAAACCTAAGTTTTTCACACTTTTACAGAATTTTCTGTATCTTTCCTTTCATTTCATTTATTTGTGATAATTCAGCAATAATTAAAAAAAAAAATTCTGGGCACTCGGGATTGAAATGAGTGTGCTATAGCATTGAACTACATCCCCAGCTTTTTTTCCTTTTCTCTTGTGTGAGACAGGGTCTGGCTAAGTTGCTGAGGACCTTGGTAAGTTGCTGAGGCTGGTCTGGAACTTGCAATCTTTCTGCCTCAGCCTCCCAAGTTGCTGGAAATATAGGCAAACACCGCTGTGCCTGGCAGTCTTTTCCTTTTTTTTTTTTTTTTTTTTCCTTCAGTACTGGGAATTGAATGCAGAGCCTTATGCATGCTAGGCAAGTGCTCTATCCCTGAGCTACATCCAGTCCCAGCAATGACTTCTTGAGGGATCAGTATGTGCTTTTAAAAGGCATGAGGGGTGCCAAGTCTCAGCCTCAGCAAACATGCATGATTTCAGAACAAGGCATGTGCTCCAGGATAGGAGAGGGTAAAAAGGGATGCAGAACTCAGAGCAGGAGCTGAGGGGAAGGACTGGGGACTCCCAGGATGCCTCTGGCCTTTTTAAATCTTCCATAAGTTTCAACATTGGCACAAGACAGTATTTTTCTCCTTTCCTCATGCTCACTTTTAAATATCATTATATATTGGAGGATGAAGATTTTAAAATAGGATAAACATCCCAGGTGCAAATTCATTCAACATGGGACAAATATTTATGAGTATCTGCTGTGTGCCTGGCACTTTCTGGGCCCCAGGGACAGAGAGTACAATGTCACAGAACTTACATTCTAGTGAGATAGAGAGGATACAATGTGCACAACATAAATAAACAGGATGCCAGATGCTGCAGAAAGGAGAGATGATTGGCCGGAGAGGTGGTATGAGGTTGTCTTAGATACCGTGATGAGAGAAAAGCTCTCCGTGTGTAGGAATGTGGATTAAGTGAGGTTGAACATTGTGTGGCCATCTGGGGGAAGACCATTCTAGCAGAAGGAACAATAAATGCAAAGGCCCTGAGAGGGCCCCCTTCTCCCCCAGGGATGGTAGGTAGACACAGGGCTTGTGACACTGTGGGGCACCCATGAACATGTTTTAATTTCCTTTAAAAACAGAAGGAAAAGCCAGGTGTGGGGCCTCATGCCTGTAATCCCAGAGATAGAGTCTGAAGCAGGAGGATCACAAGTTCAAAGCCAGCCTTAGCAACTTAGCGAGGCCCTAAGCAATTTAGCGAGAACTAATCTCAAAATAAAAAATAAAAAGGGCTGGGTATGTGGCTCCATGTTTAAGCACCCCTGGGTCCAATCAATAATAATAATAATAATAATAATAATACCCAGAAGGAAGGAAGGAATTTTCAAAGGAATTGTTTTAACATATAGTACTTACATATTTATTTTTGTACCAAAGCTGTCATAGAATATAATTTTAAGTTTTTTTGAGTGAAAGAACAGGATCATGAAAGTCGCCATGTACCCCTGGGCATTGTAACAGGAAGGAACTGGGCTTGTTGGAAGACAAGCTGGACTCTGACCAGAGGAGTAAGAGCAGAGGGTGGGTGGCAGGAAGTGAGTCCAGAGACGTAGGCAGGGACACCGGCAGGTAGAGTCCCTGGGCTGTTTAGGGAGTAGGTAGCTGGAAACGAAAGGGAGGCAATGGAGAAACTGAAGTGCTCAGGATTTTTGACACTGCTAACGTCCACAATTGGGACATTGAACATTTCTGGCCACTCCAAGAAAAGGGCTTCTATTGACTTTTGCATTTTTCAGCAGTTTAAATGAATGACTTCTCGTGGGTGCCAACTCCCACCTGAATCTTGACATCGGCTTCTGCTGCATCTCAGCTTGATCTTTTCCTTATGACCTTCTACCCTCTCCACTGTGGGCTAGAACAGAGACTTAGAGGGATGGGGAGGCACTTTGCAATATCCAAATGCCATAAAAATAGGGAGAGTTGTTATTATAGTTAATAATGGGTAATAATACTTCTCCCATGGATGGACTTTGGCTTAGAGACAAATGACCTTCTTTTCTTGTTGGGGGGGGGGGGTGGAGTGGTGGGGGGTGACTCACCTGCCTTGTGTCCATACTTAGCATAATCAGGCATCTCTCAGTCACAATCAATATTCAGGAAGGGTTTGTCACATTGTGTTGTGAACTCAGAGAGTTTCTGATGCTGCTTGTTGCTGCTCATTTAATACCAGTAATATTTTGAGCTCCTCACCCAGAAGGTCTAAGCCACTTGCACATCACCCCTCTGCTGTCCTGCATCCTGTTGAGACAATTGAGGTTATCTCTTATTCTTCATGGTGCATGTTCATATTCAACATGACCTGGTGGACGTGGAGCCTCAGCCAGCAAGCTGGGAACTCCCAGCATCCCCCAGAACTTTCAAGGTCCTTTGTAAAGCCAGCTGTTTGAGCAAGGAAACCTTTTTTCCGCCTCTCTTCTTAGAAGGAAATAAGTTAGGATGCCTTAAAGTCTGTGAGGGCAAAAGGGCTCATGGATTTTGTCGGAGCTTCTTTAGGAAGTCACTTTTTATTACATTCCCCTGTATGGGCAAATACCAAATTAAAAATAATATAAAAGGGCCCTTGTGTTTTAGGGTTAGGAAGGGCTTTACAGGAAGGAGAACAATTGGTTTTAACAATACCTAAGGGAAAGAGGAACTCTATTGGAATGACTGACGTCCCCCAAATTCAAACTTCTAAGGCTACATCTACTTTTCCAAAGTAAATATGTCCGGAAAGGTGGTAGAAAATATGTAGAGAAAAAAAAATGTTTTTCCTTTAGTATCTTTAAGTGTCTCCTTGTTGCACCTAAGGTCTGACTTCCTAAGTTTACAACTTTCAGATGGAAAAGTTCATGGTTGAAATAGAAAGCACTGTTTGGGGGGACTTTTCAACCTTAGGTTAATTTTCAGTGGAAATTCAAATCTAACCAGAAAGAAATTTAAGTATTGCTTATAGATTCACTTTGAAGGCCCAGATCAGGGTGTAACAGGTGTCTCCTTTCTTCTGCTTCATTTCTCTGCAGTCATCTATTGATTGCAAATAAGTGGGTGCTATAGTTTGGATTTGGAATGTCTCCCAATGTGTTAAAGGGTTGGTCTCCAGTGCGGCACTACTAGGAGGTGGAGCCTAGGGGGAGGTCTTTAGGTCATTGGAGGTGTGGCCTCAAGAAGGATTGTGGGTTCCCATATTTTCCTCTTCCTTTCTTTTGTGTCCTGGCCATGAGGTGAACAATTGTGCTCCTCCACCTGTGCTTCCACCATGATGCACTGCTTGCCACAGGCCCAAAGCAACAAGGCCAATCCCTCATGGACTAGAACCTCCAAAACTACGAGATAAAATTAACCTTTTCTCTTTAAAAATGGACTATCTCAGGTATTTGTTAAAGCCAGTGGACGCTGCCATACTAATGATGATAGAATCACAAGAGAAAATGGGATAAAAGCTGAAACTCTTTAGACTGTATGGTTGGAGATAACCTCCCAGAAGTCCAGTATTCAGAGAGGGGGTGGCCATCTACCTGCCCTTTACCCGTGCACTGTGTCTGGCCTGATGCAGACTGGAGGCTTCCAGAGGAGAGCAGCAAGGGTCCCAGAGAGAAAGCCAAACAGTCCTGGAGCTGCCCTGGGACAATATTTGGAGAGTAGTTATGAAGGGAGCAGACCTACACTCTCGAGCTTCAGAAGAAAGAATAAAAAGCAGAGGGTGAGGATGCTAGATTGCTTTTGCCTAGTTTTCATTATGATAAAATACATGATCACCTAAAAATGAACATTTAAATCACTTTAGGTGTCTTCAGTGGCACTAGATGTATTTACATTGTTATATACCATGCACCTCCAGAACTTTCTCATTGTCCCAAACGGAAACTCCATACCCACTGAAAAATAACCCTCAATTCTCCCCCTCTCCCAGCTCCTGGCAACCACCATTCTACTCTGTCTATATATAAATTTGACCACTCAAGTGAACCTCATATAAGTGAACCCATACAATATTCGTCTTACACTTGGCGTAATGACTTTAAGGTCCATGTCTGTAGTGCATGAGAGTATTCCTTTACTTCTTAAGGCTGAACAATATTGCACTGCATGTATATACTGCATTTTGTTTATCCATTTATCTATTAATCAATGAATATTGACTTGTTTCCATATTTCAGTAACTGAATAATATTTCTGTGAACATTGGTTTGTAAATATTGGTGTCCCTGCTTTTGGTTCTTTTGGATATATACTTAAAAATAGCATTGCTAGATCATGTGATAATTATGTATTTTATTTAATTTTTTGAGGAATTACCATACTGTTTTCTACTTTACGTTTGTACTAGCAATGCACAAGGATTGTCACTTTTCCGCACCTTTGCCACACTTTACTTGTTTTGTGGGGGGAAATACTGGGGATTGAACCAGGAAGGCTTAACCACTGAGCCAGAACTCCAGCCTTTTTATTTCTTTTTATTTTGAGACAGGGTCTTACTGAGTGGCTTAGGGTTGCTGAGGCTGGCCTTGAACTTGTGATCCTCCTGCCTCAGCTTCCTGAGCTGCTGGGATTACAGGTGTGCATCACCACCCCTGGCTATCACACTTAACTTTTAAAATAGCCAACCTAAAGGGCGAAAAAGGAAAATGCAAGGTTTTGACTTTAAGAAAGAATAGTCTCACAATAAGATCTGTCCTATTAGGATCTGCTTCATTAAAGCTTACTTTAGACAGGTACTAACTCACTTCTAAAACGGAAGTCTATGAATCTGTGGCACAATGTCATTTATTTATTTGATTTGTCTGTTTTTTTGTGTGTGTGTGTGTGTGATGTGTGTAAGATAAGAACAATGTATGGATCATAGTGATTTGTTGGGACTTAATGTGCATATAGAGGGGTGATCACAAACTAATGACCCACAGATTAACCAACAAAATATGTCCCCAAACTTGGTGACTTCTCAATAAACTTTGGATACCCTGCCTCGTGAGAGATGGGAAGACACGGCAGTAGAGGATCCATGATCTCTGGAGTGGAGATCCGTGTTGTGCTGGCATTGCTCAACTTAAGAGTGTGTCACCAATGCCACTCCAGCCCCAGTAGTCCACTGGGTAGACAAGCTTCACAATTATGAACCAAGGATGAATTAAATGACTTATTTACTAAAAGACCTTTCAATAAGATACAAGTTCTCTGACTAAAGTATCTGAAATAGGAAGACGTTATTACATTTGTTGGTATTTTCAATATTAATATGTTAGATTGTTTTGTTTTAAAGTAACTGGTCAAATCTAAGGTATTAATTACCTTAGAACTTTAAAAAAAGATCAAAAGACACCATGTTTTGTCATTATGATATTTGTTCCATGAGAATATGGACCATGACTCTTTTATCATACCATATGCCCAAAGTGTAAGTGGGGTAAGGTAATACTATCCATTACTATGCACATATTATTATGTTGTTATTTTTAAGTATCCAGTGTGCTTTGTGTTGACTTGAATGCAGTCATCCAGCACAGTAAGTAACAAGGTGACACAGGCACTTAAAATAGTATGTGATTAAAACCATTCGTTCAAAACTCATTGAGACAATTAGACTTATTTTGTGACTTATAACTTTCAAGGGTAAGAATCCCAGATTGGGTTAAACAATATCAAAATTTAGATATATGGGCTTCGTTTTGTTTGGGGGTAAAAATTACTTTCTAAATTTAGAGAAGTCCTACTTTATAAAATGTGCTCTGGTTTTGATCTCTCACCCTCTCCCTCACTCTCTCCCTTCATTTCTCTGGTCTACCTGTTTGTTTTGGACGGAAGTGCTGCAGAGGAAGGGGTAGTCCTCATTCAGAACTCTACTTCTCCGTAGGACTATAACACAGACTTGAAAGTAATCCACTGTGGGTTATGATTTATGATAGATGAATGCCAAATAATTCTAGGTCATTTATTTTGTTTCAGGCACAACAATAGGGATGGGAAGGGAGAATAGGTTGGTTTAAAACAAATCAAATCACGAAAACCTCAATAAATGTTTTATAACTGAAATTTATAACTGAATGAATGCCACAATGCCTAAAATTCCTGTTGTGAAAGTCACCGCCGTGGGATAAAGCATAGGGAGTCCAGAAAGCAGAGGTAATATATTCAAACTTTTCCTCTAGTAGCCAAAGAAAATGAAAATATATGCCCTGGGGATCTGGGGTTACAGCCAGAAGAGGTTCCCAGGCAAAATTTCTTTGAACCTGCATCTTGACTCAAAGTTCATGCAGAGCTTGGACCCTGTGGCATAGTCCACTGCCACCAAGGAGCAAGAGCAGCAGACTGGTTACTGTGCCTAGGGATGCAACTAAATCCCACTCGCTATAATTTGGATCTTGAATATTTTCCAGAGGTCCACATGTTAAAGGTTTTGTCCCCAGGATGGTGCTATCAGAACCTTTAAAAAGTGCAACCTAGTGGGTGGTTAAATCATTGGAGATGTACTCTCCAAGGGGATTAGGGGCCTTTTGACTTCTTCCTTCTTTGCTCCCTAGTTTGTGAAATAAGTGTTTTTCCTCTGCCACACAGTCCGGTCGTGATGTGCTGCTTTGCCATAGGTCTAAAGAAACAGACCAACCCATCATGGACCGGAAGCTCCAGATTTGTGAGCTAAAATAATTTTTTCCTCTTTATAATTTAATTATATCAAGTATGTTCTTATAGTGATAGAAAGTTGACTAACACTCCACTTCAACCAGATATAGAATAAGTCCAATACTGTCATCATCCTCAACTTTGGTAAGAAAAACCAAGCGTATGGAATATCCATACAAGCCCTTAATAATAGCTTGCTTTAAATTATTTGCAAATTAAATTGCTTAACTCACCCCCAACAAATAAATGTCTGAGCAAAAGGAACATTCCAGAAAGATGGTCATACTTATTCTATGATGGCTCATACTTTCTGGGTATTTCATATGTATTCTTGAGAGAAAAACATGATAACAAATCATTGATACTGCTGAAGACACTGGCATTGAATAATTTGCTTATTGTTGCTTTAAAAAAAATTTCTTTAAAAGATAATACATAGGGGCTGGGATTGTGGCTTGGCGGTAGAATTCTCGCCTAGTAGGGGGGAGGCCCTGGGTTCGATCCTCAGCACCACATAAAAATAAATAAATAAAAAGATATTGTATCCAGTTACAACCAAAAAATAAATATTAAAAAAGAGATAATACATAAACATGTTTCACTGTCAAAAACTTGGAAAGTAAAAGAAAAAAATGAACAACTCTCATTATCCCATTGGTTGTTGTTTGGGGACAATAAAAGCCTGAGGAGACATTGGGAAGGGTTAAAAAAAAAAGTTATATTCTGAAAGAAAAAGATCGTGGGCCCATCCTTCAGGAGAGGGAAGATTTGCATGGAACACCACAGCGGGTATTTCTGGGTGCTAAAAAGAACAATCCTGAAGAGAGAGAAAACAGGGACCTAATATGTTAGAAGCAGAGATGAGAGAGCAGACAGAGGAAAGACCAAGAAAGGGGTCCCAGAGATCAATGCTGCCCACTCGGGCAGTTAGACTAAGGTTGCCTGGAATTGGCTCAGTACATGGAACTGAGGTGGTCCTGGATCTTGGGGGACCAAGGTTTACCTTTGGGCAACTGATTCTGTCAGATCATTTTCCCTCTTGAACATCTACTAATGATGTGCTTGGTATGAGGTCTTCCATCGTCTTGTCCTCTGCTCAGAGTTCCCAGCTTGCCTGGAGAACTTCTGCAGCTTAAAGTTTAAAAAATAAATCATCTCAGTTTTAGGGGAAATAACAAAGAAAAGTTAACTAAAAATAATCCATAAAATTCTATAAACACTACAGGGTCAGGGATAATATCTCTTTTTCATCATCATGGTATTCCCAGTGGCTTCTATAGAGGATGGCACATAGTAGGTGTTCATTAAATATTTAGTGAATGAATGTAAAGGCTTTTTATCAGTCTAGGGGCAAGTAGAGAGATGAATTCACCCCAGATGAGACGCCTTTAGTGAGTGGATCCCTTACAGAGAGGTAAGTAAGGTTAACTGAGCTGGTGAGGCTTCCAGCAACAGTGGAGGGCCATGACCATCCCTAGAGCTGAAGGGACAGGGAACAAAATCATGTATCTCAAGTCCAGTGAGGCTGAAGCTGTATTATGGAGGTACAGAATTACAGCCAGGGCCAAGGTAGCCATCAGGGAGGAAGACAGGGAGGAAAAACTATCCCAATCCTTCACCCTCATTTCCCTCTTATAAGTACCTCTTGTTGGTCGAGCCCAACTGTACCTGAAGCCAGCCAAGGAGCTTGGGGGGCACAGTTCCTAGCGCACAGAATGGAGCCGAGGAGTGGGGAGAGTTGGGGGCCAGCACAAGGCTGCCTCACACAAGCACAGGGAATTCAGCCCTGTCTCTACAGGTCTGCTTCCTGGTCGCTCTCAGAGACGGTTTGCTCTCTTTAATAACATAACAGTTGTTATCGAGGCGGGGACTCTTACTTGACTTTCAGGGAACCGGGAACAAGATTTCCTGGCGAGAGTTCTCAGGCCCCAGGGCTTACTCTTTCCCTAGCACACAAAAGCTGGAGACTTAAGGTCTTCAGGCTTGACTCCAGCCCCTCTGTCCCTCAGGCTTCTGCCTGATTGACGTAGGAAGATCACTGGGACTCAAGTAGAATGCTAGTCATCTAATTGAGATGTCAATAACCCCCAAGTGAAAGTAGGCTAATTATACAGTCTTGAGCAATTCCTTGCCTCAGTTTCCCCAGTCCTAAAATGAAGAAAGAAATCCAGAGAGTTGACTGGAGGATGAATTAGCCTTCGCTGACACAGTTGTATGATATTTTTTTCCCTGTATTTTACTATAGGTAATTATGTGACACTCGGACACTAGTACTACAAAACAAGACACATATATTATGCAAAAGTCACAGTAAAGCTTCCCCTGGACATCATACTAAGAAGCAAACTCTCCAAGGAGCTGGAATATGTTTAAAAAAAAAAAAAAAAAGCAGTCATCAACCTAACCTTTCTCTAAAACAACAAACAACCTGGCACAAATGGAGCTTGAATCTCCTGGGGTACCAATTTCTAGAGGTATGACCTTTGGAAATTAAGTAATTCCTTGTAATGCCTGTTGTCTGTTTGGGGGGATGTCTTTAGTAAGAACTGTATGGCAGTCACTGCTCTGTGCTCTGTGAGAATACTCTGCGTGCCAAAGGAGCTTTGGTCTCCAGCCTCTTCCCAGCACGTACCCATGGAGCTCCTCCATTGCAGCTAACTCCATACTAACCGGTTCCTCGGTTCGCTGGGCTTTGTGTACCCAGAAGACACTTGTTGAACCAGTTGTGCTTAAGATCCCAGGACAAGGATGTGTATTGTAGTTGATCCCTCCTGTTCCTTCCTGTTGTTTCAAGACATTTGTAAGAATCATTTTTTTGTCCTGAACATTACATGAAATTCTATTGGTCCCCTTGTCCCTCAGATATAGATTCCTGAGTGTAACATAAAGGTGGAGGAGGTTTCAGAAGCTATTTTCACGAGAGCACCCATCTTTCCAAAGTGCAAATGGCCTGTTGACCTGCCATGGAGGAGCTGGGCTGGACTGGTGACTTGTGGTTTGTGCTTTAAGGGTAGGAGATTTTTCACCAATGCATTGTAGCTATGAATCCCCGGGAAGACTTTCCAAGAACATTGACCAAAAGCTGAGTGTCTGAGGCTAACAATGAAATGGGATCTGAATGTGGCTTCATAAGCACTTTTTTCATTAAACACTTTGTTTTTATAGTACTGTTCCTCAAAGTGTTAAAAATCATTTTATTTTGAAATGTCTGCAAGTTTTCCATTCAGAGGATTTAATACATCCTCTCCCCCACTTTTTTTTTAATAAGATTTCTGGTTTTGAATCCATGGTATCTATGATTTGGGGTATGTATGATTTTTAAAATAAGGTGGGTTTCATTTTTGTCATTTTTATGTGTCTTTTTAAGCCCTATAGCTAACCTTCATTCACATTTAAAAGAACCTTCTGGGAGCTAGGAAAGTGATATTAAACCAATGCTAAATTATCCATCTACAATATTTGAAAGTACTCAATTCCTAAATTTTGTATGTTGTTATATGAAATGCTTTTAAGTTCGGGTTTGCAAAATCAGTTTGCTCAAATTAGGATGCACAAAAACACCTCGACATTATCCTACATTTGAGCTCTAATTTTCCGGAATAGCAGAGAGCTCTCTGCGAGTTAGAGCTCACTCCCAGCATCACCCAATGTTTTAGTTCTCAATTTCCTCATCTGCAAAATACTGGGGCCCAAACAAGTAATATATAGGGTACCTTCTGGCCATAAGGTTCTCTGATTCTGATTTGAAGTTCTAATTATCTTTCCTTATTAAAAATATTAAACTATGAGATTAATGATGGTAGAAAGAGTAATAATAATAATAACTCCCATGGCATAACCATTTGTGAGTTTATATGAAAGGGCTTCTAGTTTACGTTAAAAGAACATGGCCAAACTTCACCAACCAAAAGAACACAGATGGAGCTGGAGGTAACTTGATCTTGCTTCCCAAGAGATGCTCAACTACATAAAATCTGGCATAAAAATAGAGGTAGGGCCAGGTGTGGTGGTACATGCCTATAGTCCCAGTGGCTCAGGAGGCTGAGGCAGGGGAGTCATAAGTTCAAAGACAGCCTTAGCAAAAGCAAGGCACTAAGCAACTCAGTGAGACCTTGTCTCTTAATAAAATACAAAATAGGGTTGGGGATGTGGCTTAGTGGTCAAGTGCTCCTGAGTTCAAGCCCTGGTAGCCCCCCCAAAAAAGAAATAGAGGTAGGAGTAGAATTCTAGAAGCAGAGGTAGACTGGGGTGAATATAGAAACAGAGACAGGACTCACAGAGGAAAGAGTATAAGGGAAACCCACGGAGGCTTTTTGGTTGACTTTCGTGCCCATTTTATTCTCTGATCACCAAAATTTATAACAACTAATATGTAATTACAATATAATTACATAATACGTAATAAATATGTAATACATCATTGCCTGGGTATGGAATACTTTTGCGCTTTGTTATTTTTATAGTTTTATGCCTCATAATGCTGTTTTCTAAGAAGAATGTTGCTTAATGTGTGGGTTGGGTAAACACGATGCCCTGGGCATGTGAACCATTAGGAGTGCAGAGGACTGGGAGTGGATTCCACAAAGGGAAAGATAGATATTGCAGAGAAACTGAATCAGAGCTGATTGCAGTGAGAGAGAGGGGCCATGAGAGAAGCCACAATGCAAGAAGGGACTCAAAAGGAGACAGCAGTATGATTTGAGGCAGGGCAGAGGGTGACTAGGTTAGGCAGCAAAGAAGTACATTAAATGATCCGACAAATCAGTTCAAAAACGCATGGAAATGGGGAGCAGCTGCTTCGGGGAGATTTCATCCATGCTGATCAAAAAGGCCCAATGATTCTAAGTTGATAGAGATGCTAAGAGTCCTGGCAAATAAGGATTTAGAGACAAGAGCTTTGTTTTAAATTGGGGTTCAAAAAAAAAGACTAAACAAGAGACTATGGAGGGATCCAAACCTCAGAACTGACAGGATGGACCAGGTGGGGGAAATAGACCATGGAGATCTGGAACTCACCTGATCTAAATATAATTTTGTACTCTGAGATATTTGCCAAGGGTGTTGAGGAGTTGGACGGTTGGGAAGATGTTTATGGAAAGTCCAAGCCCAAGGGTTTCGATGAAACACATCCAAAGTGCTCAGAAGTCTTTCCTCCACTGTCTTTTCTGTTGGACCATGAGCGCGACATCCACTACTTTCGAAAGCATGGTTTATCCAAATCGTGACAAAACTTGCTGGTCTCAGCCAGACCCCCGCTGCCTGAGAACATAAGTACAGATTACAGCAAAAGCCTCCCTCTCTGTAAAGGAAGGCTGGTCATCGTCACCAGATACTTACTGATTTATAACATGTTGAGGCCCAGGCCAAGAGAGACGCCAGACCCATATCTCTGCTTTGGGACAGGCCTTCATTATTTAAACTGTCAGACTTGCAGCACTTTTAGGGTAAAGAGCCATCTTAACTCTTGGGCAGAAGGTTCAGGCCCTGAGAAAGAGAGAAGCCCCTCACTGTTTTGACTTTTCTCAAAAATTCTCAGGCAGAAAGAAGGGAGAGCCCTCTGCTCAGAGCAATGGTCCTCTCCAAGTGGCTGGGAAACCTGTTTCCACAAGGCTGGGTGGACACCTGGACTCCTCTCTGCATCTCCTAATGGGGATACCAGGGTGGATACCCCTGGGGTTCATAGACCAAGACTCAGCTCCAAGAGTTAAGTGGGTGAGTGTGTTTGCAGCTGGATTCCAAGACTTCTAGGAAAGTGTCCGTTCAATTTCATTTTTCTCTTTAGATGCATCTTAATTTCCAAGGCACTGGTTCTCAAACTTTTTGGAATCAGGATTCCTTTACACTCTTAAAAGATATTGAGCTTTTGTTTGAGTGACTTAAATCTATTGATATTTACTGTATTCCTCATGAAAACTGTATAATTTTAAAATATTTATTAATTCATTTATAGATAATGATACAATAAATATGGTACATATTTTTATGAAAAATCACTCTATTTTTCAAAATAAATCATTTTGTGAGAAGAAGGGCATTGTTACATTTCAGCAAATCTTTGTAATGTCTGGTTTAATAAAACCCAGCTGGATCCTCATATCTGCTTCTTTATTCCATCTGTTGTAGCATGTTGCTTTGGTTAAAGATGTATATGAAGAAGGGCTGAGGTGTAGCTCAGTGGCAGAGTACTTGCCCAGCATTCATGAGGTCATGGGTTCGATCACCAGCACTGTAAAGAAAGAAAGAAAAAGATGTGCATGAAGAAAACCCAGCCTCACACAGATGGGAAGTTAGAAGAGGGAGGAATAGCTTCACAGCCTTTTCAGGTAATTGTGGATATCCTTCTTTGATATTACACTAAAACTTGATGCCTGGTAGTTCGTAAAAGTTACTTACAGGGTGGAATCTGAAGCCATATCAATAGACTCTCCCTACTCTTTGGCATTAAAAACCATTGATCTCTTTTGTACTTTGAGAGAATCTATTACAGCACCATTCAGTAACATCGCACATTAGCCATTTGGAAAATGTTGGTTCACTGAGTTATGCCAATCTTCCAAAATGTTGATATTGTATCTAAATATATATATATATATATATATTATATATATTAGTTATATAATATATATATATATTTATATATATTCTAAGTGTTAGAAAACTGTTGAACTCATGGTAATGAATACATGCAAATATTGTACACTTTTAGGGTAAAGAGGATCTTAACTTTTAGGCAGATGTGAATATTGTCATTGCCAAAAAATACTATGCATTGTTTTCCTTGAAATTATGGGCTCATTTCATTTCTTTTCTTGAGAAATATCCAAATCTGAGTTTCTCTGTCATTCATTCTTTCAAGTACAAAAAAAAAAAAAACCACAAAAATGTCCCATGAAAAATATGACTATTTTAAACAATATTCATGTGATTTTCCTTCAGACAATTGATATACTTCAGCATGTGGCAGAAATGCTATATATGTATCAAACACTTTGTCACAAAGAATATTTAAAAGACTTGTAGTCAAGAGTTGAAATTTGATAAAATTATTAATTTTTTACTGCTCTGCCAAGGACATTCTTAAATGAGCCTTCCTTTTTTTCTTTCTTTGAGTGCCTGGTAAAGAATAGGATGATTATTAAAAGTCTGTGGTGCCCTTGGTTTAACTGGCCCTAAGGTGCCAGCATTTCACCCACCATAGTTTGGCATCGTTGGTGCAAATACCAACATGGATAAAAGGCCAAATAACATCCTTGTATTATTATGAAAATAGTCTTGACCTTGCAGATCCTCTACAGACCACACACTATTCCAGGGAAAGTGCTCCCTCTGTCTACCCACCCTTAGCAATACTTGGACTTAAAGGGAGTTAACACCTGTGAGAGTTAGTGCTTCTGAAACATGTTCTTTGAGTGCACAACTTTGAGAAAATCTATTTTAATATCACGTTTGAGAGGTGATGGAGATGGGGGTTGTGGTGGAGAAAATACTGTGATTATTAAGGTAAAATATGGTCTTAAAACCTGGTCCATGGAGGCAAATCATAGAATATTCCAGTCTGATGACTATGGCCAACAACTATCCAAGCTAATGGTTCATGGATAGGTGCACCACAAATTATTTATTCAATCTTGATTTTTGAATCCATTGTCATAACCCTCATTATTTATCTTCCTAATATTTTAGGTTAATCTAACATTAAAATTAGTTTATGTTCCCTAAGCATACAGCAATTGAGGGTGAGATGTAAATGACCTTGAAGAGTGTTTTTTAGCACAGAGATACCAACCTGGGATTTAAGCAGAAAAATGTCCTATCCTTATTTCCATTTTCTATTGTTATGTACCACTTTAAATAATTTTTGGAAAGAGGTGGAGGTAAGAATAAATTCAATTTAAAAATGCTTTTGGCTGTTGATAAAATACCTATATAATTAAAAGTTGACAGCATATGCCTGCATGCCTTTAAAAGGTCACAGGAAATGTACTCTGCTTTGAGAAAAGGCCTAAAGTGTGTTTTCAATTATAGTGTACTAAACATTGTGAAGAGCCATAGCAATTCAGGAAAAGGTGGTGATGTATCTATGCAGAGTAATAATCTTCAATATCCTAGCCAAAGGTTCCCAGGGAGCAGTGGTGAAGCCTTGTGACCATTGGTTTACCCGTGTTAGGTGTGAAGATCCTACAGACTCAGGGTGATGGGTGCACTTGGGATGGATGAGCTCTGGTTTATCATTCAGACATTAATTTCAAGCCTAATGCTACTGACAACAGTCCAAGTCATGGCCAGTTGAATTTGATCTGAGTTGAAAGATAGTTCTATTTCAAATTATAATGCAAAAAAAAAAAAAAAAAAAAACATTGGAAAAATAAGTTTCAGGATGATACTCCATTTAAACTTGACTGCTCCTTGTTTGGTTTTAGGTTGAATTCAAAGTGAGTATTTAAATCGTCTTCAGATAGCATTACTTGATATTGGGAAGCTAGATCTTTTGGGAGCAATTGGTAGGGAGGGGTTCACCCTGAGATTTCATCCTCAAAGAAAGACATCTTTGGGGAGATGCGGTACTCTTTGAGCTACTCTACTAAAATTACATAATATAGGGCCTTATTGTTATTTTTAAAGAGGGTTCATAGGAATTTAACCCCCATGGCTCTCTTTAACACCATTGAAGATTTCTAAGTAAATCAGAACCTCAAAGAGGCATCAGTTATTCCTGTCAACTTATAGAGTGTCATTTTAATGTTCTATATCTTCACTATGCCTCCACCTTCTTTGATGAAAAAGTCTATTTAAAAATTGGTAGGAAAATATTTAACATAATAAGATGATGAGTCAGAGTTTTTAAAAAGCTCAAAAGGGAAGATGTAGTTAAATAATGCACCTTCTTATTTTTTAACTACATCTGACTCATGACATATAATGTATTCCGCTAAGTTCAAAGTTTCCTGTTACAAAGAGTTTTATGAAACAACTCTTCTTCAGACCATTTTTTACTTCAATTATAGTAGCAGGTTTTTGGAGTTTAAATCATTAACAACCTGAGTGAACTTCTATCTAAATGACTGCAAGTCACAAAGAGAACAGTCCTCTTTCACCAAGTACCTTTTGTGCTGAGTGAGCCCGGTCCTTTTCTGGTTTTCCCCTTTATGTGTCTCTTTGAAGAGAGATGTGTGATGATTTGTAAAGTAATGAAAGTATATCAGTTAATGAAAACTGCTATATTAGGCACATAATGCACACTGGAATTGCTTCAGAGTAAATTTCATATACCTGCATTATAGGAGAGGAAAAAAGTAAATTTCAGAAGTCAAGATCGCTGTGTGCACTGTAGGAGTATCATGTAGCAGTTAAATCAGCCATCAGGGGTGACCTAATCTTATTTTCCCCCCTTTGTCAAGGACCTGTAACTTTCATTTAGGCAGCTTTTTTTCCCAAGTGTTACCTCTATCAGATGCACCAACAGCTGGGCATTCATTCCATCAAACTGGTTATTGATCTTACCATATGGTATCTTTTAATTTTTTTTTTTAGGAATATTTTTATTGGGATGTTTTTGGAGAGTGTGTGGGAGTCTGCAACCTCCAGACTTACAGTGATGGAGTGAGGAAGTAATTCTTCTAGTGACAAAAGCCCGAAGAATTTTATACAGAACAAAATGTAGTTTAATAAACAAAAGAAAGTTAAGAGAGCAATCTATCTCCTTTAAAAAAAAAATCAGTAAAATAATGAACGGATCGTTGTTGAAAGAGTGGGAAAAACTTTTTTCCCCCCTAGATTTGGCGACTAGCGGGATAAATTCGAAGAACTCCATCCCACCCCCGCACGCGCGCCCCCCATTCTTTGCAGACAGAGCGGTTGTAAATCCGAGGCTGAGTCCGCCCTGGGAGCCTTAGGGCACCTTTCCTCTTTGCTCTGCGTGTGTGTGTGTGTGTGTGTGTGTGTGTGTGTGTGTGTCTAGCTCTCGCTCTTTCCCTCAGTCTGTGCCTCTGTGTGTGTGTGAGTGTGTGTGTGACAGAGAGAGAGAGGGAGAGAGAGCGCGAGAGGAGAGAGAGAGAGCGAGAAAAAGAGAGAGAGAGAGAGAGCGAGCGAGCTGTGAGCTGTGCTGCCGCCGCCGCTGCCCTTTGATCCCGACATTAGTGTTAGGGGCTCGGAGACACAGAGCGCGGCCATAGACACCGCCGCACCGGCACTCATTTATTTATACCTCCCATCACACACGCGAGCACAGGACACACACACACTCACACCTATTAGATCCGTTTCCATTGAAGAATATTACGCTCGGGGACAAGCCAGGTGCACGACCAAAAATTAAAAAAAAAAAAAAAAAAAAAAGAGGAGAAAAAAAAAAAAAGAAAAGAAAGAAAAGAAGAAACCCCTCTTCTGGCTCCAGGAAACAAGCTTCAACCCATTGCACACACCGGAGAGAAGGGGTTTCCCCCTGCCCGCCCGCCCGCCCCCCAACTACCTCCCCGCTCCTGCCAGTGTCTGCCTCTCTGCCCCCACGGGGGTTTATTTGATCTCACATTAACCAAGGAGGAGAATGTGAGAAAAGGGGGAAAATGCCCAGGAGGAAGCAGGAGCAGCCCAAGCGCCTTCCCTCACGTAAGTCATCCCTTCTCCACCTCCTCTCGTGCCATTTTCTCGCTCTCCCTCTCCTCTTTCCCCTCCGCAGCCTCCTCCGTTGTTTTCTGCATTAGTTTAGGGTTACAGAGGTGAAACTGACAAAGACACAGCCCGGGTTACTCCTCGTTTAGGTCTATGCTGAGGCAGCCATGTTGGTGATGATCAGCCCCGTGCCCTTTCTATTCTCTCTCTCTTTTTCTTTCTTTCTCTCGCCCCCCCTCTTTTTTTCCTTGAGATCGGGCTTTTTTCCCCCTTTGCCTCCCCCTCCCCCTCCTCACTCCGGGTTGCTGGGGGGAGGGGGCGAAAGCGGGAGGAGGGGAGTAGTGTGGATGCCGGGGTTTTTACCGGGGGCTGGGGGGGAGGTGGGAGAGGTTGGAATCTTAAAAAAAAAAAAAAAAAAAAAAAATTCCTTGTGGCTCCCGGTGCCTGGGGTGCGGGGGTCGGGGCGCGCGGCGGGCAGGGGGCCGTGACATGGCGTTTGGGGGTGCCGGGGCGAGGGCGCGCGGCCGCCCGCCGGGCTCGGGATCCAGGGAGAGGTCCGTCTCCGGCTAAAGGTTGCGCCGGGGTTGGTCGGCCCCGGAGCCGCCGGCGGCAGCGGCGGCGGCTGGAGCAGGAGGAGGCGGAGGTGGAGGAGGCGGCGGCGGAGGAGGGGAGTCGGGGGCGGGCGAGGCGGGAGCGGCCGGGGAGGGTGTGGGGGCACCGCACACAAACACACGGGGATACACGCGCCGCCGGGCGGCTGCTCCGCGGCGCCGGGGCGAGGGGGCGCGCCGGGGCGCGGGGCGGCCGGGCGGGGGGCGAGGCCGGGCAGCGGCGGGCGGATGTGGGGTGCGGGAGCTGCGCCGAGGCGGAGGCAGGAGGCAGGGCGGCTCGCGGCGCGCGAGGTCCCTGCAGAGCTGAGGGGAGGGAGGAGCAGGGCTCCTGGCCGCAATAAAATGCGGGGTCAGTGGGAGCAGACGGAGCCGGGCGAGACTCGGGCTCCCAGACCCCCCTCCCCGGCGAGCCTGAGCAGAGTCCAGGACTAAAGTGCATCACAGCCCTCCCCGGCGGCAGCCACACACACCAACTGGAGACACACACCCGCCGGCACGGCCCGGTCCCCTTCCCCTCCTCCACCCGCGCCCCCGGTCCCTCTCCGCCCTCCCTGGGCTTTTCTTTGCGAGACTCTTAACTTTTCCCCCACTCCCTCTCCAGTTCCCCCCGCCCCCCCAATCTTTCTCCGCTTTGAGTGTTCCGAGATGCTGCTAAAGCTAAAAGTGAAGGAGAAAGAAGCAACTAAAAATATCCCCCGGGGCCGCCCGGCTCCTTGAATGCAGGGAAGAGGGGGCAGGGGAGAAGGCGTGGGGCGGGGTGACGGGGAGGAGGGGACGCGGGAGGCGCCGGAGGGAGGGGTCGGGGGAGACGGAGGGTCAATTTCTCCTCTCTCCCCCCCGCTCTGCTCCCCTCTCCCGGCGGTTTGGCGCTGCTCGGAGCCCGATCCTGCAAAACCCGGGCTGGGGGCGGGAGCGGAGCCGGAGCGCCCGCCCGCCCGGGTGTCAGGCCGACGTGGTCGGTCACCTGAAGTTCACGGAGGGTGGGGGAAGGGTTAAGGTTATGGTGTCTCGGGCTCGGGTTGTGTGTGAGCGTGTGCGTTTCCGCTGCAGACAGGCAGCGCGATCGATCTCCCCCTCGCGAAATATCCGCGGCGGTGCCTGCCCGGGGGACCGCGAGGGGGGCGCGGGCTGCCGGGGCCGGGCGCCCCCGCGGCTCCGTGTCACCCGGGCCGCGGCCGAAGTGGCGAGCAAGGGCACTTGCAGGCAGTCCGCTCCGCAAACATTCCTCTTTCTTTCCCCTTCCCGGTACGCAGGGAGTCGACGCACAGGGCTTGGGTTGTGCTTTTTTTTCCCCTTCCTTTAAAAAAAAAAAAAATGCCCCTGTGCAGTCCTTTCTTCGCCTGCCCGCTAGAGGTTCTGAGGATAATATCACATATGTAATATATATGCACATAAAATCACTCTCAGGCGGCTGCGTGTGTAGGGAAATTTTGTGCGAGGAGGAGAAGGCGGCGGAGTCGGGGAGGGCGAGTTGGGAGGCTCCGCGCAGCGATTCACAGAAAACTCACAGCAGTTGGTGGAGAGTGCGTGCACATGGCCGGCCGGCCACTGCGCCCAGCTCTTCTCGGGGGCGTGTGGGGGAGCGGGCGGAGGCCGGAGTCCCCGCGGGGGCCACGGGGGAGGCTTGCCCTGCTCCGACAAAATGGGCTTCAGTGTTCTCTGCGAACTTGCCCTTAGATGGCAACTTTGGGAGCTGATGAGCTTGTGTGCGAAAACCAGGGCGGTGAGGTTATTTGGTCATTTTCCTTTCTTCTCCCCCTGCTTTAAGAAAAAGAAAGAAAAGAAATAAAGAAAAGAAAAGTTGGCTAGGTTAGAGGGAGGGTGGGAGAAGAGAAGGGATTTATCTGTTTGGGCTGTGACGGAGATGGAACGGCCGTGCCTCCCGTTGTGTGCAGCGCTGTCGGGCAGCTGCAGCCTGCCCTGCCGGTGACCTTGACCCTGACCTCGTGCGACTACCCGCTCCGTCTGAGAGGAAATTCAGGCTCCATTTTAGCTCGTGTGCCTGGTGGGCCTCTCCTGCGCGCTGGTGCCTGGTGATGAAGTTATATTTTGAGAGTGGGGACTCTCCCACCCTGTTCTCTAATTGAATACTGGTATCTCCTCACTTAAAAATCGCCTTCCTCTTTCACTCCTGTAAAGCTGCTTTTTCCAAAGTAAGAAGCAATTTACCTTTGGAAACACCTTAAACGTCCTTCCAGTTTTAAAAGGGAAGCCTTAATTTGAGAAGCTTTTCCACTTACCTTTGCATTGAATGGATTTTTATGGATGTGTGCTGCCTGTTCTAAGCGGGGTTTACACATGTTTTATAAGCAATTTGCATTTGGACTAAGAGCAATTTCTGGGCAAATGGTGTATTTTGCAATTCAGTCACACTAACCCAAGGCTGGCTAAGTGCTGAGTGAGGCTTGGAGCGACTTGCAAGTGGTATCTAGATGTAATAAATATTGACTTGGGTAAAAATTAGTGTTAATTTCTATTTATTATAGGGTATAATTGCAGTCCTAAGTCCTAGTTGTAATGATAAACTCTTGGTTTGTATGCTTGTTTGTTTATGTGTAAGGGAAGGATTTTTCTTCCCCTGGAGAACTATGTTCTATCGAAGTTAAAATGTAGTTAAGTCTGGGGATTAAAGTTGCTTGAGAGAAATCATCCCAGGGTTTTAA
Organism: Marmota flaviventris; assembly: GCF_047511675.1. NCBI lineage: Eukaryota > Metazoa > Chordata > Mammalia > Rodentia > Sciuridae > Marmota > Marmota flaviventris. Next base: position 123,681,699 of record NC_092504.1, read on the forward strand.
GAAGTTATATAGGAGCAGGTTTAGAAAGTTGACCCTATAAGGAAGGAGTAATGTGTGCAATGTTGGGGGTAGGGAAAAGGGGTGATAGGGGAATGAACTGGGGCAAATTGCTTCACAGCCAAAGAGCCCTTCTGAGTAAATACAAAAGTGATTAAAGCCCCTATTGATAGGTTGTTTTAAGAATCTGTAGAACCCAGTAAACACATTTAAGAAGTGCAAATTAGAATATGTAAAAAGGAAACTTGTGAAAACAATCTATAGTAAATTTGGAATGCTTTCCACTTCCTCTTAGGTCTCTTCCTGGCCTCTGCACCCCACAATTGTATGACTAAAGATTTCTAAAGCATAAACTATTGCTACTTACAGACTTGTTCTATCTTGGATTTATTTCTCTTTTATTAAGTATACTACTAGCCAGGCACAGTCTGGGTCTGTGACACCCACAGTCCTCCCACTCGACAGCACAGACACCAGGGAACCTGGAAGTTCTACTCTCCAGTGGATTAGTCGTGGAAATCCAGACTAGCACTTGGTACTATCTGATACCAACTCTGGGGTGAGCCTCAGCCCCTGGCACCGAGTCCCAGCAATTCCCCAGGCTGGGCTCTGGCCTGCTAAGGTTTCCTAGCTCCTTCTGTTCAGCTAGACACCCCTGGGACTCTTCAGAACCGAATTAGCTTTGGAGATGGGCGAGCCTTTAACCTGACACTACTAACCGAAGCCCTGGGTTTCTGATTTAAAATTCTACAGTCATTTCCTCTTGGGCCTCTGAGGGGTGTGTGTGTGTGTGTGTGTGTGTGTGTGTGTATGTGTGTGTGTGTGTTTGTTTTTGTTACATTGGCCTCATACATATGCAGGAAAAAATGGCCAGCTCTATAGAGTTGAGTGGGGATCCTACTGACAAATCAAAAAGAAGTTCTGTATTAACTTTTGGAGGCACCCCACCACCACCACCAGCAAAAGGTGTTAAACCTGTATTATTTTCAAGGGTTGGTTTTAAAAGTTATAATTCCAAATAAAATCTTTGTTTCTTGGCTTAAGGTTGTAATGATCATTTGGAGTCTTAAATGTGATCCTGTTGCTGTTGTTGATGGCTCTTTTACAAAAGTTCTTTCCATTAACAAGGTCCAGTACCATGAAGTATGTCCTCCTGGTCGGTCCTTTGAGCTTTAACACATGCTTATTTTTAGCAGAATTCCAAACTGCATCTCTTAAGGTTCATCAGCCTAACAAGAGGAAGAAGGAAACCACTAGGTATGGGGCTAGGCTCTTTATGAACCTCATAACAAACTGAAGAGGGAGAGGATATAGGAAGGGCTTTTTCCTATGTTTATTGCATCTGTAAATCCTTCTACTATTGATGATCAGCTTTTTAAAGATTTCCTCATTAGCATCAACTCATCCATAAACACGTGAGTTTAGATCCTATTACACTTACCATTGGAAATTTGTCTGATCCCTGTTCTTGAGCGGGAGCACAAAAGGAAAAGTACTAAAACAACTGTTTTATTATTCCAGAACTTTCACTGTTTACTCAGTCGTGGGTCAAGACTAGGATAGGTAATTATGTTTTCCATTAACAAAACTTGAAGTATTCTCTCCTGCTTTCTAGTAAAATTGGGGACGAGAATGACTGGAAAGGAACAGGACATATATACAGACATATGTATCCCTATATTCAGGTGTTTAGATATACCTGTATATAGATACATTTTAATAATTTTATGAGTCTTTTTTGGTCTGATGAAGGAGAAGCATTAAAAAAAAATTAACTCTTTCCCCTTATTTTTTTTTAATGGTGCTGGGAATCGAACCCAGGGCCTTACAGGCAAGCACTCTACCATTGAGCCACATTCCCAACTCCTCCCCATTTGTTCTTATTAATTTTTGCAGTGACCAGGCACTACCTCTTGACTAACCATGGTAGCAACCACATGGGGAAAATTTTCAGTCTGAAGTAGCACAATATTTCATGACTCCTGTCAGCCAGGGCTAATGATTCTAAGGGACCAAGTAGCAGTTTGGGCTGATGATAGGTAATAATGCCTTGCTGGTCTCCAAAAAGAACATCTAGGTATTCCTGATACAGTAAGGAGGGTATCACTGGGGTTTCCTGCTAAAACAGGGAAGACGGCTCAAAATCACATTCCTTCTAATGCTTCAAATAGTTTCTAATAAAAAAATTGATTTTTAATTTATCTGTGTGCTGCCATCTCGCTCTGGAGATGACACAGCTGGTATGAGTTGACAAGTCTCTGCACAAAGTGTTAATAAATCATGCTGGAGAAGGATAAATTGGACAGCTTTTGGCTAGTGTTAGAGCTTGCTGTGCATTTGGTATTTTAGAGTCTTTGAAGGGCCTCTATTAGGACAGTTCCATAAGAGGTGTAGAAAATCTCTGCCTCGAGAAGCTTGTAAAATTAAATGGACAGAGGTTGTGGACACACCCAAGGGCGAGTGTGTGTTGCTGGAATAGCCAGGCAGGATTCTCCTGGGATCAAAAGTTGGTTTAGTAGTATAAGGAGTCCTGTCAATATCAACATGTTCTTGTGGAAAAGGCCAGGTTAGGATACATGGTGCTGGCCTGGGTTCACTTAGTAATCCCAGTAGTATGGATTCAGATCACGTCTGGATGAGTTAGTTCCACTAAAGAGAAAAGCTCTTGTCCTGCATCGTTAATGCTGGTCATATATGCAAATTGGCATCTTTGGACTCAAAGATGAGATGGCCTAGTCCATATGGGCTGCTATAACAAAATGCCTTGGTCAGGTAATTTATAAATGAAAAATTTATTGCTCAAAGTTCTGGACGTTGGGAAGTCCAAGATCAAGGTAATCACAACTTCAGTGTCTGGTGAGGGCTCCATCTCTGCTTCAACAATGGCTCTGCTTTCTGACCACACAGGGAGGAGGAGGCAGCTAAGCTTTATTGGGCTTCTTATAGAAAGGCACTAATTCCTTCATCAAGGTTCTTCCCGAATGACCTAATCACCTCTCAAAGGCCACACCTCTCGTGAACTTTGGGGGAGCATAAACTTTCCCACCACAGCACAAGGTATGAAGGAACCGGAAGATACCACATTGCTACACTGTATGAAACTTCCTTGATATCTGTGACTGGTCCCCAGTGTCATTCTGTTTGGGCTGAAAGGCATGATATTCCTGGGATTAAGTTAGTATGTCCGTTAGCCCTCAATTGAAGTTGTCCTGTCCTCCTTGGGTCTTTTTTTAAATATCTGCTGGAGAATTAGAATAGGAGAAGGAAAAACAAACAGACCAGGCTGGCGCTGATCTCTCCATTCTGAGTGATGTATTAGTAATTTTCTATAATTTAATCAGACTGGTCGCAGAACAAGATAATGAGAGTATGACCTACAAAATAGGAATTTTGAGTGCGTTAAAGGGTTTCTAGCATCAGGTTTTACAAGACCATGGGTTTTGTGGTGAAGGAATAGATTTGGGGTTTTCTCTTATTGGAAAGAAATTCAGGCCAGGCCTGGTAAGAGGTCTGAGTTTTCATTCCTGTTTTGGTTTAGTTAATGTGCTCTTAGGATCATGTTAGGGGCACATACCGTGAGGGATGATTCTTTCCTCCTTTTGATGTACATTTTTTTCTCTCTCTCCCTTAGCTGTGTTGCTCAGGGATTCCTACCGTCTAGGACTGAGTGTGTAGAACACTTTATGTCTTCTGTCATATTAAATAATATGCAAATCACTGAACTTAGAAAGAGTTGAGGATACTTGACACACTGGTTTCTCTCTACTTTCTTCCTTCTGCTTGGGAGCAAGTTTTGTATTTCTGTCCCCTGTAAATTATATTTTTATGATATTGGAGAATAGTATATGACTAGGTGCTAACACAAGGGCCTGTCAGTGACTCTTATCATTCCCCAGGGACTCACCTTGGCTAGAATTGCTACAGTTTTAAGGTAGATTTCTAAATTAAAATCAGACTTTGACTTTATATTAGTCTTAGACCACATGGTGCATATTGCTGTTTAATTTATAAAAGTCAGTTTCACCCCATGTATGTACACACACACACACGGCTATACTGTGTCTGATTTTATAAAATGTATAGTGCTAGGTGGCCATGGTGTGAGGTCAGAATGTGGCCTTTAGCAACTGTGCTTTTCACAGACTGAACTGGGGTTATACCCAGTGTGGTAGAGTCTGTGTGCCTTAAAGGTCTATTATCCAACTGTCCAGTTTCTTATTAAAACACAGTCTCCACCCCTGAATTTCTGTCTCTGGAGTTCTTAAATGGCCAGGTACTCTTTGCTTTTGTTTTTAACAAAGTCCAAGGTCTGGGAAAGTAACTCAGTGTTAGAGCACATGCTTAACCTGCATGAGGTCCTGGGTTCCAACCCCAGCACTGAAAAAAAGAAAAGAAAGAAAAAGAAAATCCAAATTCAGCAAAGTTTGTCTACTATCAAGGAGTAAATCCATAGACCTCCTCAGAGCCTGAAGAACAAACCCTAAAATAACCTCTCTCCTTCTCTGATAATTTCTACATGCGTCACAAGAGTGGTTGGACCCCCTTAGAGGCATGGTGTGGAGGAAACTAGGAGGGGAGAGAGATGTGGATCTCAGGGTAAACGGTCTGAGTGCTCTGAATGAGTTGGCCTTCAAAGGCGACTGAAGAAGGCCAGGCGAAATGATCTTTTACATGATTGATTAGCAGCATTCGACTTATCTGAGCCTTCAAGCTACTGAACTTGTGGAGGATGGTGGATTTTCTCAAGTTATGTAGTGCTAGTACCTTGGGCTGCCTGATGCTGTGTGCTTAAAAAAAATTTCTTGTTGTTTTGAAATGAGAAAGAGAAAATATCATCTGTGACTTTGTGTTCCTTTCCTGTCTGCTGTATATGGTGCAAGAACTTCATTTGCTTTTGAAGTTCATAGGGTGGGGGTCAAATGCACAGACTCTGGTGCTTGGTTTTTCAGATCCCACCCCGGCCACTGGCTAGCTGTGTGATCTTGGGCGGATGACTGAACTTTCTGTTCTCCAGTTTCCTCATCTTTAAATAGTTATAATAGTTCCTATACCACAGAGTTATCCTAAGGATTATTTGAATACATATATAAATGTAAATGTTACATGTCCGTGTCAAATCATGCTTAATTAGTGTGTGCTTTGTTGAAAGAGCTCAATAATATTACCCGTTATTAAGTATATGAAATGTTTATTTGCTTAGATTGTGATTAGATTATAGACATTTCTGATCTAGAATTTTATGGTAGTTTCTGTATTTTTTTAAAATTCTGTTTTCAATGAATCTCAGTAGTGTGATGTGGAATAACAATATGATATGGTAAAAATTCTTTTACGAGACCATTACCATAGGGCTTGACCAGTACTTGTTTCATAGTCCCACAGTATTATATTGGGCTTTCACTGTAGGAATGAGTTTGTTCCTCTGGTCACACGATTTGCTCTGAATTACATTTAAGTTGTGTAATAATCCTATGAATTATGGCTTAATTTTACTCTAAACTGAGAATAGTAAATCCTCCTGTGGAGATTTATAGTGAGACTGAAATGAGAGAATAGGTGTTTAATAAAGGTTTGTTTATTTATTCATTTGTTCAACAGGCTGTCCACTGATTAAAATAACCGAGGGGAAATTGATATTGTGTTTTCCATATGTTATAGGGGTCATAGTTCAGATTTACACAGAAAGGAGGAGAGGCAGGGCCTGTTGTTTCCAATCACAGGGATCCAGTCCAAGAGAACGTGTTCAGTGAGTCTTAAGTAAAGGACTGAGGTAAGCGTGTGTGTGTGTGTGTGTGTGTGTGTGTGTGTGTGTGTTTGAGCCTATCAGAGGTCACAGCCTGGTACCATACCGAGGTGTTTTGCCCCACAGGGTATGTTTAAAAACTTGAAGCAACATTTTGGAGATTGGAGGTTTCACATAAAAATCCAAATTTCCAGCTTCTTTTGAAAACTTGGAAGAGACAGCAGCACTGGGCCCACCTCCCCACATGGCAGCAATCTGCTGTGGCTGTCTCCCTTCCCCGGGCATGTGCTCGTCAGTCTGCCACAGTTCCTACCACTCGGCCACCGTGTCCCCATATGCACACACACCTGCCCACCTTCCCCAGGTCTCTTTCCTCCTGGTCCCTGCAGGCATTTGGATGAGAACCTGTTCTACATTCTCTAATGTTAATTCATCACTGAGTCAAAGGTACTGTGTCCCGCATTCTGGGGTGGCACAGAGAAGCAGTATGAGGTAGGGATTATGGTCCTGGCTGTACTACATTTAGCTGTGACATTCGCAAGTAACTGCCATCCTCTGCCTGTTCTTCTCATTTGTAAAATGGGGGACATTGTCGGCTGTACGGGAACTAAAGGAGCTCATACGTGCGGATTCAGAGGTGGTGTGTCTGGCGTGTAGTATCTGCACAGTAAGTGCCCGCCACCGTAGTACACCTGACAAGTGGCTTCATGTCAACGGAGGATCTCCCTAGAATGCTTTCACTGCGCCGTGTAGTTAATCAATCTTGCTGCCCTTCAGTTTCTGATCACCATTAAGCAACCTAGTGTTTCTCACCCCTGGCTGCAGATTGGAATCACCTGGGAGATTGAAAAAGGTCAAACACCCCTATAGCCGGGAGTTCGGTGGTCCAGGGTGGAGCCTGGGACTGGACTTTTTTTAAAGTCCTCTGGGTGATTTGAATGAATCAAATCATTCAAGGGTTGAGGACCCCTGAACTAACCAGAACGCCCACTCTGGGATGATGTCATTTCAGCCAGGAATAAAGACATGTGATGCTGAGCCCCGGCAGTTTATTGACCATACTTTCTTAGATCCTAAAATGAGCTCATGGACTTGAGTAATTGGCTCCAGCTCCAGGAAACCAGAGGCTGGGGAAGGAACCTGCAATAGGCAGGCGACAGAAACCCCAGTCTTCTCCCTCACAGTCCCTCCCCCCCACCCCGGGGGAGGCCACAGTTTTCTGTCCGATGGCCAAGCTTTCTCATGGGTTTTGTGACCTTCAGCCAGTTGCTTACCCTCTCTGTGCTTAAGTAGCTCCAGATTGTAAACTGGATAAGAGTACGTCACCCAAACCTTCTATTTACATTATGCCTTAAGGTTCCTGAAGCAGTTTCATGGATGTCGTCTGCTTGTGAGGTGGAGAAGGGCTGCCTGTCCCGCCTATGGGACAGCAGTGGAAACGGAACCACAGAGAGGGCAAGAAACTAGCTCAGAGTCACCAGCGTCTGCATTTCCAAGGGCAGGACCCTCTGACATCTCTCGAGGCCCAGTGCTGCTCAGAGGTGCATGAAATCTTCATGGAGTCTCACAGTCTGCAGGTGATGTCTGGGCCCCCTGCAGGCCCCCCTGCAGGCCCCCCAGAGCCTCGGCACCCCTAAGGTTCCCTTAGGTGCTGATGGAACACGTTGGCTCCAAGACTCATGCCAACGTGTGCTGCTGAGAACGTTTCTTTCCTTGAGGACTGGAGAGCTGGGTTTTTGACCTTAGACTGAGCAGAGGGCAATAGAACAGAGTCGCATGCAGTGACACTTTCTGGGGCCGGGAGTACATGCTTCATATGGCGAGCGCTGCCTTCTGGAATGGCCTAGAATTAGGCATCTAATCTGTGCTTGTTGGGCCCACTCGTTAACCCAGCGAGCCTCCTCAGAGAATGAAACACAGCTGTATTTGGGAGGAAACAGTGTGGGAGACCCCACGCGCCAGGAAAGGTTCCTGAAATGTGCTGTGTGATTTCTCCCTTCTGGGGGAAGCCAGCCTCCAACAAGAACTTGCAGAGTTTTAATCTGACCTGAAGGAGAGAGCAGTCGGAGTGTGCTGCTTGTATGGAGATTTCTTGGAAAACTGGGAATGGAACCACCATTTGACCCAGCTATCCCTCTCCTTAGTCTATACCCAAAGGTCTTAAAAACAGCATACTACAGGGACACAGCCACATCAGTGTTTATAGCAGCACAATTCACAATAGCTAAACTGACCAACCTAGACGCCCTTCAGTGGATAAAAAAAAATGTGGCATATGTACACAATGGAATATTACTCAGCAATAAAAGAGAACAAAATCATGGGATTTGCAGGTAAATGGATGGAGTTAGAGAAGATAATGCTAAGTGAAGTTAGCCAATCCCAAAAAAACAAATGCTGAATGTTTTCTCTGATATAAGGAGGCTGATTCATAGTGGGATAGGGAGCAGGAGCATGGGAGGAATAGATGAACTCTAGATAGGGAAGAGGGGTAGGAGGGGAAGGGGGGAGGGGGTGTGGGGTTATTACAAAAAAAGAAAGTGCGCCGCTTCCCGACTTGCACGGGTATAGTACCTTTGGTGGAGATCCACAGACACACCTATTGCTCCTTGAGGCTCCTTGAGGCCTTTTGCATTGATGAGAAAACACAAGGACAAGAGAAAATACAAGTAATTTGAATAGGACTTGATGGTCTCCTGAGGTTGGAATCACAGAAATCTTTGATAAGATAAGGACCTGTTAAATAGATAAATATGTAAAAACTACCCAGAAATGAAGAAGTGTAAACAAGAAGTATAAGCTTATTTTTAATAATCTATATTGAGTTTAATGACAAAACTGGTACACGGTTAGTCCAAATAATTAAAATTGCCTGTAAACGTCTCAAGTGTGAATGTCCCCTCATCCCAACTTCCACCCCCAGAGAGAACACCTTAATTAGCAATATTTAAAAATATGAAATATGGGTGGGTGCATTTCTGCAGAGTTGGCTAATGTAGTTGAAGTCCTGAATTCAGTGCAAGGGTGGCCACATTGCTCTGGGAGCTGATGACATCACATCTCTGATGTTGAATCCCAGGTTGGATGCTTTGGTTTCAAGGGGGAAACTGACAAACTACCCATCAGAAGGGAGGCAGCAAGGACGTCGTAGGCTGTTAAAGTCATCTTATGAGGAGTTCATTACGGAGGCAGTGGGAGTGCTTAATTTGAAAAGAAGAGTGGGGGCGGATAAGAATTGTGCTCGGTATCTACGTTCAAATCTATGAAGTTCTGTTGAGTGAAAAAGGGAGGAACTTACATCGAATTGTCATTCATCCTAAATTGTCAGCTCACATGCGATAACCGGTGTGTTATTCTGTTATTCGTACATTTATTCATTGATTTCACCAGCGGGAGCTGAGTGTGTGTCAGGGATTAGAGGTTCCTAGAGCTGAGCAGAGCCTGGTCCCTGCTCTCAAGAGCCAAGTGGGCAGAGAAAGAGATGGAAACACAGAAGTCTGATTCAGCTTGAAAAATATTTTCACAGACTTGTGAAATGCTGAGTGGAAGATGGAGACAAGGCCCAATAGGGTAGAAGTTACAAAGATAAATTTGATTTGATAAGATAAGGACCTGTTGAATAATTTTAAAAAATGGAACAGTGATCTTGTGCTTATGAAGAAGTTGGCTCAACCACCTGTCGGGGTGATTTTTCAAAGAACTTCTAGTAATTCAGGATAGAGTGGGGAGAAGTGTTAAACTCTAAATTTATCTAATAGTATGAAAAAGAATTCTGTGACGTAAATGCTGCTTTGCTTAGTTTCTGTTATAAAATTGCATGCATGCTTCTGCCTCAGGAAGCACCTCTTTCAATATACTGCACTGAGCACCTTTTGGGAGTTAGAGTATATGGTACAACACATAAGGTGGAGTGATAGAGCAGTGACATCTTGATCGTCCAAGAGCTGTGGTTCCCATGTGCTGCTGAATCATTAAGTTCTGAGCATGTACCTGCTCAGAGAAGTTCTGTGGAACACAGTCTCTGCCAACAGTGCTTTCACATGTTGACACAAAACTATACAGAGGATAAGTACAAATCAATATGCGAACAAGTGCAAGAGATGTACTATGAATTTGATACATAAATGTTGGCAGAAATGCAAGTAGGAGGGATGGGCATAGGATCCTCGATGGGCATAGAGGAGTGACATCCCAAGCGCCCTCAAGGAATTGATGGATTCAGATGTTGAGAAGGGAGAGAAGATTCCAAGCACAAGGAATGTCATTAACCCCAAGCAGATGGGAGACTGTAAGAGAAGGGGCTTCCCTGAACCGCAGGGACCAACCTGGTGACATAAGGATAAGAAGCAGGAAAAATATGGCAGGTGCTGGCCCAAGTGATAGAGATTGTGATTGCTAAATTTAGAGGTTTGGGCGCAACTCAGAAATAAAACTGTAAAAGGGGCTGGGGCTGTAGCTCAGTGGTAGAGCACTTGCCTAGCATGCATGAGGCACTGGGTTCGAACCTCAGCACCACATAAAAATTAACAAATAAAATAAAGGCACTCTGTCCATCTACAACTACAAAAAAAATTTTTTAAAAAGAAATAAACTGTAAAGTATGGTAGCTTCCTGCACTTTAATAAAAATAGAGAGGGAGGGTGATGGCCGAAAGAAAGAGAGGCCCTTTTCAAGTAGAGAGGCCTCTTTGGAAAACCAAACTAGGGTGAGTGGCAGTGGATGTGACCGGCTGGAAGGGCTGGTGGGGGAGCCCTGCCCTGTGATGGGTTTCTGGGGGCTGGTGCTGAAAAGGTATGGCCAGGGCTCACCCCTTTCTTACCTCCTGGCTCCTGAATAATTAGCAAAGATGCAGTGCCTCCCTTTGAAGGGCATAAAGTATGTCCTCTTAAAAAAAAAATGTGTGTGTATCTTACATATATAATAAAGCATAGTGATAAAACAACATCAATAAAACTACCACCCCGTCTAACAAATTTCAACACTGAAAAATTGAACCTCTCCGAAGGGTATTCTTCTATTGCCACTTTTGTCCCAACACAAGTTCCCGTTATCGAATGTGTCTATTTATTGTCTCTTTTCATCTTCTCCATAGCTTTGCTGCATTGCTTGGCTTCACCTGTCTTGGAGATTTATAAAAGTAGTAGCATGCAGCAGGCCTTCTGCAGCTTGGTGTTCAACAGTTGCCTTTCTGGGATTTATCCGCGTTGCTGTGTGGAGCTTGCTGCGTCTGTTTCCACTGCTAACGCTGCACTGTAGAAACACTGCCATGGAGCTTGGCTCCTCTTTCGGCTGTTCTGAGCAGTGCTGCTGTGTGCATCTCACTGTCCAGGCTGGAGGGCTAATTTCCCTAAGATGCTGGTTCTCAAATAATTTGGTCCCAGGATCTCTTTTCCAGGACCCCTAGAAGTTAATGAGAACTCAGATGTGCTTTTGTGGATATGCACTATCACTTTAGAGATTAAAAATGAGAGATGCAGCATTTGCATCATTAAAAATGATGGTGATCTATTACATTTAAACTATAAATAATATATTTTTAATGAATCAAATGTGTTTTTCCAAAAAAATCAAAAGAGTGAGAAGAGTGGCATTGTTTTATATTTTTGCTATAACCTGTAATGCTTAGTAGAAGACAACTAGATTCTCTTTGCTTCAGTTGCTCAATCTACTCCAACAGGTGTGGGGTGGAGTAAAATCTCGCTTTGTACAGATATGTAATAGTCTGTTCAGATAACTGTGGATATTCTTTGAACTACATCAAAACTCAAAAAGAGGTAGCTTCTTAAAAGTGAGTTGTGATGCTTCATCCAAACACTTCAAAGTTGCCTAGCACATGTGAGGCCCTGAGTTCAATCCCCAGGACCACAAAACAAAAACAAACAACCCCCAAACCAAAACCAAAACAGTTCAATGAGTGTTCTGTGTTCTCTTACATTAGAATCTACTAGACCGTCTTATGTTTTGAGTAGTTCATCATGCATGTAACATCCGCATCGGACACTTGGGAAAATACTGGTTCCCTGAGTTATGCAGAGCCACTAAATATGGGTGCATTTCAACTGTACAGCATAAAAATTGTTAATATCAACAGAAAAATTATCTGAAAAACCTTTAAGTATTATATTGGGAAGCTGTCATTCACAGCATAGAATACAAATTTTTCCAAAACTTTAATGGTTACTTGAAAGTTTGAATCTTCTCATTGGCTAAAAAATACTGTCAGTTTTTCCTTGAAGTACCAGCTTTGCTTTATTCATTTTCAAGAAATATTCATTTCCACATTTGAAATTTGTCAGTTACTCTTTATTTTGAAAGTGATGCTGCGTGGAAGAGTGGCGAGCTCAGCCCCTGACCCAATGTCCTTTTCTCACCATAGCCAGCAGGCTTCAGTAAAGGCAGAAGTGCTTTATGCATGTTTCCTTACATGTATCAGAAAGATGTTTGCTCAGGAGCAATCTGCAATAAAATTAATAATGTCTTTGTCAAAGACATTCTTAAATAAAGCCAGCAGAGTTTTTCTGTTTGCCTTTTGTTTGTGTTTGTGCATTAGTTTTTGTTGTTGTTTTGCTGTGTGTAGCAGCAACAAATACAGTGACTACGAGTACGATTTAGTGCTATCTGCCCTTGGTATGAGCTAAAGTGTTAATAGTTTTTTTTCTATCGTTGCTTTTGTATCTTTGGCATAAATGTCAACAGGGTGAAATGGCAAATGATATCTTACTATTATTATGGAAGTAACTTTAATCTCAGGGCCTCAGAGGCCCCTGGGGATCTGTGGACCACACTTTGAGAACCACTACTGTTAGGTGCCTACCAGGAATAGAAACATCAAGTCTTGGTGTGTGTGTGTGTGTGTGTGTGTGTGTGTGTGTGTGTTTCTTTAGCTTTAGTTGGTAATGATATCATGCAGCACAATGTATTGTCACTGAAGAACTCAAAAGGCAGAGAACCCTGAGGATGAAGCACAGTTACCTTATAACTGCTTCTCACAGCTTTTGTTTAAAATAAAAGTAGTGTCTTAAATAAACTCGTTGGTTAAATTACCTTTCTTCTCTGTAAACACGTAGGTAACAGTGTCGATCTCTGAAGACGCGCCATGTTTGTCTGATGGCTTCCTGTTTGGAGGAGAACTCCTTTGGTCACCATGGACAAGAGATGGCTAAGGTTTTCACACCTGGGTTGCTGTCCTCACCTTCCATTAACCCACTCACTCAGGAACCTGGGTGAAATTCAAACACTGCTCCCTTCGCCACCACCATTGAATTGATCACCAAGTTTTATTTCAAAAATAGCTGCAGAATTCATCGTGCCCAGCCCTTGCCACTGCTATAGTGGATACTCTTACTATTTCCCATAAAGAATTAAAACAGTTGCCAACCTCATTCCCTTTTGTTTTGCTTCAATCTCACTTTCTCCATCCCCCACCCCAGCCCCTATAATCCAGTCTTCACACTGCCACCACAGTAGACTTTCTAAAACTCATACAATCCAGATAATCCTTACTTAAGATCTTTTCGCATTCCCTAAAAGGATGAAATTTGGATTTCTAGATTTTGAAGATGCTTCATCAACTGAATCTCCTTTCCTTTCACCTCCTGGATACTCCTTGATCATTCATATTGAATTATCTGTTCTGCAAATCATACTTACATTCCCTTACCTTGATATTGCTTTTTCCCTGCTTCTGGAATGTCTTCAACCCACGCGTCTGATCTCCCTATAACATCCAACTTCACCTCCAACACTGAGAAGCCCTTCCTGTTTCTCCTCTATCCCTACCATCGTCCCACCTGGCAGAACTAGGTGACTCCTTCCCTGGTCCCCACAGATGTATCACCGTAATCTCTCATATGCATAATTCCTTACTTATCCATGTTCTCATTGACCATGGGCTGTTTTAAGGACATTGGCTACTTATTTTTTTAGTGCCTTCTTGCCCATAACACTATTTGATATGTAGTAGGTACTCAATAAATATTGTTGAATAAATGAACAGAGAGAAGAGTTAAGAACTGGTCACAAAAGCAAAGAGATGGGAGATATTCTATAAATATTGTTGAATGAATGATAAGTCAAGAATGGGTCACAGAATCAAAGACAGGAGGTGTGCCATACATGCTGTGGAATGGATGAATAAATAAGTTAAGGTTGGATCACAGATTCAAAGGGTTTTAGGAGTGGAAAGGGCTTTGGAGACCATCTCCTGTTGTCTTCCTTTTTCAGAAACGAGAAAATGATTTCCCTAAATTGTGTGTCTGGACTGGGTAGGAGGTGAAGGACAGTGCCGTGGATGTAGCCTAGAGATGCCTAGAGAATGTGCTTCCGAGGACACTTGCCCAGAGGAGCAGAGGCCACGGCCTACACCACAGGGGACACCACAGTCTAAGTATAAGAGGGAATGTTTGTGGTTGGAAGTCTGGCACATTCCAGGCTGTGGAGTCTCCCCCTGCTATTGGCCGCTACGCTCTTTCTGTCCTCAGACTGTGCCAAGACTGTAAGATTTTCCTGATGACTGGGCATATTCTGCATCTGGATTCCATGTTCATAACAACCAGAAGTTTCCTGTCTCTTTGGTTGAGGTGACTGTGATATAGCGCTGGGGAGCAATAGCCATGTCCTGGGGTAAGCCCTACTGTGTAAAGCCACAGTCTACTCTTGAGATTCCTAGGTGGATTCCTGGGAGGAAGGGAAACTATTATTCTCTAAGTGCCAACTTGATGCCAGGTGCTTCACTTTCAAAATTCTCATCTAGCTTCAGAATGACCCTGTAAAATTGTGGTTAATAGCATCCTCCTCTGTGAATACAAACGTAGGATTCTGTGGGAGGGTCTGGGGCCAGGGCTTGTGTCACTCTGTTTTGCCTTGCTTTTTCATACTCTATAAATAATATTTTCCTATACAAAACTTCTTGTGGCCTTATTTTTACCAATTTGGCAAATTCATGAAGTTTCATGTATTTACTTGAAAGGAGAACCTCCAGTTGCCTGGTTTAGTGCTACCCGTGTTTTGCGGTTTACAACCCTTTGGTCCTCCCTGCAGGCCCACCATGGATAGGAGAGGGAGCAGGTGTTTTTATCTTACTTATGGATGAGGATCTGACCAGTGAACACAGACTCTACCATATCTGTTTGGTTCCCCAAACCCTGTCTATGGGTTAATATATAGTAGGGTCTCCAATTTTTGTTAGATAAGCATCAGGAGTTCTATGGCTCTTAAGTTCCAAATTCAGGTTGGAGTAGAACCAGGTCTCGGAGTCTTATCCTGGGTTTTCGCTGCTGTGCCATCTTGCTTTCCCCAGATCCTTGAATGGAAAGGCACAGGGACAAGCCCTTCCTCTGATCAGTTCGTGTGGGACTGGGCAAACCCTCTGATCTGGCTGTCAGATGCATTTCTACACATCTCAACAAGTAAAGGTGGCCTCTTTGAATAAGATCTTTAATGTTTTCCGCTTCTTTTCCTTTGCATACTCAAGATGGGCCTTAAAATAATTTCCTATTTACCTGACACACCCAGGTCAAATGGCTAGAGAAAGATTGAGGAGCCTATAATGGATTCACTAAGGAGTCCCACTCAGAGGATTCCTAATATCATCTGATACTGTGTTTTTCCAAAACTAAAAAAAAAGAAAGATTAAAGCAAGGCTGTGTTGGTAGGTGTGTGTTGGTGTGAGGGGTGGGGATGGGTTCATAGAGCTGTGTCCTGCCCTGGACACCTCGGAGGCGTAGCGTTCCTTGAGGTGTGGTTTGTAAACCACTCATCTATTCTGCTTCTCATGTTATACATGAAAAAAAAAATGAGGCACGGAAGTGTTTAATGACTCATGCAAGTAGCTACATTAATAGGATGGTGCTGGAACTCATAGCCATACATCTGAATTTTCCATACTGTTTTAAAGCATTGCTCTGCTTTTATTACAAAGGAAAAGTACCTGTTCTTTAGAGCAGGGGTCGGCAAACTTTGAACCGTTTTTTTTTTTTTTTTTTCCTTTTCTGCAGTCCCTGGAGCTGAGAATGGTGTTTATATTTTTAAAGATTGTTTAAAGAAATCAGCAACAACAACAGAAACAAAGGGGCTATCACTGTATGCGCTTCTCAAAGCAGAGATTTACTCAGAGATTTGCTACTGCTGATAGTAATGTGGAAATACAACAAGATTTTTTAAAAAGGGCTTCCTCAAAGTAACTTCAAAACACATAGATTTAAAACACAACCTGATTAGTTGAGTATATTTATATCAAAAAACTTCCAAACTTGTGTTCCTCAAATGAACTTCTTTCAGTTGCCCAATACATTTTTATTCTTCTTTTCAAGTACCAGTTATTCACGGAGGATAAGCTGGTTGACTAAATTCTGATAATACGTGGGAGATGTAGCTGAGGAACTGCAGACAGTCTAAAAAAGAAGTGGTGTGCTTATTCACATACAAAATCAGGGTTATGGACTCCTCAGAGGGGAAGAACAAAAGGAACTGATGTATGCCTGATGCGAGTGGTCACTCTGGGGCTGTACATATGCATGCCAGAGGGGTTTTTTGGTGTCTTTCTTTTTTTGGAGCATCTACCTTGAGGTTGAAGCTTATCTAAAGCAGCAGTAGAGCATATTTCTTGACCTCAGCCTCACCACTTGATGCATTTCCAGAAGCATCTGAGCTTTGTTGGGAAGTGAAATGTCTCCTCTGGAGCGTCACTGGTGCTGACAGTGAACCCGAGGACAGCGCCAGGTTTCACTCAGGTGGAAGATCTAGCACAGTGAAGACCCCAAACATGTCTGAGGAATGGCCGAGAAGAAAGGGAAGCCAACCCCAGGAATCTTCCAAGGGAATGAAGAGGATAAAGCCCCTGGATTCTGAGCTGTTAAGGGGGTGTTCATTTAGCTGAAGCATATCCTGGCCCCTGGAATTACTTTGTTGGTTGATTGTTGACTTTGTTAATTTTTATGGTCTTTCTGCCTCTCATCCTTGACTTCTTATGTGTGTACCAGAAGATGGGCAGGGAAAATAAAAGAGAGAAGGAATAAGAGTACATTTGACTGCTTGATAGTAGCCTTGGCACTCAGCCTGCGAGGGGTAAAGCTTAAAATCGTTGGCTTTAATGAGTGCCTTAAGTTAAGTTTGAGTTAGGATTTTTTTTTTTATTTTTTATTTTTTTTTGGTGGTGGTGCTGGGGATTGAACCCAGGGCCTTGTACATGGGAGGCAAGCACCCTATCAACTGAGCTGTATTCCCAGCGCACGGGATTGTTCTTGTCATCAGTTGTCCTTTGGTGCCATGGATTCTTGTGCATGGAGAAAAAATATTCTCCCACGATTTTGTGAACATGTGGGGCTGGAGTGGGTGGGGGAGCTGCCTCCTCTGCATCTTCTGCTTAATATGTATTTAAGCGCCAAATGCGAAGCAGTTTCATTTCTTTTCCCTTGCTAAGTGTCTTATTTCGCTTGGCCCTTTTGTTTCTATGTATATGTGTAATAAAGAATAATAAAGAATTTGGGCAGACAGAGGATTACGACCATAAGCTTTGTTACAAAAGTGCACCATTTTAGTGTTCTTGGTATATGTCCCACAAAGAAATTTATCATTTTATGTGTAATCTAAAATTTCCATAGGTGGTCATTTATCTATCTACAGAGCGCTGTTTGTTAGGCTGTAGAAAGCATTATGCTATTATTAGGGCTTTCTTTTCTGGTTAAGTTCTTCTTTGATCTATTAAGGATTTCCTGGTAATTTCAGTAGTTTGGTAATTTATCGCTCATCTTGAAACAGGTATTGGTAATGTTAAGATGAAAACATTTATACAAGAGGAAATAAAAGTCAAGGAAGCAGATAATCGACCGATTTATCAGCCTTAGCAGACAATTTTTCTGATAACGACATGGTAGCCATGGTAAATTTACTTCTGATTGCTTGAGGGGACAGATTCTATATGCTTTTTGTAGCATGGAGGTACATGAAAGGGTGAAGGAGCAAGTAATCAATCCGTGGACTAACCAGTATCGTTTTGGTCTCTAGATTGGCCTTTTGGCAAATGGATTCAAGCTATAATTCGAACTGTCCCCTGGTCATTAATTTGCTACAACATATGTAAGGACGAGTATATGTTTATTTATTTTGTTTAGAGATTTCTGAGTAGCTCTAGAAGGCCTCTCTTGCTAATGTCTGTTTTTAATCTTTCATTTGAAAGAAATATGACTAAAATTTAGAGATAGGCGGAAAAACGTGTTAGTCCACTCACAGTTCTTCAACCTCAGGATTTGAGATCGAGGGGAAATAGGTCATTTTTGTACCATCATACCCAGCTTAGGCGAAGACGGCATTCCTAACCAAGGCTACGGTTGAGAATCTGGAGGTGAAAAGAATCCAGAGAAACATCTCAGGCCTTTGTCCAGATTTATGTGGCCTTTATGTGACTTTTAAATGGACTCAGGAGAGTCTTTCAGTTGTAGGGACCAAGGCAAATGCAGTGGTGTTTTTTTTTTTCTTTTTTATCCCACATTTTAAATTAATGCATTATAGTTGTACATATTCATACGTGAACATAATCTAACAATATAATTTGGCCAGTACCCTTTCCAGCACTTCCCTTCCCCCACCCCACCCAGCCTTTTATTTTACCATCTCCCTTTGAATTTCATGAGATCCATTCCCACCTTTCTTTTCCTTTTTCCTCTCTAGCTTCCATATAGGAGAGAAAACATATGACCCTTGACTTTATGAATTTGGGTGATTTCCCTTAACATAAGGATCTCAAGTTCTATCCATTTTGCTGCAAATGACTTAATGTCATTTTTTCTTTATGGCTGAATAAAACTTCATTGTGTATATATGTACCTGTTTCTTTATCCATTCGTCCGTTGATGGACACCTAGGCTGGTTCTGTAGTTAGGCTGTTGTGGATTGTGCTGTTGTAAACAAGGGTGTGCGTGTCAACCTGCTCTCTGCTGACTTCAGTTCTCTAGGATAAATCTTGAAGAGTGGTACAGCTGGGTCTGACATAATACTCTGGAAGGCTCTCTCTCTGGCTGCTGGTTGAGGCCACCAGGGCAAGAAGGGGAGGTAAGGATTCCAGTGGGAAGGCTACTGCTGTAGTCCAGGCCAGGGAAGGCAGAGATGTATACCAGGGGGTAGTGACTGAAATGGAGAAAAGTGGCCAGATTTGGGATGTATATCCAAGGTAGAAAACCAACAGAATCCATGAATGATTTAGAAGGGGAGTATAAGAGAAAGAGAAGGGTCAGGGGTGGCTGCAGGGTTTTGGGTCCAAGCTGTCGGAAGGAGGGAGGACTTGCCATTAAGCAAAAGCTTAATGGAGGAGCATGGCCAGTTCCGTGGCCATGGAGGATCTGGCCCTTTCTGTGAGAATACCAAATCTAGTTTAGACACAGTGGAACTCACTTTGAAGATACGGAGTGGTGAGTTCATTTTCATTACCTTTTTTTAAAAAAAAATCCTGGACGTTCAAAATAATGATTGGAAGACACAGCTATGCGTGGAAAACTGACCCTGACCCAGGAGTCCCCTCTGCTGTCTCAGCGTGTGTCTTCTCCCCTGACTTCCTCTCCCTTCCCCGGGCCCTCCCAGCACACAGCACCTTTCCCCCAGCTGGCCTGGTGACAGGAATCCGGGTGTCTTCTCCACCCTGGCAGTTTTAAATAACTAGCAGTTTTTAGATTTTCTTCCTGGCCACACTGACAGCCGTTGGGTGCCGCGGGCATCGATGTGTCCACACCGTGGTCTCCGAGTCTGTGTCCTGTGGAGCCGATTGCGGGCTGTGCGCTGACCTCCGTCAGTGGACTTGGAGTCCTGAAGACCCCACAATGTCCCTTAGTGGCAGGCAGACCTGGTGTGGGAAATGTGCTAAGGCGAACAAAGGGACAGTTTAAAAACTGGCAGGTAAAACCAGTCCGAATGTGGATAGATGTGTTTTATGCTTCACATCATAAAGTTGGATCAGAACGGCCCGCTATGCAGCAGAAGAGACCTTTATGAAGCATGATGGAGGTCACTGCTTTTGTCTTCCTGGTACCTCTCCCCTCGCCTTTCTTCTCTGACCCACATTGAGCCCATTGTAGAACCGCCCTCTGGCTTCAGTGATAGGCCCAGGCAGGGCAATGTGACCTCCAGCCCACCAATCAGAGGGGGAAAGACCTTTCTCCAGTGGAAAGTCATAGAGGGTGACAACCCAGAGCCTGTGGCAGCCAGGCTTTCAGTCTCCTGGGAAAAGTGGCCTGAGAGGGAGAAACTAGAGGCAAATGGTGCTTTTGACATCCTATCTGATCCCAGCTCCATTGTGCCCCTTCCATTGTTTGGTACAAGAACTGAGAAAAATCCCTTTCTGCTTGGCGTAGTCCTGCCGGTCCACTGCCATTTGCCATCACAGAAGCCCTAGCACCTCTACTACAAGCAGGGCTTGAGCCAGAGCACAAGGTGACTAACTCACAGCCCGGCCTCAAGGCATTTATGATCTGTGGCTTGATTTCAAGTCCAGCAAGTACACTGAGATAATTGGTAAAGTCTACCTTTAAGGAATCAATAGGTCATGTGTTTCTAAAATGCGAAGAATTAAGGAACTAAGAATTTTTTCATTGAGGTCAGTTATTTATTTGGCATTCTTAATTCTTCACCTTTTAAAAATACACCCCCTAATATTGGCGCTCTCCACCACCGGACAGCCTGTCCTTTCTGATAGTTTGCAGAGGAGCGAGCCTGTTTAGAAATGATTTCCCAGCATCTCCCATTTAAATCTTCATCTCTTGAGGTGCACTTCCGAAGCCCCCTGCACCGTTGGAATTAATCCTGTTGTGCTCACACACCTGTGCTCTGTTCCTTTGTCATGGCACA
The DNA here is from genome assembly GCF_047511675.1 of Marmota flaviventris. NCBI lineage: Eukaryota > Metazoa > Chordata > Mammalia > Rodentia > Sciuridae > Marmota > Marmota flaviventris. The sequence continues at coordinate 123,702,271 of NC_092504.1, forward strand.
AGCCCTTGTGAATAGAATGCTCTTGTGACCCCTCGCCTCCCTGTGGATTATAAACTGTCAGGTCAGAGACTGTTGGGCATCTGAATGTCCCTGTTGCTGTGAACATCTCCCCGAACATAGCGTTCAGTAAGTGTTTGAATTATATCCATTATTAGCATTGATTTTGTCAATAACTTTTGTATACGACTCTTTGAATATTACAAACCACCTTTTTTTTTTTTAATTAATCAAGTTGCCCTAAAGTGTAGTTGTATGATTTGCGGCACATGTTACAGGTAATAATTGCTAATACTGGCCCACGTGTGTGGCCTTGAAAGCTAGCTGTAGTTGTGTATTAGGTAGGAAGGGAAGACTTGGAAGATTTTTAGATGAAAATGAGCCAGAAGGTTTGTTGGTAGGTGCCAGGTAAACACATCTGGTGGGTGGGGTGTTGGAGACGTTGACTGTTGATTATGAGTCCCAAGAGGTTTAGTCAGCCCTGAACTCTTTAAAACCTGCTGGCTAGATTCATGTGGACCCTGGTGGCAAGGGTGTGTAGATAGATTTAGAAAAGGCACTTTTAGGTCTCCATCTACCCTTGCTTCAACCTAAGCCAAAAGACCTGAAAATTAATAGGTGTCTCTTTCTTCTATATTCTTATTTCTCTCTCTCTCTCTCTTTTCTATATTCTTATTTCTCTCTCTGCCCCGATCCTTCTGAGTGAGGATGCTTTGAGTTGAGTATTGCTCCAGTCAAATGCATCCAGTTAATACTGTCAACCAAGAAGGAAGTGAATGGCAAAGGAACTCTTCTCAGAGAATGTGGGGGTAACTGTGGATATTGGGTACCCACTTGCTGCTTGAGAACTGAATTATAAATAAATGTGCTAGGTAGTAGAGTTTTGTTTTCCCCGATAGAAAAATATTCACGACATGGAAACAAAATTTCATTCAGTGTGTTTTCATTCTGCGATGGCACCATTTTTATTCTTAATTCTCCGAGTTGCTGATTTTTAAAGGGAAAATACACATGCGAAGATAGACTATTGTGTAAAACTCACAAGAAGCAGTGTGAACCCAACAGTCTGGAGACAGAGGTTGTTGTAAGATTAGCAATGGAAATAGCTTCTTTTTCTGAAGGTTAAAAATAATGTATTTACTAGAAGTTATTTGCATTGGCCACTTAGAGGCTTCCCGGGATGCCTTAGTTAAGAAAGCTGTGAAATCCACAGGAAGCACTTCCAGGACCTTTTGCTGCTCTGCGATTTCCTAGGAAGACTCCGTGCTGGTTGACAGACAGGAAAATGGAGGTGTCTTACTGCTGGGATTTCTCAGATGGCGGCAGAGAGAGGCGAAAGGCAAGGCTTGTGTGTCCTGAAGGTTGCTGTGTCCTGCAGCCTCGTCCTGGAGGTTGCAAGAGAGCTTCCTGGTGAGCTTCCCAAACAGAGCACCTGTTCCCAAGATGTGGCGTGAAAGGTGCAGGGTGCCCTGAGGGGTGCTCACAGCAGCTGTATCAGAGCATCCTCCAAGAACCCCTCCTCTGTGAAACGGAACATGAAAACAGAGAGGAGCCTGGCAGACAAAATAAATTCGTCAATCTAAATAAACAATATTTCTGGGAGAAAAATCCTTGCAGTTTTGTGAACTGAAATCATATTGTTTGTACCTCTTCTGATTTTTCCTCTTCGCAACCTTACTTATCCTACATTCATTTTTCTCTAAGCTTCCTGCACCTTTCATGTGACCTCATGGGATGCTGAATAATTTTAGATGTTTCCCCTCAAATTTCTGCTCTTGTTTTTTTTAGTCCGCATGCTAAAATTCTTTGATGGTTTATTACTCGGATAACTTTAATTTTACAAAAAGCATCTTTGGAAAAGTGACTAGTAGAGTATTATGAGTTTAAAAATACACACACACACATATATATATATATTTTTTTTTTTTTTTCTCTATGTGTCCAAGTTTTCTGACAGTCCCGAGGAGTGTGCATCTCAGTGATTACATCTCAAAGAATGGAGGAATAAATGGTTGAGAAAAATGCAAGTATTTCCGGGGACATAAACCGCTCTGTGTAGGAGATGCTTTGGTTCCTTGCTTATTGGATTTGGGTTTGTGATTTGGCAAGGTTGGGAAAGTTGCCTGAACCGTAGATATTAGTTGTCTGTCTCATTCTAGAACATTCAATGTCCCCGAAGCTGCATCGACAACTTCTTCAGCTTTCGGCACACTCACTGCCTCAGCACGTTGGGAGGGGGACATGTGGCTCCCTGAGGGTATGGAGGGAGTTACGAAATTAAGCTTTGCCTTTGGGACTATGCCTGTAGATGTGCTAAATTCTTTAGGCAGTTGAAACAACTTGTGCCCACAGCAACAAAGAAGATGCCGCCAAAAGGGACTGGGAGGTTGGGGTCCTGGAATGGTGGGTCCTCACCTCTCCATGGCTTATCTCATGAGGGAGCCTGCATGCTGCCCTTATCCAGGAGAACCCCATGCTGACCTCTGACTCAAGAGTCTGGAAGGCTGGCTGGGTGGGAGGGCAGGGATGCTGCTCAGAGCTCTGTGCAAGTGGCCACAGGGAAGTCCCCTAGCAGGTTGGGTGACAAGTTTTGCCGAGAGCTCCTGGGCCAGGAGTACAAAGATTTTGGATTCTTGGTTCTGGCCTTAGTTCTTAGTGGCTATGTGGCTCTGATTTGATCAGTAAACTTTAGTGTATTTAACAGTCGGAGTAAAATGACAAAATCGGACGTGTGCTTGTAACTTTATGGTTCTCAAAACCTGACTTTATAGACCTTGTTAGCTGCCATTTACTGCACTGGTTCAGGGCCAGGCTTAACTCTCTGGATCTGACAAAAATATAATATAAAAATATTTAATTTGGAAGCATATATGTTCCCGTTCTTTTATTTCATGAGTATCCATAAAGATCAAAGAAGAATGATCAATTAATTCTTGCTGGAGTGATTTTTAAATCTTTTACTTCTTTTGCTATTTATAGTAGAATTCCCATTTGATTCTTTGGAAGGATGCTATATTTATCTGAAATCAAGAAAGGTGGTTTGCTAAAGAAACGTAAAATTAGCCCTGTTGTTAAAATTGATGTTGACTGCTGGATGTTTGGTGAAAAAGCATCCCTCCCAGGAGAAGCCATTGGGGAGCTGAGGAGTTTGGGGTCACCGCCAATTTCAGAAGAGATGAAAAATCTTGAAATCAAGTGGGCAGAGGGAAATGTGGCAAATCTCAAGGAACCAGGCTGGTTTTAACAGAGAAAATTCAATTTTATCTGCTTTTTCCCAGTAAATTCCATTTGATATTTTACATTTTCTTGATAACTTAATAAAGAATCTCAGGAAAGAGTTGCAGAACTTTAGCTTAGTGAAAGAGAATTTGTCATTTGTGACATTTCTTCTCTAAATAGCATGGGAAGATCAATGTATTAGCTTGTAGTTCATGCATTACTAGCTCTAGCTGTTTCTATTCTGAAAAGAAACAGCCTGTGATGTGGCAAAACCTGGCACAGTGAGGAATTTGGCTCAGTCCCGAAACATTCTTTGAACTCTGCCAGAGAAGCAGAAAATAAAGCACAATCCCTGTCCTCAAGGAGCACCATTGTAGGAAGGAAGCCAACAAGAGACAGATACTTTAAAGTGATATGAAATGTGAAAAAAACTATAAACAGGAGAATGTCAGCTGTGCATTCCAAATATGCACTCAGGGCACTTCCTGAGTGTCACCTGAGCTGAGCCCCGCCTTCCCTCACCTGGGTTCAGCCTCCTGCCTGGGTCTCCCTGTCCCACCCTGTACCTGCAACCTGTTCCCACACAGCAGCCAGGACTGTCCTTTGGCACTGTAAGTCCCCTCATCCCGCTTCTCCACCCAGCACCCTCTCTGGCTCCCAGTTTTGCCAAATGCAGAAGACTCACAGCTCACACTCGCGAGCGTGTCACTCACACGCTCGGTCCAGCACAGCTGCACACTCACACCCACTGCCCTCTGACCACCCCTCCCATTGCTTTGACCTTCCCTCACTCCATTTGGCTTCCTTGATGTTCCAGGGACCCGTCAGGTATGTCCTTGGGGCTCTCACAGTGACTCTCCACGCGGAACACTCGTGCGTGGACAGCTGCTCTGAGTGTCACCGCCTCGGTGAAGCCCCACCCTGTCCACTCTGTTTAAAATTACAACTTGCGTCCATTCTTTTTATCCTGCTCTACGTTTTCTGTTTTGTTTTGTTTTTCTCAGTGCTTATCACCCCTCTGGCATACTATATGATTTATTATTTATTAACTTTGTTTAACATCTGTCTTCCTCCTCCACTGATACGTAAGCTCCAAGACAGCAGGGCCTTAGTTTTTGTTTAATGCTGTTCAATCTAGAATACAGTCTTGAACAGTCTAGAACAATGCCTGACATGCGACAAGTATCCCGTCATTATTGGTCGAATGAGTGAATGAAGGGATTAGGAGAGACCTGAGAGTTCTAGGGAGAACTGCAAGGAAGAAACCCTGGAGCTGGGTGTGGAAGGACATTCCAGATGGGATTTCATGAGCAAAGACAGAAATGCAGCTGAGCTCCCAAGAGCTCCTGGACTGGCAGAGTCCACCTAGCTGGGGGCTGTGGGAGGGCTGGTGGCAGGTCGATAAATTAATGAATAGGAAATATCTCAAGGGGATTCTTAGTAGGGTGAAGGAACACGCTGATCACTGCCTCAAGGACATGGCAAGCATGTTGGTGATTGAAATCTCAGACCTCAAGCAAGTAGCACCCAGAACGTGGGCATGCCGTGGTGGCAGGGCATCGGTAATGCGAATGGCGTTGGCTAATAAGATCTGGTTTTTATACAGTGCTCAACTGTTTGCAAAACATGGTCACATGCTTTTTAGGATGTAAGCTTCATAGAGTGAAGGGAGTCAGGCAAGTATTGTTAACATATTTGGATAAGCTTTTGAAAAAGTTACGTGCATCTTATATTGGAGGAAATGAAGCCTCAAAACCAGGTAAGTGACCTGCCTCTGAGGTCAGGAGTTAGAAAGTGAGGAAGTGAATTCCCACTGTCTTGTCTCACGGCCAACAGTTTCCCCAGTCTACCAGGCTGCTCTTGAATTCTGACGCTCTACTGAAGATAGGGTGCTCGTTTTTTGCAAGGGTTCCGTTTTCTGTTTCCCCATTCATTCAAAATAGCCATTTGTGTTGTTTTGTTTCACCTGTCACTTCTTCACCAGATTTTTTTTTTTATCTTTTCTGCTTTTCCCAACCAACTTACCCTGAATAATTACTGGAAAAATGAATACAGGTGGTACGTGGGGTGTGTGTTCCTCTGCCGGTTCAGCATCATGCCTGTGCCTGATTCAGCTCCTGACTGCTCTTCGGGCCCTTGCTGACTTTCATTGGGTTCTTGGGTGGAAGGGAAGGGAAGGCTTGTCATCATCTCCATGTGCTGTCTTGAGACTAACTTGTTGCTCACTTTGGAAGTAAACCCGATCTTCTTAATTCCCCCAGATGTTAGTAGGCAGGAAGAGGCGGAGGGAGAACTCAGTGAAGGAGAGCACTGGTATGGAAACTCTTCCGAGACTCCGTCAGAAGCATCCTATGGAGAAGTCCAGGAGAACTATAAGCTGTCTCTGGAGGACCGGATCCAGGAGCAGTCCACTTCCCCCGACACCTCCTTGGGAAGTGCCACTCCCAGCAGCCACACGCTGGAGCTGGTGGCTCTCGATGGTGAGGTCCTGCGAGACTCACTGCAGTGCCAAGACCACCTCTCCCCCGGAGTGTCTTCTTTGTGTGAAGATGACCCCCCAGGTTCCAATAAACCCCTGAGCAGCAACTTAAGGAGGCTGCTGGAGGCTGGTTCCCTCAAACTCGAAGCCACAGCCACGGCCAATGGCCGAGTGGAGTCCCCTGTGAACATTGGCTCGAACCTCTCCTTTTCCCCACCGTCCCATCATGCCCAGCAGCTCAGCGTTCTGGCCAGGAAGTTGGCTGAGAAGCAGGAGCAGAATGACCAATACACTCCAAGTAACCGTTTTATATGGAATCAAGGTAAGTGGTTGCCAAACTCAACCACCACCTGCGGCTTGTCCCCGGATTCAGCCATCCTCAAGCTGAAAGCCGCAGCCAATGCTGTTCTGCAGGACAAATCTCTCACCAGGACGGAGGAGACCATGCGATTTGAGTCCTTTTCCTCCCCCTTTAGCTCCCAGTCTGCCAGTTCGACCTTGGCAGCTTTGTCCAAGAAGGTCAGTGAGAGAAGTTTGACTCCTGGTCAGGAGCACCCACCTCCGGCCAGCTCTTTCCTGTCCCTGGCTTCTATGACCTCCTCAGCGGCCCTTCTGAAAGAGGTAGCAGCAAGGGCTGCGGGCAGCCTCCTGGCTGAGAAGTCATCCCTGTTGCCCGAGGACCCTCTACCGCCACCGCCTTCTGAGAAGAAGCCAGAAAAAGTAACCCCACCACCTCCACCGCCACCTCCACCACCCCCACCGCCACCGCCACAGTCCTTGGAATTATTGTTACTCCCCGTTCCCAAGGGAAGAGTTTCCAAACCCTCCAGTTCAGGTATGGAATCTTTTCTTTTCTTTCCGTCATTGGGTAAGTCTTTGACTCTCAGCTGCGGGTCTGAGTTGGGGAAGGAATAAAAAAAAAAAAAGCAGGAGCACAACAAATACTTTAAGTAAGCAGCGTAGTAAGTCTTTCATGTGTGTGTTACACAAAGACTTCACAAATAGCTTCATTTTTGAGAGATAATGAATAATCTTAGAGACATACAGTACTCCCTCCCTTTCATGGTTTTTTTTTTTTTTTTTCCCTTACCAAGTTCAGGCTAGGTCCATACCAGATATATTTAATGGGGAAGATCAAAGCATCTTTGTCATGGAGTGCAAGGCATCACTGAACACAGAGGGAAAAAAACCACTGCTTTTGAAATAGTGGGCAAGGGAGCGCCCTGCTGCCTCTGTACAAATGGACTTTTGTATAATCACTAACTACTCTGCCCTAATTTATCACAATATACACTTTTATGTTAGCATTTTTATTATTACCTTTTTTTGGGGGGTAGAATTTAAACCTTTTATTTATCCTATTCTATCATTTCTTGCCATTTAAGAACTCTTAAAAAAATAATGGTGAAACATAATCCAAGCATTTCTTGCAAATGCTTTATGTTGTTCAAATCCAATCTGAAGGAATGTGCATTGGAAAATCTGAATCGTGGGTTTTTCTAGGGGAGACCATCTTTCCGAAGGAGAGGTCACTGTCACATAGAGCCTTGGCATTCACAATTAATCATCCAAGGGAGAGATTTAGTCACTTGAGTTCTCACAATGGAAATGTCACTTTGTGTACTGGTATGCTTTAAAGCTGTGTGCATGATAAATACACGTTTCTGGGGATGGAAGTAGGGGTTTCGGATGTCTCCTAAGGGATATCCTGTCGGACCGGAACAGGAAGTGGGCTGCGTGTCTGCTCATTGGTATAAACACCACCACTGTGTGTGTCTGGCCGACTTTCAATTATTTGAGACAACATTGGTAGAGTGCTTGGGACGGCACATACTGGCCCGAATGATCACAACTAACATCAATTTGATGTATTCATGACAGACTTCCATTTAAATGGCTGAGTGAGCTGTATGCCTAATTATAATTACTTTAAAACTATATAAACAGCAGAATAGAACTAAGACAATGGGTATCTGGGACTTGGATGACTCTACTGATGCAAACCATTCACTCCCGAGTTTCAGAAGTGTCCATAAAACCTCGAAATGTTTATCAATTCTGAGTTTCATTTCTTGTAACTTCTCACCTGCCATCTGGTGTAAGAAGGAGAAACATGGATACAGTCAGGAAACAAGAAGAGGAGAGGGAGCTGGGTAGTATTGCAGTGGAATACATCACTCTGGATTTATAGAAATTTTATTTAGAGTGGCGGAGAGAAGGAAGGCTCTGTGTATATTCTCTGATTCTACTCATTGCATAAATGTATGAATGCTCTTTGCAATACAATTTTGTCTGGGCATTACTTACTCGGAAAAGCTTATACAAATTTAATAATAAACTTAGTTGACTAAAGGCTTGGAAAGAAGTAATAAAACCATGTCTCCTGAAGGCCAACTTACAGCAGCTTTGTTACTTTAAAGTGGTCTCTGGAATAGCCAGCAATGGCTGTGAAATGTAACTTTTTCACCCAAATGATTAGAAGCATGTAAAGAGGAGAAAGGGGTCACAAGCTTTTTGTTTGTTTGTTTTGTTGTAGGATATGCACCCGAGGGGAAAAAAAAAATGTTTTCCCTTTTTAATTTAGATGCACTTATCCCAGGCCAACATCTCCAAGGTCTTCTCAGCAGAACTTAACACGGGAGATCTTAGAAAGATCATTTTTTCCCCCTCTTCTTTTTACTGAATTGATTCTTTTGCTGAAACACTTAATATTTTAGTCAATGAATGTTCAAAATGTTCAAGTCAAAAGAAGAGGGAAAGGAACTCCTCAGATTTGGGCTGGATGACCCCTGCCAAGTGACCCCTGCCCAGCCCCCCATCCCTGTTTTCCCCATGCCTCTGTGCACACTCCAAGACCCCGTGAAACAACTCCATCCGTGGGAGTAATTACATTAAAAAAGAACCTTTCATTTTTAAAAAAACTCATTCAAGAGGAAAGATTAAAAACCACGAGGCCCTTGAAATCGTTCTGCGTCCATGTGGACACATCCTCAACCCAGGTTCTGCTTCTTTATGGGATGGACTGGCCCCAGGGAGCTCTTCAGTTAAGGTGAATGTCATTGCTTCTCAGCAGCCCAGCTTGATGGTGAGTTAAGGAGTCCATCGACTGATTTTATTTATCTTTTCACCATGAGAGACTTGATCCTCGTGATCACTGATTTTGCAGTCTGAGGAGTAGAAGGGAAAGGGGTAGATGGTTTTCTCCATCCCCGCATCTCCTGGCTCCCAGTCTCCACCCCGCCAGCTTCCACACTGTACTGTTGATCTCAGGACAACCTGGGAACTAGATTCCAACAGGACTCCGACTTTACCTAAGAAGCATTACGGGAGTATGGTTCAAAGAGAATTGAGTCAATGTGTGACATTTATCTTGTTAGCAAACAGACAGCCCTGTTTTTAAACATTTCTCATTAGTATTATTTTTTTTTCTCTGCATTTTAGAAAGAACTCTTAATTCAAAATAGGTGGGCTGACTTCTCATAGCAGGGAAAGAGTTTCTGTTGCCTAATGACTTAAATAAACAGATAATACGCTTTCCACCCTCACCCCCTCCCTGCTCCCTGCAAAGCCACAAAAATAAACTACATACCCTCCTGATTTCAGTTTTTAATTTTTTAAAAGCTGTTTCCCAAAACGTTGCAAAAAGAGCATATAAAGTTGATTCTAGAGTTCCAAAGAGCTCAAAGAGCTGTGCGCCGGAGAAGATGATCCCGTCTTGAGTAATTTGGACACCAGCATTGCTTTGACCTTCTTTAGGTCGAGGGAAGTCCAAACCATTGAAAAAAAAAAGTGTCTTTTAGGTCTGGCCTTATTCTTCTTTTTTGAACAGGATTTTGTTGTTGCCGAGTCATGGTGTATTTAATTCCTTAAGAGTCCACCACTCGGTAGCCTTTCCACCCCGCCACAGAGATGTGACACTGGAGCAGGAGGTTTCTTTCATGTGACCCTGCACCCCCAGCACATGCTACACTGCTTCTCTGAAAGGGGACACGATAGAGGGAAAATGATGTCTGTTTGCTATAAAGATAAATGTCACACATTGACTCAATTCTCTTTGAAGCTACTGTTCTGTGCAGCTAAGAATAAAATAAATGGTTTTTATTTTCAAGACAAAGTTTCTTGTAGAAGGCCAACAAGAGTCCCAGATGCCAAGCTCCTAGTTAAAAGAAATACCAGGGAGAGTTTCAGAGAGAGGGTCTCCAGAACACCCCATGGTCCTGAATGAAATTGATATATACTTACACGCAACTTGGTCTCACACAGTAGAGAGCTGAAACTGTTTCCTGGGTCAATGCATAAGAGTGTTCCGGATTCTGTTTCCTTTCATATTTATGGGATGTTATTAAAATTATTGCAGGAGCATAGAAAGTTCAGAGCAGGAGATGACCTCTCCTGATATTTTCATCCACGCTTATTATAGCCTTAATCTGTGATTGATCACATATATGAACGTCAGGCAAATTCACTTTTTAACCAAGATTCAGAACTGTCACTAATCTCAGTGATATTCCCCTAAAGATTTAAACTTAGGCTGATTGTCAATATCAGACTTGTACCTTAGTTTTGTTGAATACTTGCTAGAGTATGCATTGATAATGGCAGCATGAATAACAGCAGGTACACCCATTGATATCCTTTGCTAACACGATTTTGCTTTTTGTTGACCTGAAATAGCATTTGAGATATACGCCCAAGAAATTTCACTAGAAGATGTATATTATTAGAAATAATATTATTTCTATTCACTATAATACCCATGTATATTATTAGAAATAATATTACTTATATCCTTAATAATATCCATGCATATTATTAGAGGGGAAGATAGGTTATCCTACACAGATGTGCACCAGTGGTGTTGAAAGTCTGAAGTGGAGATGGTAATGATGCATGGATTATGTACTTACAAGGTCAGCTGGCATCTTGAATTTCTGTGTGTGTGGCCAGGTCTGTATGCAGACTTGCAAATGCTCTTGACTTTCTGCAAATTGCCACATAACATTTACCCAGAGAAAGTTTGATTTCAGAGTCTATAGAACAATGACATTTGTTTAGAAAATACCTAAGCGACTAAAACTCTCCATGATTAACAATATTTTTTTAGTCCTATCAAAGTTTCTTTTTGTTGTTTTATGGACTTATATCTAGACAATAGGGTAGAACACCCAATTGGAAATGTAGAGATCGGCTCTAATCCTAGCCTTGCCACTAGGTCACTTGCAGAAAAATTTTAAACATACTACTGCAGTTTAGTTTCCTCATCTGTAAATTGGGCTGGTCTCCTCCTCCTCCTCCCCTTCCTCCTCCTCCTCCTTTTTTTTTTTTAAACATACCTTGCATTTAGTTACTGCTTATTTCCTAACCTAATTGTCTATTAACTCAAAACAAACTTTTTTTTTTTCCTATTTTTGAATTGAAAGTTCCCTATCAAACTTCCCACAAGGTCGCCTCTGCTTTGGGCAGAACTTGTCCATGGCGGATAGTTGAGCACGTATCATGTCCTCTATTAAAGGTGTAGTCACACTGTCCATTATTAACATCAGCTTTTCCGAGTTCATTTCTGGAGATGTCTGAGGTGTGAGTACAGGACCCCCCTGCTCACCGTCCATCCATTCAGGCCAGGTGTTGGCCTGCTGTGTGAGAGGCATCAGCCCAGGGGCTACACTGGTCCACTGGGACTTCCTGGCACCTCCTGCACCTCTCCCTTCCACTCCCAGCCTGGGCTTTACTTGGCCCCCTCAGCCCAGCCCTTTCCATGTGGTCTCATCACAGCCAACGACACTGACCAGGGGGAACCTGTGTCAGACCTGGCACTGTTAACGTTGCTGGAAATACAAAGGTAAGGTAAGGCCCTGCCCCAGCCACGGCCCTCTCCTCCTTCTTCCTCTGCCCTTCCATCTCTTCCATCTCTTTTATCCCTGCTGAGCTGAATTGGGCCATCAGGAGTTTGTCTAGGCTGAGTGAGACCCTCTCCTGGCAGCACAATGGACTCCCATTCCTTTATTACCATGGCGGGCCGGGCCTGGAGCTGCGTATTTTTTTATGTGCTGTCAGTTGTTTCAATTTGCATCTGTTCTGAGGATGAGTGTTCTGCTTTGGAGGGTACACCTAGAGTTTATAGTCATTGCTATCACTGCAACAATTGCCACTACCAAGAGCTTCCATTTACCATGTGACAGGCGTTTTATATACATCCATTATCTCTTTTATTCCAATAATATTATTGCCTATAAAGAGAACGGGTTTTATCCAAAGGAGCGAATTAGCAGCTCTCGCTCCCACTGGGTCTATTAGCATTTGGTGGAATTTAGTTTTGTTTGCACGGTTACTAACTAGTTAGTGATAGATTGGGAGAAGCTGTTTATCAGGCTGTTGTCAACTAGGTAAAATTACGAACATTTCAGTCCCATTGCTCCAAGAACGCACGGTTCATTGTGAGGAAGTGACCATATCTCCCTGAGCTCTAAATCAGAGTGAAAATTTATAGCTATCAGTTCCCTGAAAATAGTTTGGCCTAGGAAGTAGAACGCATTCCTGCTTCCTCCTGCTCCGAAGTAGTTAATATCAGGTACACATGGAGGATGTCCTACTAAAATGTGACATTTCCTCCTTGAATAAATAAAAATGTAAATGTTACTAGGGGAGATTACTGGCCAAATTTGAAAATCAGTCTTTGTCTTCTATTGACTTTTGCCATTTAGCTTCTATTTTCTTTCTATGCTGCCGTGATCAGTTAGACCTTCCAGTTATAGGAGTGTAACTGTTTGGCCACATTTCTTGCATTTATTCTTATTGTGAGGATTCTAATTTTTCTCCCTGTCAACCCAAGGACACCATAATCTGTGCACAATTCATACATATTTTGATATTAATTAGGACTAAGGAAGCATAGCTCCAAAATGAAGTGGATTTATGTGAAATACTAATATGCAGGATTTAATGTAGTATACTCTATCATAACACTTGACATATAAAGTTGTTGATTAGGGTGGTGGCTGGGAAGGTGTCCGAGAGACTAGGAAGCACATTGGTCGTATTAGGCAAGGCAAGGTGGTAGGGGAACCCGCCATCTAGACATGTTTGTTCTTCTAGTTCATGTCTTCTTATGCCTTTCCTCTGGTGTGCCATTCAATCTCTGACTAGTGGAGGACATCTCGTTTTTGTTTTTTTTTTTTTTTTTCCCTCTCCTAGGTAGTTCTGTAAAATTAGGCAGGCTAGGGTTAGTGGGAAATACTTCCTGAAGTTGGGGACCAGGAGCAGCCTGTTTGTATCTCCTTCTCTTTGATGTCCTTCCAACCCCAAACTGGCATCACGGTCATTCTTTTCCCTCTGTTGAAGGACAGTTTTCTTACCTAGTGTCCTGATGCAGGCCTTTCTCTCAGATCTGTTGTTCAGCCGGGAGGCTTGTGACCAAGATGTCAGGATCGAGAAATAAAAATGAAGGGAAGAAAAAGAAAAGCCTACGGGGCAGAAGACGGATGGGCACTGTCAACTGAGAGCAAGGATTGCTTACTCCAGGCCTGCACAAGCGCATTTTCCCCCAGTGAAAGGGCACCTCAGTCCCCACCCCACCCCATTCAAGCAAGGAAGTACCCGCAGGGGACACATTGCAAGGAGCCGGACCATACAGGCCTGAAGGGCACAGGTTTAGTCACAGGATTCTTCAAATTGCTCCGTTAAACTAACCAATGTCGCCTGTACCCATCTCGGTAAAACTGCATTTCTTGAATTCCATAACTTTATTCCAGAATCTTCCAGGCTCCGTCCACTTCAAGTGGTCCTTTGCATGTAGAGTAGAAAGTCAATTGACTCAATAAGTAAAGAGTGAGATTATCTTAAAGTATACACTTGGGATGTTTCCTTTTAAAATTTAGAAAGTGATGTGTGCATTTAAAAATTCAAACAGCACAGAAGGATAGAAAGAGAAAAATGCAGGTTTCCACCCCAAACTGCCCTTTCATCCACGATCCTACCGCAGTAACTGCCAAGGGGTTTCTTGGGTGCACTTCCAAAAAATGTTCATGCAAATTCGTGGATGTCATTTTTTGTTTCATTTATTCATGCTGATTTTTCCACTCCCTCTTTGTTATTTTCTTTCCCAAATATTTCAAAGCAAGTCCCAGATACCATGTCCGTTTGCTTGTAAATACTTTCATATTTTTATATCTCCAAAAGATAAGGACTTGGAAAAAATAACCATCTTGCCACTGTCATATGGAACGGGATCTACGGTGGCTGCATGGTATTACAGAACTCCAGGCAGTAATCAAGATTTCCTCCACAATCTCAAAAATGTCTTTTCTTAACCATTGCTTTGTTTAAATGGGATCCAGATAAATCTCCTACCTTTCCTTTGTCTTATATATTATCCCTTAAGACTTTTTAAAGTCCATAATCCCTTCCCTTTTTAAAATGCCATTTACATATTGAAGAAATTGGGTCATTTCCCCCGAGGAATTCCCACATTCTGTATTGGGCTGATTCCCTGGGTGGGTTTAACTTACTATTATTTTTTTTCAATATGTATTTCTGGTAAACTGCTGATTAGAGGCTTAATTGATTTTTTTATAGGAATATTTCATTGATGGCCTATCAGGAGGCACACAGTGCCTGTCTCATTTCTAGTGATGCTGAATGTTGTTTGATCCACCCTTTATAATGTTCCCTGTCAGCCCGGTGGGGTGGCATACACGGCTATCCCACAGGAGGCTAAGACAGGAGGACCGCAAGTTCAAGACCAGCCCGGGCAACATAGCATTCACTTACCATCTCAAAATAAAAAATGAAAAGGTCTGGGGATGTGGTTCAGTGGTTAAACACCCACTTCAACCCCCAGTTCCAAAAATAAATAAATAAATAAATAAGTTCCCTGTTAATCTTTTACCCGATGGTTCCAGCAGCAATTGGTTTCTCTTTTTTTAGAGAATAAATATAGGCTCACCCTGGACATGTGGTTTTGTGTCTCGCTTTATCCTCTGACCCTAATATCTCGGACATGTTACCACATTAGATGTAGATCAGTTCATTTTAAATGGTTTCGTGTAGTTTATTTTATTTTTTTAAAAAATGTTTCTCTGGTTTGGAAATATTTCGGATTCCCATGATTTTAGAAAGGAACACCGGAACCTTCAGCTCTCCGTGCTGTCATTCCTGAGTCCCCCCGTCACGAGGTCAGTGTGGTGCTGTGTAGTGTGAGTTGATGGACCAGACGCTCAGCCATACAGTCGCAGCAGAGAGCCTCCCCGTGGGGCTGGGGCGGAAGAGATGATCCGAGCTTTGCTTGGAGGGGGGAGCTGGTGTGTTTGCTTTCTTGAAAAATGGAAACATTTGTGGTGGCCTAGTGTGGCTCTTCCCAAAGCAGACAGTGAGGCCCAGGCCAGAGCAAAGGAAGACGGCTCTCATTGTCAGTAGCCACCAGAGGGACAGAAATAAGAGGATGAAAAGCCCTGACCTCGGGGCCCCCTGATGGCTAAATTGGCAGCAGCATCTATCTGCACAAGCCACCGCTAAACAAGTCAGCAGTGGGGATCCTAAAATCTGTCTCCATTGGAGTTCAGCCTGTGAGGTTGATGATAGCTGTTTGGTTTTCAGAGGACCAGAGCGTTATTCTCTGTCCCATTGGATCTGTCTTTAGTTCTCACCCTTTCCCATATCGGGGAACTAGGAGGGGACTCAGGCTTGTTGATTTCCTTCAGGAAGCAAAAGCCCTGAATTCAGCCCTTGGTGATGGCAGAGGGGGCATGGAGGGCCCTGAGCCAGCAAGTCGTAGGCCTCGCAGGGCCCTCCTAAGCGAGGGATGGCCCTCTCCCAGGAGACCCCTCAGTCGGGATGGTCAGAGTTGGGCCAGTGGAACCCAGGCAGAAGTGACTAGATGAACATGAAGCAAAGCAGTCACAAAACGTGCCCACGGGTAAAATCTGGGAATCATCAAAGGAAAAAAAAAAAAAAAAACCCTAGGTCATTTTTCATGCTTTTCATGCAGCAGCACATGGGCATGGGTGCCAGGTTCGGTGTGCCTACTTGTTTTCCCTGACGTTCCTTTTCTCTCCTTCCTCCAAGCCTCAGAAGAGGAAAGCGGGAAGCCTTTCCAGTGTCCGATTTGTGGTTTGGTTATAAAAAGGAAGAGTTACTGGAAGCGGCACATGGTGATCCACACAGGTTTAAAAAGTCATCAGTGTCCGCTCTGCCCATTCCGGTGTGCTCGCAAGGACAATCTCAAATCCCACATGAAGGTAAGCCACCTGCGGTCGGACCCCAGAAAGAGGCAGGTGCAGCCAGGGTCCCTGCACACAGCCTAGTGCAGGAGGCTGCTGTGGCCGGAGACGGTGCTCAGCGTAGCAGGTAGAATTCAACACAAATGAGGACCATTGAGAAGGGTCTCTTTACAACCCCAGTGCCAGTGCACTTTACAGCCAGGAGCTTAAGGCAGACTCTTCAGTAGGCAGATAATAAATGTAGCATAGAGCTGTCCTTTCTTATGGAGGAACAACGGCTTCACTGGGCCTTGCGTGGTGACGCATTTCTGGGGGTGTTGGGAGGAGGAACTGGGAAAAAGCAGGAAAGGTGGAGTCCAGGAAGAGCTACTAGGCCTGAGCACCAAAGACAGGGCTCCCGGGCCCGCCCACCTCCTGGAGAGACCTGTGCAAACCCAGAAGAGCTCCCTTGTAGGTGTCCGGACACTGAAAGGCACCTGGATTTTTATCTTATTTTGCTAAGGGACCAATGCTGACAAGACTGAGTGGCCTCTGTGAGGCTGTTGGTGTAGGACATTATTTTCGATGTCCCAAACCACTGGAAAGCTCAAGTCTGTCATAAACACGTAGAGAATTGACTAGAATCTCTTATGCGACATGGGGGAAAACCTGGTCATGGAGAAATCTTCTTAGAAGACCTCACTGATTCTACCTTTTGACTCAACTTCAAGCAAGAGCTTTTAAATTTGATTGATGTGAATTTCAGTCTTATTATGCAACTTTCCTGCCACGTGGCTTTAAGCAAGTTATTCCTTAGACTTTCAATTTTCTCATCTGTTCAATGGGAGCTATGGTGCTTGTCTGGAAGAGCTATCATCAGGATTAAAGGAGGTGATAGCGGCAAAATGTCTGACACAGAAACGGTCAGTGGCAGTTATTAAAATTAAATAAATGTTCAGTGGCAGTAACTTAATAACTGCCACTGAACATCTTAAGAATGACAGTGATATTTCACTGATATTTTCAGTAGGGCTCAACTGTTGACATTATTTACAAGCCGTCTCCCTTCCTGAAATAAGCCCAGTGTATGTATGTAATTAAGATATTTGCTTATTTCGAAATCTTGTAGTCTGAGCCTTCGGAATAGATCAGTAATCCCTGTTCTGAACTGTAGCTCTTAAAAGAGTGTGATGGAACAAAACTTCTATTGACTTTAGGAAATAGCTTAGAAGATTAAAAAAAAAAAACAATTAAATCCATGATGTGATTTGTTTTCTATCATTTGCCTTCTTCTCCTGGGAGTAGTGTGCCCTTCATCTTCAGAATTCACTTAACCAGGGGCTCTGGTGGGTTGGATTTTCCTGTGTTTACTTGGGTTATGGCTCTAACCCTCCTCATCCTCCATCACCTCTCCCCAAAGGAAAAGCCCATCTTTGAAACCTGCCAAATTGGATTTCATTAGCAAGATGAGACTTCAAAGGAACTGCCTTTGCAAAGAAAACTTGTTTTAGTTACTGCCTCCTTAGCTGTGTTTAGAAATCAGGCCCGGTGAATTTACAGCTTCAGTGAGCAGAAAACTTGCATCTAGCCTGACACCTTGTAAGCTTGGTTTCAGCTCAGGGTCACTTAAAACAACCTATTTATAAACCCAGGGGGGAAAAAAAGCTGGGTTTTCAATAGCAGGAACTACTGACCCTGAAACTACAGGGAGATGAGTTGGGTGCCTTGATGACACAGACTCGTGGCCATGACAGTGTTACAGATGAGAGCCGCCAGGGCTCTGCGGGTCGTGGGGTCTTGGAATGCTTTCAGAACAAATCAATAACCAGTACAATAAAGCAGTTGTGTGAAATTACTACTTTATTCAAACTCCTGGTGTCCTAACCTGTTGAGCTCTGACTTGAGCTTTTGATAAGGGAAGTGTGAGAAAGGGATCATGCAAGTTTAATTTCATCAAAGGTGTGCGTTTTTTCCAGCCTCGCCACCTCCCTTATGGGTCTTTATTTAGTTCTTATTTTTTTTAAGTCAAAGAAATCATGATTTTATTTTGATTAGACATACTTTAACATTGCCCAATTTTACAAATCTATAGTCTACACAGAAATGTAAAGGCTGTGGTCTTACGCATAGGTAGCCTCTGCTGCATTCTTCAGAGACTACAAATATGGATGTATGATGTATCTTCTAAAATGAATTTTGCTCTAAAAAGCGGGAACACCGTAGTCAAAGATCAAGACCTCACACTGTGGGTTCAGGAAAGAAAAAAGTCTCACTTCGATGACTTAGGAGCTGCAAGAGTTTGGAAGACTCACTTAACCTCTTAAAACCTGTTTCCACTAATGGAGATAATAATCATACTGCCTCTCCCATGAGGTTGTTATGAGTTAAATGAGATAATACACAGAGAGCACTTAATACAGTACCCAGCCTGGAGAAGAGACTTTCAGAAAATGTAGCTAATAATCATTATCCCAAATCCGCCTGTGTGCATATTAATGTTTACATTTAGAAATAATGAATGAGATGGTATAAGAAATTGCTCCAGAATAAATTCTATTGCGTTTCTCTCTTGGTGACCTGTCTTCAGTAACGAGCATTTAGAAAAACTGAAAAAATAAGATGAAATTACCCATTCATCTCTTCACCCAGAAATAACCGTTATAATTCCCATGCATAATCTTCTATATTGATTATACAAATTTAATTAAGAAAAATGGAGTTCTGCTTTCTTTGTTTGATGAGATACAGTATTTACTACTAGGTGTGGGCCTACTAGGTGCCACTCTTTTTGGTAAGCCATCTTTCTTCCAGATCTATATTGTGCAAATGTTTTTAGGACCAACGGCAGCAGGGGCTTGTAAATGCCTCCAGCTTCCTCAGGGTTATCTTAGATTTCCATTAAGTCTTTTACAACTTCCCTGGATGAGTGAGCATACAGGAATTCAATGTGAAATTCATAAGCTAACACTGAGCAGAAAAGGCGAGAAGGATAGAGAACACTAATGAAGTAATGGCAGGAAGCTGGACCAGAGGCCGGGCGCTGCCCTCTGCCCCTCCTCGGTCTGCTGTGAGTCCCCAGGAAGACCCTCGCCTGCCTGGCCCAGCCCCCTCAGGGATGGACTGTACGTTTCCCAGAGTTTCTGTAAGCTCTGAAATATACCCCCCCCCCCCCCGGCATCTGACTGCTACCAAGGGCTGGTTCTGATGACGTCTAGGAACTGTTGGTGGCCAGTGACCAGGGAGTGAGTGATTCTGGAGAGAATGGCATCCTTTAGATGAGCATTTCTTCACATTAGCAGACTAAGAGGGCCTTTCAAGCCAGCCGTAGGCTAAAGAGAATAAATGGTAATAGAAAAGTGCTCTTCTGTTGGAGAGAAGGCCACAGGAGGATACATGCTTCTCTCAAAGGCCACACGTGAGCTCTCGTCCCTTTGGGAAGGTGTAGCTCAAATAGAGTCATAAGTGCAAACGTCAGCCCCACACTGTTCCTCCTTCCCACTTGCACTGATTTTTCCACCACTAAACACAAGGCCAGGCTCTAGTGGAAAAGCCACGTGAACGACTGCACACAGATGCCTTTCAGCCAGGGCTTCCTTTCTGTCTTGGAACCTGGGCTCTTGTTCCGTCCTTTTCCTTCTTCCAGAAGCTGCTTCCGGAGCTTCTGTTGTTGGATTAGCTTCTGTGCTCTCTGGAGTCAGGAGATGTAAGGGCACCTCTGAAACGGAATCCGCCCCCCTGCATGGCCCTCACAGGGAGCCTTCCTCTGGGTGACCTTTATCACCTGGTTCCGGGCATGCCTTTGGCAGCACCTGTCAGGAGCCCCGGGGGGCGGCGCTGTGACCCAAGGCCCCCAGGGTGCCTGTCCCTGTAGGAATCTGGTGGAAGAACTGGTGGGGAATCTTCTGGATTCTGTGAGAAAGTAAATGAGAAATGAAATCCCATTGTTTAGAAAGAGAAAGCGGCGGTGTTAAGAGCCAGGGCGGTCGGTCAGGGTGTTTCCCCACCTCTGCCCTCTGCCTGGGCAGAGGGGAGCCTTTTGGCCGCAACTGAAGTTTTTATGGTTGTTTCTGTTGATAAACTCAGGCTTTGGGGGACCCAGAATCACTTCTGTTGTTTTTTTCAGAAAGCCACAGTGGGGTGCTGTAGCAACAGGATCTCACCATTAACTTTTAATTTCTTTGCTTTTGTTGGTCACTTAACATTATTTAAAAGTATGTTTTGGCTGGTGAAGAATGCTTTTGGATTGCATTCAGAAGGCATAAACAGCTGTAGTAAAACTTGGTCTCTTGGAAAGGAGACCCACACAGAGGGCCCAGGTGGTGCAGTGGGTTAAGGAACGTGCTTTTAACCTCAGTGCAGACCAAGGTTCAAGTCCCCCTCAGGTCACCCCTGAACGACACAGGGTCAGTTTTGTTTGGATTTTGAATTCCAGTCACTGACATTCTTGTTTGTCCAGATCCCACGATTCCCCAAATCATTTGGCCCAAATCTACACAATTGGCAGTTTCTACTCCAGGGAGGGCCAGTCCTGAAATAGCAGCGTGTAGCAGGTCAGCACTGAAGTGCATTGGCAGAGATGAATGGGGAAGTTACAAGCTTATGAGCACCTGCCAGCTCAAAGCCTGGCTCGGGCCAGTGCAATGATTTCCTCACTTTTTCAAGCACTAAATTTGGTAGTGACAGGAAGGAAGAAAAAGTTTCTCCCAGTTTTACAGGTATCGCGTGCACGCAAGACTGGAACTGCGTTTAAAAGTCTGCATTCTCTCACTGCGACAGCAGAATCTAGAGCGTGATATTATAACCACGTTTGGAAAAACCGTTTTCCTCTTGCTCAGAATGTTTGGTGAGGGTCGGACCTTGATTTTTCTCCTGCTTTCCTTTCTTCCTATGTAATTTTGCTCAAGCCACTTCTTCTGGGGGTCTCAATTTCCCTGTCTATGAAATGGGAATACCCTGGAGGTATCAATTCCCTACATGCTTCATTACCTAAGAGCAGCGTTTTGAAAATTGAGATTATGTTTGCAAAACATAGCTAATTCTCTGGGTGACCATAATTGGGTACATGCAAAGTATTATTGTGAGAAGAATAACTTGACAGGTTACCTCTTTTGACCCCTAACTAGTAATTATATAAGTTGACCTTGGGCTGGGTTTGTAATATTTTCTCGGAAGATAGCAACCGAGATCAGATGACTGAACTATCAGGTGGTTTCTGCCCGGCGCTGCGTCCATTGGCAGGCAGATCTGATAATGGACTCTCAACCTGGTGGACCTGCTTTGTGTTTGGGGATCGACCTCATTACCTGGAGCACTCATGAAGTGCTCCTCTGGTTGTCTTCTTCCCGGGGGGGGGGGGGGGGGGGCCCTGTGCAGGGTGAGGAAGTCGTGGATGGGGAGTGTGGATGTACGGCGGGCACCCTCCCTGCATGCACGGCACTGAGCTCACTCTTCTTGCTTCTCCGTCAGGTTCACCAACACCAGGACCGGGGAGAGACCTTTCAGTGCCAGCTATGCCCTTTCACTTCCTCTCGCCACTTCAGCCTGAAACTCCACATGCGCTGCCACCAGCACTTCCTGAGGACAGAAGCCAAGGTGAAGGAGGAGACCTCAGACCCAGATGTCAAGGGATCTCCCCACCTCAGTGACAGTGGCTGCCTGGGGCAGCAAAGGGAAGGAGGAGGGACAGAGCTAGTGGGGACCGTGATGACGTCTAACACTCCAGAGAGGACTAGCCAGGGTGGGGCTGGCGTCTCGCCTTTGCTGGTGAAGGAGGAACCCAAGGAAGATAACGGCCTGCCCGCCTCCTTTACCCTGAGTGCCGCCGACAGGCCCGCCAACCACACAAAGCTGAAAGACCCCTCCGAGTATGTGGCCAACAGTGCGGCAGCATTGTTCAGCCAGGACATCTCTGTTAAGATGGCGTCTGATTTTCTCATGAAGCTGTCAGGTACTTGACTAGGGTTGTGTTCTCTCTCCCTCTGTCTCTCTGTCTCGCTTTCTTTCTCTACCAGTATTTTCATCTGTAAAATAAGCTGGCAGGATCACAAGTCTCCCCGCAAGTCTGAGAGTCTGCACTTTCATAAATTTTCCTTGACTTACTTTCTCCCGCCCCCCTTTTTTTTTTCTTTTTTTGGCAATCCTTTGGAGGTAGGCGTGGCTTTGGTTTGGGTCTCAGAACAACAGGGATCTTTGATTTCCTTCTGGTTTTTACCCTTTGGGGATTCTCACTCTGGGGGGGGGGGGAAAGGTCACAGGGTGAACCAAGTTTGTGCCCTTTGCTTTGTGCCACCTTGGGCCCCGATTTGACATATCTCTTTCTGCACTGGGTTCTTCAAAGTACTTGCAAATGGAATACCTCATTTTGTATTACTCAAGTTCTTTACTGTCTTAATTTGAAAGGACACATTGACAGACCACTATGAGGAATCACACTTCTGCAATTTGAGCAAACGAGAAAGATCATCTGTATGATTTTTCTTCAGGATTTTGTGGGTGGGTTATGTTTGTGTGTGTGTGTGTGTAAAGTTTTTTATTTTATTGGGGTGAAATTACATAAGATTTACCTTTTTAACCATTTTTTAGGTGTGCGGTTCGGTGGCTTTCAGTACCTTCATCTTTGGTCTCTAGAACTTTATCTTTCCAAGCTGAAGTTCTGTATCCAATACACAATGAGTCCCCCTAAGTCCTCCCTCCAGCCCCTGGTAACCACTATTTTACTTTCATCTCTATGAATTTGAATCTTTCAGGTACTTCATATAAAGTAGAATTTTTAAAAAGTTTTTTTTTTAAACAACATTCTCTTCTTACCGTTATGATCCCTTTTTAAAAGAAGATAATGTAAAAATCATGAAAATGTATTCTTATCAATTGATATCACTTTTCATTACCATCAAATTACACATGACTCTTTTTTGGTCATTTTTTCCCCATGTGTTTGATTTAGCAGCGAAGTTGAACAGGGGTGGAGAGATGTTAGATTTTTTTTTTTCTCCCAACTCTTTTTTTGGGAATGATAAGACGTGTTGTGGGACCGTGCTGATCCTCATTACATTTTTAAAAAGTACAATTTGAAATTTTAAAGGAGTTGTAGAGGGTGGGGAAAGGTCGGTTGAGAATCGGTCCTGTCGTTCAGTGAAGGTGGCAGTCCCCAGGATGATTTCCAAATGCCATTTCAGCTCTTTGGAGATTGACAATACCCTTTAAATGGAGAATAATTGGTCACCGCCTTCCTTTAAGTGGACTGAGAGTCGCATTTCACTAAATGTCATTGCCAGGTGAATGAGAGGCTCAGCTTCACGCCAAAGTCCCTTTTCTCGGTGGCACTTCAGTCAGGTCTTTCAGAATGTCCCCTTAACCCCAGATCTTTGCCCCTCAGCAGTTGGAAGGCAGGAGGCGAGGCGGGGGGATAGAAAATGAGAATCCCAGAAATTAACGGGGTGGGGAGGGGAAGGGGGAGGGGCCGAGCTACAGGAACTAGTTGCATCTAATGGAGTCATTGATGCAGTTCGGGGTCTCCGCTCTTCTCACCTGGCCCTCTCCCTCTCCCATCCCAATCTCAGGGAAAATGTGATTATCTAGACTTTGAGATTTATATTTAAAATTCCTTGATAATGTGGGAAAACACGTGTTTCCAGTTTCCCCTTTGTCACCTGTAAGGGAACCTGGCTCTTCCTCCAAGGTCTCGTCTATGGTAGCAGAAGGGCCTCCTTTTCTGAACTTTTTTAGTACAGTCCTGAGGAAAGCAACTCCAAGGACAAATTCACTTAGCATAGCTTGGTGGTGGTCATTTCTCTACTTAACAGACAGAGGCACAGGAGGTGGGGAGAGGGCGAATAACTCTCAATGTGTGTTATTCCCTTCACCCCTTGACTCCAGGGAATTTTTTAAATCTAGAGGAAGATGAGGAGGGAGGCGGGAAGGTTTGATCTGTGGATGGAACCCTGTGCATGATAACGCAACTCCTGCTGGGCTCAGCTCCCAGTGCCCCCCATCAGGCATCGGGGTGTAATTAGCTCCAGTCTCAGGAAGCCTGAGAGAGGGTTGTGGCTGCCTGAGCCAGTACTGCAAATAGCAGAGACTGAGGGGAGAAGCAGCCAGTTGGAAGGTTGGGGTGAAGCACTGTGTCTTCTATTGTGATCTGCTGTTTCAGCCAGCTATTGATGGGGAGTTGTTTACAGTTTGGCAGTCGGAGTATTTACCTACTGATCAATTGGCATAAGAAAACAGATAACAAATGCACACTATTTATGCAAAAGGCCCATGCAGCTATTTTATGGTGGCTTACTAGAGGTCCTGAAACCTGACTTGTATGCACTGTTACCTAGCAACCTGTTATAAAGTCACCGGGGAGTGAGATGCATCAGTAATTTTTTGTGTGTGCATATTTGGATGTAAATGTAAACTTGGTGACTGTGGCAATGCGACCCACGGGAGGAGAAGATATGTTAAAAGGAAAAGGCTACATTTTCTTCAGGGATTTTTTTTTTTTTAATTTCACTGTCTGGTTGGTTGGACCCTAGAATTGATATCGCTACTCCCCCTGAGGGGCTCTACCTGGCTCTATCTGGATATGATTCAGGGACCAAAAGGCCAAAATCCCAGGGAGCGAGGCTGAGTTTCTAGCTCTTCCTGTCCTCGGATGGAGTGAACAAGTACCGAGCCTCAGGCCCTGTCCCTTGGCATTATAACGGTGCCATTGTTCTTGCAGGGAATTTTCTCGCTGGGCTCTGTCCGTGCACCTGCTGATACCATAGGGTGCAGCTGTTTGTGGGCACTGAGTCTGGGAGTCTTTGTGCCAGCCAGATCGCTGTCTGCAAAACTGGAGCACAGTGACAAATTCAAGCGTGTAGACACCTACTTGTTTCCAAAAGAGAGAGAGAAAACACTTGATGCTTTCTTGCCTGGTTATTAAGGAGAGTCTTTCTTGCTCCTTCGATTAAAAATAAGCATAAAGATGTCTGAATGGAGCTCAGTGAGATTCAGAGTCGCTGGATGGAATGATGTTTTAAATGGGTTCTGCATCCTTCTACCCTCACCCCTGTGTGCAGATTTCAACTGTGAAATAAAAAGCCCTTCTCCCAACCATCGGCTGTTCTTCCCTCCGAGCTCACTGAACATTCCCTGCTCCTTTGAGCTGACTATTGCTCCCTAGAATCAGGCATCCTCGGCTCAGCATCACAGTTGATTAACGGAAAGTATGGGGTGACCCCTTCTGCTGGCTTCCTAGGTGGGTGGAAAGTGTTTTATAGACTTCAGTGGAATTTGGAACTGGGCAGTAGGCCTTAGAAGGCTAAGGTCCTACATGTCCAAATAGATCTTTTGTGGAAGCCAGAAGACACATGCAAATCACTGTGTGACAGAACAAATGATTCAGGGGCCACAGGCCTGGAGGTGATCTGGGGAGGGGTGCTCACAAACCATCGGGTGCTTAATTCCTGCTGAGCCTGTTCTTGTCTCCCATGGCCAGCAGCAGTTCTTAACCTCTGCTGCACGCTAGACTTACCTGGGGAGTTTTTGTAAAATGCCAGGGCCCAGAAATTATGATTTAATTGGTCTGAAATAAGCCCTAGACATTGGCATTTTCTTTACAATCTTCAAATGATTCTAACATGCGGCTAGGAGTGGGGACCGCTGACAGGGAGTATAAACTTGGTACCCGGTGCAGTATGTTTCGGCACAGCTACGGACTTTCTGAATATAGGTCTCTTCCCTGTGTTCCATCCCAATCCATGAAGAGGGACATGGGGATGTAAGATAGGCCTGAGGCATTTATTTCTTTAGAGGCCAAGGTTGGCATGAAGGAGAGACCTGGGGCTGAGTCATATTCATTGAGCCCCATGTTTTTCCTGGTGAGGCTCCATGACCGGGGACTGTCCAGTTTGAAAATCTCAAGTCTCTATCTGGGGACATCAAGGAGCTGGGAGTATCGTGATTAGAAGCCCAATTCAAAGTTGTCTGCAACGCCTAACATCATTTCTCTTTCTGCAAACGGCACTTTTCAAGATATAAAACTTAATTCTAACTCTCCAAATTATAACCAAGCAGTTGACAGAAACTTGGCACCTCTCTTGTTGGCAGGGAGTATCTTTTTGTCCCTGATTTTCCAAAATAAAAGATATAAGTCATTTCAACTATTTTTAATTTGGAAACCAGAGAAAATTTTTGTATCGTCTCCCACATCATATTAATTTCGTAAAATTGAGACCAAAATAATTTTAACTAGGAGAGATGGACTTTTTAAAGTGGTAACTTACTTTTAGCCTCATGGAGGTGGTTCACGAATAAATGGGTACAGGCTAAATTGTTTCTAATTTATTGGCAACTCAGCCATGAAATAGCAAAGGTTTTCATGTGTCAGTGAAGAGGTGATGATAAAAGTGTTTGGGTCATACCTTGGGGCTTCCCACAGGCTTTTGCTCTGCAGCCCCCAATCATTTCACACAGTTTTATACGTCTGCAGTCACAATATGGCTTATGTGTACATGGCAGTTCCCTGGCTGCAGAAGGAAGGTTGGGAGATGCCCACTGAACCTCTGCATGGCGGCTCTGATTGGCTTTCTGTGAAGCATCTTAACAAACAAGCCTTCATCTTTGTGCCAATTACAGCCAGAACCCCAGTGCCAGTGCCCCCGGGCTCTCCCAGTGCCTGGGTGTGCACTCCACACTGGGTCTATTTTTGAACCCCCCCTTTGCATCTTGGTCTTGGCTCCTCTTTTTAGCCCTGTCTTGCTTTCCTCGTGATGGGCACTCGCCAATCATGTGACTCAAATTCCTCGTGGGAGCAGCTGCTTGGGGGGCCTTCTACATGCAAGTAGCCTGAATGCCCTTTGTGAAACCCTGGATTTTATTGAACTCAGTGATTCATAGGAGAGAAGGAGAGTGTGACTCCTGTTTCTCATGACTTGCTAGTCCATGAGACCGATTTGAGTCACAGAAGGGGGCAGACAGGATTATAAGGGGACCTAGAGTGACACACAGGTGTTAAAACCTGCATGGATGGAGACTTGGAGATATATACTCAATGCTTATTATACTTACCTTCTGTAATGCTTACTCTGTGCCATTTAACCCCTGGGAGCCTCACAGCAATCCCATAGCATTAGCATTGCCATTTTACAGATGATGAAACTAAGAAACAGAGGTTGAGTCTTGCCCAATTTCAAACAGCTAATAAGTGGCCAGACTGGTATTTTAATCCAGGCAGCCTGGTTCCAGCATTTCCTTCCCTGTGCTGTCTGGACCTTAAATTACAAGGTAAAGAAGCAGCAAAATAGGAAGTTGGCTCTATTCTCTGCTCTTCTTGTTTGTTGTGGGGTTAGCCAGAACCTCTTATGGATCCTCTCTCTGTTATATGGCAGATATTTCCAGCATTTGTATTTTCTGCATGTTTGTGTGTGTGTGTGTGTGTGTGTGTGTGTGTGTGTGGTAATGGGTATGGCTAGGCAAGTGCTCTACCGCAGAGCCTCCTCTCCAGCCCTTGGAAGTGGTATTAATAGTTTTGACTTCTCAGGGAGTGTTTTAGTCAGCTTTTTTTTTTTTTTTTTGCTGCTGTGACCAAAAGACCTGACAAGAACAGTTTTGGAAGAGGAAGAGTTTATTTGGGGCTCATCTTTTCGGAGTTCTCAGTCCACAGATGACTGACTTCATTGCTCTGGGCTTGAGGTGAGGCAAAGCATCATGGCAGAAAGGTGTGGAAGAGGAAAGCAGCTCAGAACTTGACAGTTGGGAAGCAGAGAGGGACTGAGCTGCCTCACCAGGGAAAATATATACACCGAGGCACGCCCCCAAGGACCCACTTCTCCAGCCACACCGTACTGCCTACAGTTAGCACCCAGTTAATCCGTCTAAGTGGACTAATGCATTAATTAGGTTAAGGTTCTCATAACTTAACCATTCACCCCTAAACTTTCTTGCATGGTCTCACACACGAGCTTTTGGGGGACACCTCACATCTAAACCATAACAGGGAGTATTTTAGAACATAGAGAATACTAATAGTAGGGTCCACTTACCTTTGCATAGACTGTTAGGGTACAAGTGTATTTTCAAATACGTCGTTTCCCAATGAGCGTGTGGATGAGGAATCCAAGACTCGGGAGTCCGTGGAAACGCATCATGACGCATCAGAGCTTGCTTTCCTCACTGTGCTGGAGACAGTGTACCTCCTTCTAAAAGAGCCACCAGCATGATGTTTTATCCCGACAGACCCTTGAGAAAACTTATCAGGGTCCATCATTACTGTAAAATTAAAACTAAATCATTGTCTTCCTCCTCACAGAAGCGGATTTTCTTCTATTTACTGCTGTTGTCATTGTCACACTTTGTACTTGCTGTTATAAGCTCCATCGTTCGTCAGATGTGTTTGCAGTGAGCTAGGCCCTGTGCCAACCACAACCACTTCATGCAGTTTTTCTCTTGACCCCCACCACAGCCCTATAGGGTCAGAAGTATTAAACCTATTTTATAGATGAGGAAGCTGAAACTTTAAGGTTTAGGCCACAAGAAACAGAGCAAAGATTCAGCTCTGCCTAGCTGCAAAGGCTTGGCTCATGACCACTTAATTAGCTATTACCTAATTTTTATTTCTCAGTTGAGCAAACTGTCTTTTGACCTCCGTCTGCTTCACTGTTTATTTTCCTTGGCTTCGAATCATGGCATCATTTCTAATGCATGTGCTTTTAGTCACTAATCTGGTTAAATTCTT
Source organism: Marmota flaviventris (assembly GCF_047511675.1). Classification (NCBI taxonomy): domain Eukaryota; kingdom Metazoa; phylum Chordata; class Mammalia; order Rodentia; family Sciuridae; genus Marmota; species Marmota flaviventris. The sequence goes on from NC_092504.1 coordinate 123,730,862, forward strand.
TGTATCTTCAGAATGCGTGTACGATTCATCTTTTCCTGGGCAGCCTTCACTTCACCTAGATAGCTTGCCCCTCCAGATCCCCCCAGCCCAGCACCCCACCCTGCCCCCCAGTCCTCCAAAGCATTTCTGATGGACTGTTCTTCAAATACCTCCTGCATCTGGGGATGTCCCTGACTGCCTGCCTTCTGCTGAGTAACAGCTCTCCACCACTCTGGACAAAAAGTCGGCAGCCTTTAGCTTTGCTGGGGTGTAGACCCCCAACCCCCCCGCCACTTCCCTTCTTCTGCCTTCTCCAGTGTTATTCCAGGGTTCTGGTCATTTGATCTATGGAGCGCCATTTATATCCTCCTCCAAAGTCGCCCTGCACAGGGGTGAGCCTCCTGGGAGGGAATCACTGTGGCCATTTCATAGTCCACAGCAAACCACCCATCAGACTCTGGGGGATCCATAATGACAAAAATCACTTGCACACTGATCTGTGAACCAGGGATCAAAATGACAAGCATAACGGTCTCAAGGAGATGTCGTTTGGGGTAGGTGGTCACTGCGTTCCCCGGAAGGGGAACTGTTGTCCAAGTCTTTAGGTTTCCTTTCTTCTGGTTCATGCAGGTCACTCGGGAGTATGACCTTTATAGTAATGTTGTCATCTCGTGTAACAAAGCTGTTGTCCAGTCTTTAGGTTTCCTTTCTTCTGGTTCATGCAGGTCACTCCGTTGCTGTTCACCCGTTTCCTTTTTGAATGTGTTAATCGTGTGCGTTTAAAAGACAGCTTTCTTTCACATTTACTCAAGACTTGATGGCTTTTCCAGGACTTGTCCTTCCTGCTGTTGACAAGGGAGATATCCTGTCTGTTAAGCGGATTACTGCAGATGGCTACTTTTGCTCATTATGTGTGGGGTTTAGTAGTTTAGTTTGTAGAGAAAGAACTTATGTATTCCTTTTAAAGTTCTTGAAGCGCCCTTCACTATTGTTACTAACCTTGACCTTCTCCATAGGTGGGCTTCCTCCTCCCCCTGTGGCTCTGTATCCTTCGTCAAACCTGTCATGGGGGACCTTTGCAGTCTTGATTTGGGTACTCAGATCCTAAAGTGTGGCCAGGTATTAATGAGAAATATAAGATGGTTAAAATTTCACTAAACACCAGCTGTAGAACAATTAAGGCAAATTAAACAGCAAGCTTTAAAAATATTTAGCAAATGTGGTACACATTCCATTTTCACACAGTATGCTTAGCCTTTAAAAGTAATATTCAGTATAGAATTAATTATTATTTAATTAAATCATAGCCTCTGTTTTGGTTTTAGAAGACAATTTATTTTTCTCACTCAAAGCACTTCAAATTGTCAAAAAAGCAAACAAATAAACAAAAGCAAAACAAAGCCCAGGTCCCCAGCTTGCTCACGAGTGCTTCCGTGCCACTCACAGAGCAACGTAGATGGCTGTGATGGCAGCAGGGTACGGTCTGGAAAGCTAAACTCTGACTCTGGTTTTATCACTCATGACTGCGTGATTTTAAAAAGGTCATGTCATCCTCTGAGCTCGTGTTTTCTTATTGTAAAATAAGGGAGATAGAAAACAGTAATGGTTTTCATTTCGTTTTTTTAAACACCAAACCCATTTATTTTTCCAAACAAAATCTTAACTGAATCTCAATATGTAAAACTCATATTGGAAGATGTACTTGTCAATGTAACTTTTTGTTTAAGTTCACATTTATTATACTTATTTATTTAAAACCCCCAAATTAAAGAAAAATTTTACTCTGGTGTTATGGAGTATGATCTTTATAGTAATGTTATCATCTAGTATATTTCTAAATTTACCTTGCTATTTGCAGATTCAAGATTCTCTGCTCCAGTGCAGGGAAGTTGTGGCAAATGGGAACAGATTTCTATCAACTCATCTTGTAATCTCAAGGTCCCTTTAATTCAATCTATTCAGATACTCAAAAGAGTATAATAATATAAAGTTTCTGTTTCAGAGACGACAACATTTAGCAACTTCCTTTATTTATTCCTTATAACAAACGGTAGACAAGAAGCATCCAAAACTTACAACTTGCAGTACAGCCATTCAAAATCCTGTTTCAACTGTGTGGTGACTACTCAGTTAACTGCTCTTTGGAAAATGTATTTAATGACATTAGGTCTTAGATGCCTCGTCTGCAGAATAGGGATTACATTAGGACCTACCTCAAGGGCTGTTTGTGCGGGTCAGATAGTTAATCCACATAGATTGCTCAGGATGCGGTATTTCCTGGCCCATGTCCATGTGCTCAGTAAATGACAGATCCAGCTCTCTCTGCCTGTCTTCATAATGTGTGTCTGTCTTTGTTGTCTGTTAGCTACAATGGAACACATACTCTTGGACTGACCCTGGTATTTAATTTAAGGCAGGTTTGCCTAGGGGACAGTTGGTGACGTCTAGGGACATTTTATGTTTTTACCACTGGTAGGAGCTACTGGCCTCTAGTGGGTAGGGGCCAAGGATGCCAGGAAACATTCTACTATGTGCAGGACGGTCCCCCTCCAAACCAATTATTCAATCCAGAATGTCAGTGGCACAAAAGTTGAGAAAAGGGCTTCAGGGCTGCATATAGGTTCTAGTAGTTCCGTAACTGTACAATGTTACGTGGACACACATGCATAGACCTGGATATTTTCGAAAGATCAGTGGAAAGCCAACCACTTCCTTATTAATAACGAATTACTAGAAATTTAACACTCCCAAATGACAGGAGAAACTGCATTACAAGGGCTGCACAAAACCAAATTAACTCATCAACACAAGTTAACACACTGGTGGACTCCAGGGAGTTGGCATTTTAGGTGTGCACTACTGGTGAATTTGAGATGTACATTTGTTGGAACCCCTGTAGCATATCATGGGGTTCCTTGGAACACCATTTGAAAATCATTGCTCTGCAGTCCCCTCCAGGTCCAAGAACCTGGCTCTGGTTTAGGGTGAGGTAGTGAATATAGTTCTCAACGGCCTTGCTTTTTCACAGAGTAGTTCAGTATTCACCAAAGTGCCAGACTATAAACTGAACAAGAGCTCTGTCTTCTTGATCCCAAGGGAAGGTATCATTTTCCTTCACCAAAGGGAATCAAGAGGATGGGTCAGAAAACTTTCTGTCTTCTCTTCCTCCTCACAGTCAAATCTGCACAAGATTCCTTCCTACCTAAAAGCACCCCTTCCCTTCAGGTGACACCCTGAGCTCACCTTCCTTTTCTCAATAATGACACCTCATTCACCCCATATCACTTATTTTCCAAATCCCATGTTCCAGCTGCTTAAGATAGCATGCTTCTTAAAGGTCTCGGGCATCTTGGAGAGGAAGGAAAGGGCTTGGGTGTATTTTTACCTGGAAGCGCAGGAGCCTGGGGTCTGCATGTACCAGCTCTGATTCATTTATCCATCTGTTAAACTCTCAGGATCTTAGTTTTCTTATCTATGAAATGGTCTCTAAGGATGTTAATAGAGTTTTCTGGGGGAGAGGAGGCTTAGGGGGGGATCTCCCTTGGACCTATGGCACCTTCTGAAAGGAGGGAGTTCTTTTGTACTCATTCATACCGACCTTTTAGAACTGGACAGTTGAAATCGTTTTCTCTGGGGGTTTTCCCAATCCTTTCCTTCATTTGTCTTTATCTTGAATCGTTTATAAATCCTCATCGAAGCCAATCTGTTTCCCCTAAATGACAGCCCAGCTCCATCCAGCCCATGAACTTACAGATGTACATAATTTATAATCAGAGTGGCTCGGCTCCTAAAATGTTTGGAATAAACAACGAGAGACAGGGCCTCTTGATTAGCGGGGCTTCCTCTCTGCCTTAAAAGTGGAGCGTCTGGCAACTTTAAGATACATAAACAGAAGTCGAGGCAGGTGCTGTGAAGGCCCTTTGTGAGCTGCGATCCATATGTGCACAGATCTTTCTGTGTGAGGAGTAGGAATGAAGTAAGGACCACGCAATGATTCATAAATTGTTGCTTTTCTCTTAGCAATTTCCCACAAGGAAAAGAAAGCATCTTTAATTTCACCCTGCTCTACACGTGTAGGTTTTTGTTAAAACTAGAATAATTTAAAAGATGGCAATTATTCAGTCATATTAATTTTTTTTAAAATGGCTATATGTGCTCTTCTCAATGTAAATATTTTTGGCAACTGAAAGAAAGCAGGCTGGCCTTCATATTTCTATTTTTACATTTTCTATTTAGACCCACATGTTTTTCTGTTATATCATTAACTATATTTACATTTTCTCAGCACCTGACACTTTTATGCCCTTCTTGATGTTGTCAGCATAAAAACCAGGTGTATCGTGCTCTGCAAGCTGGTAATCCAACCACATGGAGCTGCCTGTTGTTTTTTGAAGTGTCTTATTGAAGTTCTATTAACTCCAGGTCTTGTTCACCATGCCGAGTGTCTTTTTCCCCTTAAGTCTCATGGAGCATGTATTCTGACCAGTGCTCTGAGAAGCCATTTATATGTTCCCAGACTATCCACCTCATGTTTGCCTTCTCTGCAAGCTGGGATTTGCTTCCAGGGCCTCAGCTTTTTCTGTCTGTCCTAGCCTTATCTTGAAAGGTTAAAATGTTTTTAAATAAAAGATAACAGTGTAGAAGCGTTTTTGTTTGTTTGTTTGTTTGTTTGTTTTAATGTTAACCATTCACTTTAAATTATTCCTTCCCAAGGAACCAAAGTCACAGAAGTAAATAAATACACACTGATGACGACTCTGTCGTGACTAGGATGCTCCTGGAAAAGGGTCTTACCAAGGTCGCAGAAGAAAGGGCAAAGTCTAGGTGTGCCATCAGCAAAACCCCCCGGGGAAGTGGTTAAAAAGTGCACAGGGAAGAAATACACTAAGTAAGCGGAGTCTTTAAGCCGACCTCCTGGTTGGGGTTGGAAGTATATATTTGAGAATTGTTCCTTTTGGCTTAGCTTTCAGTGGCATTGCCTCCAAATGGCTGGATGAGAGGCATTTGCCTTGAAATGTTCTGGATTCCCTCTTTAGAAATGCTAGAGGCCAAGGGATTGGATGGGAGACATCTCGCTATGTGGTGTGGTCTCAGTAACAAAGCTTTTAACTTCATCCCAAAGATCTCATCCCCAGGTAATGAGCAGATCCGGGGGAAAGCCCTTCCGGTTGATTCCGGTGGGATATTCTAGAGTTCTTAACTTTCGTTTCCCACAAGTAATACTGGAAGCCCATCAGACGCCACTTCTTTGGGTCTTGCTTCTGACTCATGTTTTTATTCAATATTTGATGGCAGAATAATTGCTAAAAGAAGTATTTTATTCACTCAAAGAGTACTTACTGCACCCCTCTGCATTAGAATGATTGTCACCATCATGAAGCCTGCCTTGGAGTTGAGGGAACAGACGTTAAGTAGTTAACAACAAATTGAGAAAATGATACAGTATGCGATTTCTCTGCTCAGGCTGCCACGACAAAACACTGCAGGCTGATATCTTATAAATTTGTTCTTCAGAGTTTTGGAGGCTGGAAGTCCAAGGTGGAGTTGTTGGGAGGTCTGGATTCTTCTGAGCCTTCTCTTCCTGGCTTGTGGATGGTCCCCTTCTCACATGTCCCGACAGGGCTTTTCTGCTGTGCATGTACCTTGCTGGTGTCTTTCTCTGCTTACAGGGAACCAGTGACATTGGATTAGGGCCCCACCCTTACAGCCTCATTCAACTTTAATTACCTCCCTGAAGGCCCATAACTCAAAGCATGTTCACCCTGCAAGGTTAGGGCTTCAACATGTGCATTTAGTGGGGGACACCGTGCAGTCCGTGGCAGCTCCGTATTATGGAGCATAAAATATTTACTGTAGGATAAGAAAGACTGGGTGCAAGGTGGGGATGGGGGCTGTAATTTTGAGAGGATGATCAGAGTAAAACTCATTGAACAGGTGGTACTCGAGCAAAGGTTTGAAAGTGAAATATTTTTTGACTTTGGGTACAGCACAGCCCCCACAGGTAGAGGACCCGCGTGGTGGAGGCAGGTAAGGGACATGTTGTGGGCAGTTCATGGACTTAGGTTCTGATCTCACTTCTGCATCTGTTTCTGGTAGTGAAACTTGTGAATGTGACTTTAAACCTCTGGGGTCCAGTTTCCAAAAACACTGGAGGGGCCTAAGAGGGGGAAGAAAGGACCATGTGTTGTGCATTGGCGGGGGGGGGGGGGCGGGGGGGATGCTTGCTTTGGAGATTCATTTTCATCTTTTGGTTTATTACGATGGAATGGGTTTGAGGATCATTCTAAGAGATATTACTAAGAATTCTGTGTTAGGACAAGATCCTCTCTTTGAAAAGACAAGCACACCTGGTATAAGCAACCGAAGTTCCTACTACATGGTCCTTTGCGGGAACCTAGTGACGACAGAAAGCAGTACAAGAGGGAGCTGTCCTCTTCCCTCTGGTTGTTCCCATGTGTGCAGCGCAGTGGGGAAGGCCTGGCACAGAAGAGCTGAGCCTCAGACTCCATCCCATAACAAGCAAGTTAGCCTGACCATGTGCTCCACACCAACCAGCCATGCCCAAAGTGGAAAAGGACACTGGTGGAAAAACTGGTGAAATCCGAATAAAATCTGGAGTTGAGATCACAGTAATGTGGATGTCTTTGTTCTGACAGCTGTACAGAGGTTAGGTCAGATGTCAGCCTTAGGCAATGTTGGGCAAAGGCCATGTGAGCACTCTCGAACCATCTTTGCTGCTTCTCTATAAATCTAAAATGATTTCAAAATTAAAAGCAAAACCAAACCAAAAGTCCATTTGTTATGCAAAGATGACTCGGACTAAAGACATAGATTTATTCACAGTGACCAGAAGCACAGTGCCAAGTACATGCCCCACCGCGGAGGGGTCAGTAGTGTCTGCTTATAATAAGGCAAGAGTGGTGTCTCTCTCGCCTGAGCTTTTCTTATTGGCAAATTCTGCGTCCTCACCTTACCACCCCACCCCCGGTTTTGGCTTTGGGTCTTGCCTCTGACTCATGTTTTTATTCAATATTTGATGGCAGAATAATTGCTAAAAGCCTTATTCTGTAATAGGATTAGGCGGGGGAGATTGCTAATAGGTCAGGAAGGGAATGACACAGACAGTATCTTCCTGATACTTAGGAAAAACCAAAAAGAAAATGCCCCAATGCTTGGTAGAGATGGCACTTCTTAAAATACTGTTGGTTTAAAAGAATCTGAAGCCCACACCTTTCAGAAGTCCAGGCGCAAGGGGTGCATCTATAATTGTGAGCTCAGGGCTCAGCCTAATTTGGTCCGATCGTGGTCCCTCTTGCTCTTAGCACAAGGTGATTGTACATTCCATACTTCATTAAGTTAACGGGCAGCTTGGGGTGGAGGGAAAGCCTTTCATACATACATATACACACACATATATAACCCCCCCTTTTTTTTTGACAGCTGCAAATCAGAAGGAACCCATGAATCTTAACTTTAAAGTGAAAGAGGAGCCCAAGGAAGAGGAAGCCCTAAGCACGGCCTTGCCTCGGCCCAGCTATGTGTTCAACCCAGAACCTGAAGTGGCAGCCCAAAGCATCTCCGAGGACACACTAAAGCCCCAGGAAGGGAAGGGGAATGTGTTGAGGCGGGATATGTCAGTCAAAGCTGCGTCTGAACTTCTCATGAAACTCTCAGGTACCTGATTTATTCTACAACGCTCACATTCTGACCCTTTGACTTGCAATCCGACTGGACTGCTTCCTGCATGGTTTATAATTAACCTGATGGTGACAGTATCGCATGATTGCAGTGAATTAAGGAATGATCAGATGATTTGGCTGAAATTCCTGTGTTGTGTGTCTGCGTGTGTTTGTTTCCATTAGTTCTATACCTATCTTATTACATGCAGTCTTATTTTTCTGCAAATGGTCGGAAACCACTGCTGGTCTCCAAGATGATGTAGGCCATAATTTTTAAATGGATTCTAATGACATTCACAGCACTTCTGTTAATTGATCAAACTATCTCTTCTTTCCTAATAGAGGACCTTGCATTTGTGTGTGTGTGTGTGTGTGTGTGTATTTATACCATATTCTTTAAGGATCATTGAAAGTATTTTTCTTAACTTCATAGACAGTCTAGATGGCACTTGAAGTAATTGCCAATAGAGTAGCAATAGGAGATTTTATGGACAGAGAATTTCATAATGGAATATTACAATAATTAGCCTGTTCTTAAGATGAATGAATAATTCTTTACTAGCATTTAAATGTAATCTCAGCCTGCTGCATGTAGGATTAAATGGGTTATTTTGAAAAAATAATGGGTTAATTTGAAACCCATTCATTTTGGATTTCTCGACAACCGGTCTCCTATCTGTCCCATCTTCTCCACAACAGGTAAAAATATATATATATTTTATGTCTTTCAAATGCCAAGGTGTGACTTTCAGAACACAGAAAGATAAGCTCTATCAATAATAATCCTTGTCAAGTCCTATCCCATCCTTAACTCACTGCCTCCTAAAGGTAATTTTTAGAGGCTATATTTAAAATGCTAATAATATGAATCCAAGCTGTTTTTAGTTTGGAACTTGCCTTGCTTGGAGGATGAAAGCAAGAAATGCATTAGAGAGCCTCCTCTGTGATCTGTAATTTCATCAGCAACTCTGACTGCATTTCTGCTTGACTAGTAGGTTGGAAAGTAAGAAATTAATAGTGATTTACTTAGAGTCATTATATCAGAACTGTTGAAATTCCTATATTTGCCAGTTGGTGGGGTTAAGAATTCTTGTCTTTGATGTTAATTCAAAGCACGCCGGAACTCCAGGGGAACGTGATTTGTTAGAGATGAAGCATGATGGAATTGTGACATCCTTGTAGTAACCCGCTTCTGCTAAACTCTACAATGATAATGTAGCTCCTCCCACGTAGATAGGAGGTTTAGCAAGGTCTGCAGATTTCCCAAAGCTGGAAGTTTTAAACAGCGATGTTCAAGCTAACACAGTTTAGTCTATTTCAACCCTCTCCCTGTGTCAAGATATCTCAGTGACGTAGAATAATCCCTCTGCTGTTCATCTGATCAATCCAAAGAGATCACACAGCTCTGATTTCGCTTCTCCCATGGTACAAGCTTTCACCTTACAGTGACTTGAAGCCTCGCCCCACAGTGACCCTGTTCCCTCTCCTGATGGTAAGGTTCTGCTGTATAATATATTTATTTTAGAGTCTCCTATGCAGCTGGCTTTGTGAGCAGACTGGGGTGACCCAGTTAATAATAAAAATAATCCGCTAAATAATGAGATAATCCGCAAAAATGAGATTTCAGGAAAGATGTTCTTTATGGAAAATGTTTTATCTTAATCTTTATGAATGATGTAGTTAGAGATACTGGAATATGAAATAATCTCCTAGATAATTATGAGATGCCCCAAGTAGAATGTAGTTGTGCAGCCATGAACGTTGAATGATATATGTGGGCAGCAGTGGCCCTTCTAAATGTGCACACTGACTTATCACGGGCCTTGGTAATAGTGGAATGGATGGCATCATCATGTTCTAAAGGGCATCTGCCCCTGCTTCATGATGCAGAAATGAAAACTCGTTTTAAGACTGACAACTATTTTTTTTTTTTTTTTGCCCTGAAAGAATTCTCTAGCATTCTATGTATAAGACACATCGGCCAAAGAAGTATGTCCATACCCTGTAGATGCCATGGTCATTGGAGATCCATTTGAGCGACTGTGCTTGGGGCTTAGGACTACAGCACTCTGAAGTGCTAGGTGTAGGTGTGCGGCTTAGAAACAAGTGTCTTTTCATTCCTAAGACCCAAGGTAAAGAAGACTAACCCTTTATTAGGTTGAAAGTGGATAGTAAAGTTTCTAATCACTGATAGGTCAATCAATCTTGCAAAAAGGAAGATGTTAGGGAAAAAAGATATATCATATGCTCTTTGTCTTCAAGTTGGAATTTTAACAATTTCACTGTTCCTGTCCTGAAAGAAACTGAAGTAAAGGATTGGTCAGTGTCTTCAGATCCTCCTCCTTTTCCACAATCATTCTTGTCCCTTTCTAGACAGGAGTAGTCATTCAGTCCAGAGTCTCTGTCTGTTAGTCCAGGGTGCTCCTCTTCACCTCTGCTGAGACCTCAGTGCCCGCTGTATGCTTTCTGGTGAATGACAGTCCCTTGTTTATTCCCGTCTATCGTCCTGGGGGAAATCATTTGATCAGGAAGAGTTGGATCAGAGAAGTACAGCAGTCGCTTCTTACCTCAGGGAGATATGTTCCAAGACCCCTCGTGGATACCCGAAACTTCAGCTAGTACCAAACCCTACCCTAATACTGCTTTTTCTCTCTATATAGACAAGTACCAATGATAAAGCTTAATTTGTAAAGTAGGCACAATAAGAGATTAGAAATAACTGATAAAATAGGGTAACTCTAACAATATATAATAGAAGTTATGTAAAACTTATGAATTGCCTGTGTCTAGAATTGTTCATTTAATATTTTTGGAACACAGTTGCCTAAAGGTAACTAAAACTGTGGCTAAGAGGGGACCACAGTGCACCCAACGCATTGGACGTAGGATGCAAGGGTAACGCATGGGACCATGTTTCACTTTTGACCCAAGGAATTTCTAAGAGGCGAAACAAAAGGATTTTTCTTCTCTGTTAGACTAGAAGCTGTGCCCTAAGGTTTAAACCGTTTCAGTCTCTCCATCGAATCCATAAGAAGAAACTAGTCAACAACTTGGGCTGCTCCATGTCCAGTTTTAAATTAACTTCTGTTAACTCCATAAAGATGGTTACCTGGCACGTGGCCCAGTCAAATGTCATGGGAGACCTTTCTATGGAGAGAAACCTCTGTCGGTACGTGGTTTTCCAAATTGACATTTATGTTCTACAGGAAAAACACAGATGAGTTGGAGACAAGGCTCACTTTTTCATTAACTGTGTGTTTGGGAAAATCTGAGTTTTCTTCCTTCTTGTGGTTCAAGTTCTACTTCCAGTTGTTAATTGAGAAGTTGAGTGCCTGACAGCTAGGCCCAGTAAATTGATTACCATAAAGAAAGCAACCCACCCCGAGGAAACCACTGGACGCCTGTGACTACCTGTTTTTATGTGACCCAAGGCAGCCAAAATCATCAGCGGGTGATTGCCAGAGATAATTCCCAGCAGTCTCCCTTGAAGGAGGCCAAGATCTTAAGCTCCAAGGTTCAGTACCGGAGATATAGAACACTACACAGTGTGAGCTATTCAAGGCACGTTTAAGTTCTGATTTTGCAACACCTGGCCACATTGCAAACTTATGTCATGTGTGTGATCACAGTTGTGATGTAATGCTGAAACGGACACAACCTCTTATCCACTTTCTTGTGCGTTAAGAGAAGTAGCTAGATGAAAAGAGATAAAGAAATGGCCCCTTTGGGGAGTCACGTGTTTCCATGGGAATGCATGTGTACAACATACCAGGTACAGTCGGGCAAGCCTACAGGTAGCAGATAAGGTTGCCATTTAAAAATAAGAATTCCATTACAAATAAGAGGTAGAAAGCCTGGAGTTATTCAGAAACATTAATGAAAAATTAAGCATCTAATTTTCTCTAACATGGTAAATAAAATTTCATGTTAGACCTTAATTTGAGACAAATTTATTGGTGTTCTTATTTCTGTGCACACCAAATGGATTTTTATTCATTTCCAGATTATATTCATTTATCCCTGCCTGATTCTGGAAAGGAATGTAAATTATAATTGCCTCCTGTATAGGAATCCAAGCAGGCCCTGGGTTTAAAATGTATAGTGATGTAGGGTTCTTGGTGTCACCTACACAAGGTAGAGTTTTCACTATGAGGCATTAAGTTTCTATGGTTTGAGTGTGTCCCCCAGAGACACGTGTGTGTTGAAAGCTTGGTACTCAGTGTGGCGATGTTAAGAAATCATGGGAACTTACAGTGGGAAGTATTTGGGTCATCGGAGGCGTGCTCTTGAAAGGGAGTGACGTAGTTCTCATGGGAAGCTGGTTAGTTGTCAAGAGAGGTTGTTATAGAAGAGAAAGCTTGGCCCTTCTCTGGTTTCTCTCTGGCTTCCTGCCTCGCCATGTAATTTTTTTTTCCTTCTCTCACACACTCCTGCCACGATGCTATTTCCCTTGAGGTCTTTACCAGAGCTGAGCCAGTGCTGGCACCATGCCCTTGAACCTCCCACACTGTTAGCTATCTAAACCTCTTTTCCTTATAAAGTACCCACAGCTTCAGGTATTTTGTTGTAGCAATGGAAAGCTGACTAATACACAGGTAAATTTGAGTAGGATAAAGCTTTAAGGTGAGTTTAATCTTCGAGGTATGTTGATGTAGAGAGGAGAAACACCCCCAAATTGACTTTATGAACAGTTTTAATTAAGGCCCCTGTGGTTATCAATATCAGAAATTCTTTTCAGGTGGTTTAGTCAAGAAAGAAGAATTTAAGAGATTGATGTATGGATCCCAGGGGCTCTAGGATGCAGCCTTGGTCCTCCACAGAGGCCAGGGACTGGAAGGCCCTATGGAACTCAGGAAGCCCTCATTTGTCACCTCCTCCCTGCTTCTCTCTGGTCATACAGATGGCCTTTACTCTTACTCTTTCCACATGGTGAAAGTAGTCATTGTCAGCAGCTTCGGAGTTTACCTCTTGCTCCAAAGAGCAGCCAAACAGAAATTCTAAGTCCCAATTCCAAAATTATAGCCGATTGCCTTGGCTCTCTCAGATGGGGTCTAGTATATAGGGTCCATATTGGGTAAGTACGGCTGGGTCGTGGTGGCCCCGTAATATTGGGAAGAGAGAGAGGAAAGCCTGTAAATGAATCATGGGGTGAGCAGCAGCGGGAGGGATATGAAACTGGAAGTTGTCACCATTTTATGTATGAATCACAAAACTTCTAGGATCAGGTGGTGGTAATGGCTCTCATTTCAATGCTGAACGCAACTGTTGAGGCCTGTGGGCGCTGTTTGGCTTTCCTTTCTGGTAGAGTCTCCATGCGACCTACCCAGTCAGGACCTGGCCTAGCCATTCCGGACTCTCTAAGCTGCTAGTGTGTGTTAGACGGATGGAACCGACGTCGGGTGGGGTAGAGGTAGGGACATTCTTGAGCCTTACTCTGAACGTAGCTGAAGTTGTGTGAATGGAGGCCCCGCATTCTGCGTTTTGACAAGCCTGACAAGTGATTCCGATAGCGAAGGTTTTAGAAGCCCCTGTGCTGAGACATGGCTGGGGAAATAAGTTTTATCCATCTGAAAAGAACGCTTTAGGTTGAAGTTGACAGAGAACAAAGCTGTGTTAAATGACCCTTTTCCTTTTGAAAAAGAATCATCTTTCTTCAGTGGAGAGTCTTTTTAATTTATTATGAAATGATGGTATCTGGGAACCTTTTTTGAGAAGGGCACATGTACCTAATAAATCAAGATAGTGTTGGTTGTAAGCCTCCGATCATACGACTTGGTTCATGTTTTTTCTTTGCTTAAATTTCATGGTTATTCCTAGGTGATGTGGGATTCTTTCAGAGAAAAACCTGCCCCGTCTCTACCCCTTTCCAAACATAATCAAAGACTGCGTTGAAGACGTTTCTTTTCTCGAATTTTTAGAGGCCTGGCGTGGTGGCACACGCCTGTAATCCCAGCAGCTTCAGGAGGCTGAGACAGGAGGATCATGAGTTCAAAGCCAGCCTCAGCAATGGCAAGGCACTAAGCAACTCAGTGAGACCCTGTCTCTAAATAAAATACAAAATAGGGCTGGAGATGTGACTCAGTGGTCGAATGTCCCAAGTTCAATCTCTGGTACTCTCCCCCCACCCCAATTTTTTTTTTTAGATAAATTTAGCTCAACTATTTCTTAGGGTTAAAAACTATTCATCATTCTATTCAATATTCTACTTTGGAAAATTATAATCTAACAAACATTTTAAGTCATGTGTGTTGGTCAGCCTTCCATCACTATAACAAATGCCTGAGATAATCAACTTATAAAGAAAAAAAGCTTATTTGGGCTTGTAGTTTCCAGGCCATGATGGGTTGGCCCCATTGCTCTGGGCCTGTGACAAGGCAGCACCTCATGGCAGGAGCATTTGACAGAGCAAAACTTTCACCCCAAGCCCAGGGAGCAAAAGAGAGGAAGAGGAAGAACCCAAGGCCCACAATCCCTTTCGAGGGCACAAATGTCCTGAAGACCTCCCACTAAGCCCCGCCTCTTAAAGGTTAGGCCACCTCTCCACAGTGCTGCTTTGGGGAACATGCCTTTAATGTGGGGCTTTAGGGGATATTTAAGATCCAAACTACAGCACAGTGTGACTTCAGTTTTATTTTGGTGCCATCACACAATTTGCCCTCATCAAACCTCGTAGAGGAGTTTCACCTGGTTCTTTGTGACTCTGTTTACTTAAGGCTGGAAGCAGAGTTGACTCCTGCAGTGTCCCAGTAGCCATGTCAGCGAGTCTATGTAAAACGGTAATTTTTAGAAGCATCCATAGAAAAGTATTTTGTTCATTTTTTAAATTAATATCTTCTATTCATCACATTGTCAGATATGTGGATTTTTCAACAGCAAAAAAAATGACAAAATGGCCTAGTCTCATCAGTTTGAAGTTGAAAAGTACTTTTATTTCATTTTGCCTTTTTGTGCACTTGGAGAAATTTATTAACTAAAGTTTTATGTAGTTCAGAGGCAATTTCTACACTGATTTTTTTTTTAACATCATCCCATTTTTAAAAACACCTTTCTTGAGGCTGGGCATGGTGGTGCATGGTGCACACCTGTAATCCCAGGAGACTGAGGCATGGGGGTTGCAAGTTTGAGGCCAGCCTAAGGAATTTAGTGAGGCCCTAGGAAGCTTAGTGAGACCCTGTCTCAGAATAAATGGTGAAAAGGGTTGGGGATGTGGCTCAGTGGTAAAGCTTCCCTGCGTTCAATTCCCAGTACTCCCCCTAAAAAAAAATTTTAAATTAAAAAATACAATAAAAAAGTAAAGATACCTGTATTGAAATGTAATTCACTCATATATCGTAAAATTTGCTCATCTCGGGGTGGGTGGGTGATATTTAGTATATTCACAGAGTTATGCAATCATCATCACATCTAATTCCAGAATATTTTTCTTGGCCACCCATCCCAGTTAAGTGTCCCTCTCCATTTCTCCCACCTCCACCCCAACTCAAGCAACCACCCACCTACCATCTGTTTCCGTAGATTTGTTGATTCTGGACATTTCCTATGAAGGAAAACTTCTGTGGTCTTTGACGTCTGGTTCTCTCGCTTAGCATGTTTCCAAGGTTCATCTCTGTGGTCCCATGTATCAATTCTTATTCCTTTTCATGGCTGAATGATATCCCACTGTATGGACATACCATATTTTCTTCATTCATTCCACTGTTGATGAAGATATGTGGTTTGTTTTCTGACCTTTGCTGTTATCAACAGTCATGTACGAGTTTTCAGGTAAGCTTTTGCTGTCTTTAATTCTGTTGCGCTTTTGTTATGTCTTTAATTCTGTGGGCTTGCTGGCTCAAGTGGAAACTCTTGTGCTTAACTTGTGGAACAGGCAGTCTGGTCCTCAAAGAAACTGTACCCTTGACAACCCTTCTAGCAACATCTGAGGGTTTGACTTCTCTACATCCTTAACAAATCTTGCTGCTGTTGGTCTTTTTTATTATAACCATGGAAGTCGTGTGACTTAGGGTTTCACTGTGATTTGATTTACGTTTCCCTGATGACTAATGACATTTAACATATCTTCTTGCACTTGGTGTTTTATATCTTCTTTGAGGAAGTGTCTATTCAGTTCTTTTCTCACATTTTAATTGGGTTGCTTGTCTTTTTATTCTTGACATAAGTTGCTTGTCTTTTATATTCTGGACATAAGTTCCTTATCAGGTTGCAAGTATTTTCTCTCATTCTGCTGGTTGTTTCTTTCACTTTCTTGACGGTATTCTTTCCAGAACGAAAGTTTAAAATTTTGTTGTAATCCAATTTACTTCTCTTTTGTGGCTTATGAGCAACATCACATTTTTCCATAATTCTAAAATTAAGTAAAAATATAGATTTGTTTTATATTAAAAGGAAAGCCTTCTTATATTAGCACAGCACTATTTAATTTTCAGAGGTATTAAGTCGGTGAATCCTAACTTATTGAATAACACCTTCATGGTGGAGTTGACCCCTCAGATTTCTGTATTTATTATAGCATTCCATACTTTAGCGGATGGCCATGAATGTTTGCATATCAGCTTTTTAAATGATTTATAATATGTGACCAGCAATGGCTTATTATGAGTAGCGGGATCACTTTCCTGATTGCCATATATATATGCTGAGCAACTCGTGTGTGTGTGTGTGTGTGTGTGTATGTATAGATGTATGTATACGTGTATATACATACATACATACACATACAGATATAAACACATAAATAAAATCCATAACTGGGAGAAGAAAAATCTAAAGGAATCAGACTTTTTTTTTAAGCACTTGAAAATTCAATGAGAATTGGAGATATTTGGAGTGCCAAAATTATACCTATTGAAATAAGGAATAACTCACTTTAATAAGATACAAATTTGACCTGTTTCTATACTCCGAGATGTCTTTTCTTGAAGGTCTGGGTCTTGTCCAGCTCAGAGGATGCATGGTGGCATCATTGTCCCCTGCATTTAAGCAGAGTGGAGTAAGAAGTGGCTGCAGGCAGCCCTGGGAGGCTGTCCTTCCCTGGTGAAGTGGGGACTTGCTTCCAACAGGCCTCCTCACCTCAGTCTGGCCAGTAAGCACTCCTGTGTTATTTTGCAACTCCCTGCACAGTACAAGCTCTTGGACCCATACACCTGAATGGCATTCGTGCCCCCTGCCTCCTGTTGGAGCTCACACCCCAGGACCAGCACCCCTGCACCTCCATTTTCCTCTTTCTCCGCTCACCCCCCTGGCCACCCGTCATGCTTTCTTAATCAGCTCCCTCTGCCTGTCCGTACTGAGGCCTGGGATTCAGAAAGACCAGACTCAAAAGGGCTCTTGTTTTATTATCATTTCCTTGTTGCATAGCTGCATATGTTAATAGAGCCACAAAAATTTGTATTGGCTTGTATTCCCTGAAACCAGGCAAGAACTCTGCAAGGAATTTCCTAGGCTGCGCCTTCATCTTAGATTGCTTTTCTGTTTGGCTGCCTCAGGACTGGGACAGGGTGGGGTTTGGATGCAGCAGGGATGGGGCAGGGCTGCAGGGCAGGAGATGTGGGGTGGGGTGAGGTGGAGTGGCTCCAGATCTTCCTGCGGAATATTGAGCATGACCCCGCAGGAGCTGCGTTTGCAGGAAGGGTGCAGAGTGCCCTCCTCCTGTATTCCAACATTGTTTTCTGTCTTTGGTATAAATGATCTCCAACACACTGGGGCACAAAGCGTTTACACACAAGCCCTTAGCAAATACTGTCTGAGCACCACGACTCTGAGAGGCAGCTCCATGTTTTCCATGAGATCCAGGCACAGCGTGGATGCACATATTTGAGTGTCAGTGAACACTCTGTTCACTTTTTCACAGAGGACAAATTTCCCTTCCAGGTGGGAGCCCTGGGCCTTACCCTGCTCTGGTAAGTCTAGTTTCGTGGCTCCTCCCTCCAGCCCTTTTGGCTGTATGCTACCACAGTGATGGGAGGGAGAGTTGTGAGGGAGAGGGGACTATTATTTTTCTCAATGAGATAACTAGAAAATTCTCATTCTGCAGTGGTGTTTCTTCTTATTGCCATATTAACCTTTCACCTTTAACTTATTCCTGTCTAGGAAGGGGAGCATTAGCATGCATAATTAACCCCCCCCCCATGCGGTGCCCATCTGGGTACATGCTGGTATCAGACCCATCTCTGGAGAGGGGAATCCTCATGGCTAAGTAGCCTGTCTGCTGCCACGAGGCCAAGTCATCCCCTGGGCAGGGGCCCTACTAGGTGGCTTGTAGGAGCTGCTAGGGTCAAACAGGTACTGGAAGGTAATCATAGAGGAAGAGTGACGGACCCGTTTCCACTGGGCAGGGAGCATCCCTATTGACCCAAGAATGGAAAACCTACCTGAAGAGAATTCTCTTATGACTTCCATTGTTCTTACAGGAAGACAAATGATTTCAAAATGTTTTCTCTTGATCAAACTGGGAGGACCTATGATATTCTCTCTGAAGGGATTTTTGCCTTCCCTCTTAATAATTCCCCTAGTTACTCCACACATGTGGATGTTTTCCCCACATTTAAACCACCCCGACTTTGTGCTGTGAATTGATTTACTTCCTGGTTTCTAAATATGGGATAGCAGCTGGATCCAAGCGCGTTTCCTGGTTTCCTGTGGCTTGCCATATGTTGGTAGGGCTTATCTCCACAGCTGGAGAAGTGGGGGAGGTGACGGAGGAGTCTGTGAATGGCCTGTCGTGTTTTATCTTAGGTACAGAATCAGGTGGTGAGGGCCACTGTCTAAAGATGAAGTTGGGAATCGGTTTCCTTACATCCTGTCCCCTTAGACCCACCCCTGCCCTAAACCTATACACACGCCTGCCCTGTTTTTGTCTACCAGAAACTCCATTCAGGGACATCCTGACAGAGGTTTCTGTGGTCCACATGCATGTGGCCAAAGCTAACCAACAGCCCCTCTATCCAGGAGGGCGAGAGGCCCTCAGCAGAGCCAGACGACTATTGAGGACTAAAAGTGAAGCTGCGCTGATTCATGGGACTCTCTGACAGTGAAATCATCTTGCCTCTATCTGTGCCTTCAAAGACTGGTAAAAAATCTCTACTTGGCCTTCAGGGCTGATTAGCCAACGTCGTGGGTAATCTGTAGATAATGGCTTTTTTTTTTTAAGCACTTTTTTTGTTGTTTTGAAGAACTATGGGAAATAAAGGAAACCCGGGACAAGGAGGACCACTTCATCAGGACAGATGGCTGCTTCCCTTCAATTCCTCATGCTAACCCCAGTGCGTTTTGCACTTTGGTTTTTGTTTTGTCTCGTTTGTTTTATCTTGCAACAGTAGGATTGAAAGCCAGGGTTTCATACATGCTAGGCAAGTGCTCGACCCGCACCCCCCCACACCAGCTATGTGCCCAGCCCTTGCACCCTGTTTATCGCTTCCTGTTTAAAATAGTTTCCTTATTTCTGTTTTAAGAAGTTTTTCCTAAAAGCGTTTTTCCTATAATAAACTTCTTCCAGCCTTCCTGGAGGCCCCCAGAGCCCAAGTGTCAGGTCTTGTGTATGACAGCCAGGGTTTGATTATCAGGCCAAGTTATCCAAGAGAAGCGTCACCTCCGCTCCCCGGCTACTGTCTAGTTGACTGTTCCCTGCTCTTCAGCACCTGCACTGGAGAGGACACGGCAACCAGAGAGAGGAAGGGAAGTCAAAATGAGTCACTACTAATGCAAAGCTTTGATTTAAAAAGCATTTGAGAAGAGAAGGTTGAAACGGCCAAAATACAGTATGAGGATGTCCATGCACTTTGTCTCCAAGAACCATGGGGAATTCAGAGCCCAGAGGGAACGTCACCTCCCATCAGGAGGCTCTACCGCAGTTCAGGGACTCCCTTCCCATCATGGCCCTCACGTGGTGTTCCATGAAAAACAAGGGCCTATTTGTTGTTGGCTATTAGTACTGTAGTTTTCGGCAAAAGTGTGTAAGGCTTTATTGGGGTTTCAGTGAACCCTGACCACTACCATCCTTCTACTCCCATCCTCTCTTCCCAAGTCTTTTTATGGCCCTCCCCCTTTTATGTTTCACAGTTGTCCCCACTATCTACAGGACAAGACCCCCGTGGAAGCCCGAAACCATGGACAGTACCGAGACCTATATATGTTATGTTTCATATCCTACACATACATACATACTTATGGTTAAGTCTGGTGTGTGATTTACACATAGTAAGAGATAAAAGACAATAATCACAAGATAGAGCAGCGAAAACAATACGCTGTAATAAACGTTAAGTGAATGTGATTGTTTTCTCAAAATATCTTGTGTGTGGTACTCACCCTTCTTCTGTAGACTGACGGGAACTGAGACTTTAAAAAGTGAGACCTGCAAAAGCAAAGCCATAGAGAAGAGGGAACTACAGTGTGTCACTTACTCATTTGCTGAACTTTTTATTGAACTCCTACTATTTTCCAAGGTTGTTTGTGTCTTTGCTGACCCCTGTACTTTGCCCACCAGCCCTCCCCCGCCTGCTGCAAACACTAACAGGACTGGAGCAGGCAGGGCTCTCAGCAGAGGTGTCCTTGTGACGTGACTCATTATTATGTATTTTAGTAATAGTAGCTTGTTGTATACTAGTATGTATTAGTAATATGTAGTTTCACCCAAGAAAAGCATTTTCTGGGGCGAGTCCTGGGGATTGAACTCAGGGGCCCTCAACCACTGAGCCACATCCCCAGCCCTATTTTGTATTTTATTTAGAGTCAGGGTCTCGCTGAGTTGCTTAGCACCTCACTTTTGCTGAGGCTGGTTTTGAACTTGCCATCCTCCAGCCTCAGCCTCCCAATCTGCTGGGATTACAGGTGTGTGCCACCGTGTCCAACTAGAAAAGTATGTTTTAAAATGTTTGTGTATACTAAAGCTTTTAAACTACTTGGAAGTGTAAAATACATGAAAGTTTGTCTAAAATTTTTCAGTAATACATTAACGTTTGGTGAAATTCTCAGTCATTGAAATAAAACTTCACTTGCTCCTTCCTCTCTGTGGGCATTAAAGAATCCCTCTGTCCTTCCCTTAACTATTTATGCCTATGCAGGGTGGCGGTGGGCAGTCCACGTTTTGGTGATATTCTTACGGTGGCAAGAATTCTGCTGAATCTTGAGGAATTCTGTTTAAACCTACACACACACACACACACACACAGAGGCATGCACACAATAGCATCCTGGATATGTAAAGGTCTTTTAATCACAACAGATGAGGGTAGACAGGGCTTAGATTTATTAAATGGCAAAGGATAATAATGTTAAATAGCTTTAAGGTTAGAGCCAATATTATAATTGACCCTTTCTCCTTGTAGGGGGTGGATTTTTTCCCCCTTTTAATGTGAGACAATAAAAGTATATTCTAGATACTAGATGAAAAATAGGTTAATTTTTTAAAATGAGATCATTTGGAATGTTACCAATGGCATATGTAGAGTTTAACTACCCCGCTTTAGCCCATTTCTAGTGGAATCGTTAAACAAGGGAAAACAAGATAAATTTCTGTGTAACCGAGAGCTCAGAGCAAGTGGGCCACCCCTCATCACCTGCTAGCTTGGCAAGTTCATCTCCCCAAGCCCCCAGGGAATAGAAGATTTTAATTCTTAATTTTTCTCTGGACAAAAGTGAGATCAAGTGGAGAATTTGTTAGGCTTGATGAACCCTTTCTGATTTGTGATCACCAGAATAAAGTCCAAAACCCGTACCACACCAGCAGCCCCGGTTTTGAAGCCAGTGTGAAAACATTTGGAAACACCCCCCTGAGTTCACCAAGGCCCTTAGACCTGTTGTGCTGATGGCTGGTTGGTGTAGCTAAGGGATACAAAGACTGCTTTAAAAATTGACGTAGAGTAAAATCGGAAGTGTTTTGATCTGGAGGAGAAGGCATGTTTCTTTTACCCGAAGGAGAGCTATCAGCTGTATTACCTTTAAAGTTGGAGCTTGGCTTCTTAAGGCACAGTTGTTCCTTGCAGATTCAGAACGATCCATAAAACAGGACACCCGGTGCACCTTGTGTGTTTTTAAAAAATTGATTCCACTTTGATCCCCTCGTCACCTCCATGTACTTAGCTGTGAATTCTAATGGGCGTAGCTAATTCTTAAGACACTTGTTAATTGTATATTGATACTGGGGGGAGGGAACCCTAATATATGATTTTGATGATCAAATTCAGAAGTCAATTCTGATAAAATATGCTTGAAATGGTCTTAGGAACTAAATATGTGGGGGAAGGGAAAATACTGGGGAATGATATGGGCCAAATTATATATATTAAATTATGTGCATGTACAAATGGGTAATGATGTCTCCCACCATTATGTACAATTGTAATGCACCAATAAAAATGTGGGAAAAAATGTATTTGTTGGGGGGAAGGATCTAGTCCTATCATTTTAAATAAAATTCTTAATATTTATGTTACCATGATGATAGTGTCACAATTTGAAAAAGGGTAGTTTTCCAATTAATTAATGGGTTAATTAATGATTTAATTGGACACAGATCTTTGATCCCTTTTCTCAAGACCTTGGCTTGGCCTCATGGTTTGCTCAGTGACTCCTGCACTGTCCTGGGTGAAATGTGTAGGAAGTATGTGTATACTAGAGGTCATTTTGTGATCTTCTGTGGGAATCAACCATTCTAGAAAGTTCTCCTGTATTTGGGGAGAGCCAGAGAGAAGTCTGCCCCGTCCACTGTTTCCTTACGTGGAGTTTCGGGTCTCTTCCCCCAGGAACAGGTGACCCGTATGCTCAGCAGGGAAAGCAGGGCTCTGACCAGACTCTGTGCTGCCTGTCTTGGGGTGCCAGCACCTGTGGCAAGACCTGTACCTCACTGTCATTCTTCAGAGCAGGATGGGGAACTTTCCCCACTGAGGACCCCTGTTCTCTGGCCCTTGTGCGAACAAACCAAGGGACTCGGAATAGAGAAAAGTGAGAGTTAGCATGTAACTCCCCTGGAGGAGAAGCAAGACTAACATAACACTTGAAAGAAGCTGTGACTGGTCCCTACACACCTGTGCTTCTGTTATGTTGTAGCCTCTGCCCAGGAGGGACGGGGCCAGGTTCCAAACAAACAGAATGGAATTGGGAGAATAACCTTCAGTGCCTGAGCCTCCAGTTCTCAGTTCTCACCATGAGCCTCTCAGTTCGCCAGGTCCCTCGCAGCACTCCCACCTGACCTCTCTCTGAAAGGAAAAGCCAGACAACCTCAGACTTCTGTGGAGTAACATTGCCACTGCTACCTCCACCCTTGACCTTGGCTCCCGTAGCTCTGGGCTTAATGGTTCTCCTTACAGTCAAGAAAACCCAGCCCAACTGTTCATTCCACTTTGACTTGGGCAAGGGCAGACAGGCTCGGCAGAGGGTGAAGCCAGCTCACCATTATCAGATGCCGCAAGGGGACCGTGACCGTGTAATCTCACTTCTGGCTCCTGGTCATTCGTTTCACTTTGCTCCGTCCTTTTGGCCTGCATGGTTGTTCACAGAGCATTCAGTAATAATCAAACCCAAACCTTCCGGAGCCCAGTTTCACATGTGGAAGATGTTTTATGCCCCACCAAGACCTGTGTGTCTTGGAGGCTGACAAGCTGGAGATTCAAGACTTTTAATTAATCTGATTGAGAGGGATATCATCCTAGAAAAGGAATAGTTTCAGCATGGCATAGTTGGTGTTGCTTCCAGAGGCCCTTGAAGCTTCTTTTTCTAAAATACTACTTCTGGAAGCTGGGCATGGTGGCACGTACCCGTAATCCCAAGTGGCTTGGGAGGCTGAGGCAGGAGGATCGCAAGTTCCAAGCCAGCCTCAACAATTTACTGAGATTCTAAGCAACTTAGTGAGACTCTGTCTCAAAATAAAAAATATCTGGGGATGTGGCTCAGTGGTTAACCAGCCCTGGGTTCCATCACCGGTACCAATAAATAAATAAAATACCACTTTTGGATCAGATCATATACAGTCCAGGGAAGGAATGGTCAGTCTGTATTGTTGATTTTCGTGCCTTTGCCTGTGCTTCTGCACTTTGATGATTTGTGTTAAGTTGGTAGCATGTGTGTCTATGGCAGATGGCGGAACCAGGGAAGGGAGAATAATCTTGTGCACCTACTGTGTGCCCTGCCTTAAGTGATATGTGCAGAAAACGCACATGAAGCATGCCCAAGTGCGTGGCCTTGTGCTAACTCGTGAGGGTGGAAGGTGTTCAGTCCAGAGGGGACCTGTGTCTACAAAAGACTGTTGTCGCACTGTAGGCGGCACAGTATTTGCGGGTCTAGATGGGGAATAGAGGAGAGAGAGAGAGAGAGACTGCCACTCGAGGAGGATACAGGAAGGCCGCTCACAGAGGGGACATCTAGATCAAAGTTTGAAAGCTGAGTAGGATTTTATCAGAGTGTTTAAAACGTCCAGAGCACATAAAGGAAAGAAAGCCCGCAGCTGGAGTATCTCAGGATTGCAGGAGCTGAAAGGTGCACGGAGGATGCTGAGACGTGATGCAGGAGGGGAGGCTGGGCTTTTGATAGGACAGCAGGAACAACTGTGTGGGTATGTTATGCTCGAATTCGGGACCCCCAAAAGACCATACAGAGACCCAAGATCGGTTTTAGCAGCAAAGAGGTGTTTATTGCGAGCTAGCTCGGTCCTCCGCGCGCACACACAGCAACTGATGACGCTGAGAGGCCCCGAGCCCAGGGTTTGCAGCATTTTTATACACTCTTTGGGGAAGGCAGGGACTTCACATACATCATAGCCTCTTTTAGCAAATCATCACACACCGCGGGAAAATCAAATAACAACTCTAAAACATGATTAGCACATTCACTGGCGGGACCAAGTTGGGGAGGGGTGATTGGTCAGTACAAAAGGGGTATTCATTTGAACTGATTGGTTTAAGCCAAGAGGGGTGTTCATGCTGAACTACATGGTTTCCCAACACGTTATCAACCACCATAAACTACTGGGAGGGTCATCTGGCATCTCAGGTATTTCCCTATCTCATGCTGATTGGTGGCTGCTAGGGGGCTGCTATGGATCTCCACCTAGCCTGACTGAGTCAGGGACACCTGGCGCAGCAGATCTCTCCTGTTATTTGTAGATAAACAACTTAGCAGGGTGGGAATGTGCCTAGGAGCGCTCTGTGGGTTTTTCCAAGGACAAAGGTCATGTCCCTTCCTTGGACAGGCTTTGCTCTGAGGTAGAGGCTGGTTTTTCAGGTACAGGGACAAGGGCAGGAGAGCAGGGAGCAGGGGCCCACGGAGGTGCCTCTGAGTCCTGCTTCTCTCTGGGCTTCCTGGCTACTGCACCGTGCTCACCACTCCCTGCCCTCTCTCCTGGCTTCTTTCCTCCTCTTGAAGATAGTAACAGTTCCTCCCTCTACTGCTCTCTGCCCCCTCTCCCTGATGACCTCACCTGGTCCAGTGGGCACAGACAGCCTCGGATCTCCATGTCACGAACGCTCTGCTCCGCCTGCCCGTAAACCATCCCAGCCCCCGCTTCCTGCAGGAATCAAGACCTGGGCACAGCAGAACTGCGGGGCCTCCTCTGTATTTCTCCCCAGCCCACCTTTTCTATTTTCCTTACTCCAGATCTTAGAGGCTTAAACAGTGTCGAATTTTTAAAAGTCTCATTCCTTGCTTGAATGTTTTTTTGGGGGAAGAAGGTGCCAGGGATTGAACTCCTGGCCCTCAGCCACTGGGCCATATCCCCAGCCCTTTTTGCATTTTATTTAGAGACAGGGTCTTGCTGAGTTGCTAAGTGCTTTGCTATGTTGCTGAGGCTGGCTTTGAACTTGTGATCCTCCTGCCTCATTCTCCCAAGTTGATGGGATTACAGGTGTGCACCACCATGCCTGGCCCCTTGCTTGAATCTTTACAGTAAACTCAAGCGTCCCCTTTCCCTTTCTCCCTGTCCTTTAAAGTGCCACTGCCCACTGCCCCTTGCAGATGGCTTCTTGCTTATTTCTCATTTGGTACCAACTTCCAAACCCAGCACCTGAGATTCCATATTCTGCCCCTATCAACCTCTCCAATCTTATTTCTCTGGAATGTAATCCAGCACTCTTTGTTAATAAGCTCTATGTTTAACAGAAGATTTGACTTCGCCACCAAGGTTAGAGCACGAGGAATTAAAAGAAGAAAACTAAATATTAAACTCTTGGCATTGAGACAAAGTTGGAACGGGGTAGGTAGCACATAGGAAGCCTGAGCTGGGGAGGGGAATAGGATTTATCATGTAATGGATGCAGGGTCTCAGTTGGGAAATATGAGGGAGTGTGGGAAATGGATGAGGGTGATGGTGGCCCAACCATGTGACTGAACTTAGTGCTACTGAAATGTGTTGAGAGCCACAGCCGAGTTGGAATGGCACCTGGCATATTACCAGAAGGAGTGGTTGGGAGGTGACGCCAGCGAGCCATTAAGGTGATGCTGGATTAAAACAGGCTGTGTATTCAGTAGAGTTCCCGTTGATTTCCCCGATATTGAGAGCCACAGTTTAGTCGGAATGATGGAATGACGCCTGGCATTTTGCTAGTGGGAATGGTTGAAAGGTGACCCTGTTCCAGGAATAGGGTGGCTCCAGGATTAGGGCGGATCCTGCTGGGAATAGGGCGGCTCCGGGATTAGGGTGGATCCTGCTGCCCTAATCTACTTTGGAGTTCTACTTTTGAGTTCTCTAGAGGGTTCCGGGAATTGGCGCGGAGCCCAGTGGAGGGAGTATATTCCCGGGAAGTGTGTGTAGAGTGCCGGTGAGAGTTCGGGAATAAAGAGTTGCTGTTTGAAGGCTTTGTGGCAGCTCGGTTATTTTGTGCCCAGCCAGACTGCGGCATTTGGTGGCCCGTACGGGGAACACCTGAAGCTTGGAGGTAAGTGAAATGAATGAGTTCTTATGGAGCCTGGTGGAGGGCGGAGGAAGTTGGGGGGGAGGTGAAAGGGAGTTCCGGAGTTCTGGTTGGTGTGTAGTGTTCCTGGAAGGGCCGCATGGGTGGCCTGCACGGGAGTTCGGGCAATAAAGGAGTTCCTGTTTGAACCTACAAGTGCCTCCTCGTGGCGGCTCGGTTATTTTGTGCCCAGCCAGACTGCGGCAGAAATGTATGTTTAAAATTAGTTAAAATGGTTAATTTTATGTTATGTATATTTCACCATGATTAAAACAGAACTTGGCCCTCCTGACCCGATTGAAAATATCAAAATGAGAGGTTATTGAAGATCAGAGTGAGAGGGATTTTGAAGATTCCTCTGGAGAGAACTGGACAGGGCAGAGGACATGGGGAAGGGGAACCCAGTCCTACCCAAGATTAAAGAGCATGGCTTCAGGGACACCATCTGGGAGGTACATCCTGTGTTTCCCTCAGTCAGGGAGCACAGTGGCCTGATGTCTGACATCTGCTGGCAAATCTAGAGGGCAGAAGTGGGCTGGCCAGCTGGTTCAGGGCACAGCAAGAGCCGCCATGATGCTGGGTTAGGCCTCAACTTTTCCTCTTTGATCAAATAAGAGGTAACCGTCTCCCACGGCCCAGTGGTAGGCCAGAGTCCCACAAGATGGCTGGTGTGGGTTTTGTCTCAAATGCTGCCCCATGGGGCTGTGGAGAGAATCAGTCCATGGGACTGAGCACAAAGGGAGATGGAAACAGGTCTGGGAGAGGCTGTGGAGAAACTGAGTGGCCTCAGGCTAGAGGGTGTTGAACCTCAGAAAGAGAGCTGACTGGAAGTCAGAAAGACCACCTCTAAGTGAAAGGCCCTCCTTGGCAGAAGACCTCATGGGCAAGTCCCAGGAGAGAAACAGCTGCTGGCCCCCAGGGCTAGAAGACCCACGCCCCCCTCTCTGCCCGCCTCATCTGTCCCTGATGAAGAGAACAGGTGTGTGGGAGAGAAGCCAGTGTGATGGGGAGGGCCAGCCACGCCCCCCCCCCCCCCCAGCTTTCCAAGGAAGGTCCAACTGTGCCACATCACATGGGACTGAGCATTTTGGCTTCTAAATCAAACCATTTTTCTGTCTAAAGGAGCTTTAAGTCTTGGTGTTCAGGAAGAATTGCCAGGTTATGGGCCCGCCTGAGATGGTGCCCAGCGACAGGAGAAGAGCCCAGCCCTCTGCAGGACAGACATGGAGTAGCTGTGTTACTCTAGAGTGCTGCCTGCTCAAGCTGTAGCTCCACCTCTGCACATTGGCCCTCAGGCAAATCAGACGACAGGATGTTCCCAAACAGCCCTGGGAGAGTACAGTCCCCCCTGTGGGCTCTGGCTGCTGTCCCACACCCTGTGTTATAACTTTCCTTGTATCAAAGGGATGTTTATCCTCCCCTCACCAAACATCTAGATGTCAACACCTTGAGGGCAAGAACTGTGTCTTGCTTAAGTCCACACTGTCTGCCACACTGAGGACATGGTCCACCTTAAAGACAGGCTGTCAAATGACCGAGTAGCTGATGGGTGAAATAAGGCATAGCTGGCTGCCTCTTATGTGTTGGTTTATGAAGGCAAAAAAGACACTGGAATTGCCTTTCCCCTTCCTGTTGCCCAGCTGAGTTGGACTAGGATTTATCCACTGGACAAGCCCACCCTAAAAATGCTATTAGACATTGCAGCAAATATCATTCCACACTAGTGTCAGAGACTGGACTTTGTTGTCCGGTATTTATCTTAGGAAATTCAAAAATACAAAATAAGTGTCGTGATAGATAATCATGCACAGCCCCGACTCCAAGCATCACCTGCTCCTCACACTTTATCCCTCATCTCTGTTTTATGTACTGATTTCTTTCTTGGAATATTAATGTAAAGGTCACTCCGAATAAAATGAATATTCAACCTTTTATTTTTAAAAGAGAGTCTAAAACTAGTCCTATCGTGTGTGTGTCAGGAAAAGAGGTAAATCCAGGTGTATAGACTTGTCCCTTGAGAGTGGGGAAGATGAATAAAAGGGGGTCCTGGGGACCCCATGGGGTATGGAGCAGTCACCTGTCACCTGTGCTCCTGGGTCAACCTGCCCAGGGACCTTTCTTTTTTGCCTTGGATGCAATTTTAACTTTTTTTTTTTTTTGGAAGGAAAAATAGACTGTGGCAAAAGCTCGAAGCAGTGGTTTTCAACCAGAGTGATTCTGCCCTTCCCCTCTCCCCAAGAAAATTTGGCAATGTCTGGAGTCACTTTTGATTGTTAATACCAGAGGCTGGTGCTACTGGTATTTGGTGGTAGAGACCAGGGATATGGCCAAACATTCTGAAATACCCAGCACAGCCCCCACACAACAAAAATCCTGCCCCCAAATGGTGATAGTGCCAAGATGGAGAACTCCTAATTTTTTTTTTTTCCATAAAAGACAAGGAAGCACTTGGCAATCGTGCAGGGAACAGAAAGGGCTACAAAAATATTGATTGTAATATGTCTTACTCATCCATTGAGATGTTAGTTTGAAAACCCTTCTCCAAGTCTGGAATCCATCAGGGAGATTAAGGATGCTAAAGGTTTTTATCAGTGATCAGTGTTTTGTGCTTTTTCGAAAGGTCAAGAGTTGTCATAAGAAAGGGCAGAAACACTTCCATGCAAATCATACTTGAAATGATCCCAAGTAGATTTTAACAACTAATTTTATTAAAGTCAGTGCTGCAAATAGCCAGGTAGTTTTTAATCCAGGGTCAAAGCTGAGGAGACAGGGTTGGGGGAGAAGATAAATAATGGAGCTTCTTTCTAGCTTTATGCTGTTGAATTTTTGTTTTATGTTTTTTGTTTGTTTGTTTTTGTTTTTTTTTTTGATAACTCAATGAGTGCCTTTGTGTTTGGGCTGGTGTCTCTTTGTGTTGGCCTTCCACTTCAGAATGACTGGCCAGTGCAGGGTGCCTAGGTATCACTGTGTACCTGTGACACTGACCCCACTGTTTATTTTAAATTTATTTTTACAAATATTAAGTACTTTGAGGGAACATGAAGAAGGAAAGGCG
This sequence comes from Marmota flaviventris, assembly GCF_047511675.1. Classification (NCBI taxonomy): domain Eukaryota; kingdom Metazoa; phylum Chordata; class Mammalia; order Rodentia; family Sciuridae; genus Marmota; species Marmota flaviventris. The sequence continues at coordinate 123,760,453 of NC_092504.1, forward strand.
TGTTGTGATTGCTTTCCTGAGTGGGTGGGATGGCCATCACCAAAGTCAGTCGGTTAGGAAAGAGGTGGGCTGCAAGTGAAGGCAGAGGGGCTGAGCACGGGACCTGGAATGCCCTCCCTCCTTCCTCTCCTTCCCCCACCTGTCCCTCCTCCCCTCCTTCCCCTCCTCCACCATCCTCTCCTTCCTCCTCTTCCCCCTCCTCCTCTGACCTCCTCTTCCTCCTCCTCACCCTCCTCCTCCTCCTCCTCCTTCTCACAACTCAGTCAGTGAACTTGCGTTTTATGGGCTACTTCACAGACCTGCAGGGAATAAACAGCTTGGTAGGAATTAGGGAAGGTGAGAGGGTCTAAATTGAATATCCCAGTTGCCTGCAGTTTAGATGCTGACAAGAAACCAGCAGTTTTTCCTGAGGAACATGTTGGAACATGTCAGGAGAGGGCGGGGAAGGACAGCCCGCTTCTTAAATAAGACCTCATTGATGGCACCATATTAATTTTAATCATTTAATTAAAAATGCTCTTCTTCTTCACTGCCCGTCAATAAATTATACAGGTATTCATCAGGGCCATGCTTGGCGGGAAAGCAGTATCTCTGACAGGGAGCTCACCAACGGGAGGTCTCCCTTTCGCCTCTCCTGACTGTACCACGGACCGTCTTATTGCCCTGTCAATCATCCTAGGCTTATTGTCCAAAGATGTCCACAGGGTGGTAGCTTGTCATGATTCTGGGAGCCAGAGGCCTGCCAAGGAGTTAGTTGGGCAGGTCATACCCAACACAAAAGAATTCTCCCTATGTCTTCAGCCTTTGGGGGCTGCAGACTCTCCATGGATTGTTGTTACATAACTCTGGGCTTTTCCACAGTATCTGTATCTTGTCCTCTTTGGTCTCCAGTAAGATGCTTGTCATTGGATTTAGGGTCCTCGTGGACAATATTATCTTGAAATCCTTAACTTAGTCACATCTACAAAAAAGTTTTTTTTTCAAATAATATTACATTCCTACGTTCCTAGGATTTGGACATAGGCATCTTTTTAGGGCCACTATTCATAGATGGATGCCTATAGATAGATGTTGGTCATCTATCTATCTTTTATCTACCTGTCTTAGTCTCCTTTTTTTTTTTTTTTTTTTTAATTTTCTAGAATGTTATATACACAGTAGTTACTAGTAACTGTTGATTGGATTTTAAAGTGGCCCAAATTAATGTCTGCACTGATTGTCCCACCTTGTTTCAAAAATGTCCTACCATCCCTTCTAAGGAACATGTGAACATATTCTCAGACCTTTCAAAGCAAATGTGTGTTTTAGATTAAAGATGAAAAATCTAGTAGGCACACCCAAAGGAAGAGCTGTCAGTAAATTGAACTGTTATTATAACCTGTGAGATTGCTGTTCTTCTGGGTGTTAATCCTTGGGCTGCAATTAACTTCCTGGGTGTTCTTGAGGATTACTAGCTTCCAGCAAGGTATAAATATCTCCCTCCATTGAATTCACCTTATTTACCCTTTATTAATTTAGGTGCCTTCAAAGAGAGAGAGAAAAAATTGATCCCAGCTTTAAAAATAGGGGGAAGAAATTATAGTATTAACAGGCTTGCTCTTATTTGATTCACTGAAATTGAGTCAGTTCTAGATAGAACAAGGACAGGCATTGACCATGTTCTCGGTTGGTTCTGGAAGCAGCATAGTGGAGAGGAAGGGGGCCTGGGGGCTGTAAGGAGACCCAGTCAGGAAACCTAGTGAGTTCTAGACCTAGACACCCGGACCTGTCTCCATGGCCCTCTGTGTGACTTTGGACAAGACACTTCATTTCTCTGGGCTGCAAAGTGGAAGCCTCAATCTCTCACCTTTTTAGAAGTCAGATGGGTTGGACCAATGGTGTCGATCAATGATCTGGAGTGTCATGGCGCCCACTCTTTCCAGACTGTTCCTTCACTCAGCCTCGGAGTTTTCTTTGCGATTAGAATCTGGAGTTGGTTCAGAATTAAGAAACAGTGGTGTGTCTTTGTTTCTCTCTGTTCACCTGCTTGCAGCGGAAAGCTACAAGGAAACGCGGACCGTGAAGATTAAAGAGGAACCCATGGAGGTTGATGTCCAGGACGCCCCCGTCTCCATATCACCCAGCCGGAATGCTGGCTACAGCACTTTAATCGGGCGAGAGAAAACCGAACCCTTACAGAAGATGCCAGAGGGCAGGGTACCCCCAGAGAGGAACCTCTTCAGTCAGGACATCTCTGTAAAGATGGCCTCCGAGCTTCTCTTTCAACTGTCGGGTATGTTGGGGTTAGGGAAGAAAAGGCAAAAATTTGAAATCATGGGGAGGAAGGCCCTTTTAACAAGGAAATAAATAAATAAATAAAAAGGAAAAAAAGAAAAGCCAACCCACATATGATAGGAAGTTTTAGACAGAAATCAATTTTGTTACTTTAACACCCAGACTGCCACCCAAATGAGCAGTTAATAAGGCATCGCCAATTAGAATTCCTGCCAGACTTTCTTTAGTAAATAGTTAAAAATCTTTTGAAATGAGAACTCTGCAATTTGGTGCAAATGATCCAGGTTAAAAAAAACTTACCTCTGATTTTGATTTGGTTTGTTGATCGGATTAACAGCCATTTTATTTTTTCCTACTGTGCAAAAGACACACTGACGTTTGCTCCAGTGTTGACTGAATTGCCATGAACTCCAAGTTAGTGTGGTCTGGCTTAATGAGATCCTATTATAACTTGCTAAACAGAAATCAAAAGGATGAAGACTACTTCCAGGTAGAGCCTAAGAGAATATTTTCTGTAAGCCAACTTTTTCTACTTTGAATACTTTCAATTCAAAAGTGCAGTAATGGCCAGCCCAGTGAAGTGTCTGGATGAAGTAGTTGAGGGTCCCAGCACCTAAGCTGTCCCTCTCTGCAGCTCTTTTCAAGCCACACACCATTTGTCCCTCACAAATTTAATATGCAGTTATTCTTTGAACTTGAATGGCACTGATACATACACAGAGAAGACTCAGATTATGATAGAAATATTATTTAATTAGCTTCTAAATACACAAAAGTCCATAGTCCACAGCCAAGCACTGGCCTACACTTTGAAGTTTATGCATCAGTAGAACTTGTTTGATAAACTGTTTTGTTATGGGTAACAAAACATCCACTAAATTCTTCATTTTTTTAAATTACTTTTTATAGTGGTAGATGGACAGAATGCTTTTATTTTATTTGTTCATTTTTATGTGGTGCTAAGGATCAAACCCAATGCCCCACACGTGCCAGGTGAGTGCTCGCTGCTGAGCCACAACCCCAGCCCTAAATTCTGCATTATTTAAGTGTTCACTTACTTTCTTTCTTTTTTTTATATATAAATTTTTTTTTGATGGACTATTAAAGGAGACTTAGTGTCTTTTTTTTTTGTAAAGAGAGAGAGAGAATTTTAATATTTATTTTTTAGTTATCGGCGGACAGAACATCTTTGTTTGTATGTGGTGCTGAGGATCGAACCCGGGCCGCACGCATGCCAGGCGAGGGCGCTACCGCTTGAGCCACATCCCCAGCCCTGTTCACTTACTTTCCTCCCTACAAAAAACACAGGGAAGAATCTGTGTTCCTCCGTGATGGTTCGTTCGCTTTCTCCTTGGCCTGGAGACAACTCCTAGCTGGGTAACTACCAGATCGTGCTGAAAATGGTGGCCCCCAGCTTCTCCAACAAGGGCTGTTTTTGCTCAGCTCTCTTCATTATTGGAAATCACCAGTTTGATAAATTTAATAGGACACGGGTCTTTACAAGCTCCAAAACCATGTGATTTTTTTTTTTTAAAGTCTGAGACATATCTGAAAACAGTATCACTTTGACAATGATTAAAATCGTTTGAGAGTTAAAATTAGCAAAAGTGAGACCTGTGTGGTTCTTTTCAGAAAGTCTCTGACAGTACATTATCACAGTCTCCTATCAGCTCAGTGTCTGAGAGTTCTCACCCTGGCGCTGTCACTGACCTCAGACAAGTCACTTAGCCCTGACTTCCCGCTCTCTTGCAAGAACACTGGCTGGCATTCCTAGTTCACCCTTGTCATTGTTGAATGGACAGAAAGGAATTGTCTATGTAAACACACGTACTGTGGCTTCAGACTAGTATTACAAAGTGCGGGACAGATGTCGTAAACCTTGGTTTACATTTTTCTAAAACCCCACAGGATCAGGAGTTTGTTCCTGGTCCTGCCGTTGAAATCTGAGACCCTCCTAGAGTTAGCCATGGTTTCTCTAGCTGCTTTAAGGAAGCCATTGAGGGCTGCCGTGGTCCCGGTAGAGTCCTCCCATTTGAACTGGATTGAGAAAGCCAGAGATCAAATTTTGTGTTCTTAGAAGCTAATTAAATAATTTCTGACAGCTGGGAGATTCACACCCCAAGACCCAGGAAGGGAGCGTTTCCCTCTTCGTGTCTAATGATCTGTTTTTGTCCATGGTGACATTTATCAGAATCAGCAGTCGATGACTGCGGCACCGAGAGGTCTTCTAGCTGTTTTTATATCCCCTCTCACAAAGGGGCCTGACAATACAGAATGCGTAAAGGTTGTCATCAAAGCCAGGGGCAGAACAGTTGCAACAATTGCAGTTTTCATGCTGAATCAGAGGAAAGCAGAAATTTTCGGCTGGGGAAATACAGAGTAGACATCATTGTCTCTGCATACGTATCACTGTGGGTGGGGAGTGTGCGTGCTCACCAGGGCCGATGGAAATCAGACATCACACCTGAAACTTACTAACTAGTCCCCTTTGATTGGTTTTTCAATACAATTCTTTGGGTTTTGTCTGTGCACTTTTGAGGCATCTTGCTCAGTAAGACAGGGAGGGTTTGAATGTTGAAAAAGGAAACCCAAAGAAAGCCACAAGAGACAAAGAAAAGCTGGGGTGTTTTCTGCTAAACGATGAAAGTTCAGTGAACACAACATAAGAGATCTACGTTTCATTCTTTCTCCCTCCAGAAAAAGTGAGCAAAGAGCACAATCACACGAAAGAAAACACCATCCGGACGACCACCAGGTAGGCCACTTTGTGTGGGGTCCCCTCAGAGCGCCCTTGTGTGTGGGGCCTCAGGCCGGCCCAGGCCCACACTTGACCTTGGCCCAGACTGCTTCCTCCAGGGCTGGAGGAGCCACACCCCTTCCACCTGGTTCCACCAGAAACTCTCAGTTGATGGGAAAACACAGAAATCAAGGACAACAAGAGGAAGACCCTAATGTTTGTGAAACATCCTCTCACCTTGCTGGGAATTTTCCATGTTATTATTTCTTCCAATAATTTTGTGATGTACATAGTATTATCAGCATTGCAGAATATTTTTTTTTTTTTTGTACTAGAATTAAATCCAAGACCTCATGATGCATCCTAAGCACATGTTACACGGGCTACACTGCCAGCTAACAGAAGTTTGTTGACTTGAGAGTTTAAATGGGTGGCATAGCTGAGATTGGCAGTGGGGTCTGTAGCTCATGAGTTCTCACACCCTGTCGGTAAACTGAGGTCCTTATTGCAATTCTGCTCCTTACTGTTTGGCTGGGAGCTGATGATTTGTCACCAAGGATATCACACTTTTACCTCCATAGCGTTGGGTGGAGGGCAAGAGTTTTTAAAGCAAAAGAAAGAGAATACTTTAAAAAATTGCAAGAACCGAGTGTGGTGCCAACTGCTCAGGAGGCTGAAACAGGAGGATCACTTAAGACCAGGAGTCCAGGGCCTGTCTGGGCAACACAGGGAGAGCTTGTATCAGAAATAAATTACTTTTGGCCAGGTACGGTGGCCCACACCTGTAATCCCAGTGGTGCGGGAGGATCTCAAGTTCAAAGCCAGCCTCAGCAACTTAGAAAGGCCCTAACCAACTCAGCGAGACCCTGTCTCTAATAAAATATAAGAAAGGACTGGGGATGTGGCTCAGAAGTTAAGTGTTCCTGGATTCAATTCCCGGTAACAAAAAATAATAATTAATTAATTAATTAAAGCTATAAGAAAATCAGTATTATCAACACTTAGGGGGAAGGAAGTTTTCTATTTGGAAAATGCAGTTCAAGGAGGTAGCTAGTGTTAGCTGCCCATCATTCTGCCATGAGGAAAAGAGGAGGGCCAGCCAGTGTGGATGGACAGATGGGGTTTAAAGGCCACCCAGAAGTGTCAGAGGCAAGAACCAACCATCCAGTCCCCTGCCGCAAACACACACGCTGTGGAAAAGGAGTTCAGGGAAGACTCAGCCTCCGCCTCTGAAAGACCATCCTCCACTCTAAAACCATGCTCCGTTTTGTAAGTTAGCCCAAGACAGAAGCTTTACAGGATGGACAAGAGGGATATAAGTGTACAGGATAGTGGCCAGGAACCAGGAGAACAAGCCCCAAGCTACCGAGATCTCTTTAGGACAAGGAACTTGGCTGTCCTGAGCAGAGACAGTCTTCCTGATCGTGTGGTTGATTGGTTTTCTCTTTTTCATTCTTGAAACACAAGATAAATGATGCTTTTCATTTTGGTGAATGGACCTCAGGGCATCATCAGGCATGTGGACAGGACTCACATGGACTTAAACCCAAGGTGTTTTAAAATTCTGTGAATTGGAATCCAGGAATATCAATCAGAAACCCACAAAGTCACCTGCCGCCTCCTGGGCTGGACAGTGCTGGGGAAGCCAGGTCTGTGACGCAGATGGAAGGCGAGTCTCGTGAAGATGCTCTGAGGAGGGTACTGGGAACTGAGTCTGGGAGCGGAAAGGCTATTTTGTCTATTAAGTTGGACCCCAAGCAGATGGGAGCTGCGGTAGACTGCAGCCTCCTCCTTCATGTAATCCTAAAGCTGCATCTTATGTCTCTGGGTCTAAGCACGGAGGGAAGGCACCAGGTTGGTGGGCCTTTACCGACCACTCCCTAAACACAATACCCACTAACTTTAATTGGCTTCCATCGGGTTCTTGAAGTGTCACAGGCAGGTTCTCTAGAAACAGAGCAGAAGATAGGGATTCCCAGGGGGTGCTTTCCTTGGGAAGTGCCCTCAGAGGGGAGGTGACGGGCAGGAGAGGGAAGCGGGCGGAGCCCATCTAGGATATGGTTTCATTGGGGGTTTAGCCTCAGCTCCATCCCAGGTGCACCAGAGGCTGCACCCCCCAAATTATTCAGGTCCCCCCAGGGCAGAGGTGTCCTCCCCGGGGGCAGGGAGGGTTCTCAATCATGGTCAGCACTCAGCAGCTCGAGTGGGTGCCCAGTGTAGGAAGTGTAGGAAGGAGGACCTGGGCAGGACCCAAGGCACATCCCAAGGGGGTTCCCGCCAGCCTTTTAAGATCACCCGGTAATACATCACAGAAAGGGGTGCCTGGACACCGTGTTATTTTAGGCTTTTTCGGTTTTCTGGGAAGAGGCAGGAGGAGGTTTCAACTAGCCCCAGAGAACTGAAAAGCACCTCAGGCTCAATTGCCTTGGCTGGCGCTAAAGCGTAATTAGAGGGTGGAAGAGCTTTTTTTTTAACCATTTGGCAAAAATGAAGCAATCCTTAAATTCTCCTCTTGCTGGGAGATTATGAGTAAGAAGAAACTTAAATCAGATCTTTTGCCCAAAGCAAAGGAAGAACAGCTTCCTAGGAGTCCCTGGAAGCAGAAACCTGTGTTACAGAAACTCTCGGCTTATAATTCTACCAAATCCTTGGTATGCTTTTATGTTTCCTTCAAGTGGGCCACTGGCTCAATTAGCCTATCCACAAATAGGTTTCTCTTTTACCTCTTACCCTGTTGCTTCAAGTGCAATAGAATCAAGCGGCTTGATGCCAAGAAATGGTCTTTAATTTAACTGATAGCAGAAATCCCCTCTCCCCTCCCCGCCCCCCCCCTCTCTTTTCTGATTCCTGTTTTTAGAAGGAACTTGTTTTGTAAGCTCAAGATCAGTGTATGCTTTGTTGTAAGGTATGATTCATGGTGCAGTTCAAAAAAGATGTACATCAAGCCTCCAAATTCCTGTACCTCCAGATTTTTAAGTACTTAGTGGGATATTTAGTTATCCTATGTCTTATGTCTGATTTCCTAGAAGAAGCTGACTGTTCAAAGCAATGGCCAATGATGGGAATCATGTTCAGAATTTTCCATGGTGGAGGGTTACTAGGTGTATTCAAGACAGTTTAATCATGAAGGGCGGCTCCAGGACACCAGCCTCACAAGACTAAGATGGAACCTTTCTTGCCTTCCTTGTGCCCTCGGATGCCCGACCGCCTTGAGGCTCCACCTCCTGGAGTCCCAGGGACGTGGGGGGGTGCGTACAATACTGAAGGAGTGGGTTTTCTCCCTGTCCTTTATAAGCCCACAGCTCCTCTGCCCAGTTGATTGCTATTGATTCTGACATTGATTCCATCCACAGTAGGTAAAGAAGAGTGTAGCACCCCAATGCACCACAGCTTGGCGTCCCCATCCATGCTGGTCAGTGACGGGGTGGGGTGGGGTGCTGATTTCCATTCTGGGCCCCAAGAACATGAAGCCCATGGTATGAGCAGCTCCTTCATCCTGTGCAGGCTGGTGTGACTCCTCTTCACATCCTCCCTCCTCACCCCTGGCCACTGACCACTCAGCTCTCTGTTGGACCTCTTATAAGCCAGCCGGGCAGGTGTGGAGAGCAGAAAACAACGTGAGACGGCAATCCTCATTAGCAGCTTTTAAAACGAGGTTTCAGTGACGCTAAAGGTTGAGATGAGTAACTAGCAGGTTTCTGGATCACTGATTCTCTGCCTCATTCTGTTTAACTCTTACCGTGGGAAATCTCGAGCACTGACTGAAGTGGAGGGCTTGTACCTTTCACCCAGATGAAACGATGCTCGGGTCCCAGCCACGTTGCTTCCCCATCTCCCTCCCTCCTTCCCCCTCCCCCGATGTGATTTTGAAGCCCATCCCAGACACCGTCTTCAAAACTGGTAAAATGCATTTTGTTTTGTTTTGGTTTGGTTTTTTTCCATCCTAAGAACTTAGACTCAGCTGTGTAAATTAGGATCATCTTCCCAATTTGCTGGAATCATCCTATTCTGCATCCCAAAAGTAAAGGAGAAAAGCAATCTACCAAAGTGCCCCATGTAGCCAGGCAGAAAAATCCATTTACTCAGCAGCTGGCATGATTGGATCAGGTGGTCCTGCTCACCAGTCCTCGGCCCTGTCCCCGCCACCCGCCCTTGTATGCACCCTCACACAGACACCTCCGCTGATCAGGTCCCGTAGCTGGAACTTCACTGCAAATGCTAAGGCGGCAGTCCTTTTGCCTGTTCAACCTGAGTCTAGAAAATTCAATCCAACTGGGTCCCCTCTGAGATAGCATGTGAACCGAGCGATCTTCGTGCCATTCTATCCGACAGATGAGATGAGGAGAAAGTCCCGGCCAGACCCAGGAGAACTGCAGGACCGAGCACTGATGAGACTAATAGAATCCTGATTTTCCTCCTTCCTCTCCCAGCACGAGCCTGGGTTCTGCGGGGAGCAGATAACCAGCTATTAGGATCATTTGGTAGATGAAAATACATGAGGCATGATATCATAACCAGATCCCGAAGTTTAATGGAATAAAAAGAGGATCTATATCTTTCGACATGGACCATCGCCCCGACAGATGCCAGATAAGATCCAAGAAGGGAAACAGAGCCCTAGAGTAGGAACCAGATAGTTCCTGGCAGGTGACTCCGCCGTGCTCGGTGTTGGGCGACACCCCGAACCTCAAACAATGGCTGCCAGGAACCCTCTCTGGATTATTTGTTCTCTCTTTTCCCCGTTAATAATTCAGCATCCGTAGGGGTATAAGATTGCAGGCCTATGAGAAAAAAACTTCTCACACCTGGCTTGCTTTATCCCAAAAGCAAGGAAGCATTTGCCGGAATCATCCTGTTCTGCATGCCTAGACAAAAGGCGGCAGTGGGGGGAGAAAAATCAGAGAAAGATAGACTCATCTCATGCTGTGCACACCAATATTTAATTTGCCCAATTTTCAGAATCTGAAATGTGGGCTATTTTCCTATGATTTAGATAATGGCACAAACAGTGTTTGCTAAAAGACATATTCACTTGGAAGTGTCCAATAGAGAATTTTCCTGCGTGATGGTTTCAATTCTGCCCTTAAATATTTATGATTCAGTAATAGAAATTGCTCAAATTTGTAAAAGCATGATGTGCTGCCTCAATTCAGGCAATTTCCCCCCTTTTCATTTCTTTGGAGAGCATAAGAAAATAATGCTGTATTACCTTAAAAAGTAAAAATTACTTTCAGAGAACACTGAATTAGGCAGAACCAATTAAGAAAAGAAACAGGAAACAGAGCAAATGAAATTGGTGGTTTTTCAGTACCTCTCCATATGTTCCCTTTACCCTTCTATTTTGTGATTTTAAATTAAATGCTCGGAGAATTTTAGTTCTAAAGGATGGAAATGACTACTAATTTCATAGAGCCCCTTCAGTTATGATTTTTCTTTTCTTTTTTTTTTGGAAGACAAGGCTATTTGAGGGTCACATGGTACCACTGCAAATTTTAGACACTCTTTCTCATTACACTGCCATCTACTGAAATACTTTCACAATATAAATATTTCAACCTTTGATGTCTGTGATATTAACCACGTCTGATGCTTTTGTGCAGTGCACAGCCTGCACTACTCTCTGTAACTGCCCCAACACAAATATTGACTTGAGTATTTTTATATCCCTTTTCACTTACCTTTAAATTTTCATTTGTCAAAGAAATTAAAACTCATTCTTGAAAACCATAGATTATTCTTCACATGTGCAGGCACGCACATACCACACCTGGCCTGAAGCTACTTTGTATATCATTGCTGGTTCATCTTATCTCCCCCTTCTCATCACAAAGCATTTCACAGTACTTTCATCTATTCCTCTACTCCCTGGTCCTACCAGTATGGCCTGCCATTTTCCCGCCCATTTGTGGCAACTATACAGAAACATTGGTTGAAATAATGGCGCACCTAGAATTGTGCACTCCAGAGCAGCACATTTAAATCTCCTTGGCAGGGTCTGCTGAGGGCTGTGACTTCTCTCCTCCACTTCCCACGGGTTCTCCCCGCTGGGTTTCTACTGGCTTGCGATGGTCGTCTGCCCTGGTTGTGTAACTCCTGATAATCAGCGGTGAAGTCTCATAAGTCTCTGTCAATCTTGTGAGCAGCTAGCCACAGCCTGTGTTCTCTGGCTACCCATGCGGGCACTGCAGGGGCGCGTGACCCAAAGGTGTACGTGGCTTTAGATGCTGGCTTCCACCCTGATCTTATCTGGGATTTCCTCTCAAAGTGTCTCTGTGGTTGTTACTAGAAATGCAGCACAGTATGCAAGGCAGGCCTCTGTTTAGAGGCCAGACAGCTCTGCTGCATGTTGCTGCAGGGGGGCGGTGGTGTTCACATTTTGGGGTGTGATATACAGCAGCCACACGACTCTCCTGCGTCTTGGTGCGGAGGACCAGGTTCCTGTGTGCACAGCTTACCTCAGCAGAGTGCCCATTGTCCTTGTTTATGTGTGAAATCAGATTCCCGCGGGAGATCAGGTCCTCCAGCTGACATTTCCAGGCTCCGGATGTGCAGGGTTCACTTCCTTGGCCTGCAGTTGGCTGGGGCTCCCTGGGTCTCCACTGCAGGGCGCTTCACAAGGCCAGGCATTGTGCTCCTTGTCCCCAGAAGTTTCCTGGCTCTCTCGTGGGTGAATACTAGAGCCTCAGCAGCCCTGAGCGCTCGGTGTTGGGTTGTCCCTTGGCCACCTTTATGACAACCCCAAATAGAAGGCGATGCAAAACATCTCCCGTGGGTATTTCTTTTCTAAGATGCTCCGTTTTTCTTCTGCCATCTTTTACGCAGCCTCTTCCTTCCGGAGCTTCTAGACTCGTGAAGCTGAAGCTGCTGGTGCTGAGGGTCCCAGGTTAGATAGCTCTTCTTGCCTGCGTCTTTGCCACTGACCCTCCGAGCTCTCTCTGTACAAGACCAAGTCTCTTCATAAGTAAAGGATCCTCAACAGTAAAACTTGATAGCTATTTTTTTAAGTTTTCAAAATGATTTTGACTTTCCGATAATTGTAGGGACTCTTACAGAAGGAAAAGTCATCTCTTAGAATCCTACTAGCCCGAGAGAGCCACAGCAGTGTCAGTGATATGTGGCCTTGCTGAGTTCCTTTCTATTTCAGTGTATGCTGTGTGTGTATGTGTGTGTGTGTGTGTGTGTGTGTGAGAGAGAGAGAGAGAGAGAGAACTGGATCCTACTGAGTATTTAGTTGTAAAATCTTGCTTCTGTATCTAGCAGTACAGTAAGTACATCTTTCCAGGGCAGTAAATGTAACTGGGTGTTGCTCTTCAGATGTTCGCACGGTATTCGGTGTTTGCATGTGGGGGTACCCTGTCACTTATTCTTTGAGTCCCCTGTTGCTGGAGGTCAAGGACTCTCCCTCCCCCAGCTTGTTGCTAGGATAAAGTGGCTCAGAAAAACCATTCCAGCCTTTCAGTCTTTTGCTATGATTGTCAAACTGACTTCCAAAAGGACTGAATATAAAATTCTACCAATGAGCGGGAACGATGGAGGGAGAGGCAGAATTTCAAAAGTCTGACCAAAAAAACAAACAAACAAATTTTAACCAATGAGGAGATTAAAATCATATATTATGGCTAAAACCTTTTAATTTATTGATCCTAAGGATGTTGAGCATTTTGGTCATTTGTATTTGTTTCTTTGTGTTTTTTTCTTTTGCTATCATTCATTATTGTTGTCTTACCATAATGTAAGAAATATTCATTACATCAGTTTTCTTCAGTTCTTGCTATTGGTCTTTCATTACTATGAAAATTTTCAAAGCATAGTGAAAGAACAAAATAATAAGCCTCCATCTCTCCATTTCCTTGATTGAATAATTATCAACATTTGTCATGCAACTAATATATATAATTTTTTTTTTTTTTGCCTGTGGTGCTGGGCATGGACCCCAGGCCTCACACATGCCAGGCTCTGCCACCCCAGCATTCTAAATCACCTCCCAGATATATATACTCACTCCAGGTTCTTTGGTATGTCTCTCTTAAAAAAAAAAAAAAAAAGACTATTTTCCACAATACCATTTTATACCTTACAAAATTAACACCACCTTTAGCTTTAAATCATCGAGGTGCCCAGCCCGACAGGGGAACAGGAGGAGAAGGAAGCACTTCTGAGCTTGCTGGTCCCTCCAAAAAAACAAAAGAAGAAACCACCCTGGTGCCTGTGGGGAGTGACCGATGGCGTGACCTTGGTTCCCCTCTGCCCAAAGGCCCAGTTTAGAAAGCCCTGGATTTGCGGTGGCAGCCTCAATTTGTAGATAAATGTCCCAGCGGACGCTTGCCAATGTATGAGATTAATTCAAGTTTGACTCATTACAGAACCTCTTTCTTTGAAATGTGTAGCCCAACATGATCGATGGCTGGGTTTCCAGGCCCAGCCCACTGGGGTCATCGGAGGTCTCTCTTATGCTCCTTTTAAGTTTGAATAAGGAATTTTCTGTCTCGGATAGCCAGGGTTATCTTCAGGGCAAGAGCTCACACTCGTTTTTAATCTTGGGTCCTCTTTTCCCCAACATTCCCAGACCTGCCAGCCAGGGTTCTTTTTATTACAATAAATAAATAAATGAAATCATTCAGGAAGAGGCATATTGAAAAGGGAAGGGCAGGGTCCATGAATACCATCAAAACTGTGTTTTCTTTCATTTTAGATTACCTTTCTAACTTCGAATACCATCAGCGATATGCGGCGAAACACACGTGGATAAAAAGAAATATTAAACACATATTTTTAAACATATATAAAAAGAGAAAAAACATTCTAGGTTTTTTTAACTAATACATTAGTTGAGTAATGTTTAAGAAAAATAAAATCAGCACTAAGAATGAAGAAAATTATATCAGTCATGAAAATTATGTTGAAAATGAAATATGAATTGAATATCCCTAATCCAAAAATCTGAAATTTGAAATGTTCCCAAGTCCAAAACTTTCCAAGCATTGACACAATGCCCCAAGTCGAAAGTTTCACGCGGGGACTCACGTGACAGGTCTCAGTGAAACACAAGAGCACTATAAAGTATTGTGTGCACTTACCTTCAAGTGTATGACATAGACATGATTCAAACAAATGTCCTGCTCAGACTGGGCTTCTGTCCCCAGGATCTCTCATTATGTACATACAGATGTTCCAAAACAGCCTCCTGGTCCCAAGGATTCAGAAAAGGGATAGTCAGCCTGTAATGTCATTTTATAAATGAAAAGCCAACAGTGTGACAAGGTTTTTTCTTTCAATTGTGAGCCTTTTTCCAGGCTTGCTACTCTAGCTTCCTGGGGAGTTTCTTTTGGAAGTGTGGAGAAGATAGTCATAACTAACCCAAGTACTTCCTCTACTCATTTCAAACAATCTCATCTTGCTCACTTGATAAGTTTAAGAAGTTAAAAAAAAAAAAAAGCAAACAACCGTTCTGTTCTTCAGCAAAGACTATAATCTTTTGTTGTTAGCAAGCTCTAGTTTTTGTTCAAAGACAACGTTTCCGGTTCTCATTTCCTTTAGCTTCAGAATGTAGACGTGGAGATGCGATATGGAGGGTACCTGTATCCTTTTTAATTTGGACGCATCCGTGTTCCCCACATTCAGAAAGTCTTTGAACTAGTGTAAGATTTATTCTTGGAATAACTTTGATCCATTGCCTGCTTCTTCTTGTGACTTCTGGGAACATGGAAGATCACTGTCTCAGCTACAGCCTCCTCTCACTTCAGAATGTCAATGCAGGATGCTACTCTTGGGGTGTGTCACAATGTCTAAGTGACTCAGAGAGGAGTGTGTGTGTGTGTGTGTGTGTGTGTGTGTTGCTTTTGTTGCTTTGCAGTGTTAAGGATTGAACTCAGGGATTCACACATGATAGACAAGCACCCTACTATTGGGCTCCCCCCAGCCCTTTTAAAATTTTATTTTGTGACAGGGTCTCACTAAATCATCCAGGATGGCTTCCAACTTGTTATATCCTCCTGCCTCAGCCTACAGAGTACCTGGGATTACAGGCGTGAGCCATCACACCAGCAGAGCTGTTTTTAAAATACCAATTCAATGTATGATATTTCAGTTCTTACAAAATAATAGGGTATGTCAATATCAAAATCTAGAACCACAGTGTCTTGAGTTGGTAACTGGGGCTTAGTGGAGAGGAGGAGGCCCTATTCACAGGGAAGCACAGACAGCCATCTGGGCGTGTGGCTGCTAGAGAGAGCAGACCTGAGCTCCCACCAAGCTTTCCTCCAGGATATCAGACACATCCAAGTCAGAGAACTTGTTCTTAAATTTTCCTTGAAATAAAACAAACAAAAGGAAAATTAACGCAATTCTTTTGGACATATTTTATACCTAGCTCTTGGAAGAAATCTGGAAGCCCTTTCATATCATATGAACATAGGTAAACAGATGATCAAGTATTTTTACTCAAAAATACACTTTCCCCCCATTCATTAAAGCCATCTGTGTGCAGATAGAAGTCAGGTATCACTAAGGGAAAGTTTGTCTCTTATGTTTAATAAAGTTTTATTCACCCTGATCTACCGAGGTCCTTGTGAGTCCGGAGTAAAAACTCATTCTGGAGCAGTCTTTCTTGTTGAACTTTCTTTTTTTCTCCTTGATTTTCCCAAGTTCAGTGCTGATAATTAGTATTGCTGTCCTTTAAAAGGAAAAAAAAAAAGTTTCTTTTATGTTGCTCCTTTAAAACTATGTGTCATCTAAGCCTAATTTTATTTTCTAAACTTTCTCTTACACGCTGCCCCCACCTTCTTGTTCTTTTTCTTTTTGTTTGGTTTTGGTTCTTGCCGTCAGAGTGAGAATTCCCGAAACGTTCTGATCTCAGTGGTGACGCATGAGGACGCATTAAGGAGCCAGGCTCTCTGCTCTGCGTGAAGGGGAGCTCCCTGCTGGCCCTCGATGTTAAAGGTGGAAATATTTGTGCCACAATCGGCACTTAGCAAAATGTATCACTATTTAGAGCCATAATCTTTTATGGACTGTTTTATTATTTATTGTAAATCTTTCTTTTTGCAGCCCTGAGCTGTTGACCCCACAGCCTGTACCATCTTAGGCCTGAAATTGTCCAGTCTCAATGACAGCATCGCCCCATTGCATCTTGCCCTTTAGATTTTTTACAGAAAACAAGAACAACCACTGGGGGCCGGGGGGGGGGGGGGGGGCGGATCACTGTCAACATCTGGTTCACTTTTATCCAGAAAAGAAACTCAAATAGATAGAAGTTTCGTAAGACATCTTTTTTAAGTAATGAAACACAGGAAAAAGAAGCAGAGCAGTTGGACTGGTCCAGTCCAAACCCACAACTGCCAGATACCACTATTGAATCCTTGTAGAATATTTAAATGAAGCTCAGTCCTCCAGGTAGCCTGTCTGTGTCCCTAGCCACACGGGAGTATGTCCTGGTAGATGGAGATTATTCAACAGAGTAAGTGACGATCCCCTCTCCCGAGAGTTATTAGTTTCAGCATTCTCTCCTACCACCTTTTTACCAAAGATATTAACTAGAAATCAGTTTCTTTTCTTTTTCACAGTTTTTCCTTTTTTTTCACTTCCTTAGCTTACCTTCTGATAGACAAATGAAATGACAAAAGTTTGGGTAGGGAGAGTCAGAGGTCCAGGGCCACATGACAGTCCCACCTGGCCCCTTGTCTGGAGTCATCTGTAACAGGTTCCCAGGTGAAGGCCTGTGCAGACGTGCCGAGTGTGCATGGCAAACTGCTTCATTTCCCTCTGGGGAAGATGCAGCTCTGGTTTATCCTGCATCAAGCACCTCCTGGAACTTCTGTCCCCGCCACCCTCTCCCAACAGTGACAGTCACTGAACAGCCTCAGCATAGCCTTCCGGGGTGCTGCGTCCACTGCAAAGCCAGGTGTCCTCTGAGAGCCAGTGTCTTCTCCACTGTCCACCCACTGCGAGGCTCAGCAGAAGAAAAAGCATGCCTGGGAGAGTGTCTCCATATTCTTCAACCTACCTTCTTAGTCCCAAGCTGCACTTCTCAGTGTCCTGTCCTCTCAGTACATGGTCAGAGTTAAGATGACCGATGGTACAGGAGAACTGATCCATTCAGCAAGCGCATGCTACAGGGCAGGCTCCCAGTTCACTTATCCATCCCTTTCGCCCTCCTGCAAAGCAGTGCTGGTCTGCACAGCTAAAAGGTTACTATAGTGCTGTGTGCACGGCCATGATGCCACCACGGACTTCATATTGGTGCTAAAGTGGCAGTTTATAAACACCTAATGGCCTCAATACCCTGCCTTTTTCAACCAGGGTTAAGAGAGTTCAGCTTGCCCTCAAAAGCAGTGGGTACAGATCGTGGGGACTGTTCAAAATTGCAAACTGGCCAGGCCCGTGGGTTGCAGAGGTTTTAGAAAATGGGGGCATATATTATTTTAGAGAGAACTAGTGACTAAAATTGTTTTCACTTGCTCTGTTTCTCAACTGCAAATGACTGCCTTCAACTTCCTAGGCTCCTACATCCTTCATCCCTCCTGCCTCTTCCTTCCTTTTGCTTTATCCATTCCAAGAAGGATCCACAGATCCATATTGTCCAAAATTCCCTCGGTATTAAGAGACCACACAAGATCTCTTGGCCAGGAAAGCCAACCTACCCTGATGCAAATCCTGGCTTAGCTCAGGGGCAAGAGCAACTACGTAACTTCTCTGTGCCTAAGTCTCTTCATCAGTAAAATAGGGGTAATAACAATGGTAGCTACCACCCCCCATTGGGTTCTTGTGAGGATTAATTTAAGTCCAACACACACATACATACACACACACACACACACAGCACTTTAAAGCAATGCTAGATACTTAGTGTTAGTTGCTACTGTTGATTGAGAACTATAACACTAAAGACCTCATTGAATGCTCACAGTGCCCCTATAATTTCTGAACCTCTTTTTTCCAAAGATGAAACTGCCGCTGGCAAGGTTATTGACTTGAGAAAGTTCACTTAGCTAAGTGGCCAATAAGAACCTCAAACTCAGTCAAATCCTTCTGATTCAAAACTGCTAGCCCACTGCGCTCCTCACCTCCCTGTACAAATGCAGAGCATGTCCATGGCATGTTGGACCTGACACTGATGCTCTGTTAACCTGTTATATAAGACCTTATGCTGCCTTGATTTCTAGAAGCTTCTTCATTCTCAGCCCCCGTAAAGGAGTGCTGCTGCGTCTGTGCATTTGTGCATTCGGAACCCTCCCTCCTGCAGGAGAAGAATTCTTTGCTATACAGGGTGAAGTGGCCTCCAGGTTAGAAAATTATTTGGAAAGTTGCTTTGCTCAGTCACTGTCTCCCTTCCAACTCAATTTCTACCAAGTAGCTCAGCAGTAACAGGGTTGGGTCCTCACATGGATGTCAATCCACCCTTTGAAAGATGCAGAGCTCACCTGTGGCCACCGCATAGCAAAACCCAGAAAGCTATCCCCTGCACGTAGCATGGCAGCCTCTTCACTCTTTCTAGGCTTGGTTTTCAACGTGCCCATCATCTTTACCTGCCTTCTCTTCTAAGCTCTCCTCTCTTCTGCAGGGGCCACTGCTGGCTTGCAGTTCCCAGGGCCTGGCGTGTCATAGGCACTCGCTGAGCAGTTACTGTAAAACCGAGGGCAGCCACTGTAACAACTGTAGTCATTACTATAAAAATGAAGCTGGTGCCATGTTTCTCAGTGGCACTGCTATTTCTAGACACCCTTTCTGGAGATGGCTCTTGGCCCTCTTGGTGTTCCCAAAGGGGAGTCGGACTACAGGTCCATGAGCTCCCCTGAACCTGCAGACTCCAGGCACTTTCTACTGCCAGAGTCACTATCGTGCAAAAGGCTGGTGCCTGACCTTCTCCCTGTGCCCCTGCAGTGTTTCCCATGTGGACTGGAAACTCAGACACCAGGGTGTCACTGTCACCTAGTGTATGAGCTTCAGAGCGAATCATGTTGGAATTGAGCAGGGTTGCACTAGGTTCAACTGGCAATCCTCCCTTCTCCTTAGAAGGTCTTGATCCTTAGCAAGATTTTTAATGGAAGGATTGAAAATTAGCCGAATCCCCCAGCACCTAACCAACTCTTCAAAATCAGAGTGGCCTTTCCTCCATTAATTTTGTAATGGCTTTAATACAAAGGGAACTTTACCCTTTTACTTAACTTCTGTGGAAAAGTTGATTCATTTATGCTCCCCTTTGGGCTATAGAGAGAACCAAGTTAAAACAATATAGTCCCCATTTATTGAGCACTCATTATTTGCCAGACACTATGCATGTACCCTCCCTAATCCTCCAGTTCCTATGTGAGATGCCCATACATTATCATTCCATTTTGTAGACAAGATGAAAGC
The DNA here is from genome assembly GCF_047511675.1 of Marmota flaviventris. Taxonomy (NCBI): domain Eukaryota; kingdom Metazoa; phylum Chordata; class Mammalia; order Rodentia; family Sciuridae; genus Marmota; species Marmota flaviventris. The sequence goes on from NC_092504.1 coordinate 123,779,816, forward strand.
TCAGAGAAGTTAAGTAATTTGTCAAATGTCACACAGCTCCTAAGTGCATGCCTACTCTCCAGTGCATGCACTTAGCCACAGTGGTTTGCTGCTTCATCTTTCAAAGTGTTTCTATAGCTTGTAATTTACAAGGTATTTGGTATAAAATTACAAATCTACCCTTTCCCTTATCCCCACCCCTAGCCTATAGCCAGTTTTTGTCATTCACTTGTTTGTTTTTGTGGCACAAGGGATTGAACTCAAGTGCACTGTACCCTTGAACCACATCCCCAGCTTTTTTTTTTTTTTTTTTTGAGACAGGGTCTCACCAAGTTGCCCAGAAAGGCCTTGCCATCCTTCTGCCTCAGCTTTCTGAGTAGCTGGGATTACAGGTGTGCACCACTATGCCCGACTAGCCAGTTCAGTTTTTTAGTCTATTTAAATTGTCATGTGTTTATGATATAAATAAAAAGCATGCCAGGCACAGTTGCATTAAATCTAGCCTAACAGTCACGTGGAAACACTATTATCCATCAATGTATGTTTTACTTTAAAAAAAAAAAGTCTTTCAATTTCATCTTAATAACCCCCTTTTGATATTCAATAATAGTGATCACAGCCTCGTGCCACGTTTTGAAAAGCCCTAGGCGTGTGCTCTCTGGCGTCCCTTTCTTCCTCCAAGTTGCGGTTTGCAGGGGGCGGATCCCTTGATGTGGCGTTTCCCCGCCTACTGGGAAGGTTCAGCCAATCAGAGGCCCTGTGGGCCTTGGGGGTGGGGCTTGAGAAGGAGCCGCGGCCCTCCCGCCGCACTTGCTTCTCGGTGGCTCTAGTTCTGGCTCCGCCTTCCCCTGAGCAGGCTCCTCGTGCCTCTGCCATTCGCCAGGTGACCCCGGTCCCAGGGCTTGGTTGACCCCCTCCTTTTGGCGCCCTAACCTCAGGGTGGGGTGGCTTTCTGCTCTTCCCGTCCCAGGGTTAGGTTACTGCCCCATGGACCTTCCACCGCCTGGACACCTGGTTCTCCGGTTCAGTTTTCTCGGGTGTACATAGGGCTTCCCGTTTTCCAGGTTGCACGCTGATGGATGGTGCCGTATTCTCACTTGGGATTGCCATACTTTTTTATTTATTTATTTATTTTTTACTGTTTATTTTAGAGGGATGGAAGGTGGACCCCATGACTGGGTTAGAACCCCTTCATTAACAGCATCCAAACCTTTGCCTTCGCTGTGGCTGTGGTACGAGGGGAAAGCCCTGGCTGGAGTCTGGTGGTCCTGCTTCTGAGTCTAGCTGGTGCAGTAGGGGCTCAGGGTTGCTCCGCTGCTCTCAGGGTTCACTCCTGCAGCCTAAACCCAGTTCCTGGTTATGGTTGCAGATGCAGTTTCTGGGGCGACCAGAATCCCTCAGGGTCAGATGACAGATTTTGGGTGAACCAGGACTGGCAATTCCATCTCCACAACGGAGGAAAAAGAAAGAAAGAAAGAAAAAAAAAAAAAAAAAAAAAACAGATAAGGTCTTTCTGATTCTGACCCAGGCAGTTGGTCTTTATTTGGGCAAACCATACTGAGAAAGCATTGAGCAAGAGTAAAATGACCACTCGGTTGCCCCCTCAATGGGTTCAACAGTGTTTCAAAGGTGATGATTAATCTGTGCATCCTAAATATAAAGCCAGTAGGCAGAATGGACAGATGGCACTTGTCTTTCGCTGTCTTTAATACAATATCATCATCTTTGAGCATTATTTAAAACAACACCTTGTGCAGTATTTTGTGTGTATGTGTATATATTCGGGTCCAGATGCTCTGGGTGTCTTAAATAACTTTAATTTACTGAAATAACCTTAATTTACTAAACCTCACTCCTCCTCCCCTACCCCCAGCCCTTTCTTTTCAGAAGACACATTTAGACAATCACCATTCACCTCCAATTCAAAAGATCTGCTGCCCAGTGAGTCTGTGCTTCACGGAAGAATATCCGCTCCAGGTATGGAACCAGAATTGACTTTGTTCTTCTATTGGTTGCTTAAGAACAGCTTTTCTGAAATGTGTGGATTTTCAGATATTTGAGCTAATGTGTTCTAGTTGTTTCCATGAAGGGAAGTTTTTGAAATGAACATGAAACACCATTTAAACAGCCACAAATATTTATTAAAACAAGATGTGGGCAGTGATGACCTATTCATCTTTGCTTTAAGAGGTGATTGTTCTTACTTGTTGGTATTTTGTCCATACAGTGAATTTCTTTTTCTTTAAAATAGTAAAGTACAAACTGAAAATAATTTGTCTTACATGCTGTCAGCATGTCGGGCAAGCAGCAAAATAGGGAAGGACTGTGCTAAGAACATAAGTCCCCACTCTGGCTAGTCGTGACCCTGGCAGGGTGTGGGCTGCTACCGAGACTACTTTGGTTTCCATAGAAGCAACATAGCTGATCAAGAAAATCTTCACCACCCAGATTGCATCTCTCTTCCAAGACATGTATCTACATGTATCCATCCAAAGCTCTTGTTTGCTTTTTCAGCCATCGGTATGCATTTCTTACCCATTCTTCCTCTCTCATTTCTCCTTTCCAGAGTTTAAAAAAAAAAAAAAAAGAGTGGCAAAGAGTGGCACTGTCCTTTTATCTGCAGCATGGCCACCCCTTAGGGCTCATGTGTGTGCTCTCGGGGTTATTATGAAATGAGAACATGGGAGACCATTCACTGGAGTCCGCACCCCCTCCCCACTTCTCACCCCAGTCTCATCACCAGCCTAGTAGCTGGGAACTTCCCAGCTGTCGCTCCATCCAGCTGCTGACAGAATCTCAGAAGCATTGGCGAAGGGTGGAAGAGGATCCTTGTCCAGGAGAACAGAGTGGGAGACCAAGGATATGTGGGTTAGGAAGAGCTCACCGTGGGGTTGTTGGCTCCAGTGATCCCTCAAGATAAAATTCAGGTGTTTTCCATCTCCCCAAGGAGGCCCATATCATAGGGCACTGGAGGATTGATTGATTAATTTGCAGTGTGCAGAGTCAGGTAACTTATATCTTCTAAAATGTAGGCTTGGGGTACCACAGGTCAGTGGAAATGTTTGGACACACATTGAGGTGTTGTCATGGGGGATCCATCTCTTCTCATCTGCATGCATCTAGCCAGGTCCAGGTACCTGCATGTTCTTTAGGCCTGACAGGCACAACTTTTCAGTTCAACCCCCAGAAATAACATGCTTACACAAGAGCACATTACATAATAATAGCTAGTTCCAGAGGTGGAAAGAAATTCCACTTAGTTTATGTCTTCCTTCGCAAACAGGGCTCTTAGAACTACTGTTTACTTCCCACAGTGTCATTTTGAATAGCCATCTCCCTGGTCCCAAAATTATTGCCCTGCTGTTAAGTTGATGGATTGTGACTTTCTAATGTCAAAATAACTGCCTAGGAATTGCCTGTTAGAGTGCTGTGACCCATTCGGCCTGCATCCCATGATGTATGTATGAGCCCAAGCCCTGCGTCACTTGCGTAGTGTTTGGCTTGGCTGTGTTTAAAGAAGGGCTTATTGGTCAAGTTCAGAAGAGTGATACTAGTATATGTTTAACTGTGTGTGGAGGTTTTTCGGGTTTTTTTTTTTTTTCCTGTGGAGCACTTTATAGACTTAGGTTACACATTAGATAAATTCACACTTAAATGTTTAACTCTTATTTGGCTGGGGGTGGGAAGGGAGGAGGTCAGCCTAACTGGGATTTTTAAAAATGTAAATCCACCCTACTAAGGATAATCTATCCTTCTCGAGCAAAGCCTTCTTTAGGCAGAAGACAACCAAAATGATTACTACACATCTACATTTTGCTAAAATAAGCAACTCAATGGGGACTTTTGTTTCCTAATAGCAAGGTGAAAATGCTTTAGAAATAGAGCTGGAATTGGAAAGTTTGTAAATGCTAGGGCAGCGTTATGATCATGAAATTCTCATAATCTGAACACAGTCTGGTAAGGAAAGCCTCAGTAATTTGGTCTAACTGTGGAGAAGACCAGTTTGAATTAACCAAAATCTGCAATATGGAGACTTTTAAAGAAAAACGTATTATTTAAAGTCTGGACAGTATAAAATGGCCATGGTAAACCTACTACAGCTCCTTAATCCTGTAACACAATTCTGAAGTGAAAAAAATTTAAAAAAAACTTTTTGAATAAACTATTCTGTGACCAAACAGAATGGAAAGCTATTTATATATTACAACAAGGGAGAAATTCATATGTTTTGTTGGAAAAATATCAACATCCTTGATGAATGCTGCTCCAGTACTGTTTGGATGCTACCTAAAATACGTTGGATGTACTGTATCATCATCTTGAAATCAGAGAAACTGTGAATCCCAAAATACATCTGGCCCTGAGGGGTCTCAGGTAGATATTGTGGACCTACAGTTATCCAGTACTCTGCTAAATCCAATGCTGGGAACAGGGAACTTGAAGCCACAGAGTTGAGAATCTCAAAGTCCTGGGGTAAAAGAGTCAGGAATATTTACAGAAAAATTTGGAAGACCATTGGAGCAGCAGATGGCTGAATGTTGGAGGGTGTGGTAAGAGGGGCCCAGGGAGAGTCTTCTAGTCCTAGGGTAGCATCATCAGTGAGGGCTGGGCTACAGAGGAGGAGGAGGGGGACAGGAAGTGGACAGGCCAAGTCCACTGGTTTAGGAGACTGCTCAGCTTTGCCGTAAGAGGGGTGAATCGGGGCATGACAGTAGCTGTGCAGAAATGAAGAAGCCAGAAAGAAGACCACCAGGTAGATAATTTGTTGTTAGTATATAAATGAAAGCCATGGGATCCTTAGAAATCTTCTCCCAGCTAGTTTAAACATTGCCATTAAAATATTATTTCTACTCTTTATTTACTTAGCAAACCTCTTCTTTCTACAGAAAATGCAAAGATAAATGTCAGCCCAGAGAATGATCTTAGGTTCCCAATTGGTAGAGACCATAAGTAATGAGGCTTACTGAGCCTGTGCCAGGCTTAGAAATCCCCGGCAAATGCTGCAAACACGCAGCATTATTTCAACAATGTATCTTGGATAGCGGTGTATACTGCTGTAGTCTGGATTTGAAATGTACCCCCCTTCCCCAGAGGCTCATGTGTTAAAGGCTTGCTCCTCAGCATGGCACTGTTGTGTGTGGGGGGGTGCCTTTAAGAGGTGGGGCCTAGTGGAAAGAAGTTAGATCATTGGGAACTTGCTCTTAAAGAGAATATTGGGATCCCTCTTTCTGTCTCTCTCTCTTTCCCTACCTCCCCCCCCCCCTTCCTGGCAACCATGAGGTGAACAGGCCCTCTGCCATGATGTACTGTACTGTCTCAGGCCCAAAGCAATGGGGCCCAGTGACAGGGACCAAAGCCTCTGAAACTGTGAGCTTTTCCTAGCAATGGAAGGCTGACTAACCTGCTCATGGGATGAAATTCTCTTCCAGGTACCTTCCAAGTAAAGCCAGGGGGCAGGCAAGCAGAAGAGGTACCAAAGGGGAGAATCATTTCAGGTGGAAGAAGTCTGAGCCTGAGGGGTCCCTGGTAGAGTCAGGTTTTGGGACCGGGTTTCAGCCTGATGGAGAAAGAGGGATGCAGCCAGAGGAAGAGCAGAGTAGGATAAGGGTGGTAGAACCATGCACTGTGAAGAAATCCAGAATAGCACAGTTAGCTAGGCATTTGCCTTCGGCAGATGGTATCCCAAACTCACAGCTGCCACCGAAGCTGAGAAACAGAATGAACACAGAGCCTCACGGTGTCCTGGTCACGGTTGCTGCCAGTATTTCTAGACTGACTTTCCCAAGAGCCACAGAATGGTCAGGAGCCCAGACCTAACATGGTCACTTATCTTAGTGGTGATATCAGGAGTCCGAGTGTGTGTGTGTGTGTTTTGCTGAGGATGGAACTCAGGGCCTCGAACATCCTAGGCAAGCGCTCTACCACTGAGCTACACTACCAACCCCCAAATCCTTATTAAACTGACAAGGTAACAACCACTGTCACCTCCTGCTAGAGAGATGAAGGGACAAAACACCCTTCATGCCATGAATGGATTACTGAGTGCACCCTGGGCGGTGGTGTTGCTGGTGGCAATTTTGCAAAGGAAATAACAGCTTTCCTGTTGTCAGTGAGAGAAATTACTGACTGTGTATAATTTAATGTACTTTGTTTAATATATAGTGGTCTCACTTGTACAAGATTTACCTTAATAGAAGAAAGCTTCTGAAGTCGGGTGTTTTTCAGGGCACCTGGGGCTGTCCTGTATTAAAAATAGACCCATTAGAGTTGCCTCTACAGCTATGTATGTTTTGCCATTACCTTTGAATAAAGAAGGGTTATTAAGATAACCATATAAGAGCACGTTTCCTTATGGCTTCTTGAAGCTTCAGTTCTGCATTATTATGATTTTGAAGTCACAGTATGTTTGCTCTGTATTAAGCCAAAAAACAAAAATACAACCAGAGTGGGTGTGAAGGGAAAAGTGGGTCTCCATGGGATTCTTTCATGGTGTTGGGAGCCACTGGTGCTTCTGTTTGTTATTTCAGATGGAGCCTGAAGTTTAGATGATGGGAAACAAATCAGCAATTATATTTGTAAATCTATACCCCCATTCTTTTCTAACTTGCCTTAAAAAAATCTTTTTGTTATTATTTATATCCTACTACTAATAATAAAAACATTAGCACCCCTTCAAAAACAAGCTTATTTGGGTAGGCAGAGGGGAAACGGGGTTCCTTTCAGGATTAGGTGTGCCATATCGGGATTTGATGTTAAATCAAAAAACGAGTTTAGAATTGTCTGCCTTGTTCCCAGGCTGATTCATGATCCATTTTCCTCTCTCTGCTCTGCCCATCGATCTAATCCAAGTAGCACCATGTCATATACTTTTCTGAAATCTAAATAAATGATGCTTTGCATTTTAGTACCACCTGCAAGAACCCTCAGCCTGCTGTGGCCAAATAGAAAAGACCTTTTTAAGACAGTTGGCTTGAAAGATAAGTCTTAATGTGCATGTGTCACTTTCCTGCATATTGAGACTTCCCAGCACCAAGAGACAGAGACAGACACAGAGATACAAAACCATCCCAGATTTCAGCACAGTGTTCTCTTCAATCCTTTCTCAAATACAGCAGATTCTTTTTAAATTCGGACTGAGTCGTGGGTAAACAATAGAACATCGGGTGCTGGTGTGTATCTTTTCACTTCCATTCCTTTTGGATGACACAGATTCATTCTGTGTCGGCCATCAAGGATCTACTGAGTTGTCAGGCTCAGGACCCTGTTATCGCATTTACTTCTGGAAACAACTCAATGAGACATGGGAATTATCCAGTTTACAGATGACTAAATGGAGACTCGGATGATTTAATAACTTGTTCCAAGTCATCGAGTTGGCAAGTGGCAGCTCAGGAATTCAAGCCCAGGAGTGCACAGTGCATTTTCTCTCTCTCTCTGCCCCACTGTGCCGCCTACTAAGCCAGATGATGTGTCACCAGCCAGTGAACAGAAGGGCACCCGCCCTGGCATTTACCCACATGCATCCATAGCACCTGGCATTTTAATGACTAGGGATGGCCTGCCTTCCTTAAGTCAGGAAGAGAAAGTAGTCTTTAAGTAAGATATTTGGAAGAATTTACATGATAAGTATTTACTGTTTCTTACTATATTCTGATTCCATTTCTGTCTTTTCTCTCTTCCTTTAATGCCTTGTAATGTCATAATTGCTTGAAATATTTCTCTCACTTTGAACTTTAGTAGATTTTTTTTTTTTCTGTGATGGGGCTTGAACCCAGTGGCACTTTACCACTAAGTTACATCCCCAGCCCTTTTTCTTTTTTATGTAGAGACAGGGTTTCACAAAGTTGCTCAGGCTGGCCTCAAGTTTATGATCCTCCTACCTCGGCCTCCTGAGTTGATGGGATTATAGGTGTGTGCCTGCCATGCACCTGGCAAGACCTCCAGAGATTTTAATGCTTCACCTGATTCATAAAAATGGATTTTACAAAGTTGCATTATAATATCTGATTAAATAAATAAAATGCAACATGCAGAACTCATTGGTGATTTGGTCATCAATGCAGAAGAGAAAATTCTAGACTGGGATTTGGAGAATGTGGGTTTAGTCCTAACCCGCTTTCCAGTAGAAGGGGATTAGGTCTCCAAGCTCCTTCCACATCCCCTCTATTTCAAGAGCCCTGCCATCTGCCATGGCAGGATAACTTCATCTCCACTTTCCTTTTGGTCTTTTTAGGGCCCTTTTTAGGGGAAAATCAGAGTCTAATTTAGGGGATTCACTCCTAACCTTCTGCTGCCTGCTCTGAGAGCTAGGGAAAGGACAAGTCCCCTTAAGTCTTCCTCCAGAGACACAGTGTTGGGCAGGGGTAGTGGCTGGGAGCAGCACAGGCGTGGCTTCTAGGTAGCCACATGTTCCGTTTCTTTTTCTGGCTGCCGACGACATGTATAGATAATTTTTTTGGAGATTCATTGAGCTGGGTACTTAATGACACTATTTCTGCATTTGTCAAGGCCACTCGGCTTATTTACAAATAAGTGTGTCTAGATGGCCTAGTGCTTACCTCCTGACCATGATAGGGTGCACAAGAGCTTCCGACCACAGATTTCAGTTATACAACCTGCAGTTTGCAGGAGAATTTCTATTTGTGGCACAGGCAGGTGGCCCTGAACTGAGGACACCCAGGTGGGTATATCCACTTTCTGTTGTGTTTCAAATCTGAAAACTCTTCCACACTGCCTATAGGCTTCCTTAAGATATCATCTGTGCAGTTGTTGGCTAGAGAGAACGTTTTACAGTTATGGCTTTTCCTGATGCAGGTAATATTATTTGGGGTTAAAAATCGTGTGTTCCAAGTATTTCCATCTGTGCCTCACCAAAGGGCTTTGTCTTAGTGTAGATATTTTCCAAAGTAAAGTAGTTGACTTCATTGAGCTCTGTTTGTAGAGAAAGGTCTTTCAAAAGGTACTGTCACCTTTGTGTCTGAGTTAGCCCTTCTCAAAACTTTAACTAATTAAAGTATTTAAATTGTTGGTATGTACCGGTTATTGTAAAAGCTGGTAACCTTTACAAAAGAGAAATTAGTATCCATTTTAGATGCCTCACCTGGGGTATCTAGAAAAACCCAAAAAGATAGAGGGGGAAAAAGAAGTGATTATTTGGGAAGCCCTTTGACCCCTGCCCATCAGGCACTTGAGTTGAGTCACTTGATATCAAAAACAGGCATCAACGCTCTTGTATAGGTATTTGGTACAAAATGGTCCAAAAGCCCTTTTAAAAATCCAGTTTGAGGACTATATTTCCCAGGCCAGGTGACCCCCAGGGCTGTGGCCACCTTGGCTTGATCTCGTATCTTCCTCTGAACAGAGCAAATATGTAGATGCTCGCATAATATATTCCAAATGCTGTTTATTGGGCCTCAGCAGTGCCTATGGTTGTGTTTTTACTTTTGCAAGAATATTTAGACACCTTGAGAATGAGTCGTGCTATAAAAGGCCAAATTCCTGTGTATGTGTAACGGATGATGGAGAGTATTTGTTTGAAAATTGCAATGGATTGACCCTGGCTTCAGTTTGGGATTGGCTTAATTCAATCCACAAGGCCTTTTCTCTACATGCACTATGTTCTTCCATTCCTTTGCTATCAAAAATACATATTCTCATTTCATGCAATTTCTTCTTTGTGTCATTTCTTCTCAGGGCAGCGACTGCCCTCTGGTAACCAGGGTAGAGGAAAAAAAAAACCAGAAAAGTCATTCCATTCACAAACTGGTCTATCTATTTTCATTCAGACGAATCCATTCTGTATTCCCATATGTAGGCCAGACGGGTGCCCCTCTGTGAGAAAGAAAGATACCCCTACATCACACCACGGTCCTTTTTGGATAGAGAGCTAAAGAAATGACGGTCCTCGTTCTCCCTCATTTAGTGAGTGTCCCTTAGCAATACTTAGCTTTTCTGAGTTGATCATTCAGAAATCAAAGACCTTAACCAAAAGAGCCCGAGGGCGGTCATTCTTTGTACTTGTGTAATATCGGGCTCCACTCGCCGTCCCCAGGTGTTCTGCTGAGACCCCTCACACAGAGGTCCCTGGAGCTCCTTTGAAGTCAGCAGGTCCCCCGCCGAACTCATCATTTCTCCAACCTGTCACTCTCCACAGACCTCCTCCCCAAAAGGAACTCTCGAATGAATGCAGACCTTCCCCTTCCGTTTTTCTCAGTTGATAACGTCCTCATTACCCACCACAGCTAACCCTAAGTTCACACTCCATTTGTCTGGTCTCCCCCAGACGCAGACTGTGAGACGAAGACTGGAGAGCACTTAGGTTTCTTAGGAAGTGAGACCAGGAAGCACTGACAAGGCCTCGGGACACGGGCCAGGGAAACAAGACGGTCCATCAAGTGGACATTAGGCAACAGTTTACCAGCATGATGACCGGAGGTGAATTTCCTAGTGCTGTAGTTTGGATCTTGAATGTTTCCAAAGGCCCATGAATGAAGGCTCGGTCACCAGCCTGTGGGGCTGTTAGGAGGTGAACCTTTATGAGGAGAACCTTTAGTGGGAGAAATTTAGGTCATTAGGGACAGGCCCTGTGTTTCTCCCTTTGCTTCCGGCCACCATGATGTCATGGCTTCCTCTGCCATGCACTCCCACCATGGTGTACTGCCTTAGCACAGGTCCAAAGGCAGTGGAGCCAAGTGACCATGAACTGAAATAAACCTTTTCTCCTTGAAAGTTGATTTTCTCTAGTATTTTGTCATAGTGACAGAAAGCTGACGAGGGAACTATGGGTAGGGTAGGAATGTAGGATACGCACTTGGGAGTTTCCTACCTGACAGATGAGAGGGCTGGGATATTTATACAGTCACTGGTTAAAGCTACTCCCAAGAGAGTGAATTCCCCCACAGCCTGCTCTGCCACACAGGCTAAGTCTTCAATAGCCCTTGGAAAATCTATGTAGGTGTTAGGAGTGGGAAGTGAGGTATGGAGGCATGAAGGCAAGGAAGTAACTGGAGAGGGCTGTCAGGGCTATTGTGCCACCATCTTTTGTCATTACCTCTTCTTTGCCCTCCACTTCCATGCCATGACCACGGCCTCCTACATTGATGTGTCTCCTAGATCTTTCTGAGTGTGTTCTTTTCATCCAGTCCCACTGCCAACACTTTTATTCAAGTCTCCATCTCTGGTTCTCATTGTAACAACCGCCCCTGGCTGTTCTCCCTGTCCCAGTGTCAACCCCTCTGATCCCTTCTCTCCATCCTGCAACCAGACTCTTCTTTCCAGAAGGCAGGTCTCATGGTGTCATCCCTGGTGCCTTCCCGTGTCTCCACGATAAGCTCTGGTCTTTGCATGCACATGCACCTTGTCCCCAAATGCAACTTTTTTAAAAAAAATCAGTAGTCTCTGCTTTCTTTGGAAGCCATTTTCTAGAATCCCAGAACTGTAGCAGGTGGCACTTCCTCTATGTCCTTAGGTATTTGCAGTTTCTTGTTTTCTCCTCAGCCTTCTGGCTTAGGTACAAGCTTTTTGTTGAGCATAAACTTTCTTGTTGGCCATTATCTCAGAAGCTTGCCCCCCAAATAGTTGCTCAACAAATCTCGGGTGAAAGAAAGTATGTTGTTGAAAGACCGTGTTGCTTGTAGAACTGTAGTCATCTTAAATGTTTTAAAGAGATTTCATGAGACTTCAATTATAACACACATCTGTCTCTTGCTGCAAACCAAAAGGGATCCCTTTACAAATACAGCTGGTCCCACTGTCACCAAGTGACCCCTCTTACCATAAGATGTTCTACTGTGGCAGGAGAGAGACTGCAGGCTACCGTGTGTCCACTTTTTCAACTTAGATTCAGCACTATTCTGTCAACCCCCAAAGGAGCAGGAGCGATGAGGTACAAGAAGACTTTAGGGGTGTGATGTGAAACCAAGGCACCAACCTGTAGTCCCAGCTACTTGGGAGGCTGAGGCAGGAGGATCACTTGAGCGTAGGAATTCAGAACCAGCCTGGGTAACAAAGAGAGACCTTGTCTCAAAACGAAACAAAACCAAATTTAATGTGAAAACCCAATGCTGATAAAAATCTAGCACTGATTTTGAGGTAATCAAGTAGTAATAAATTTCCAGTCATAAAATTCCCTGTCATTGAGTTATATGTTGAAGTTTGGGATTAATTAGAGTTATTATTTTTTATTTTTTTAATTGTTGATAGATCTTTATTTTATTTATTTGTTTATATGTGGTGCTGAGGATCAAACCCAGTGTCTCACATATGCCAGGCAAGTGTGCTACCCATGAGCCCCAGCCCAAGACCCAAATTAGAATTATATCATGTAAAATTTTTTTTCCATCTTTGATCTAACAAGTGTTTTTCAAGAACACTGTTATTAAAGGAGTTGTGGGGGGGGGGGTTGTTGTTGTTTTGTTTTTTTTGTTTTTTGAGGTACTTGGAACTGACCCAGAGGCTCTCAAGCTCTGCAGCCCTTTGTATTTTTTTATTTTGAGCCAGGGTCTTGCTAAGTTACCCAGGGTGGCCTTGAACTTGTGATCCTCCTGCCTCAGTCAACCCAGCAGCTGGGATCAAGAGTGTGTACCACCGCGCCCAGAAAAATAAGCTTCTATTTTTAATGGAAATTATGTAATTGAAAGACAGTTTTATATTTTGACCAAATAGTGCAGCAGTTCACATAGGAGTCTCCCCATCGACATAGTGGAAACCACATGAGAGAGATCTGAATGTCTGGGATACTGCAGCCACTCATGAGATGGGAATATGTTTTTTTTTTCTTTCAAGTTATTAAAAAAAAAAAAAGTATGCATGACACTTTCCTCTTGCTTGGGAAATACATCCCGCATGTTGTGTTCTGGCACTTTCCCAGTTGTCCCTGACACACGAAGAGAGAAACAGTTTTCTCCAGCCGCTAGGCTGCCCGCCTCCCTAGTCTGGAAATGAGTGCAGAGGGGGCTAGGGAGGCCAGGGCCACCTGCACAGCCCTTCCTGCCCGTGGCTGCCTACCCTCAAATGCCTCTTCATTCTATCCTATCCCAATCTTCTCCTCCCTGAAAGCCATTTGGGGCTTCCATAAGGGAAGAATTATGTTAAATACTCTAACTTCTGTTAAATCCTGAGCGGAATGCGTTCTCTAAGTTACAGAGCAGTAAACGCTCTGTGTGACTTTGTGAACTGGTTGATGTGCCATGCTGTTAGTTCAACCTGTAAATTGACTTGAGCAAATACTTCTAAAGTAGGTGCTTTGCAGCGTAAAGACCTGAAGACAAACTGAATAAGTGGGTAAGGGACTGGTGAAATAAAGCATGCAGCATTCGATGGGAAAGCCCATAGTCATTGAAAAAGGAATGAAGAGGATAGGTAAGAACTCATTTGAAAAGATGTCTAAGACATAGAAAAAAATGGCTGCAGACAATAGGTGTGTGACATGATGACATGATCCCATTGTATTTAAAGAGGCAGTACCTTTTATGCACACGCAACATGCTTGTACATGCACAGATCATCTCTTGACCGATAACCTGACGGTGAGCTCCACTGAAGAACAGAAGGCAGAAGGGTGTAAATGAGAGATGTCCTTTGTTTTCAGTTTACGCTTTTATGTTTTCCGGTAATTCACATTACTTTTGTAATTTTTAAAGGTTAAGAAGAGTAAAATGGAAAACCCCCTCGTGTTCAAATCGTTTTTTTTTTTTTTTTTTTTTTTTTTTGGAGAATATTTCTGGCATTTAGAGAGATAATCTGGAGCCATAATGAACAATATATAAAGTGAACTACTCAAAAATATAGAGAAAGCAGTAATTCTTAGCTTTTTTCCTTCAGTGAGCTCCCCTAATTAAAAGCCAAAGTTACATGAGTTTTGCTTAGAGTTCATGAGAATATAAATCAGGTTACACATCCCAATGAATTTGTAAAAATGTGAGCACAAGGGAAAAAGGATCAGAAAGGAGAAAATGTAGAAATGTTGACTTCACTCAGTTTAGTTTCAAGTGCTTGTTACTTAGATTTTATGGACTTTCATTTTATAATAATCATATGTTACTTTTATAATCAGAAAATGTCAATAAGTTCTTTCAATTCTGAACAAAGGAGTAACTGTCTTGGATATTCTCATGCTAAATGCCTGACACCAAATCCCTCGGACATTTCTGTCTTCCAACTCTGCCTGCAGCTTGGGACCAGGTCAACTTGGGCAGAACCATATTTAAATATGACAGAAGAAATACAGTAGACCTAGAAAGCAGCAAAAGTGAATGGAGGTGTTTTGAGCCAGAAGAGATGACAGTGTTGGGGCCGGCTGCAATGGCACATGCCTGACATTCCAGTGGCTTGGAAGGCTGAGGCAGGAGGATTGCAAGTTCAAAGCCAGCCTCAGCAACTTAGCAAGACCCTGTCTCTAAGTAAAATATAAAAAAGGTCTGTGGATGTGGCTCAGTGGTTAAGCACCCCTGGATTCAATCCCTAGTCAGAGAGAGAGAGAGAGAGAGAGAGAGAGATGACAGTGTTGGAGATAAAAACTCAAGGGGATCATCTTTGGAACACAGAATGGATCCTAAGATATCAAAGTACTTGTGACTTAGGAGTGCTGTTCTGATGGCCTGTGTGTTGGCGCCTGTCCAGCTCATGATCTTTTCCGCTTAAGACGTGCAGGCTCTGGTACCTTTTCCCACCGGGGGCTTTCCAGTCACAATGACTCATCCAGCTGCAGAGTCTGTATCCAGCGATGACTCACTGCCATCAGCCACTTCTTTTTTAACTTCAATGGAATTAGGCTGGGGGTCTTTCAGTTGAAAGATTCATGAATGGGTGGGTCCCAGCAAAGAGGCAAGGGACGGTGAGGTTATCTGTGAAGTCAGCTGTAGGATGGGAATGGGAAGGAGGCCAGGAAACGGGATAATTAGAGAGTGGGAGAGCTCCGAGATGGAATGATTTACAAAAAAAAAAAAAAGATCTAAGTTCAAACCCTGGCTGCCGGTCTCCACAGCATGGAGGCAGGAATCGATTGGTGACGTGGATTTTAGGTAACCATTTTGTGGCAAGATGACTCAGGCCAATTATTTTTTGCTCGCTAATTCTGCGTGTACTCTATAGGCAGTTGCCAGGAAAAAAAAACAGAGGAAAAGTTTTGTGGGGAGAGGGGAGGACGAGCAAAAAGAAGAAAAAGAAAAAAGAAATGTGTACCCTTACAAATGCTTTTAACGTGTAGGCATGCTTTCGGTATGTGAGAGTTATTTTGGACACTATTTTTGGTCAAATTGTTTTTCATTTTTATGAAAAATGTTAATTTTTAAAGCACTTCGGTCTATCTCCCAACTGTTACTTTTATCACTCGAAAATGTGGTATTTTAAAAATACCATCACTGGTGTCATACTAAGACTTGCTTTGGATTACACGCCTTTCATAGTAATTAATTTTTTTTTTTTTTTTGAGAAAAGACATTTAGACATGAAAAAGAAAAATGAAGGTTCACCAACATGTTCCTAGCAGTTGTCTTTGTGTGATGATGTGAATTTTGGTTGTGGGTTTTTTTGTTTTGTTTTGGTTTTTTGTTTGGTTTGGTTTTCTTCACTTTTCTTTTTTTTTCTTCTATAATGAGCATGAAACAATTTTTATAAAGAAAAATTGAACTTTTTTAGAGGGAGTAAGATGTCAGGGAATGGAACAAACAAGATTAATGATGTTTTGAATTATAGGTCATAAATACCATAACAATTATGGTCACATTCAGGATGGGTCTTTGTTGGAGGCTCTGAACATCTTGTGTAACAGTGAACACATTTTGGTAGTAATTTCAGAAATTTTAAGGCTATGCATGATCTAAGTTGTTAACAAAGAGCTTTGAAATCCTCATGAAATATAAATATGACCAAAGTCACTTGTCACTTAATAGCTCCTTTCAGTTTGGGGATTTACTAAACTCAGGCAAGGAATGATTGATGTTTGATGGTCGCTTCTTTTTAACCTTATGCAGAAAATTAATTAATTAAATTTATCTCAGGGCACCAGCTACCATAAAGGAACTGCACAGTTATATCAAGAAGCATAGCAAATGTTCAGATTTCTGTTGCATCTATTTCATTTCCTAGCGTGAGAGGTCGCTTAGTGAAGGCATCACAGAGGCTGCAGACGGGTTCATTGACTTTCCCCGGGGATTATTGTTGTTCTTCTCCATCAGTGACAAAGGATATGGAGATGTTATGGAATTGGGATTAAATATGGAAGGCTCTGAGTATCTTTAAGTATTTGGTGAGCGGTGTGAGAGGCTTGTATGTACCACTGAGTGGAAAGATGGCCACTCATTGCACACATACTTCTTGACCTGCTATTATGTGCCAGGTTCTTTTTAGGTCCTAAGAAACAGCAGTGAACATTCAAAAGGCCCTGTCTTTATGAGGTTTACACCCTAGAGGGGGCGCAGACAATAAACATGTATTATATAAATATATATCTGTGATATACTGACCTTGTTCTTAGTCCATTTTCTGTTGCTGTAACAAAACACTTGAGAATGGGTAATGTATAAAGAGTAGAAATTTATTTGGCTCACAGTTCTGGAGGCTAGAGCATGGCACCAGCATCTGCTTGGCATCTGCCAAGGCTCTTCTTGATGGATCATAACGTGCCAGGGGGCAGCACATGGTGAGATGGGTGGAGCATTCAGTGTGGCTCTCTTTTCCTCTTCTTCTAAAGCCACTAATGCCATTAGGGGAGCCCCACCCTCATGACATCATTTAATTCTAATTACCTCCCAAAGGCCCTACATTCATATATGAATGAATTTGGGGATTAAGTTTCCAACAAATGAACTTTCAGGGGACACAGTCATCCCATAGCAAACATCATGGAAGGAAAAAAAAAAAAAGCAATGTAGAAGAGGGGGTTTGTGAAGGGGCCAAGGTGGGTGGTCAGTGAGACCCCCCAGGAAGGTGCAGTTCAAGCAGCTGCCGAAAGCTGGTGTGGGAGCAAGACCAGGGAAGAGTGCTCTGGTGAAGAGGGCGGCCCGTCACCCAGGGGCCCTGAGGTGGGGTGAGCCTCCAAATACTTCTCTCATCTTATTTTCCTTATTATTAGGTTATAAAAGAGGGATTCTGTTTTATTATGTTTGGTTGAAATTCTGTATTTTTTTTTTCTTAATCAGTTAAAAATGACTAGTTATTTACTTGTAGAAAAAAAGACTACAAAACTCATTCTAATAACAACAACAACAAAAAAGGCCCCGAAAGTTGTAGAACTTGGAATCAGAATGTTTTTTCAAAATGACAAATTCATTATCTAGAATTTCTTCTAGAGAAGGGAATGCCTTCATTAGAAAGATGAATTTAGCTTCACACAAGAATCGCTCCAGCATTATTTATAAAGAGCTATGTCAGAGAACCATGAATTCACCAATAAAACTGCAAATTACTCTAACAGATGCTTACAAAACGTGCCTAGAGGCTATTGTGCATGTGGGTCTTGCCAGTACTGCCACTGAAGAGGGGATTTATAGTCCTAAAACCACTAATGATGGCATTTTCTAAATGTTATACCAAATTATATTGTGTAAGACAACAACATCCATTATTTACAATGGAATTCTTAAATATTTGTTATGTGCATCCAGTACTGACAGTCCGAAGGACCCGTTTATGCTAGTACAAAATACACATTTTGGAAGGAAGCCTTTGCCTTTTCTTCACTCCTGGAAGTAGTACCTAATATGGAGCTTCTTTGCCTCCCCTACTCAGAAAAAGCCCCTAAGTACAAAACTATTCAAAGCCTGGTTACTAAGGAGATGATCCCCACCCCCAGAGGGCCCAGTTCAAGACAGCCTCACAGCCACAGATCCCCCTTCCCACCCACCTCTCATCATCTTCAGATGCTGAAATACCCTTAAAAATATTTTAGTAGTCATCCCTGATATCTGAGGAAATGTAGATTCTCCATCGACTTTTCAAGACTTGCCTTACGTAAATCCTTGGAGCTCAATGCTGGAAATGTGTCATAGTCCCTGGAAGGGAGGAGCTGATGATCTTGTCTAGACCGGTCTCTGTGCCCTTCTTCAGCCATGCAGGGGCTGTTTGCTGGGACAGGGAATGAGATGGGAAGTGTGCACTAGTGTGTTCCTCTCTGGGAAGCTGAGCCAGAGAGTGAGTCTGAGTTAGTTCCCTCCGGCGTGGTGCAAGCTTCAAAACTCAGAATGCCTTGTCGAGGGCAGAGGGTCGTGAACAGAGGAACAACCTTTAAAAGTGGTCCAGTTACATCCATTTTCACTACTGTGTGTGCACACGCATGTGTACGTGTGCCCACTCGTGTCCTTTTGGCAGGTGGGAACACCCCCGTCAGAATCTCCAAGAGGATTTTGCTGTTTTAAATAGAAATTTCCATTGAAGAGACATCAGAGTTTAAAAAGAAGAAAACTCTTGGTTGGCTGAAACGAACAGATTGCTACCCAGCAGTGGTGGCCCCTCTTCAAGGTTGCACAAGCACAGAGTCGAACAAGTTACGACCAAAAAGAAATGAAGCTAGAGAAAACTGCATCTGTTTGGAGAAACTCAATTTGTTTTGTTGTGCATAAATAAACCCGACCAGGATATGCGTGCCCAGCTCGCTGTGAATGCATTTAAGTCATTTTCATTTGATTGGGGAACTGGGGTAAACTTGCAGACAGACCTTTGGGAAATCACTGCCGGCTCATGCTACATGACATTCCTGGCTCTGTTAAGTTCCTAGCGTCTTGGGGAGTCCTGTACAGTGATTTGCGAGGAATCCTTTGATCATTTGAAAAACCTCCTCTCTGCTTAGAGGGAAGGTAGAAGAGGTGTCTGGTTGGACTGTGCGCTTGACGTTCTCACGATGACCACATCAGCTCTGTACCTCCCACGCTGGGTCCCCGTCACCTTCTAAATCATTTCGCAAACAGCTGGATTCCAACATGACTGCCTTCATTTGTGCATCTGAAAAATTAGGAGCGATCCTGATCCACTGATGGCTAGCAGAGCCACGATTTTCTTTCCCTCTTGACGGTGGTCAGCAGCGTGAGCTCGTTTTGTTCACGTTGCTGAGTCTAATGGGATTAGAAAAAAAAATTATAAAAGAGGAATTTTTAAATCTGCATTAGGAAAAGTAATTTGTCATTTGATTTTGGTTTCAGTAGACTGGAACCCTTGAGACCTTTGATCAGAACAGCGTAGGTGGAACAGTGTGTTGAATTGGTGGCTTTCCACTTTTTAGACAAAATCTAGTGTCAGTTACACCTGTTTGTAGGCATGTACTAATGAGGGTGTAGAATAGATAGAAATAGGTCCTCTGGTAAGTTGGTAAGGGGCGATGATAAGGGGAAAATTGGAAAGGAGGGAGGGATAAAAGAAAGAAAGAACACAGACACATGAAGGACTAATCAATCTTCATGCATGTACCATGCCTAGCATTTTTTTGATCTATACTATTTAATTCATCCTTTGCAAAAATACTGGTTGAGACTCACTAAGGTCATCTCATCATCTGCCAGTGAGCCACAACCAGAAATCCGACTGGAATATTGGTCTAACCAGTAAGGAAGCCCGGAGCCCCCGCCTTTGACTTTCCCCTGGTCCAAGCTGCCTCAGGGACCCTAACTACTGCCTTTGTGACGGCTGCTTTGGTTCTCGCTGAGCGGCTGGTTGGTGGATCCAAATGCCCGTCCTGTTAAGGTGGTCACATCACTCCTGAACCCAACCATCGAATCTGTGACTAAACAAAGAATGAACGACGCAAAAGGAACCAAACCCTTTCCCAGTGGAGTATGATAATATTCTGCTTTGCATCTTGGGAGAAAGAAAACGTAATGGTGTTTTATATTTGAGTGAACCTCACTGAAGAACAGTGTCTCGGAGGTGCTTTTCATAGTCTTTAAGTAACAGTAAAGTGAACTTAAGTGGGAGAGAAAAGACAGAGGACATTTTAAAAACTCTGCATTTAGCCATTAATTGAGCTCTGAGAGCCCTCGGTGAACTAGCCTTTGGTTCTGCACCTTCTTGGATGGATATAGGTAGCTGTGACAATGTCCAGCTTTCATTCTTTTTCAGTGTATTAGGTAAGGGACAGATGACCCAGTGTGTCACCTTTGACTTCCATCTTTTAAAATGATCCCTTCCTATGGAGAGCAGATACTCCCCTAACCCCTCCGTGAATGGTCAGAACAGTCAGATTGAAATAAGGAAGTTTTTTGGTTGCTGGAGGTGACTGATTGCAGCAATCAGCTAAGCTTTTAAAAGCATATATATATTGAAAGGAGAAGATATGTCTTGGATTCCGCCCACTCCAGAAATCAGCAAAGAGAGAATTCTCTCAATTAAACCATGATATAATATCCATCCCACCCTTGGGGCATTACTTCTGCTATGTTGATGCAAATGGGCATCACATTGACAGGCTTCCCACGCCCTGGCAATCATTAATTATGCCAAAGGTGCTGGGGATCGGTATAGTGATTCAGAAGAAATGCAAGTTGACAACTTTTACCTCACCTTGCTCTGGAGTACCATCTCAGGACCGGTGACAGGCCTGTTGTGTTTCTGTACAGTGTATTTTCCCACACTCTTTATAATAGGAAAGAGGTTTTTCAAAATAATTTTTGCTCTGAATTCGCTGATCTCATGGAATGTGAAGAGCCATTGCTAAGTCTTATGAGAAAATCAGAGAAGAAGACGTATGGGGCTAAAGCAGCTTGTATACTTGAAAATATCTGCAAATAATTTTCACTTATTATAAATATATAATATTGACACATCTGTAGATATGGTGCCAGCAACATAAAAATGCTAAAGGACATTTAAAAGGGCAGTGGTCTCAATTCTGACAGAGCCAGATTCTCTAGTCTCATGAATGTCTATAAAAGAACACTATTCACACACTAAAATAGTGGATTTTTTTTTTAACTTCACATAGGCAATTATTTCCATCTTAATCTTAGAGAGAGGAAGTCGAACGGATAGTTAAATGTGCTTGTAATTATGCCTATGACTTTTTTACTGTCCTGTGAATTTTCTTATTGAAAGCTCGGTGAACTTCTTCATTTAAAAAATAAGAATCAGATCATGCTCTTTGCCCCTGGTAATCACCAGGGCACCACTGTCATTGCAAGTACATTAAGGACCTACCTGTCTATATCCCTTGCAGCCTTTGAATTGTCAGTCTTTTCTTTCTCAAAATCTGCAACTTACAGCCTTAGATGGATCCTTCCCAACTGGAGCCTCTGTGTCTCTTGGACATTTGGCAGGGCCTGGTGTTATTTTTAATTGCCTAATTAGGGAGAAGGTTCTACTGGTATTTGGTAGATGAAGCTGGGATACCATTCAACATCCCTTGGTCCACAGGACCAGCCCTACAACAAAGAATTTCTGGTCCAAAATGTGTATAGTGCTGAGGTTGAGAAATCCCACGTCAAGTGTTGGCAGAGGTACATACAGGCACATATTAGAAACGGGACTCCCCGACCAGATATACAGATTAAATAATGCACTTGTGGGAATTTCTCAGGTTTCTAGCCTATGGTTTGGTTATTTATCACTCTATTTACATTTGTTCTTGTTTGATGAGGAATATCTGGGTGGGCTAGGGGTGCAGCTCATTGCTACCACTGAGCTCTTTCTTAACAGGCACAAGGCCCTGAGTTCCATCCCCAGCACTGCAAACAAAAAACAAGCCACAACAAAACAGCCAGGGAATTGTGATACTTTTTACACCCTATACACTGACTGAGCATACTTTAAATGATAAATTTATTATGTATGTTAATTGTAAGGGTTTGATGGCTGTCAAAATCCCAAATAGCAGTGGCTTAAATAATGTGGAAGTTTATTTCTCTTTTATTTAGAAGTCCACATGCCTCCAGGGTGTTTAAGCTCCTTCTACCTTGTTCTGCCAGTGTTTGCACACAGCCTGTGTTTCATGGTGTGATGTGGCTGCTTCGGCTCTCACCATCACATTCATATCCTATACAGCAGGAAAGCAAGAAGGAAGTCAAGGGCATACGCTCCTTTTAAGAATACAACCCAGAAGATGTCCACATTACTTCCGGTCGTCCTGTTGTCTGGAACTTGGCCACCCCTGGCTCTTGTCAGGGATGCTATGCTGGCCAGCAGTACTTTGCTGGCCATCTGTGTGCCCAGCTAAAACTCAGGAGTTCCTTTGTTAAAGGAAGAAGAAAGCATGGATGTGGGAGGACAGCTAGCTGTCTCTGCCTCAGGTGTCTTGTTTAAGTTAATTCAAGGTCAGGAACTCGAAGGCTGGTTAATAATTCCAGATGGCCTTTGGTCAGGATAGAGTTGAGTATCGCAGTGGCCTTTATTTCACTGTTATGTTAATTCTGAACAGTTGACCCTGTGCCTAGACTCCCTCATTTGTAAATCTCTAATAATAATAAAAAATAATACCTAACTCTGAGGGTGGGTGGATTAATAGAATAATGGAGTATTATATACATAAAATCCCCAGAACAGGGAGTCAGCCAGCGCAGCCGAGCCCTCTCCACATCACCGCAGGGCTTCCTGCATCTGACTCGGGTTGCTGCCAGCCCATTTGAGCCTTAACTTATTAAGCACATTAATGTCATTTGGTCTTTAAATCAATAAATATCGGTTACTCTGACCTGGTTTTGTATCATAGCCACCATTACCCCGTCCTTAATAAAGTATCAAAATATGAGATTTGATTTGATATTGAAACTAACGCTAAGTTGGCGTGACAAGGGCATATGCTAACTTTTTTTTTTTTTTTATGTTGTAGATGGACACAATTCCTTTATTTTTATGTGGTGCTGAGGATGGAACCCAGTGCTTCACACATGCTAGGCAAGCGCTCTGCCACTGAGCTATAGCCCCAGTCCTTATGCCAACTTTTTGACCACTGGGTTGCCCGCCTCTGAGCTCAGAGCCACATGAGTGGATAACTATGAACTCGGTGTAGGCAAGGGATGTGGCATCTGCTTTGTCACTATAGGTAATATCACCTCACATTTGACCCTTTCTGCACAAATGCCAGAGAGTTCTGGTCTGATCTAAAAAAGTTCATGAAACTCATGATAATTCTTCCTAAATTCCTCCGTAAAGACATTTAAAAACTCATAGTGGAAAAATTTCAGCTCAAAAAAAAAAAAATGATCTACAAACGGCAGTGGCTGTCTTACCTGTTAGAGTACTTCAGCACCACATAGCCAATAGCCTTCCCTGAAATTCTGCCTCATCAGCTATAAGAAGCATCAAGACTAAATAATGTTAGGCCATCTGTGAAGATGCAAACATCCATGCACACACACACACAGAGGACATCCTGCATTGATGGGCGAGTAGTGGAGCCCCTACAGCACATGTGTTTGCTGTTAGGTCATTACATACTTTTTATTAGAGTGAAATATGAAAGCAGGCCAGTATCTCACCTACTCTACAGTGATAGAAATGCTTGTCATGTCTATTTGAATGGAGCAGGATATATTTTCTATGGGTTATAACATACTCTGGTGTGGACATGAAGTTAGTGGGGAGAGCTGGACTCCTGTACACAAACTTTTGTCTTGGTTTTCCTCTCAAAATGTCTCTCAAGGCAAATTTAAAATTAATACAGTGCTCTCTAACTTACCAAAGGGTGATTGTCAAACATCTTCAGCAAAATCATAATGATATTAGAAGCCCGTCCCCCCAAAAAAAGTTTCTCAAAGTCTTTTTGGTCTTTATAACAGGAAATTGAGTAAAACGATTCTGCATCCATCTAATCATAGATTCAGTGGGAGAGAATGATGGTGACCTGTGTATGATGGCAGTTTATATTATTATCAACAGAAAATGATAAAGAAAACCATTCCACACAATCATTTGGAAATGAATGTTATTTACACCGACTGGCATCAAAAATCTTTGCTAGGCTGGCTAAAATTGTAAATGCTCAGAGGGAATGTGGGTTTAACAACAATACAATGCAAATTTGCAGAATAAATTATTTCCACTACACCACAGAAGCCAACCATCACAGTCAAATGGTTAAAATTAATTCAAAGACTTGAAGTAGCAAGTTTTAGAGTTTGTGTTTCTCCAAGCAAAAGAAGAATTCCACTCTTATCCTCTTTCTTTTTTAAAACAATGAATATAGGAAATAAAAATCCTAGAAGAAGCAGGTGGGAACCAGGACTGATGGTCTTACGTTGGCAAACAAGCTCCAAAGCAGAGAGGAAAGACAAAGTTCTTTTCCTGTGGGGCTGCTCTGTGGTTCTCCAGGTAGGGGGTGCTGGGCCTCGTCTTTAAAGTTCAGAGACTCACAGACTTCACCTGGACCTGAGGCTCAGGCAAGTGCTGGTGAGCAGCTGTCATTCAGGAGGAGGATGATCCTCTGGCAGTTACTATATAAGAGCAGCGTGTATTAGTCAGGGTTCTCTACAGGACAGAATCAACAAGAAGTATGATTATTAAAAGGGGATTTATCAAGTTGGCATACACGACCGGAGGCTAGATAGTCCACAATGGCCATCTGCAGGCTGGAGAACTGCAGGAACCAGTAGCTGCGCAGGCCAAGAGGCTGAACAAGAGGGAGATCAATGATGCTAACCTAGTCCGAGACCAAAGGCTTCCGGAAACTCCCTGGAGAATCACTGGCAGAGTCCACTTTGGAAGAGTGACGAAGCAAGAGTCTGATATCCTCAGGTGATCACAGCACCCATCAAGAGCCCTTTCAAGAAGAATCGGGCTTGCATCTGCTGCCGTTCTCTTGTTCTTCCAAATTTTATTCCATCCAAATTACCATACCTGCCCACACTTAGGGAGGGTCTCCATTTCAATTGGCCACCCCACGTGCCAGTCATTCTTAGACACATCCTCTTAATCATCTGCATCTCTTAATCCAATCAAGTTGACAATTCAAATGAGCCATTACACATTGGAAGGAGCACTTGCAGAGGTTAGTGTGAAGCTTTGTAAAATAATTTCACCTAAAGGTAAAGAGTTTACCTCTAAGAGCAAGATCTACACTTACACTTTGTTCTGTGGAGTCTCTTATCCAACTCAAAGAAACTCCAATTCTGGCTTGAATCTGACATGAGTTGTTTGTAGAAACCTCCAGTTTTTGTTTTGGGATATTAGATTATACTAGAATTCTACTGATTAATAATTATTGTAGTCCCAGAATTGTGTAACTCAGAGCACTGGCCCTAAGAGATCAATATTCTTTATAAAATGTAACTCATTGTCTCTGACTTGGAACAACTCTGGGGAGGACACCCCAGTGGACGCACCTCTGGACAGTGGGTGTGGTTCAGTTAAGTGTGTTTGGGAGGTAGCACCTACCACACAGGTTGTCAGGAGAAGCAAATAATATAATTTATGTCAGGCACTTAACAGAGTTCTTGGCATCATTTGTGTTTGGTAAAGTTTATTATTATTGCAGTTCCCTTATTTCCTGAACAGATGTTAAGAGAGTAAAGAGGAATGACACCAAATTCTCAAAAGTGGTTAGTGTAAGTGACCACGTAAGGTTTCCCTCCCACCCTTCTCCCACACCACTAGTTCCCTGCTCCTTGTTCCTTTGCCCTATTATCCCTTGTGTTGCCAGTTTTGTGTGCATCATTCCAGAGATATTTTATGCACAAACAAGTGATAACATATTGAAACCAGATTTTCTGCTGTTACTATCATGTTGGGCAGGGCCCATTTGTATTACAGCTCCTTCGGCTTCCTGGCAGGTCACGCTGCTAGTGTTACCCCCAGCAGCAGACCACCAGCGTCTCCTTTCTGGGCTCTTATCTTGCGAACTCGAAGAATGAAATCCATGGACAGTGGAGACTGAGTGCCAAAGAGTAAGATTTATTCAAGCAAGACAAAGAGAAACAAAGCTCTCCCCCAGTGAGAGAGGTCCCAGAGAGGGTGGCCAGAGAAGCGTACTGGTCTAGGGGCTCATATGGCTACAGGGGGGGAGTATTGCTCAATATTCCTGCTAATCAGGTATCAGAAGAGTGCTGAAGCTGTCGGTCTCTTTATGATAATCGGTATGTAGATGGTGACTTGGTAGGCTAGGACCTGTGGACCTTCTGGTTGGTATCTTTTTGCTGTTGAATTTGAAATTCTCTGTAGCTCAGAGGACTACGGGATGGACCAAGGTCCATTCTGCCTTCCCTTTTACCACTTATCTCGGTCAAAGGGTTTGGTGGTTGGACTGTGTGGAATATCTGGAACGTTTTCTACAGAGCAATCCATTTGGGGCCATTACCCTTAACTCCCTGCCTATGTCTTACTGTCTGACTCTCCTACCTGTTCAATATCTGCACATATTGATATTTATTTTAGGAAAATGTATTCGTAAGCTGATCTCCACTTGAATGAGTAAAGAACTTCTTTTCACACTCATCACTGAGATGGGGAATTGAAGTCAGTCTCTTCCCTCCGTGGTTCCAAGTGGCAAGTCGTTCCCTATGGAATCAAAAGGTTACATCCTTCTCCGTTTGCAGAATGTGGAGGACATTCACATGCTTTCAATAGGGTAGGCACTGAAGGCCCGAGGAGTGGCTCAGTGGAATCACATTGGAACTGTTTACAGCACCCAACAGACCATTTTATCTTAACATAGGGGTAGGATTGTTAAATTAGGTGGCCAAATATATGGTGGCAAGAATCGACACTCAATTCTTTTTTACTTATTTGTATATGATTTATTAACCAAATGGCTCCAAATTGTACTCAAAGGGAATTAGAAGCCTTAGGTAGTAAGGTGCTCTACTTTAGCTGAGTAGATAGAGCAAAGAATTTCGGAAAAAAATTATAAGGGTTTTCTTTTAAACTTCACTCCCCACATGTGACCTGTTCTTATCATCATTTAGTTCTTTCACATTCTGTCACTTAGGGGAAAAAAAAAAGAACAGCTGAAAGAAAAAAAATTGGCCTAATGAATCTATCATTATCCCAGTACCTGAGTGATGTGGCGACATCTTTGTAAGTCAGCGCAGTCAGGCAGGAGCAGCCTTGGTCACCCTCCAGGGGCAGCTGACTATGATTTTTAACATGGCTGGGTAGCACGTGTGGTTAATAGCCTAGTCTAGGTATGATTGTTTGCCAATTTGGCAACTTCACTGTGGAAGAGGAAATCAACGTGCTGGTGCGTGAGAGTCGTCTTTGAAGACTCACTGTTTAACGCGTGGATCCATGGTTCTGTGTCAGAGCAGTATTGGTAATTTGGTGTTATTCACTGTTGTGTTCTGCTGTGGATGCTAATGGTTTCCTCAACAATAGAAATAGCTCCACTAACTGAGTCTTGACAAGTACAAAGCTTTTCAGTCGGTCTGTATGTGCTTTTTAAATGGGACATGTAGAGATCTCTAGGAGCTTTACCTGATTATCTCCTGCAAGGTTAGTGTGTGACCACATTTGCAGCTCAGGAGACACCAACAGGACCTCGAGGCGAATTCCTATGCTGAAAAAGCAGCCATACATTGCTGCAATGAGAATGTGGCAGTGTTCCAACTCGAGACGGGTATTTGTGAGTTCCCACTTTAATATTAAATGCAAAATTCTTTGTTCACGGAACATTAAGGTTACAAATGTGCGTATGCCAAGACTGGGAAAGAGTAGAAAATAAGATTCTCATGGTGACATCTGTTCTCCACTCTAGTGCGTGCTCCATGATACGGTGTATGGTTTGAAGACCAATGAGTTATGCAAAGCTTGTCGTGTGTAGAGTAATCAAGGACCCGAATGTCATCGTGTGGGGAGCAGGGGGAGGAGCTGAAGTGGGAGCCATCCCCAGCCTGGTTCTCACTGCACAACCTCAGGCAGGCAGTGACCTTGTTTACCTGAAATTCTCTACAATCTAGAAAACCAGTGCACCTTCTTCTTCGCAGTGCTCCCTAGTTCACAGAAGATGAGACAAAGATTCTGCTGAGGGAACTTCTCCAAAGAATGTTAAACCTTTGCCTTCAATGTCAAAGGAAGTGGATTTCTGCTCTGGGGTGGGAGATGGCTCAATGCACACAGACCAGGACTTTGCAAGCCTTGTCTGTGCAGAAGTGATTCACGTTAACTTACACAAGGCATGCGTCTCTCCCGCCTCTCGCTGGTTAAATTTTAACCAAATCAACAAATAGTTATTGCCTTTCTATTTAAGATCTATGTAAAGAGAGAAGATAGCAAAATATGCTTTAAAGAGAACCAAGTTAGTGTGTGTAAGAACACACACACACACACACACACACACACACCAGACAGTAACTCAGGGTATTCCCATCCTGGGAAAAGGATAGTCCCTTCATATTTCTAAACTTATTATTGTATCTTTCTGTGATTTGATCTGTAATCAAACTATTGCATTGACATTTTTATATTTAAGTTATTTGATTTCATTCTCAATTTGAAAATTGAAATGGAAAGAAAATGCTTTTTTAAAACATATCTATTTCTCCTGCTTTTGCTCAGCAACTTTGGAGTTGTATCACAGAGTATTATCTATGACTTAAAAATATCCCTAGGCTGTTGGATAGTTACATTTGTGGAGTGAACCAAAAACCAATTTCTTACTCTTTCCCAATCCTGAAATGATTAAATAGAAGTAGCTTAGATTTTTTATTCATTTGTGTTGATAATGGTAATGCCCTAACTTTCATATACAAGTGTGATTCCTCAGACATCTTGTTAAGAGGAAATGCTTTTGGAGTAAGATTAGATTTACATCAAATCTTCCACATTCTAACTCCATTCCGTTCTTCAATGGAGACATTTATGCCACCTGGGAAAGAGGAAAAGTGAGCACATGACATCAGCCTTTTTAGTATCAGGTTCAAATGAGGTCACCAGCCCTATAAGAATCTGAGGTCAGCAGCTGCCAGTCTTCTCCCACTTTGATACAGAGATGAAAGGTCCTTCACAAGAGGATGACATGCCCCATGTCACACCTGCGGAAGCTGTTGGGGTCATTTGGGCATGCTGGGTTCAGACCCCAGCTCCACTCTTCACCAGCTATGTGAGAGCAGGGTACTTCCTTCATCATTCGGAGATTTGATTTTTCTCCTCTGTTAAAGGTTGGTCTCATTTCTGTACTATTATAAGAATTAAATGAAATTATATAGCCTTAGCATAGCACCCAGAACAAAATAAATGCTAAGTAAATCTTAGCTATTCATCTGTAGAATTCCTGTTTCAACTACATCCTTAGCCACAGCTTTCTCCCTCATTAAAGAAAACATAAATATTTAAATTACTGGTAATTAAGTCATACAGATGGCCTATTTTATTTATGTAGAAAAATATAATGTTTGCTGCCAATCATCATGTCACACTTTCATAGGTTAATATTAACAGTCTCTTCTCTACTCTCCCAGCTAGCAAGGTGCTGTGGTCTAAATGTTTGTGTCCTTCCAAAATAAATACGATGAAATCCTCATCCCCGAGATGATGGGATTAGAGGAGGGGCCTTTGCAAGGTGGTTGGGCTGTGGCTTGGGGCTTTCATGACTGGAATAAATGCCCTTGTAAGAGAGGCCCCCGAGAGGTCCCTGGCTGCCTCTGCCGTGTGAGGTCAGTGTGAGAAGATGGCTGTGTCTTAGGGAGCAGGCTCTCACCAGACGCTGGATCTGCCAGCACCTTGATCTTGGACTTCCCAGCCTGCAGGGCTGTGAGAAATGTGTTTCTGTCATCTAGGAGCCCCAGGTCTATGCCCAAAGGGACGAAGCCACAAAGTATTTCTCAATCTTATTTCTGCGACTCCCACCTGGGGAAAAATAATTAAGCCAACTAACAGAAATCCCCACCTTATAAAAACATGTAACTCTGCATAATCAAATAAACAACATTTCTGAGTCAAGGAGAAAAATATGTGGTCAGTGTTACCTTAAAATGTTAAATCTGCCATCAACTAACATAAATTTCATAATGTGCTAAAACCCAAGGTCAGGAGAAAGGCAAAATAGAGTGGTTCTATTTTCTATTAATATGGAATTCAGTAGGTTAGGAGCAGAGAGAGAAGAGGAGCACAGAAAATTTGAAACTAGATGTAGTCACACAAGAATATTGCCGTGTCTGGGAGCTGATAAGGGCTTTAAGGAAATTTAGAAATCTTTAAAGGAATGGTTGATATGATCAAGGCTTGTCCATAAGAAAAGAAGACTCAAATAATTGAGAATGCTGGTGGACTCCAATCTTAGCAAGAAGAACTACAGGATCTCCAGGGGCTTACTTGAATAATATTTGGAAATGACAGTGACATGAATTTTAAATAGAAACATTAAATATTTTAAAGCTACTCTATAGGTGTGAGGTGCACAGCAGTTACCATAATTTGGGGAATAAATGAACATTAACATTTTAGTATTGTAGAAGCTATTACAGAAAATCTGAATTCTCAAATTATATTTTATTTATTTAATTTGGGTAGGGTATGGTGCTGGGCCTCAGACCCAGGGCCTCGCTCATGCCAGGCCGGCACTCTACCACCGAGCTGTATCCCTAGCCTTTTAGAATGTTTTGGAACGTTATTTTTGTTTGTTTTTGTTGATGCTGCCGTGGTGGAGATGGAACCCAAGACCTGGGACCTGCTAGGCAAGTGCTCTGTCATTGAACTACACCCTCAACCCTGAAAGGCTGATTTTTTAAACCACGGTGGTTTGTTCTTTTATTCATTCCCTCTTTTGGTCAACATGTACATATTGAGTATCTAGTTTAACAATAAGCAAGAGAAACAAGAATTCTCCTATTCTTATCA
Organism: Marmota flaviventris; assembly: GCF_047511675.1. Lineage (NCBI taxonomy): Eukaryota > Metazoa > Chordata > Mammalia > Rodentia > Sciuridae > Marmota > Marmota flaviventris. The sequence goes on from NC_092504.1 coordinate 123,810,479, forward strand.
TCAAATGATGTTTGCCCTCAAAATGTTCTCCCATGTTCCCATACTTTATAATAAATTGTAGAAGAAAACTTTGGGATTTAAAGATTCTCTATCCCATCATCATACAGTCTTGGGGAAGCTCCACACTTGAACGCTTATTCTTTTTCGGCTCCAAGAAGAGTTGAAAAGCCAGGAGTAGTGGGGCACATCTGTAATCCCAGGGCCTCAGGAGGCTGAGGCAGGAGGACTGAGAGTTCAGAGCCAGCCTCAGCAACTTAATGAGAGCCTCTCATAATAGAACAAAAAGGGCTGGGGGGGTGTGTGGCTCAGTGGTTAAGCACCCTTGTGTTCAGTGCCTGGTACCAAAAAAAAAAAGGGAGAGAAAAGAGTTGAGAAAACAGTCACCATAGAGTCTTTTTCTGGGGCGAGTGAAAACTGAACTGAAAGGAGTTTTTTAATTAAACTTTACATAAACGGTGCTCAGATTTTAAATATGCAGTGTGTTCACTTTTCATTCCTATAACAAATACCTGAGAGAACCAATTTATGAAGAGCAAAGGTTTCTTTGGGCTCACATTTTGAGGTTCCAGTCCGTGACCCGGCAGACCTACTGCGTTTTGACCTGTGGTAGGGGAAGCACATCGTGACCAGGGCACAGGGCAGAGCAGAGCCACTCACCTCAAGGCCAAGAAGTGGAACAGAGGACAGGGAAGGAGCTGGAGTCCCACCATCCCCATCCAATGACAGATGGGCCCCCTGGGCCCCCTGGGCCCCGCCTCTTCAGGGTTCCTCCACCTTCCAATAGCAGCAAGCTGGGGACTAAGCCCTCAACACCGGGGCCTTGGGGACATTGAGCATACAGGCTGTAGCATGCAGCAACCCACCCAGACATGGAAACCAGGGAGAAGGGGACAGGGCAGGTAGCCGAGATGAGCAGAGACTCTGGGGGACACGGTGCTTTCTCCTGGAGGAGGCGCATGGGCTGCCCCGACGAAGCCCTTGGTAAATCTGCTTCCTCTCCATGGTTGGTGCATACAGGAAAGTTTAAAGTGGAAAAGCACTGATTGTAACAGACGATCTTTCTGGTGAGATAGATTTAGATTTTCCTTTTTGGTCTTAGACTGTGATGTGATGAGTGGTTAAGAGTAAGCACTCGGAGGTTGGTATTCTTTCTCGCTTTTTTAATTTTTGTAAAATGGGAATGCTAATGATGATACCTAAGGCGCAGGGCTGTTATGTGGTTAAATCTAATGTGGAAAATGCCGGGCGGTGCCCAGCACAGTGGTGAATCCCCCCTGTGTGAAAGCTATGGTCGTCAGTGGGCATTGGCTCCGGGGTGTACCGTTACAAACTCCAGTACTGTTTTGCACAGGGATCATAAACTGTCCAAATGGAAGCTTACCTGTTAGAATTATGTTGAGCTTAATCGCAGAGACATAGCCAATGAGAATCCGTTTTTCTCACATAACAAGGAAATCAGAATCAGGGGGTGTAAGGCCGGTGCTGCTGTCTCCAGAACACATCGAGGACCAGCTTCTAATCTTCTGCTCTTCCGCCCTCATCAGTGGCTTTCCTCTTCATGGCTGAAAACTGCTGCACCTCCAGGCATCGAGGGGAAGAGCCTGAGTCGAGGCAAAAGCTTTCTTACAAGACCGTCTTTAGGGTTTGGGGGCTGGGGGGGGTCAGAGTGTCCGAGAAACTCTCTGCAGGAACGGACACCTGTATCTCATTGTCCAGAACTGCTTCGTGACCTGCCCCTAACAGAAGTGGGAGTCAACAAGGAAGGTGTATGTTTGTAACTGGGCACATTATCACCTTAAAAAAGAAAAAAAAAATGTAGTTTGTTGGATATCAAGTAAGAAATCGTCGGTATCTGACAGAAACACAAAAAGAAACGACTCAACCCCAGGGCCTGTTGATTTTCTACCGGAGATTTATAAGTGTCCTAGAGACATGGTCACTGGTCTTTGTAACTAAAGAGGCAATAGCCAAAGGCTTTCAGATGTGACTCCTGAATCAATATTTTCAGTTCGCCTCCACATTGCAGCGTAAAATCCATTTGCCACTTGGTACAACAGACGGGTCGTGGAGTTGTGACTGTCTCATTTATTCAAGAAGCATTTACTGAGGAAACACTGATCTTGAAATACAAGTAAAGGAAAAAGGTAGAAGCAACACCCAACTTTTCATGCATTTTTTTTAAATATTTATTTTTTAGTTGTAGTTGGGCACAATACCTTTATTTTATTTATTCATTTTTATGTGGTGCTGAGAATCGAACTCAGGACCTCACATGTTGTGAGGTGAGCGCTCTACCGCTGAGCCATAACCCCAGCCCCCAGGCATGATTTTTTTTTTTTTAATGTAGAGGTCTAGATTCTGGTAGTGACTCTCTGTGTTTGGATGCTTAGGGAAGTTCCCTGTGGTGCTGAAGTTCTATGTGATCAGCCTTACTGGAATTAGGGTGCCTGGCCCCAGTCATTTTCTACACCAAGGTCAAGTTCCCTTCTGTTGATTTTTAATGACCAGTGTGAAAAACCAGATGTAGAAAACCACAGTTCCTCATCATCTTAACAGATTTCAAGTCAGTCAATAACTATTGCATCTAACTGTTGCCCAGCACTAAGCAATAAAATGTCATCTAGTTTTCCTGGGAGGATCCTTCCCAGGCAGCTACATGCTAAGAACCAGTTGCACAAGGTTTGTGGAAGCCTTCGGCATTGATTTCTCATGGCTTGGGGGAGCTTGAGTGTGACTGTGGCTTGGTTTTCTGCTCTCCCAGCCACTAGCCAGGTTACCTGGGGGAATCACCTAAGTCCTCTCAGCCTCACTTTCCTTATTTATAAAAAGAGACGATTCAACAAGATGATCTTTAAGGTCCTCCTTGAACTAAGGATGGGAGCAGGATGGAGACTCACCTACCATGGAGACTGTTCCCAATCTAGGCAGATTGAAGGGTGCCTTAGGGTGGGGAGGGTCTTGGTTCATGCTTCATTTTTTTCTCATGAAAATGAAAGGGTTGGATTTGAAGAGCTCCAGGTCCTCTACTTGATCTAATGTCCTTTCATGGAAATTTTTGGAGATGTTTTTGATAGATTTCATCTTCCCAAGACCTGTGCATGTGCCTGCAAAAGCCAAAATAGAGTTCAGCATTAAAGACTGAAAGGAGAACAAGGAAGTTCAAGGCTGTGAACTCTTCTATGTGTAGGAATCTTCATCCAGTGTTTTTTAATTGGCCACAGATTGACAGAATATTGCTCAATTGTGTTTTTCTAGTAGTTGGTTGGATTGACACCTTGACCAGCAGAAAATCCTGTTCTTTGACAAAGTGATTGAATTGTTCCTCCGTTACTCCAAGACCTGCAGAGAGGTGATCATAGGAAACTACTAGTTCTGTTAGGACTTCCCATGAGCAGCACCGCTGGTACCTCGTGCAGGGTCGCTAGTGATCAGTAAAATGGTGGGACAGGTCACCAGTGCCAGCCATCTGCAATGTGGCTTCTGTCCTTGTGCTGCAAGAAAGATCCTCTGAGCCAAAAGGGTGGATGTTGTCAAGTTACCCTAAGTTGAAATGACCCCTCCAAGTTGTTTTTAAAGAGATCTAGAAGAACTGCAAGCACTAAGGAAGAGAAACCCATAAGAAGCATAAATCACAGCTGGCTCTTCACTCCGTTAGCAGCCCCCACAAGGTGGACGCTTGTTTTAGGCAGAGGCAGAGCGGAGTGCGTTGAGACCAGAGCATGGGGCCTGTCGGAATTGGCCCGAGCAGAACATCCCATGCCCAGCCTGGGGAATGACCTGACAGGTCTGTCTCTCCAGGAGTATGGAGGACGGCACAGTTTCAGTGTAAGTTATGCCTCAAAACTTGCCAGCCTTGATGATGAAAGAAATAAAAGATCAAGATACCATATTCCATAATGGAAAACCCAGGCGGCCCCAGAGCCGCTTCTTCCGTGACCAGCTGACGTGGCTTCAGTTGATCTAGATAGTTATTTATGAGTTGAGGTCATATTTTGGCCAATCTTTTACTTACAGCTTTACCCAAATAAAGCCTCCTCTCTCAGCATTTCTCTTGCCAAAGCCAGGTTGGGAGATGGTTCTTGGAGAGGGTTATTTTTGTCAGGGAAAGCAGCGATCTCTTCACACACTAAAATGCTCCAGCAAAGCCCCCGGGCACCAGATACAGGGCAAAGGGGTGTCCAAATTGAAAGGAAGCAAACTGAAGTCCTTTCCTCTGTCCCCTTGTTTTTGATATTTGGTTTTTGAATTTTTATTGTTTGTTAGTGTGTTTCTTTTTTTTTTCTTTTATTTATTACCCAAAATGCTCCCCAAATGGCAGTGAAAGGCCCAAGGGATCACTCTTCGTTAACAACCAGTTTACTCAGAGGAACTGGGTTTTTAGGATGTTCCTGTTGGATCTTCGTGTTAGTCAGCTTCTCTTTACTTTGACCAAGATACCTGACAGGAATTGCTCAGAGGAGGAACAACTTATTTTGGCTGGAGGCTTCAGAAGGTTCAGTCTGTGATCAACCAGCTCCAAGGCAGAAACATCATGGCCGGAGGGCTTAGCAGAAGAAAGCTGCTCAGCTCAGGGCAACTGGGAAGTGGGGAGGGACCAGGATAAACCCCTCCAGGGCGTGTCCCCAGTGACCTGCTTCCTCCAACTAGGCCTCACCTCCCAGCAGTCCATTCAGCTCTCAGTGGATTAATCCAGCTAATTAACCCATTGGCTGGATTAATCCACTGATGAGGTCAGGGCCCTCATGATCTAGTCATTGCCTAAAAGCCCCACCTCTGGACCCATGAGACTTTGGGGTCTATAACGGACCAAAACCGTACCAACCTTGCCCTTGGTCTTTCTTTATTCTAATTTTTGACATCCGCTCTAACATCTCTACGCTGGGGAATATCTTAGGCTGACCCTCGTAAGAAAAGAAATGGAAAGAAGCCCAGCATCTGGGAGCCGTTGCCAGATCTGCACACATGCACTTGTAACCAAGAACATTCCACCCAGAGCCAAGAACAGAAGAAAAATCCCTTGTTTGTTGTAGATGTTGGCATTGATTTCTTATGGCTTGGAGGAGCTTAAATGAGACTTGTGGGTTAGTCTCTGCGCTCCCCGACACTAGCTGGGTGACCCGGGGAAGTTACATAAGACCTTTCAGCCTCACTTTCACTTACATGTGAAAACAGACCATTGAACAAGATGGTCTTTAAGGTCCTTCTGGAACTAAGGTTGGGACAGGCTGGAGACTTAGTTACCTACCATGGAGACGAGACGGTTCCCAACCCTGTGCAGGGTGTAGGGTGCCCTGGAGGGGGAGGGGTCTTGGAAATTATTGCTTCATTTTGTCCTCATGAAAATGGAGTTGGATTTGAAGGTGTCCTAGTCAAGCAGAGTTTGACAGAGCTGCCTCCCCAACACTAACAGCTGACTGTGCTCCGTGGAAGCTTTTGGAGACGTACTGGGGGTTCATCTTCCCAGGGCCTGTGCATGAACTGAGACATGTGCCCTGGGATCCCTAGGTTGAGGCGCATTGTCCGTCACACTGTACCTTGGCCAGTTAGACCTCATCACCATGGATGAGGGGCCTCGGTTCACTATAAACGGGAAGAACTGAGATGCACGGTGCAGAGTCGAGGGGGTTCCCCTAACACTCTGCTCCTGTTTTTCCAGCTGTACTGGGGGATAGAAGGGCTCGCTTCTGCACACCCCTTTGCTTCATCGAACAGAAAAACTTAGCAGGGGGTGTAGTTCAGTGTTTGGGCACGTGTGAGGCCCTGGGTTCAATCCTCAGCACCACCAACAAGAAAAACGACCCAAATGATGTTCAAGGTGGGAAAATAGAGAGAGAAACATCCGATTGCATAACACCACGTAACCAGGAGTTAATGGGTGTAATTTATGTATATTTCAGGGATCAGAGTGGTGTATGAAAAGAAAATTAAGGAGACGAAGTCCTCTGAGACTCTGAATAAAAAAAGATTATCATTAGACAAGTATTTTGTTTGAAAAGAAATGGAAATCTAAAGTATACATTTGCTGCTACTTTTTCTTAAATTAATGAAACAAATACTAAGGGGTATGAGATTACAGATGAAGAAAATCCACATTTTTTTTTTAAATGCCTGTATTCTCTGTTTGGGGACTTTGGAACTGATTCAAAATCAGTTACTGATATGTATACTTTTCTGTTTTATATATTATGTGTCAGTAAAAAATTGTCAAAAATCAAATTCCTTGATAATCTAAAAGAAGGTTGTAAGTTTTCTTACGCAGAACAAAAGAAGATAATTAAGATGGAAATGTGGAAATGGGTTCAGCTGGCTGCACACATTGCTGCTGATAGTGAATTCGGAGAGGTCTTCAAAGAGTGTTGGGGTTTGGGAAAAAGCTTGTCAAAAGCTAGAACCTAATATCCAAAGTCCTGAGCCAAGAGTTGCCACAGGAGGGGTTTTCAGTTAAGAAAATGAGCCAGCTAACCGTGGCTAAAACAAACAGGGATGTATTTTCCTCATAAAACAAGAAGTCCAGAGGTGGGTGATCGCTAGCATTCATTCAGCTACAGAGAAATGCCATCAAGGACCCTGAGCTCTTTCATCTTTCCTTCACTCCATCCTGGCAGTTGGATATCATCCTATCCTCATGCTTCATATTCACAGAATGGCTGCCACAATCCCAGACATTTCTTCTGTGATCAAGGCAGGAAAAAGAAGACAACCAACATCCCATCATATCTTTCCTTTTATCAGAAAATCCACAGGCTTTTTAGCGTTTTCATTGACCAGCACTTTAGCACATAGCTGCCCTAGCTGCCTTCATAGAAGGAGAGGGCAGGGAGAAGGAAAGTTGAATATGGCCATTGGGTTAACCCGTGTCTGCCAGAGAGACTGTCTTAAAGAGAATCAACTTGTGGTTTCATGCTGTTGGGAGGAAATAAGAATATAAAATCTTTGGGAGTATGGCACAGGACTGCAAACCTTTCCACTAATAGAATCATAAAAGCACCTCTCTGGAGTGGCGTTAAAATGCCTGTTTGGAAGGCAGGTAGCTTTATATTTCCCCCTGAGTTGGTGATAGACCTTAATTAATGCTGGTAAGTTCCCAGTTGTGCCTGTGTCACTTGGACCCTTTCATTCAGTCATTCATTTATTAAACAAATATATACTAAGCACTGATAATGTATCAAGTTCTGTGCTCATGCCAAGGGTCCACAGATAAATCACAGAGCCCCATCTCCCAGGGACTTGACAGTCTACCAGGGAAAGCAGGCCAGAGAACCTCCATAGGAAGCCCTGCTGCTTGTTGTGCTGTGCTGTGTGCTTTACGTTATATTGATATGTGTAGATGATACGCGAGATGTGTTAGTCCACTTTCCATTACTATTACACAATGCCTGTAATGATCAACTTAAAAGTGGTAAGGCTTATTTTGGTTCACAGTTCCATAGGTTCCAGTCCGTGGTCAGTTGGCCCTGTTACCTTGGGCCTGTGGTGAGGGACGCATGTGGAAGGAAGTTCAACACATGGCGGTCAGGAGCAGAGGGTCTGGGTTCCAGTATCCCCTTAGAGGGCATGACCCCAATGACCTAAATGTCTCCCGCTAGGCTCCACCTCCTAAAGTTCCATTGCCTCTCAATAGTGCCCGGAGCTGGAGACTAAGCCTTTAATCGTGGGCCTTTAGGGAGCATTCGGTCTCCAAACTGTAGCATTAGGTGAACAAATAATAGACGGGGCAAAGTGGTGCAATGGAAGTCTTTCTAGAAGAGCTTCAGGGATGAGGAGGGGAAGTTGATTCTAGGGAACTGGAGAAGCTGCATTGAGGAGATGGAATCTGAGAGAGGCCTTGAGAGCAAGTCGGGTGGTGTGCAGAAGTGGTGGTGTGGGAGCAGCTGTTGGTGGAAGAAGAGTTGATTTAAAAGCATCGACGGCTTAGAAGGAAATCCTTGGTTCCCACTCCGACCAGCGACTGGGTGATGGGAGGAGGCTGGTGTAGGACAGTGGAGGACCTCAGAAGCCACAGGAAGGCGTTTGGAATACAGGCAAGACATGATCAGACTTGTGCCCCAGGAAGAGCTCCGCGGAGCCTTTGAGGGGAGGAGGGGCTGCAGGAAGGCTGAAACTTGGCAGCCGAGACGCTGTTTGGGAGGGTTTTGCAACAATCTTGGTGAGAGATAATGACTCGATTAAAGTAGAAGGGTTCTCTCTAGAAAGATCTCTGAGATGAGATGGGCAGTTTGGGTGACCGCTTAGATGTGCTGAAAGAAGGAAGGGGAGACATCAAAAATGATTCTGAGGTGTTCACGTTCATTTGGGTGGAAATGGGGCAGAGGCACAAGTCTGGTCCTGTCTGGCCCTGGGTTCCAAAGTTCTCCGAGGCCAAACGCCTTCCTGTGGCTTCTCAGGTCCTGTCCCTTCTGAGATAGGGTCAGATGGCCTTGCTCCTACAAGGGGAAGGGAGACAGATTTGCTATGGTTGATGCAGACATCAGAGGGGATGGGAGCCACCCCGGACAAGGCTTGGGTCTAATGCAGGGCTGAGGTGACCCATTCTAAGAGCCCTCACCAGGATACCTGCTGGCCTCACACTGAGCTTCCCGGATGTCATGGATTTCTAGGCCACGAAAGGAACGGACTTCTGTGATGCTTCAGCTTCTCCAAGTACATGACTAATACTTGAAAGAATTATTAAGAGACTTCTTTATTTTTAATTGCGCCTACTTGTTGGGTCTGTGACCCAATTAATTCCTTCTTGCTGGGAAAGTTTTCAGAGACCCTGTACCCTCTTGACCTCTCCTAATCATTATCACTGTCGTCCTCCTTTGAAGTGCTGTTTTGATTGCACACTTAAAAGGAGCTGCCTGAAACACCCTCTCGTGTCGGTGTGGCTGGCATGCCCACTGCTTGGGCTCAAGGACCTTGTCTGAGAGTGGCTCTTGCCTCCAGAAGTTCACCTGGCCCGCGCCTCCCTTTCACCCTGCCTTCCCCACAACCCCACCCCTTGCGTTTGAGTCCCTCATCCTACCTTAATAAGACCAGCTCTTCTCCCCGAGGCCCAGAGAGCGAGTTTTAACAAACACAGATCAGTCAACAAGTGTGTGTTATCAGTGTGGGGCTTGCTGGCAGGAGCCTCCCGGCAAACAGAATTGCAGAGTCTCCAAACACAGGTCCCTATTTGGTGACGCCATCTGGCAAATCTTCATTCAAATGAAAATCGATCCAGTTACCCAAATACAGGTGGAAGAGTGTGTTTGGGAAGCAGTTTTAGCCAAATTGTGTGAAGTAAAGTGCTTTTTCCTGCCGTTGCCTCTGACCAGTGGTCTAAGCATTTCCGTCGCTTGGGTCTTATGAAAAGTTCTTCCCACAGGAGAAAATCAGCCAGCTAATTAGCACCACTTGGTGGTGGTGGTGGTGGTGGTGGTGGTGGTGGTGGGTTCTGTGATGCGGTTCTGTGCTTTGAGATTCACAATAATGGAGGTAAAGGACAAGACACTAACTCAAAGCGTCTTCAAAGGAGGCCCGGATGAGTGTCCCCTTGGACATGTCCCCTTACCTCTTGTTGGCACTGCCTCCTGTCTCCTTAGGTCACTGCAAAAGGGATGTTTGTAAATCAGTTCATTGAGAAGTATGGACAGGAAAATGGGAGGTAATCCTGCAGATGGTAAGGAAAAAAGGAAAACTTTTAGTATTTTTTAAAATTTTTTTTTAGTTATACATGGGCACAATATCTTTATTTTGTTTTTATTTTTATGTAGTGCTGAGGATTGAATCTAGTGCCTCACATATGTGAGGCAAGCACTCTGTCACTGGGCCACAACCCCAGCCCAAGAAAAACTTTTTAAAATGGGAAGTTTTCATGTCCACTTATCCATGGCTGTGAGTCACGTGCAGGTCACTCACCAGTTTCCTAAACACTGGAGACTATTCTAGAAACCATAGTTGTGCACTCTTGCATGAGGGAGTCTTGGGTGGAGCAGTACGTGGTGACCATCCCTGAATCTGCTTAAAACAAGTTCCTGGCTAAGAATTTTTCCCAACCCAGTACGTACGTAGGACAAAACTTTCTCCATAAAGGGCAGTATGAGATGGGACTTTTGATATTTGCACTGGAATCTGAGATTTAGAAGACTTTATTTAGTATCTTGAGGCAACAGTTTACATTTCTAAGATTTTAGCATGCAGTTCAACCATTCATTCAGAAAATATTTATCGAGTGCCTATGGTATACTGGGCACAATGCTGTCAATCACTTGGAGATTGGGTCAGCTAAAGACTTGGGAGTTGTAATCCACTGGCCGCCACCTCACCTTTCACAAGTGGCCTCCTCAGAGACAGGAAATGAGCATGAGGACCAGCTGTGGGTCTCGTGTACAGTCACGAACCGCATCCACTGGGAGAAGGCCTCTGCCATAGCCCTCAGGGTTGACCAAAATGAAGTTCCTCCCTGCTGCCCTGTCCCTTGCTCATGACTCTTTATTCTCTTCACCAGAAACAGAAAAGATAGTCCTGGAGGCGGGAAACGGATTGCCATCCTGGAAGTTCAACGACCAGCTTTTCCCCTGCGACGTGTGTGGGAAAGTGTTTGGCCGACAGCAGACCCTGTCCCGACACCTCTCGCTGCACACAGGTGAGCGGCACCTCCCTGCCACGTCCTCCTGACTGTCACCAACCTCTGAGAGAAGTCGAGTTCCCCTGAGAGAAATGGTTCAGGAAGTGGAGGAAAGGTGTCCACCCCGACCTCCGGGGCCTCATACCCGGCATGTTGAAGCAAGACCCAGGAAGGCTTTTCTGTTTGTCCTGGGAAGTTCACTGAGCTCCAGGGAGGACCGAGGAGGAGACACACACATTTGCGCATGCCAGGGGACAATGCTGAGCTCTGCAGCAGGTGGACCGTCTCCTCTCAAAGGTGCTGGGGAAGAAGAGGCCTCACCCCGTCCTAGGGGTTTCGTCTCATGGTGGAACAGTGGCGAAGGGGCCACCTTGGTCTTTTCAGTTTCCTGAACATTGGAGACTATTCTAGAAACCATAGTGTGCACTCTTGCACGAGGGAGTCTTGGGTGGAGCAGTACATGGTGGCCATCACTGAGTCTGCTTAAAACAAGTTCCTTAAAACAAGCCCTCATTTACATTTTTTTTTCACTAAAAATATAACTTTATTTTTTTTCTTTTTTTTAATTTATTTTTTTATTATTAGTTGTTCAAAACATTACAAAGCTCTTGACATATCATATTTCATACATTTGATTCAAGCAGATTATGAACTCCCATTTTTACCCCGTATATATATTGCAGATTCACATCGGTTCCACATCCACTTTTTTACATACTGCCAGACTAGCATCTGTTGTATTCTGCTGCCCTTCCTATCCTCTACTATCCCCCCTCCCCTCCCCTCCCCTCCCATCTTCTCTCTCTACCCCATCTACTGTAATTCATTTCTCTCTCTCATTATTTTTCCCCCTTTCCCCTCACTTCCTCTTATATGCAATTTTGTATAACAATGAGGGTCTCCTTCCTTTACCATGCAATTTCCCCTCTCTCTCTCTTTCCCTCTCCCCCTCTTTCCCTCTCCCCTCTCGACCCTGTTTAATGGTGGTCTTCTTCTCATGTTCTTCCAACCTCATTTACATTTAACAGTAGACAAATAATGGGTGATTCTAAGAATGGGGGAAAGGAGCCAAATTCACAAGGAGTAAAACAGGAATAAACAATAACATAACCAGTAAAAAAATAAGTGAAGACATAATTTCACTCTTTATTCATTCACCAGGCACCTGGGCTGATTCCATAACTTGGCTGTTGTATAGTGGTCTGCTATAAACATTAGTGGGCATGTCTCACTATAGTGTGCTGATTTTAGTTCCTTTGTTTTGTTTCTATACCAGGGATTGAACCCAGAGGTGCTTAACCACTGAGGCACATCCCCATTCCTTTTTATATTTTATATAGTGACAGGGTCTCACTGAGTTGCTGAGGCTGGCTTTGAACTTGCAGTCCTCCTGCCTCAGCCTCCCAAGCTACTGGGATTACAGGCCAATAATAGGAAGGAGATGACCATGAAAGAGACAACTTCACTTAAGTTTCATTAAGAAAAGCAAAGGAAGAAAATGTGTCCAAAAGTAGGAAAGAAAGAGCTCCAAAAATTCTCTCAGATGAGTTCTTTCTCACCTTTTGAGAATCAGAAATTCCAAGGTTATTAAATCCTTCCCAAGTGACAGGAAAAAGAGAGAAAGCTCGCAGTTCAGTTTAGGGAGAAAGTGTAACCTTAACACATAGCAAAGCTCAACAGCCTCACTGACTTACACAAATGCAAAGATTCTAAAGGACTCTGTGTAATAACCTGTGCTGTAGGACTCCCCCACCCACACTCCCCTGCAGCACCCTTCAGATGCTGGGGACCACCTGTGATAACGGTGATGCTTAGTGTGGTGTAGAAACACCTTCTTTTCCAGGTTCTTCCTGTGATGTAAACAAGACAGGTATTTTCTTCTACCCAAGCGCAGAAATACCAAGTCAAATGAGGGATGGAAAGGGAGGCTGTGCTGTGGTTCTTCACTGCCTCTGTCTGTACAATGAAAGCAAAGCCCTGCTCCTTGTACGTTAATTTGCTTGATTAACCAAATGAATTCAGAATGCCACTCTGGAAATAATCCTGAAACATTAGTCAGTTTTATGAGAATTTCCATTAAGAAATTAATTGAAATTTTTTATTTTATTTATGTTAAATGAAAATGTCCAATTAAATTATTATTTTATACAAGTCATTTTTTTTTTTAACTTTAATTTCATTAGTTGTTATTTCATGTTTGACCCAGGCCAGGAGCTTAGGGAAAACGATGGGCCTCTCTTACTCTCCAGAGCTGTGAATGTTGATTTTGTTCTGCTGCCGGGCTCCGCACCCCACACTGACACATAGGAGCACAAGCGCGCGCGCACACACACACACACGGTACCCTTTAGCCCCTGTGGGGCTCACCTTGTCAGGAAGAACTCCAGGGAAGTTTCCCAGGAGGCATATGTGCTGTCCCCAGGTTGTGTGGCCCATCAGCCCTGCAGTGTTACGTTTGGCTTCCATATTCAGCGTTGCATCTGTATTTGGTTAGTCGCTACAAAACCCCGAGTTTCAGGCTTGCTCAGAGGTATGGCCCTAGGAGCCCCTCTTTTATCTTTGGGAGGATTAATACAGGCACAAACTGCTGGGTGCTTGAGACACTTGCTATTCCAAGGTGTGACCTTTGTCCTCGTTTGACCTTTGTCCTCTCCTTGGTGCACTTCAGTGATCTCTTGCCAGGGGTCGAGATTTCATTTTTTGAGAGCAGTTTGGGTTTATTTCTGTTTGTTCTCCCCCCCAGAGGAAAGAAAATACAAATGCCACTTGTGCCCCTATGCTGCTAAGTGCCGTGCGAATCTGAACCAGCACTTGACTGTCCATTCTGTGAAGCTGGTGAGTACAGACACCGAGGACATTGTCAGCGCCGTCACCTCTGAAGGCAGTGACGGGAAGAAACACCCTTATTATTACAGGTGAGTTGAGGACGAGCACACTAGTGGGACCTCCCAGACCCCATGTTTTCAGGCTCTCAGCCAGTCTTCCCCGGGGCCTGTGTCACCAAGGCCCTTGTCTCAATCACATGCACATCTTCATTTGAATACGTTCTTTGCTTAGCTCCAACCCTGTGTGGCAGGGACTCCTCTGCAGTTTGGCCTAGTTGAGTTAATTGAAAGAGAAGGGGTCTTGGAGGACCTCTGTGGAACGGAGCTCCAGAGAGTGGCAGGGCTCTGGGATGATCGGCTCTTGGGTCTGTGTGGTCCCGAACTTTGTAACCGAGCCCCTTGCTGCCGCCTAAGAATTGCAGGAAAAAAAGATGAGGAAAAATAAATCTGAGAACCCCGAGGACGAAATAGCTCAGAAGACATCACATATTGTCCCTTGGTTATGTGCCCTTTAGTCCCAGCAATGTCACTCTGCTTCCATAGTCCAAGGTGAATCAATATTTGGTTCAGTCACCATAAAAGCCCAGGTATCAGGCTCGTACCAAATGTTGCCCCGAGATATCGTTGGACACTTGCTTTGGCAAGGCGTTTCTGAGGCAGGGTGGCTTCTATCAGGAGTAATCACGGACAGGACTGCCCGAGGTTTCGCGTGCCACAGGACAACCTGTGTGTGCTTTCCTTGCTGCGCAGGAAGGTTTCCAGAGCCAGAGAGAGGCTCCGGGGTGTGCAGCACACTCCAATTTTATCGGTGGACCAGCACCACTAAATACCTTGGCTGCACCGCCCCACATCTCTTTGCCCAAAGGAATCAGTTAGGCGATGTGCAGCATCTGGAAGCTGTAGTTTTTAATTAACTTTATGATTATTTAACATCATCATAGCGTGTATGGGATTGTTACATTATGCTGGCACCTAATCCGTTTGGCACAGTGACCACTTCAGAGGCATCCCAGGAAGCAGAAGAATTTTCTAACATGATACCTTTCGGTGGAGAGAAAATGTTTTTGTGAAACTAGTTTTTGTGCGCACACTACATGCACACACTACACGCACACACGCAGCACACATAGGAAACGTGTCTCACTCTCCCTCTTTCCTTTTGTCCTTTCATGTAGCTGCCACGTGTGTGGATTTGAGACTGAGCTCAATGTCCAGTTTGTCAGCCACATGTCACTCCACGTGGACAAGGAGCAGTGGATGTTTTCCATCTGCTGCACCGCCTGCGACTTTGTCACCATGGAGGAAGCGGAGATCAAGGCTCACATTGGCACCAAGCACACAGGTGACCACTCCTGTCAGTCCTTCTCCCCCTTCTGCATCCCTTGCACCCCAGACTGCCTGCCACATGGCAGAAGCATCCTTGCTGCCCCGAGACCTTGGCATTTCCTTCCATAGAAAGTTAGTCACTACAAAGTTTCAGGCTGTCCGTCCATAGAAGGAAGGACTTTTCCAGAACATCTGGGCCACATTGCCCCGCAGTCACAACATCATTGCCTGGCTCGGCCTGGGCCTCACTGATCTGGAAGATGCCCGGGTTTGGATGCTTTTTGAGAGGTGTGAGCCGAGTCCTTGTACCGTGTCTTCTTGCTCATTGTCATACATAGCAGTCATTGAGGTCTTTCCTTGCCCCAGGCTTGTGCCTTTGCACACTGGATGCCATTTGAACCTCTTAGCAATGCTCTGAGGTGAACATTATTGTTACCGCAAATGCAGAAGGAAGAACTGAGGCTTTACGGAATTCCGTCCAAGGCCAGCAACCTGGACGTGACTTGAGCAACTCAGCCCAGGACAGTTTTCCTTCCACAGCCTGCTTTGTCCCACAAAACACCTGGCAGAGCTTTTATTAAACCTTTCTGTTTCTCTGTGCCAGGGCACTGAGCACCTAACTCTGCAGGCTCCGTTCCCTTCCAGAGAACTCATAGCCCTGACACTGTCCATAGTGACATATGGCACCTCTGTTCAAGGGCAAAGATAACCAGAGTCTCCTGAAACAAACCTAACAAGACTTGGCCGGCACTCGCCTCTCACTGGAGCCTCTTGCCATTCTGGTTAACTTCTTCCATTTAATGATGTTAACATTTTGACTTCACCGTGCAATTAGACTCTCACAAGTGATGGTTACAAATGACACCAGTGTGGAGTCATTAAGTGAGAATGAGGAAGACCTCCCCCCGCAACCCCACGTTTGTGGTGCTTAGGAATTAAAAGCTGATGCTGCTAACTGCCAGCCCCGGGTGTTGGGTCAGCCCCTTACATCACCGGCTGCTGGAGGATTCCGGAAGGGGAAGTTCCCTGACAGTTGTGCTGACGATGAGCATGGCCGATAAGGAGTTCTCTGTGCTTCTTTGGCTGCTTTGGCTCAGTGGTGCCAACAGCAATAAAAGCTTGTTTTTGTCAGTAAACTGAGCAGCTATGACTTGGAGGTCTGCAGAGAGTCATTATGCTGAGTGAAAAGGTGCCATTTTTACAGTCGGCTGTCTGACCATAACCACATTAGCACCACGGGCAGCAGGTGAGCTGGGAAACCCACGTTGAAGACAAATTAAATTCAGAGTTTCTGGAGTGGCTCATGGAGGGAAAGGCCAGCCTCCTTCTCATCTCCACTGGCTTCAAAGAGACTCTTTTTTCTGTGAAACCTTCCTTCTTCAACCCTCTTTACCCCAACATATGCCTTGGTCTCCATCCCGGAATGCTCTGCAGCCCTCTCCACCCCCACCCCCACCCCACCTCAGAGAAACTTAGTGGCTGGAAGAGGTGGGCTTAGCATCACTTATTATTGATGGAAACCTCACATTGTTGACTGGCCAAAGCAAGCACGCTCACCTCCTAATTACCAGAAGGCACAGAGGGCAGATCCTGTTCCCTCTGGAGTGGCGCAGCTCCAGCTGGGGACAGTATTCTTACTTGTTAATACAGAGAGCCAAGACCAAAATTCCTTAAAGAAGTCTCTTTTGTTATTTACCAAAAGCTTTTAATGCTGCTACTATTAGAATAAGATTAGAATGTACTTTTTTATTTATATATGACAGCGGAATGCATTTCAATTCTTATTACACATATAGAGCACAGTTTTTCATTTCTCTGGTTGTATACAACATATATTCACACCAATTCATGTCTTTATACCTGCACTTTGGATAATAATGATCATCACATTCCACCATCATTTCTAATCCCATGCCCCCCCCTTTTCCTCCCACCCCCCTGCCTTATCTAGAGTTCATCTATTTCTCCCATGCTCCCGCTCCCTATCCCACTATGAATCAGCCTCCTTATATCAGAGAAAACATTCGGCATTTGGTTTTTTGGGATTGGCTAACTTCACTTGGCATTATCTTCTCTAACTCCATCCATTTACCTGCAAATGCCATGCTTTTATTCTCTTTTACTGTTGAGTAATATTCCATTGTGTATATATGCCACATTGTTTTTTATCCATTCATCTATTGAAGGGCATCTAGGTTAATTCCACAGTTTAGCTATAAACATTGATGTGGCTGTGTCCCTATAGTATGTTGTTTTTAATCAGTTAAAAACTGATTAAAAATCAGTCCTTTGGGCATAGACCTAGGAGAGGGACAGCTGGGTCAAACGGTGTTTCCATTCCCAATTTTCCAAGAAATCTCCATACTGCTTTCCATATTGGCTGCACCAGTTTGCAGTCCCGCCAGCAATGTATGAGTGTGCCTTTTTCCCCCCATCTTTTCATGAGAAACTTTTTCTCATCTAAGTTTTTGTTTGTATTCTTAATAGCTGTCATTCTGACTGGAGTGAGATGAAATCTTAGAGTGGTTTTGATTTGCATTTCTCTAATTGCTATCGATGATGAACATTTTTTATATATTTGTTGATTGATTGTATATTGTCTTCTGAGAAGTGTCTGTTCAGGTCCTTGGCCCATTTATTGTTTGGGTTATTTGTTTTGTTAGTATTCAACTTTTTGAGCTCTTTATTAGAATGTATTTTTTAAGCCAGTGCTTTGCAAACCTTTTGCAAGGCCAGATAGCAAATATTTTAGGCTCTCAGGTCATGCAGTTTCTGCCATTACAATTCAATTCTGCCACTAGAACTTGGAAGTTATCATAGACAGTACACAAATGAATGGCCGTGTTCCAATAAAACTTTATGTACAAGAACAGGAAGTCCATTAAAGCCAAGAAGCTATGGTTTGCCAATGCCTTCTATAAGCTAACAGTTTCACAATGAGCATTTCCTATATTTAGTGCTGTTTTGAGGTGTCTGAACTTGACCCAAAATCTATCCATCTAAATCTGTTCATGAATGAGCTGTATTATTGTGAAGTTATTATGAAAGCAATAGTTGTGCTATATGACATTTATTATAATATATAGTCTTAGAATAGGGAGCTTGTCTAAGTCACTGCCCAAAACAATCCCTACACAGTGTGAGGAGTAACTGTTCACTTGATGAATGGACATATGTGCACAAATTCCTCTGTTCACATCTTGCATCTTGCATCATGAGTGGGAAGAACATTCAGACTTGGCCCTTGATCAAACCTTAGAGCTCAGTTGACTTACAAATGCAATCTATGCAGAAGTTACTTGTTGTGGAGGAAAATACAAGTGTGATTCTAAATCTGGGTTCTAGGTCCAGGTTCTGTAAAATAGCTTCTAGCCTAGGAACATGGTCTAGGATTTAATGCTGTCATTTAAAATGATTAATTTATGAATGCTTTCACAAAATTTTTTGGAAGCCAACTATGTACCAAATATGTAAAACAGCAGGGGAAATCACGTGTGTGTGTATATATATATATACATATATATATGAAGAACCATGTCTAGCCAAAGAATTATATATATGTTCATGAAGAAATATATAATTTAATTCTCAAACAACCATAGAAAGCAAGTGCTTATATAACCCATTTACAGACATAATAATTGAGTCATAAAATAAAGTATCTTATCCAAACTCATCAGCTATTAATTGATGAGGGGTACAGGTGGTATTCAAACTCAGGAATTCTGAGTTCCTATTGCTTTCTTGGGCAGAAAGTGGGTGGGCAGGCAGTACTGGGGATTGAACCCAGGACCTCACATGTACTAGGTAAGTGATGCACCATTAAGCTCCATCCCCAACCCCTTTTTACTTAGAGACAGAGCCTCACCAAGTTGCCCAGGGATTGATTATAGGCATGTACTGCTGCACCTGGCTTAAGATCCTTATTCTTAACCACTATACAATGAATGACAAAAATTTAAAAACAGGTGTTTATCTTTGTAAGACTGAAAAGAAGTTCACCAAAATACAATAGTGCTTATGTTGAGGCAGTAAGATAACTGGCAACTTCTTGGCCACAATTTCTCAATTTGTTTTGTTTTAAATGGTGAAACATGTAGTTGTTTTTTTTTTTTTTTCCTTAAAAATTCCCTACAGAGGGTTACCCTAATGTGTGAGAGTGCACAAGTGTCCTTCACCAAGAATCTTTATGATGCCAATGGTAAATGACCACTTCCATCACAGTTAGCTTTGGGTTTAGGTGGCAAGGGCACCCTGGCCTACTCCCTGTAGACATTGCAATAGGAGAGGAGGATTGAAAGCAGGGGAGGCTGTTTGGACCAGAGATCGAGAGAGCTGGGCTGTATTCCCATTTAGTCTCAGAGAGTGGCTGACATAGCACCTTGTATCTTTATAAATTTACCAATTTATGTAGCTCTGCCCATTGCCTTAAGCCTCAGGATATTTGAATTGAATTTTAAAGATAGTAATTGAAAATAATATGTTTCAAGTCTGAAAACATTTTTTAATAAGTATTAAATAGACTGTCAGTAAGACCAGGCTTAGAACATAGATTTGGAGAAGTAATGTCAAGGATTTGAGGCCTTCACTGAAAATGTTCTATTTGTCTATAGAATGTGAATTAGTTGATTAAACATACAGATAAAGGACTGGCATTTATGGCACTTGTTATAATACTCTCGGATGCCAGGAATTGGACCCAGGGTCTTGCACCTGTTAGGCACGTGCTCCACCACATAGTTTCCTTGTTCCAAGGGAAGACTGCATATTTTGAAGGCACATACCATCCCTTCACATAGTCACATACTCTCTGTCCAGAATCCATGTTCAGTTCTGATAGAAACAAGATTTTAAACATTATGAACTGAAGTGAGAATTGTCTACCCTAGACCTAAGTACATTCTCACAGAAGTAGGATTTGAAAACATTCTAAGTGATTTTTTTTTTTCCTTTTTACCCCTCTCTCTCTTTCTCTCTGGACTTTTGTTTTGTTATTTTTGTTTGTTTTATTTTTTTGCTGGGGATGAATCCCATAACCTTGGGCATGCTGAGCACACACTCTACCACGGAACAATGCCCTCAGCTCTTCTTTCTTTTTAAAAACTTTCTTCAACTGAACAAGTAATATATGGTCATGCTAGAAAATTTTGAAGTTCAAATAATAAAAAAACAAGCATTATGCTAACAATATTAAATCCTGCTCGTCGTAACAGCATTATTTCTAGACTTTCATGCCTATATGTAGTATATTATTTATTTCTAATGTCCTAATAAAGGAAGTTCTCAGGGTTTATAATCAATAAGTTGCTTAACTAACTAATTTGAAGGGAACCAAAGAACAGTTTTCCGGTGTTTTCTACCCTAATTTAAATTCTGGAGTTGTATCCAATCTGTTCATCAGTTTGGGGAGCACTGACATCTTAACAACTTTCCTGAATCAGAAACAGTGGATAACTCTCCAGTTACGTGGGGCTTATAAAGTACATTGTTAATTTACTACAGTGTAACTTCAAGTGATTATACCACTTCCTACATAGTATAAGAAACTTAAAATAGTGTACTTCCATTTCTCCCTGCCCAGCCTTTATTATTGTCAAATATTTATATACATGTGTTTTAAACCTGACGATGCACTGCTGTTATTTTTGTTTCAACAAAATTACTTTTATTATCTCTGAAAATATTTCAATACTAAGAAGGAAACATAAATTTACCTGTGTACTTATCGTTTCCAGGAGTCTTCATTCTGTTATGTAACCCATTTTTGCATTTGGTCTCATTTTCCTTCTGCCTCAAGGGCCCCTTTTAACGTTTCTCATAATATGAGTCTGCTGGCGACGAACTCTTTCATCTTTTTTAATGTCAACCTTTTTTGGTGTTTTTGCCATCACTTTTGAAACATATTTTCATTCAGCTTTGTTCTTCTGAATATAACATGTTTGGGTTTTGTGTTTGTTTGTTTGTTTTTTTTTTCCTTTTCCCCCTCTGTCTACTCTTAGGACTTTTTTCTTAACCACTTGGATTCACAATTTAATGATAATGTTCTTTGGTATGGATTTCTTCATGTATCTTAGGCTTGAGGTTAATTGATCTTCTTGGATCTAGGAGTTTGTGATTTTCCTCAAATTTGGAAAAATTTTATTCATTTCAGATATTTTTTTATACCCTACTCAAGTAGCCCCTCAGGACTTACACTAAGGTGCCTGAAGTCTCATCATTTACTGGTGCTCATTTCATTTTGGGCAATTCTTTTTCTGTTTCATTTCAGAGAGTTTCTATGGCTGTTAGCCTTCAGGTTCACTAACCTTTTCTTCTGCCATGTCTTAATCTGCTATAATCTCATCAATATATGGTTCTACTTCTGACCTTGGAGTTTCCATCTGTAGAATTTGACTTGGATCTTGTTCATATCATCCGTGTCTCTGCTTAACATTTTAATATATGAGATATATTTATAATGTTCTGGTCTATAAATTCTAATGGCGCCAGTTCTAGGTTAGTTTTAGTTGGTTGATTCTTCTCCCCATTTTGGGTTGTGTTTCTTCACATGCCTGATAATCTTTGTTTAGATACCAGACATCATGGTTTTACATATTGGTATTCAATATTTTCTGTACTCCTATAAGTATTATTGACCTTTGTTGTAGGACACAGATAATTACTTGGAAACTTTGATCCTCTTGAGTCTTACTTTTATGATTTGTTAGCAGGCCTGGATCATAAGGCATTGATCTCTCCAGGGCTAATTATTACCCACTACTAAGAGACCTTGCTCAGTTTTCTGCCTAATGCCCTGTGAATTATGTGTTTTTCTGATCTGGCTGATGCAGACAGCTGTTTCCAGCCCTGTGTGGGTGCAAATACCAGGCACTAAGCTCAAGTGGCGTTTTTCTGGTCTTGGGCAGCTTCCTTGCACACAGCTTCGACCCATGCTGTGCTAAAGATTCAAAGGGCACCCTCTGCAGGTCTCAGGTTCCTCCTCTGTGAACTCTGATGCCCTGTCTGGCAATGGCTATTCATGAGGATCTCTCCAGTCACTCAGCTCTGCCTCCTGCATCTGGGACCTGTCTTCTCCTCCCTGATGCACTGCAGCCTGGGACAAAGCTCAGGGCAGGAGGCTGAGCAGTCCCAGTCCTCACCCATCCTGTCGTGGTCTCTCAGGGGCCATTATGCTTCATCACCTCATGTCCAGTGTTGTAAAAACTATTGTTTGATGTATTTTGTCTGCACTTTCTTTTTTCTTAGTTGTTTCATAGCAATGTTAGGTCCAGTTCCTGATATTCCAAAATGAGTAGCAACTGCAGTCTCCCGACACAGATTTTAATGGCCTATTTGACTTGTTTATGCCTGGCTTTGAGGAGGAGCCCAGGGCACTGAGGAGCATGGACACTGGAGGCAGACCAACTCAAACTCCTCCACCACTTAGTGGCCACATGACCTAGGCCAGGTTTACCCCTGTGCCTCCATCCCCTCATCGGCAAAATGGCAATAGTTGTGCTGATAGAATTTTTGTTCTTTTGTTTGTTTGAACCCAGGGCCTCATGCATGCTAAATGCATGCTCTGCCACTGAGATATCCTCCCAGGCCTTGGTTTGTTTGTTTGTTTGTTTGTTTGTTTGTTTTTGAGGGGGAGTACGGGTGGGGGGGTGGATTGAACTCAGGAACACTTAACTACTAAGCTGCATCCCCAGCCCTTTTTTATATTTAGATAAAGGGTCTCGCTGAGTTGCTTAGGGCCTTGCTAAGTTACTGAGGCTGGCTTTGAACTCGCAATCCTCCTGCCTCAGCCTCCTGAGGTGCTGGGGTTGCAGGCATGCATTACCGCACCCAGCTTCCTAGGATTTTTGAGAGGATAGAATGAGATAATGCATTTAAGGTGTAACAGTTTCTGGAACTTAGTACCATGTTCAGTACATCTTAGCCATTGTTATCATTAGATTCTAATTATTGTAAGACTCAATGAATATTTCTCAAATGCATGAATGCCTGCTCTTGGCTCTGAGAACCTTGCATGCCACCGCCACAGAAGCACTAGGAACTGGAACCCCAGTGAGTGCACTGGTGGGAGCTGGAAGCCTCAGCAGAGCCGTGGTGCATCCATGAGACCCGACTCCTCCACCCTCAGCCGCTGTCATTCCAAGGGTTTTCGTCTCCCAGGTTAACAGATCTGGGTTGTTTTCATATTTCAGGGGAAGACAGGAAGACCCCCAGCGAATCAAATAGTCCCTCTTCATCCTCCCTCTCAGCTCTGAGTGACTCAGCCAACAGCAAAGACGACTCAGATGGCTCCCAGAAGAACAAGGGCGGGAACAATCTGCTGGTCATCTCTGTCGTGCCTGGGAGCCAACCCTCGCTGAACAGTGAGGAAAAGCCAGAGAAAGGTGAGGGAGGAGGTGAACGTGGCCTGCTAAGCCCTGTCCAGTCCAGGATGACCCAGTCTTGAGAATGAGCCCTGGAGAGGAAAGAATTATTAGGCCCAGGATGCAGTACAGTGTGCAGAGAGCAGGCCCAGGATGCAGAAAATCGCATTTTATTTTGGCTCGGTTTGTTTCCAAATGCAAGGTGGGAAGACGGAGAGGCTGACGTTGACTCTGAGGCTGTGTGTTTTGTATAAAGATTCAGGGAACGGTACCTGGGAGGTGCATCTGTGGGGAGGCACGGGGTGGGTGATGGGGGGAACCTCAGCCCCACTCCTGCCTCCTACATGCGCCTCTACACCCAGCTTCGGTCCTTTCAGGGTTCGAATGCGTTTTTTGCAACTTTGTCTGCAAGACGAAGAACATGTTTGAGCGCCATTTGCAGATACACCTCATCACCCGGATGTTTGAGTGTGACGTGTGCCACAAGTTCATGAAGACCCCCGAACAGCTGCTGGAGCATAAGAAATGCCACACTGTCCCCACCGGTGGGCTCAAGTAAGGAAAGCAAGTACAGAACCTTTTACTGCGTTGTTACCAAACACCCTTTCCCTTGCCCTTCCCCTTCCCTGAAGGTTTTGGGGGTCATGGAGTGGGAGAGCTTGGTTTGAGGGAAGTTAGAAACCTCTGCTGCCTTTAGCTGGATTGAATTAGACCTTTCCCCCAGGGGGGTCAGCAGATGCCAGCAGGAGAATCCATTTCACAAATATCCCCAGATTCAGGGCAAGGAAGAAGATGTGCTGGACAAGCCCAGCTGCAAGGGTAGACCCATCCTGCACTGTCTGAGTCTCGTGCACACTTGATTTTAATGGATTCAGGGGTTAGTGTCCCTGGGTGTCAATCATTACACTGTCACTACAGTGCACCAACTCTGATTTTCAAACGGCTTGCCATATATCTTTTAAATAAGCCTTATGACCATTCCACCCCACCCACAATTGGAACCTTGGCAGTTTGACCAGGCAGGAGATAACATTTTTCATACAAAGATCATGTGCTTCACGCCTTCCTAGGAACCTACCAGTGCCTTCCCCGAAAGATCTAGACAAAGAGCATCATCTTTATCCAATATTTGCAAGAAGCCCTCCAGTCTCAAGTGAGACCAGTCAGTTATTACCAAACATACTGTGTGTCTGGCTTGACAATAGGTGCTAAAGGGCACACGAGGAATAAAATATAATTTCCACCCTCAGGAAGTGTATGTGCTAACACTCCCAGAATTTAATCTTCCCAGTGAGTCTGAGATCAGAGTCCCCGTCCACAAGGCCCTTATGGTACACTGAGAAGAGGGAAGCACTACGTAGTTGGGCACAGAAAGACAGTTGTCAAGGAAGAATTATTAAATATTAGCTGAAACGATCATGTAGTGAAAAGAATAGAAATATATGTTTTACTTAATATGGGGAAAAATAAAACTTCCATTTGAAAAAAAATTTCATCATGGAGACTCAACTAACCAGAGAGGTGGCGTGCCTCCCTGTGTGGGTAAGGAATGGAGATCCCCAGAAAGGCCTTGGTAGTCTAGCACCAAGGGCAGTACAGGGTTGACTCCCCTGAGCTCCTGCCTGGTCGGGGGCACCCTCCTCCAAAACCTGCCCAAATGGAAGAGGCAGCAGACAGCACCTACTGTCGGCTCCACTTTGGTTCACTCTTGGGGGCACTCGGGTGGGAGGGAGAGGGAGGGGGTGGGGAAGGGGGAAGGGTGGTTATAATTCACTCAACCAGTAGCTGGAAAATGCCTAGCAAGACCTTATTTGGGGACTTGATTTGGTTTGTTCCCACTGTCCCTTTATAAATAATTAGTATAAAAAGAAAGACGAACCCAGCTTTCTGTGGATGGACTAGTGACATTGCCTTCCCGGTAGCCCAGTGATGCCCATTACTTTGTGGCCTCGCCAGTTGTGGCTTTGCCAGTCGCCTTTCCTCAGGGGCCTAAGCAGTCCCGAGCCTCTGAACCCGTGGGGGAGAATGCACAATGAACCTGATGCATTTGCTGGGCCAGACACTTCCTGTGCGGTGCTAACCGTCCCCTGTGTGATAGTTTATGTTCTAGGATGACCAAGTAGAAGAATACTTTGAAAAAATTGATAATGCCTTCTGGCTATACAGTGAGTCTTTGTTTTGTTTTGTTTTGTTTCCTTCGCCATATCAGGGAATTAATTTGCCTGAGAGAGTGTCTTTAAGATAAACATTGGGAGCACGGAAAACCCTTAGCACTTTGCCTGAGCAGCAAGAGAAAGATTGAGCTGTGGGTCACAGAAATGTCCTTAACATGAAACAGACCGCCGACGTCTAAATTGCTTTTCTGTGATGGAACTGCTTGTACTCTATATCCTGTTCATAATGCAGATCAAATAAGATTATACTATTATTTTTCTTTTGCCGTAGCTCAGGACAGTGGTGAGTTTCAGACTCCTCTAGGTAAGGCCCAGCTTGGCGTAGGGGTTGTGTGTGCACCTGACCTGGGAATGGGCTTTATATTTCTCTCGTGTGCACTCTTCTGTGAGCTGAGGTTCAAGGCTAACGGCGAGCTTGGCGCTGAGGAGGCAGTGCACGGTGCACCTGGTTGTGTTGGGCTCTGCTGAACACCTCTCCAAACCCTCTGAGGACAGTCCACTCCCAGGCCCTGCCCTGCAGGAGCCATGCAAGAGTTGAGGCAGCCATTTGGGCATCTGCATTCTTTTTGGAAAGAGAGCAAACACGTTTCAGTTATCATTTCAGCCACCGACTCAAAACCCAGCAGTGTCCAGAAGAGAGGCCCCACAATTTTTGTAAACACACCCCCACCACTCCTCGCAGCCCCTCTGGACAGCCGGGAGGGTTGGCGGCGGCCTGTCCGTGCTGCGAAGGATGGAGAACAGAGCCACAGAGAGGCCCAGGCTTTGTCCAGGGTCTCCAGTTAGAGCCCATAAGGTGATGGAGCTGGGACTCAAGCCCACCCCTCCGACTCCACCCCAGACACTTGTAGAGACCACTCATATAAGGGCTCAGCATGTCCCACGGGCTTTCCCCGTGCTGAGTGCTCTCCCTAGCACCATAGAGAATGCAGAAGAGACGTAAGAACTGCTCCTGCCCTCTGAGAATCGATGATCTGGCATAATAACGTACTGAGAGGTCTTCAAGTTCCAGAGCAGCCCCCCTCCTTCCTCCAGACCCCCCTGAATGGACGGCTGCTGGGAGGTCTCCGTCTCCCCGCAGCCCTGCACAGTCCTCTGCTTCCTTTCTGATGAGCTACAGGAGATACGTTCTATGTTTTCATATGTATGCACACACACACACACACACACAGGGACACACACAGGCCTTCTCATCCTAACAACCCTTTAATAAGCACGACTCTGACCCCTGTGACTTTCTTTTTGCTGGAAGTAGCTCTCCCCTAAAGCTGTTCTTTAAAACCTCTTAGCCTTTCTGCGTGTGCTTGGTGTGGTGCATGAAAAGTCGATTCTTTGTGTTGCTCCCATCTAGGGGGACGGTCAGGAGGTTTAGACCTCTGCCATGTCTGGTCGGGAGTGGGGAGGGCTCCCAGGGGCCGGGTGGGGGGCTGGAGGGAGCGCCAGCTTGTGTATTCCTCGCAGTTTCTCTGGTCCCCTCGTGAGGGCTGGCCTTGGCCCTTGCAGCCAGGAGACCCAGAACGGGCTGAGCGGACCTCGGCGGAGCTCCCCGCTAGCGGGGACTGCTCTGTCACCAGTGAAAGCCAAAAAGGGCCATCTCCACCCCTGAGAGGCGGCAGGGCTGGGCTGGGCTGGGGTGAGGGCAGGCTGATGAGGAGGGGAGAAGCCTGGCTGCCACCGGCCCCTTCCGGCTGACCCTCCCTTGCATTGCTTCCCCCCCGGCAGGTGCCCATTCTGCATTTATTCCACCAACCGCCCCGCTGCCATGGAGTGCCACCTCAAGACCCACTACAAGATGGAGTACAAGTGCCGGATCTGCCAGACGGTGAAGGCCAACCAGCTGGAGCTGGAGACGCACACCCGGGAGCATCGCCTGGGCAACCACTACAAGTGTGACCAGTGCGGCTACCTGTCCAAGACCGCCAACAAGCTCATCGAGCACGTGCGCGTCCACACAGGGGAGCGGCCCTTCCACTGTGACCAGTGCAGCTACAGCTGCAAGCGCAAGGACAATCTCAACCTGCACAAGAAGCTGAAGCACGCCCCTCGCCAGACCTTCAGCTGCGAAGAGTGCCTCTTCAAGACCACACACCCTTTCGTCTTCAGCCGCCACGTCAAGAAGCACCAGAGCGGGGACTGCCCCGAGGAGGACAAGAAGGGCCTGAGTCCAGCGCCCAAGGAACCGGCCAGCCCCGGGGCCCCGCTCCTGGTCGTGGGGAGCCCCCGGAACCTCCTGTCTCCCCTGTCGGTCATGTCGGCCTCCCAGGCTCTGCAGACCGTGGCCCTGACGGCCGCCCACGGCAGCAGCTCAGAGCCCAACCTGGCACTCAAGGCTCTGGCCTTCAACGGCTCCCCTCTGCGCTTTGACAAGTACCGGAACTCGGACTTTGCCCATCTCATTCCCTTGACCATGTTGTACCCCAAGAACCACTTGGATCTCACATTCCACCCTCCCCGACCTCAGACTGCGCCTCCCAGCATCCCCTCCCCCAAACACTCCTTCCTCGCCTATCTCGGACTAAGAGAAAGAGCAGAGACTGTCTGAGGGCAGCCGCGCTCTGTACCAAAAACAGACAGAGACAGGAAACAAAACAAACAAACAAAAACCCACAAAACTTAAACACAACCCCAGCAGGTGTATGTTGCTGCAAAACCTACAGACCCCAGGGGTCTGAACCACGTGTACTGTATATCTTTAGTAAGGAATAGAGAATTGGCTGTGTGTGTATACCTATCGCATTACCTACAAGCTGCTTTCCCCAACCTTCAGAGAGGTGACCCCTGCATACTTCTACCTTCAGAGGCATGCCTCCCCAGCCACCTGCCCCCACTCCAGCCCTTCCGTACTTCTCTCCGAACGGAATTTTGTCTCGTTAAACCCTCAAGAGAGTGTCCTTAATAGCAATCAGCACTTGTAAGCTTCTATACCGGTGCATTTGGTTTTCTGTTGGGTGAATGGGCTGTGTGGGCGTTTGTGGATTCCAAAAAGCAAGCCGTGTGTCGCGTGCCATGACTTCTCTGTTGCACATTCTCTGTACTGGCTTCTTGAACGGGGATGAACGTCCTTCTCCCTCCCGGGCTGTTCATCCACTACAGTTTCTCCCTGAGTTCCTTCATCACCTTTCCCTCTCTATTTTCCAGCTACAGAGTGGTAGGGCCTGGTGCTCAGTGGATGAAGGGATGGCAGGCATCTGCAGTGCTGCTGGACATTTCCCACAGAGTGCTGGACACCTCGAGCTCAGATCTTCTCTGGTTATGAAGATGCGAGACATCAAGCGACTGGTCTGCAAGAAATATCTTGCAGCACTGCAGCTGGCATCACAAAACTTAAGTGTCGTTGTGCTCGCCCGTGCGGAAGCAGTGTGCATGGAGCGCGCACACAGCGCATCCTTTTTTTAAGGGCAGATTAAATATATATATATATGATGTATTAATTCAGTGGTTACCATTTGTTTGCAGAAAAAAAAAAAATTGTATGAGTGGAAAACTTTATGGTTGATAAATCCAGCCAAGGAGATTAAAAGGGGTTTGGATAAATTCTGGGTATAAATGCTCAGACTAAAAAAAAAAAAAAAAAAGAAAAAGAAAAAAAAAATGAAGCGGCAGTTTTGCACAGTGCTTTTGGCCTTGCACTAGTTTTTGTTTCTCATGGGGGAAAAAAAAAGATAAAAGGAAGAAAATGTACCTTTTTTACGGAATGAGTAGACTGTATGTTTGAAAATTTAGCCACAACCTCTTTGACACATAATGACACAACAAAAAGGTGCTGTTGAGTCCTTGAGTTTAGTTATGCCCCTGAGAAGTTTCCATTGTGTCTGCAGATCCTCTGGCTGTAGCCATGTCCTCCGTGTGATTATAACTCTGTATTCCATTTTGTTAACGCCTGGTAGATGTAACCTGCTAGGAGACTAACTTTATACTTATTTAAAGCTCTTATTTTGTGGTCATTAAAATGGCAATTTATGTGCAGCACTTTATTGCAGCAGGAAGCAGGTGTGGATCGGTTTCACAGCCCTTGGCTCATCTTAAAAAATAATGGATGGCTTAAAAAGAAAAAAAAAAAGAATGGAAAAAAATCTTTGGCTGAATATATTCATTGCTTGGGTTTTTAAGACAACAGAATTTCCAGTATAAAATAGGCTAAAAGAGCAGGAAGAAACGTGCTTTGTATAGTAATGGGAAATTTGGAATATAAAAGTTTATGTATTATTTATCTATGGAAGAGCTGGTGTACAGGAGGAACGCTTTCTTACTGTGTTGCTGTTTTCCCAATGTGTGTTATCCTAAAGTTGGGATTCTTCTTTTTTTCATCTGTTTCACCAGGGCAAAATAAATGCATCCCTGATTTTCTTCCTCTAGTCAGTTGCTTCTCTAAAAAGCCCCTTGGAAGTTAGTGCAGTTCTCCAGGAAGCCAGAAGACTATACGTCTGTCCACACCACGGTCTCCCCCTCGCCCCTCTGCACCAACCCTCCTGCCCCCAGCCCTATCAGGTGCACTACCCTTCCCTTCACCAGTCACCCAGCCCTGGATGGGGAGCCTGCTCTGTGCCCTGGCAAACCTGTTTACACTACGGAGATGTCCACGGGGGCAGGGAGGCCCGACCAGCTAGGGCAGGAAGCTCCCAAACCCTCAGTCATTCTCCAGCAGAGACCTTTTGCCCTTGGCCTTGTTTGAAACGTTCAACTCGCCATCTCAATGTCTCAGTAAAAGACACTATAGACAGTTATGGACAATATACTCCAAGAATACTGGGCTGGGGGGGGGGGGCTGTTTTTTTAAAGTCGTGTCTTTATCCCCATATAATGGAGAGTGTGCCACTTGGCTAATAATGTGTTTTCAAAACTACAAGTTCAGTGATGACAGCAAAGAGGGCCACGGTGATGTCACAGGGGCTGCCAGAAACAGTGACTCACACTTAAGCACCGGCAGGTTCAAAACCTGAGAGGGTGGCCCTGACGATTAGCACTCTGGGTTGTACAGCTTGCTGCTTGTGCAATAAGAGGTTCTAGGGTGGAAACTTTCAAGATGGAGAGGAGTGACGGAAGGGGACATTTACTGCTCAAATGCCATGCATTTCACTGCTTGCCACTGAACTTGTATTTGAATGACTTAGTAATGCTTAATATAATTGGGCGACTTTTTTAGCACTTTGGAAAGAGTCATCAATCTTTCTGGTAAATTATATAAAAAAAAAGTTTTCTGAGTGAGAAAAGGTGTGTTTGGAGTTTGTTTGACTTTTTATATTATTATTGTTATTAATAAAGAAAAAATCTACAGCATTTTTCAGACTCCACCTAGATAATATGTACCCCTGAATTTGGTTTGCAGTTTGATACTCAGGGAAGGATGTATTCCGTAGATATCCTTTCCGCGTAAAACACTAACATCTTTGAGAAATTCACCTGCCAACTAACTTCAATTCTGTTTTCTCTATGCATTCTTCCATGAAAGCAAGCTTATTTTTCCATATAGCATTGCAGTTAGGTTCTCAGCACTTTCTTCTATCCTTTTTTTTTTAACTCCTCATATTATGTTTGGATGATCATACTGTCAAGGTTTGTGTACATTACTGAAAATTTGTATTGTATAAAGCTTTTTGCATTACAAGGCTGTACAGGGTCATTTTGACAGTAACTGGTATATTCCTTTGCATCTTATGTTGCATTGCCAATTTCTAGTGTATCCAGTTTGAAAGTATAATATACTCTAATTAAAAAAAAAAAAAGGTTGGCTATACTCTGGTTTCTTTTGCTTTCTTGGTTGCCACCCTTGGCTCCTGGTGAAGTCTCAGGGTTTTGTTTGTCTTCTTTTGTTCTGTTTTTTCACTTTTCAGTGTGTTATCACATTTTGGAAATGCCCACTCCTGTTTATAGCTATTACAAAATGCAAGTTTTGAACAGCTGTGGTTATAATGCAAACTGTTACTGTGTAAGTCATTAATGTCTTTTAAGGTTGGGAGCATATCCATCATTCAGGACAGTGGCAGCCAGCTCCTTCCTGAAATTATTTAGTGACATTTAAAAGCGTTCAGCAACCATACCCTCTCCTGCTTAACATTATTTTATTGACCCGTAGCCAAAGGAGGGCGGGGGGAGACAGATGAATAATTCCGTTTATTTAAGCTGAGCAAGTAAGAGATTTTAATGAAGGGAAATGCTGTTTTGCAAGCTAAATAATAATCTACCCAAAATGCAAATAATCATAGTTCACCATTCAAGGGAAGGTACCAGAGAAACTGAGACCAAAAAGAAATTTCAGAAGTGTTGGGGGAGGAGAGAAAGACATGAAAAGCACACTGATAAGTTAAAAAAAAAATCTCTTAAAATCCATTTTAAAGCTGTATCCATTCGAGATCTTCCCCATGAGTCTGTGATGATTGATAAAAATATATAAAGCAGCAGATGAGAATGTTTGGCCTGGTTCACAACTTGCATGCTTATAAATATAATGTCCTTTACTTATTTCAAGAGATTGTGAACCACTTCACTCTAACATTTAAAGTGATCAAATTTACTTTTTTAAAAATGAGATAATGTAGGAGAAACCACTTTGCAAATGACCAGTCACTAATCAGACCCTATTTTCTCCTTCTTTTTCTCATTCAATAACTATTTTTTAGAGGGTTGAAACGTTTTCTTTTTATCGGGTTCAAGCACTAATTTTGTTTTGGGGTGGCCGGCACTTATGAGAAATATTAATATGAGCCAGACTCCTTTGATTTTGGTAATGAATACAAGCATGAGTGGCTTCTCATTTTTAACAAACACTTCTTTTCTTACACTCATAGCTACATCACATGCTCCCTCTGCAATATGAAGAAAATAATCATCAGTTTGGATACCATTTCCCCTGATATGGGCTTCCAGTGACCCTGAGGAACAATCAGAAAACAGAGCCACTAGTGAGAGAAGGGACCTCGTGTTTCTTTAGTTATGGATCGGGCATCTTTAGGCCAGTCACCTGGCCTTTGAATTCTAATTCCAGATCTTAGATACCCTTTGTATTGTCAGGCTTCATAAGTATAATCAAGGTCAAGCAAGACTCGGGACATGTTTATACTGTGTCTGTGGCTGATCATTCATTTGGTGACCACCAACAAAACATATCTCATTGTTTAACAGCCATATCTTTGGTCACGGGGGAATAAGGAGAAGAGAAATATCAAGATCTGGTGAGCATTTTTGTCTCCCTGCCCAGGTCAGAAGCCTCACGTTAAAACTCTGCCAATGGCCATGGGGAGCCTGGTGGGCAATGTGGACGGTGTGAAGGGGAGGACGTGTACCTCATTAGTTGCTGAAACACAGAAACCAGGCCCTCCCAGTGCTTTTCAGGCCATGGTGAGAAGGAGAACCCAGAGAAGCTGTGCGTGTAAGAGGAGGAGGAGGGAAGGAAGGGGTCAGCCCCTGAAGGGATTTCATTCATGCCTCCAGGAGGCAGAGCATGTAAAACTGAAGTTCTTCCAACCACAGCTTAGAACCAATGAGCAAAATCACCAGATACAGAGGGTCCCTTGAGTAGGCTCAGGCCACATCCTAAGGAGCGGTCAATCAAACACGCAGGCTACCCCATCAACATCTTTTCTTATATCATCCCTCACAATACGAGAGTCCCACACAAAATGTGATTTATTTGGTGAATAATTCCAATTCCTCAAGTAAGTGAAATGTGTTAACTCCTGGGGACTGAAGGACCCCAACCTTCCCCTTTTCCCAGGTCTGGGTGATCTCAGGTTATTCATCAAGACCTCTTCTTTTTTATGAGGTAGTAGATCTCTCATTCATAATTCTTTCCTTAGAGTTGGATCTGCAAAACAAGACCATACAAAAATCTGCTCACACTGGTAGTTGCTATAAAAGAGAAAGAAAACAATTGCTCTGTCCCCTTTTTTGAAAAGATTCCTTTTCAAAATGGTTAAGGTAAGCATCAATAAGGGTTTTCAATACAATTGTAGACTTGAAGCAGAGCATCTACTTTTATTCACACTTCAAAATTAATTCCCCCTACTTCAGAATTAATTCCCATGGTTGTCCACCCTGTTTACTGAGAATACCTGATTATATATAATGTTTTCCAACAATAAAGGACATACCATTGAGGTAAAGCATGGCTCAGACACAAATGAGGGGTTTTTTAGTAGTTTTAGTTGTAGACAGACACAATACCTTTATTTTATTTATTTCTCTTTATGTGGTACTGAGAATCGAACCCAGTGTCTCACATGTGCTAGGCAAGCACTCTACCACTGAGCCACAAACTCAGCTCTGGTGACGACATATCTTTAAGCACCTCATAAAAAGAGAGGGTGAACTAGATGATCTCTAAGACCGTTCCCCACCCTAACGGCAACCTATAATAAACCACATTTCTATGACTTAATAAATAAGAAAAAAAGTTCACTTTTGAAGTAGAAGTCATTGCAAGGCAAAAATTCTTATAAGACAATTAGAACAAAAATGGTACGTCAACATTTTTAAGCCACCACCGGCTCAGAGGAGGGAAAAAAGAAAAAAAAAAAAAAGACTAAAAATATTTTCCTGCCCACTTCAGAGTTTGGGAGGTCTAAAATTTTCTTCTTATTAAAGCTAAGTCACCATGGTTGGATTGCCTGAGTCATCTTGAGGGCGGCTTAAACATATTTTACCAACCTGTGGGTACTTCATCTAATTTAATGAGTTAGGAGCCAGCCAGATGGGAATAGAGATGCCTTGCCCTACCAACTTCATCTCTCTAACTCTGCTCCCTCCATTTCCCACCACCCCACTTCTTCCAGCCTCCTCCACGTGACTGGTACGATTGTGACCACCGAGTTCTCTGCCTGCCACCTTTAAGTCTACCCTTCTGTAGAAGAGTAAATGATTTAGCAGGTCTGATGAGATCATTTTTCATTTTGACATCATGAAATAATATGTGAAATAGTCTTATTCTGCCACTTGCTTAAAAAGAAAGACTCACCCCAAGAACTCGGAGAACATTAGGAAAGTTAGTTCCCAGGCACTTCAAATGAATGGAAAATTATCTGTTTATCTTTGTCTGTGTACCTATTTATCTCTATTGAATCTAGCCTCACTAGGTGAATCTACCTACCTATTTATCTATCTCTACCATCTGTCATCATTCATTTATCTTTAACCATCTATCTGTTTCCTGATCCCCAACCCTCGACCCCTGCAAAAAAAAACAGCACAGAGCCCTGAGAATAGAGATTACGTGCAAGCATTTATTTTCGGAAGCAATTTTGAGAACAAAAAAAGTGGGATATTAAAAAGAGTGAAACAGCGAAGAGGAAAGACAGTCCCAGGGTGCATCAGTGAGCTAGTCATTGCTACGGGCAACTGGATGCAGTCCCTCTGAGGGTCCCCATGAGGACCGTGTAGAGGTATCTCAGAATCAGCAGCCCAAGGGTGGGAAAAGGAAGGGGTCTGAGTAACCCCAGAGGGCGTCCGTGCTCTTGCACTTCTAGCTTTGCTTGACCCATGGTTGAGGAGGTCCTAGAGGCGGCCAAGAAACCACGTGGGAGAGCTGGCTACTGGGTAAAGGTGAGGCATTGCAGTTACACCTGACCACAGATGGTTGCAAGGTCAGTTAGCAAGGTGGGGACCACCAGTGTCCAATACAATGGTTGTATTTGTCATGAAGGTTCCCATTACTTTTCCCTCTAGGCCCATGTGGGCTACCCACTGAATCCCTTGAATTAGCTCAAAGCTCCTTTCTTGTCCTCCTACTTCTGAGAGGGACTGGTGAAGTTGGCAGAATCAGTGCAGGGATGTGATGCTAGGGAATGACAGAGCTGGCCCCTGGGAAGCAGGTGATGGCCCTGGAATCCGTAGGGCAGGGTCTCTACAGCCTTCTCTTCCTTGGGGTTTTTTTGTTTTGATTTTTGTTTGTTTGGGATCTGGTTTGGGCTGGTTTTTTGATGGTGGGATGGACCCCAGAGCCTTGTGCATGCTGGATGAGGGCTCTACAACCGAGCTCTACCCCCAGCCCTGGGTCTGCGTTGATTTCTCCAATAGGAAAGCACTTGACAGGGACATGGGCTGGCTCCTGCAGCTTCCTTGACCCAGGAGGGCCCAAACAGAGCCAACGGGGAGAAGCTATCCCAGAGCACTGGGACCAGCCTCAAGCCCAAGTATAGGCACCCAGGTGGCTCTTGTAGGTCCCAACTTACTATGAATGTGAGTCCAACAAAGGGGTTGGGAGCTAAAAATAAAATGGTTACATTTGCCTGGCATTTTCTGTGTGCACAGAATTCCCTCAAAAATTCCCTGGGCTGGACAGGGAGTGTCTGCCCTCACGCAACAGCTAATCAAAAATTTAAATATTCTGGATATCTCTATTGTTCCTTTCTTTTTTTAAAACCACAGATTGAAACCAAGGATGCTTAACCACTGAGCCACATCCCCAGCCTTTGTTGTTGTTGTTGTTATTCTGAGACAGAATAACAATAACAACAAGTCTAAGTTGCTGAGACTGGCTTTGAACTAGTCATCTTCCTGACTTAGCTTCCCGAGGTGCTGGGATTACAGGTGTGCATTTCCAAACCTGGTAATTCTTTCCATTTTTAACACACAAAACTAGTAGTCCTGCTGGGCATTGTGGCACATGCCTATAATCCCAGCTGCTCCAGAGGCTGAGGCAGGAGGATCCCAAGTTCAAAGCCAGCGTCAGCAAAAGTGAGGTGCTAAGCAACTCAGTGAGTTGCTCTCTGTCTCTAGATAGAATACAAAATACAGCTGGGGATGTGACTCAGTGGCTGAGTGTCCCTGAGTTCAATCCTGATACAAAAAACAAAAACTAGTAGTCCTTTTACTAATAAAAGATTGGAATAGTGTGGACTGATGGATGGTCCCATAGATACATAGAACACACACATGAGCCAGGCTTGTTGGCACACACCTATGGTCCTAGCGGCTCCAGAGGCTGAGGTAGGAGAATTGCAAGTTCAAAGCAAGCCTCAGCAACTTAGCCAGGCTCTTAGCAACTTAGTGAGACCCTGTCTCAAAATAAAAAAATAATCGGAGATGTGGCTCAGTGGTTAAGTGTCCTTGGGTTCAATCCCTGGTACCAAAAACTGATACAAAATAAACAAAAACAAACAAAAAAAAAAAGAACTACACACGAACACATACACATAGATACATAGACATAAACATAATAAATGTGTATGTGTATGTGCATCCAGAAGGAAGGCCACCGGCTTTATCATTCTAGGATTCATATTAAAAGACAACATTTTTCATTTTTCCCTTGTGCTGCCGAAAATAAAAACAGGCTGATGAAAGAGCCTAACATATGAAAAGAATAATTAAGGGTCAAAGAAATCTCATTAATCAGAGCACCCCCTTGCCCATCTTTCCTGCAACTAAATAAATGGGCATGACCATGGGGCATCACCGCGCTATCAGTCATGGGCCCATCTCTTTATGGCATCGGACAACAGACGGAGCAGCCGCAATAGCTAAATACGCTGGAGTCTTGGCTACACGAAGAGGCCATGTATCTTTTTAAATGAGCAGAATAATAATTTCCTGCTGATGAAGGACTTTACAATTTGGCTTGTCTGCCTGTGGATTGGAGGATTCTGCACTTAGACATGACTTACCCATAATCCATTGCCTCCCTCATTAGTATTCTCATACCTGGTTCTTCACAACCCAAAGTTTCCATCCCAGACAGACATAGTCTAAAACAAGTCCAAACCCACTCACCAACCACTTCTCTCTCCCCAGACACCTCACCTGCTCTAACCTGTACCAATGTCTCCCTCTCCTTTTCATTGATTATTCACGAGCAACAAATATGTGTCAAGTCATGTGCCAGCAGCTGCTAAGAAATGGAACTAGGTAAAATGTAGTTCCTGGCTTTGAGAAACTACCAGTCAACTGAAGACATGCATGTTTGAGTAGATGCACTGTAATACCTGGACAAACACATGAATTGCTGTGGAATTATTGTATAGATGGCTAGTAGTTCTAACTTGCAAAACACGGTCTAAAGCATAAGTCGGGTTTTGTAAGGAGGGAAAGCGGAGAGGGCATTCCAGATTGAGGGAACAGCTTGCACAAAGGCAAGAAGGTGAGAAATTGCTCAGTGGATTCCGTTGTGCTGGAAGATGCCAATGAAACCCGCGAGCGTCAGGCTTCGAGTCCCTTGTCAGAGACACTGAACTCTCCTGTTTCTCCTGAATCTCCTCTAGGCGGTGAGAGCGAACGAGAAGTGTTGAGGAGAATGACGTTACTGGATCTGTTTTAAGAAGATCGTTCTGGCAGCAGTAAGAAAGGAAGATTGAAAAAGGCAAAACAAAAAGGAAAAAAGAAAAACTGGAGAAACTGGGATGTCTATCATGTCCTAAACTGAGATCATCACTGTCTCCTTCAGATCAACCCCTTACCACATATTCCTTTGCTCCAAAAAGGGCACATCTGTCCTCTAAGTTACCCCCAGATATGAAACTTGGGGTCATCTTTGTCCTTCTGTTCCTTTCTTCTTCTTCCTCCCTCTCGTTAGACAGTGAACCACTAGGTGCCACCTCACCAACAGAGTCCTGACTATTCTGTCTGCCAAATATTTATGGCTATCCTGTCTTTTCCCCTCTGACATCCTAAGGAAGGTCTTGAGCATCCTCCCCAGGAGTGTCAATAGTTTCCTGCCTGAACAGGATAGTCTTGTGCAGGGAATACTGGAAAAAAAAAATTCATCCCAGAGCTTAGAAGAAAGGTCATGATCAGACTTTAAGATGTGAAGAGGACATCTGAAGACAGTGGAGAGGTGGTGGCACCGTGGCAGCAGCTGTAAAGACAACAACCAAGGAACCAAAGGCAGAACCGTGGGAGATGCCGACTTTAAAGGGGAAGGAGGAGCAGCAATGCTGGAGAAAGAGAGGAAGCAATCAGAGGAGTCACGGGCCAGCACACACCGTCAGAAGCCAGGGAGAGAGAGGCTGTATTGTGAAATGGCACCCAAGCCTGAGTAGGGTGAGGTCGAATCTCACAGCCTTTGCCAATGAGAAAGGCCTTGGTGACCTCTGAGGACGTCGCTTCAATGACAGGTTGGGAATGAAAACCAAATGCCACCAGGTTGAAGAATGGTCTGAGCCCGGTGCAGTGGCACACACCTGTAATCCTAATAGCTCAGGAGGCTGAGGCAGGAAGATGGTAAGTTCAAAGCCAGCCTCAGTAACTTAGCAAGACCCTGTCTCTAAATAAAATAGAAAACAAGGTGGGGATGTGGCTCAGGGGTTAAGCACCCTGAGTTCAATCCCTGGAACCAAAAAAAGAAAAAGAGAGAGAGAGAGAATGGCCAGCAGTAAGAAGCTGGTGAGGAGAAAAATCTACCCTTGTATGAAGGTAGGTAGTGAATAAATTCATGCTTACTTAGCTCTTGCCAAAAGACACCAAATCTTTCTTTCTCTTCTAACTTTCTCCCATTTCCTACTTCACATTCCTCCAATAGGAGAAAAGTAAATGGCTGGCGTTAGAATCTCCAGCCACATTCCACACCAGGTTTCCATCAGTCTCTCTGCAGTTTGGGCAGTTCATTCTAATACCATTCTTACTTACGGTTTCTGTTAGCCAAAGACATCTTGGGAAACAGGGGTGTGTGGGTAAAATGTAGTACCACTCCTCCTGAACACAAGAGTACAGGCAAGAGTGGGACGTGGTGGTGCACTCCTGCAATCCCAGCAGCTGGGAAGGCTGAGGCAGGAGGATCACGAGTTCA
The DNA here is from genome assembly GCF_047511675.1 of Marmota flaviventris. NCBI lineage: Eukaryota > Metazoa > Chordata > Mammalia > Rodentia > Sciuridae > Marmota > Marmota flaviventris. The sequence continues at coordinate 123,849,466 of NC_092504.1, forward strand.
AAGCCAGCCTCAGCAATGACGAGGTGCTAAGCAACTCAGTGAGACCCTGTCTCTAAATAAAATACAAAATAAGGCAAGTCACCCTGCCCCCTTATCCTTTGGCTGTGGCCAGAAGGATTCCAGTCTAGAAAAAAAACAAAGATTTAGAAGGGAATATGATGCTCCTCCAAAAACATGATGGTCAGAGAGCCCAGATTGAAGCCACCAGTCCCTGAGTATTAGAGTTAGGAGGGAAATCTAAAAGCCTAAAAGAGGTTGCTCGTGTGGGAGTCCAGGTACCATGTCACCCTGTCTCTTTCTGAGGCCCTGCAAACCCAGCCTTCGTGACAGTGGATCTCAAATCTTTCTAGGCTGCTCACCACTTCAGCTTATGGGCCCAGTCACCGTTCCCCACTTGCTGCCACCTCACCAACAGGAAAAAGAGAACCTTATCTAATAGGAATAGAAGTTGGTTATGTGAGCTAGAAATGAGAAAGCTCTAAAGAGTCTGTTTTTCATTAAATATCATGAGAAAATTATTAATTCATGCCAGAAACACAAATGTAAACATTATCATATTGAAAGCATTTATTCTGCAGGAGACCATCTGGCGAAGCCTCACAGACCACACTTTGAGAAGCAGAGCGTGGATGTCACCGTGGCGGGCTCTTCCGTGAACAAGGCAGATCCAGAAGAAGTGAAAATTCAAGGGTTTTGAGGGGAGTGCTTTGCAGGAGTGACATCTGCTAGATATTTGTCACATGCTCTCTAGAGGTGGGCCTGCTTTGACAAATGCTGTTTTGCAAAAAATTTTAATTTTCAAAGCAAGGGGGTGGATATTATTTCAGAATCCCTCTCTTTAAAAACAGATTCTTTCCTTGGGCACATTAGTCCAGCACACAAATTGTGAATTGTTTAACATAAAGGATGGAGACAGGGTGAAGGGGAGTATGGGAAATCTGATATGTGAGCAGCTATGATTAATTATTGATTAACCCCAAGCGAGAATTATAGTCTCCCAAAATCACAATGTAAAAGCAAGATTCTTTTTTTATTTTTAATGCAGCTTCAAACACTGCACACTGTCACATTTAGAGATAATTGTAATTTGGAAAACATTTCCCTCTCAAGATGGACAGAGCACCAGTTTTGTACGAAGCAGAGCAAATTTTGCATTCCTGAAGAATGAAAAGAAGAAATGCTGGGGCAACCTGAAGTGATGGCCTGACCCCCTGAAAATCCAACTGGACCCTTTTTGCCTGGCTGCCCTCCATCGTCAATGGACCCTGAACTTGATTTTGTTTGTAGCTCTGCCTTTATTTACCTAGAGATGCTATTGATGTAGAGTTCTGTGTTGAGTCTTTCTAAATCTCCTTTCTCTGTTACCCATCACCTCTCCAAGGGGTGAACCTAGAGAATCTAGAGAACAAATTCTCTGACAGTCTTCTCAGCCCTTACCATTTCATTCCCATCTTGGCCCTCCCCAAGACCATCAGCCCACTCAAGTTCAGTCACTAAGCATGGAGTCATCTGAAGGGGGCCACATTAAACTTCAAACAGTACAAGCAGTATACACTGTGTCCTACTTACCCAGGCAGGGGCTACCCATGCCTCAAGTGCTAGTGTAAACAGCAGCATCTGACACATAGGAGCATAGTATTGGTCAAGGGTGTTTGGGCTGCAGCCACTAGGTGCCTAATTACCTGTTAGGGGAGTGAGTAATTCAGATTACACAGGCTGCATATGGTTACTGTCTCATCCCATCAAACCCTTTAATGTGTGTATTATGAACAGAAGAAACAACACAATCTCCTAGGAGAATACGGACCCTCAATGATTATTCCCATATTCCTTACACTTGGAAAAGTTTGACACCTAATTTTAGTACTTTTCAAAAAGGTGATAAAAAAACAATTCAATATTTACACTTCAAAGTGAAAAGAAGCCAGACTGGATTTTGTTTGCATCTTCTGCCTTTGTTTGCTCAGAGACACTACTGCTGGTTGACTTGTTTGTGTTTGAGCCTTTCTCAAATCCTGCCCCTGGAGGCCACTCACCACCCTCAAAGGGGAAACCTAGTGTTTAATATTATAGAGCCCCAGCCTCCAATACTAAACTTCTGGAGAGGGGAGCAGGACCTTCAGGTGCCAGAGCCCAAGCTGAGTCCTGGCCTGCCCTAAGCTTGGCCACTGTAGGTCTTTTCTGCTCAAATCTATCATTGATTTAGGACAACTCATCTGGTAACGAATTCGATTACTGAGTGAGTGAACAAATTATTTGTCGATGCTTCTTATAACTCTCAGCCATCTAAGAGAATATTTAGTAGGTAGGTGACAAATGAGTAAGAGAGAGAGAGAGTTCCAGAAATTGTGGGACTTTAATGCATCTGATTCCATTTCTTCATCACAGCCTGGATAAGGCGAGGGGAGGTAAGAGAAAAGAGAGAGAAAGACAGTCGATTAATCATTAATAATACATTATTTGTATAACTCATGTTAACCCAAGGCAGTCTTAGGGTTCAGTCTTGGCATAAATCACAGAAAAATAATAATTTCACAAAAAATAAATAATATATTTAAAAGCAACTGAAGTCTTATTCTTCCATGAAACACCAAAGAGGGGAATACATTTTAAATGTACTTCCAGAGATCTTAAAAATCTTCGTTAGATACTTTATTTCTTACCAAACTAAGCAAGAATCCCTTGAAGCCTTAACTCTTCTCCCTTTCTCTATAACGCCCTAAAATTCCTCCCTACACTCAAGCACACAGTCCTCCTATCTCTTCCTCAGCCCTTTGTTATATACGTCAATTTTAATCCTTCTAGTTTCTTCTTTCCACCCTACATCTGAACCAATAAAAGACCTGAGCCCTCAGATTGAAAGAGCCTGTCAGTTCTCCAAGGGAAATAAAGTTGAAAAATAAATTCACACATAGCTATGTCAAAATAAAACCCAGAACACCAAGATGAAAAAGATATCCTGCAAAGTACAATAAGATTCAGAGAGATTCCCTACAAAGTGGTGAGATTCAGAATAACAGGAGACTGCTCCTCTACCCCAGCAGTTTCAAGAAAACAACGAAACAACAGCTTAGAAATGCTCATATTTCAAACTTGGGGTTCTATAACAAGGCCAACTAACACTCAGAAAGAGATCAAAATAAATTCTCACACAAGCCTTCAGGAACATTTATTACATACTCTCTGGTGGAGAAGGGAGAAAGAACAAAAGAAAACCTACCACAGGATGTACTCCAGCAAGAAGAAAAATGAACCCAAAAGGTAATCTTGGGCTATAAGCAGTAAAGGAGAAGGTGTTCATTTGTGTCTTATTTTTTATAATAGGAAAGTAATTTTTCTCAAAGGTTGGGGAGAGAGGAATGTTGGAAAACACAACTTAAGTTTTCTACTTCTACTGCTTTTTATTTTACCTTTGCATAACATGTCATTACAGTTAACAAAATGCTGATGAGATAGGTTTTCATTAGCCAGAATTACAGGACCTACAAAGCATGCTTTTAAAGGGAACGATGTTAGGAAAAATATTAATTCCAATATGACTTGGAAATGCAATTCCTGAGTCTAATCACTGATTCTTGCCGTGGAACCTGGCTGCCTTCAACTGAGTCATGATGATGATGATATCAGGAGGAGTGATGAACATGGAGTGGAGAAGACTGTCTTCTGCTCTCCCTTCCAAGTTGAACTGGAATTATGGATTGATAGATGAAGAGGTGAGAGGAGGTAAGAACAATATTTCAGACCAGTTGATGCACTTGAAAGAGACTCACAAGCTGCCAAGATACGGGGTTTGAGGACTTTTGCCACCAGGGTGTAGCAGGAGGGCCACTGCTCTGCCCAGAAGGCCATCTGATGAAATATTCCAGGCTCCACAAAGGCTTCTGTTGAGAAACCCGTGGTGCTGTTGCCTATGTCATATGCCATGAATTTAAGGCCGGGAATCTCTCACTTGAGCTTTTTTACACCATCCCTGGTGTGTGCCAGAAAAAGAGCACTTGCCAAAAAGCAGACATTTTCCTATCTCTAAAAATAAAATGCTGGCCACGCTTCATGCCCCTGTGCCAAGACCTAGCCCTTCCTGGGATAAACAATAGGTGGACCAGCCGATCAGAGGCAAATACTGCGTCCTGAAGTGGGTCTGGAGAAGGTTGCGATGCCCAGGCCAGGGTATGTGCAGCTGTGAAACCAGGAAACCAGAGGAGTCCCTCCCTCCTCCACAGCAGATGAAGGACAGCTGCTTCCCCCGGCTCAGGGCCAGGTGTGGCTGAGAGGAGAAAGCCTCAGGATACTAGAGACCTTGACCCTAATGAGGTCACAGAGCCCCGACCAAGACAGTCCACTGCTCTTGTCCTGCCCTGGGGTGCTCAGTGACAGACAAAAAGACTTGGGAGATACTGTGCAGAGAAAGCTCCCTGAAAGGAAAAAGTTCCATAAGCATCCATCTGAGCTCGTCACCTGTCAAAATCCCTCACGCCCTCACCTGCTAAGCACAGGCAACACAACCATCTTCACATAAGAGTGCTCTAAGAAGTCCGCATTCCCACTCTAATTGCCTTCTGATTGTCATGTGCTTCCACAGCATGTGCTCAAGCCCCTGTGCTTTGTCATTAGGGTTCAAATCTCCCCTAGACCATAAACTTGGCTTTTTGCTGGTTTGGGGACTTAAGAGGGGGTTAGGAGAGGAGAGAGCCTAAATATAGCAAATATTTGCCGGCCTAATCACTCCATAAACATGCTTCAGTGGAACAGAGTGTAGGGCTGACCCAGATGACGGATGTCACTCACCCAAGTGTCACATCATAAATAAACCTGAATGAGCCCATTCTCCCTCAGAACCAGAGTGACGCCTGTCCACGCTATAAATATTTATGAAGTCATGGGCCCTAAAAGACTGTGTTTTTCCAGGTACATAGACTTTAATGAAAAAGTTAAGCAGAGCTTTTCCTGCAATTATAGAATAGCCACCATAGCTTTCCGGTGGGTATTTCATGGAAAGGAAAAGAAAAAAAAAAAAGAAGGAAAGGAAAAATAAGTCCCCGTTCCATGAGGCTGCCACACGAGGAGATCTCATTTATGCCAGTCAAGGTTCATTCTCCTTCCAAAAGTGACAGCCTTCTCGGAGGTGGCGGACACCAGAAGGAGGACTATCAGTCCCCTTAGTGCCACCCGTCCTGTGTAATGAAGGGAGAACAGACAGATCCTTGTCACCAGAGCAATTCAGACCCCTCCCACCACCCCTGCTAGGAGAGACGTTCTCCTTAGTGCTCTTGTCTGTCTCTTAGTAACAGAAAAAAATGTACACCTCACCCCATTCCTATGCTTATTTGAAAAGAATTCTCAGAATGTGAGGATGTGTGCCTGAGCTCTTGGGTGCGCCTCCTATTGCATTGGGAATGGCACCCCAGAAGCCCCACCAGCCTCTGAGGCGTTCTTTCTCTGCTTCATGCATTGCTGCATACAGCAAACACCCCTGGGTCCCCCAGAGCTAGGGAGCACTCCTCCACTCCCCTCCTCCAGGCACTTCAACAATTCTTGCCACCAGGAACTCCCAAGCCATTGTCTCCAATACAATACATGCTAATTTTCATGTCACTTTGCAGCTTACACATTATTCATCTCCCAAATGCACAGAAGCCCTTGCCCAAGTCCATCAAGCCTGCTTCTTTCCCAGAGATGGCCTTTTGCCTGGCTCTTCCCCTAGAGTGGCCCCTGCTCCGTCAGAGGGATCTGGCCCCACAGGGAAAAGTTGATGACCTTTTGGCTCCAGCCTCCAGGAAGTCTTGTCACACACGGAACAAGAGTCTCTGGTTTTCGAGAAGTGAGTCACAGGATGCCTTGACCATCCTATCTGGGGAGACCAGGGCTGCCATGTATGGTCTGTGCTCTATGCCACCCACCTCTCCATGTCAGTCCCAGTTCTTTGCCAGGGCAGCCTGAGTCATAAAACTCAGCACATTCCTTAGGCGTTGGATAGTCTTTCCTTGTTATTACTTTGCCTTTGTTTTATGTAGCACCCGGTTTCATTTTAAAAACCCAAATAAAATCACACGGTCAAGGCAGGAAGGGGAATGGTTAGGAGAATAGGGAGGAAAGCAAAGTGAAAAAAGAGTGAAACCTAGGTTAGGAAGAGGGGAGAAAGGGCTAGAACTCCCCAAACAGGCAAGGCAAAGCAGGACAGAGGAAACCGCAGATGACAGGCAGAAGAGAGAGAGAGAGGATGTGAAGGAGTGCCTGCCACCAATGAATTCACCTTGACCCAAATCCTTTCTGCTGTATTTGAGAGAGCACTTGGTGGCAGGGTCTCCTCCCCACCCACACTCCTAAACTCCGCTGCATTACTTAGAGTTAGTACTTGACACAGCCATGCAACCTTCTCTATGCCCCTCCACTTTCTGAGTCTCCTCCATAATCTGGAAGATTTATCTTTGATAAATTCAAAAGAACTTTCCAGAGATTAGCACTCTGATTCCATGAACCTGCCTGTTACAGCCTTTTGCTTGGACTACAAACCCTAGTCCATGGGTGAGAGAATATTTCTGCACAAGATAACATTTGTTTTTCCTATGGGGGTTAGAAGAATTGGGCAAAAGCATGGGAAGGAGGTACAGACCCCGCCATACCAACGCTTCTGGTCACACAGAATTTCTGTGGTCAGGTTATTTCTGCAAATTCATCTGTAAAGCCATTAACACTAAATTTTAGAATTAAAACAATTCTAACAAGCTAAGTCTTTCATACAATGGAAAACAAATGCTGCCAAATGAATGATAACCATTACTATGGAGAACCGAAATTTCCATGGAGTCCTGGCACAGTCATTACAGGCAGGCACAGTCATTACAGCCTCAGATCAGGATCCTTAGGTACTAAACTTGGAACTTAAGCAGAGGCCTTCGCCTCCCTCTGCTGAGATTCTCAACCAGACTGGCCAAGGCAGAAATCCTGGAGGTTCCGGAGCGGCTCCAGGGCCGCATTTTCAAATGCAGGGTTTTGGCGAGCTTAATGGAAACCATATGAAAAGTTCCCGGGAATCGGACCAGATGGCTCCTAGGGAATGTTATTTAGCCCAACCTGGGGCTAAAGGACAAAAATAATCACTAAGAGGGGTTTAGGGGTGGTGATGAGACTTTTAATTATCTTTTCGATTCAACAGCAATTATAAATTGCAGGGCAAATCTTAGTAAATGGGAGTGAATGGGAGCAGGCGGCGGGGGAGGGCCGTGGAGGAAAAAGGGGAAGGAGGAGGTGGCCGCTTTCAAAAACCAGACCCTGCTCTGCCTCTCCTCAAGGCAGCAGCTGCGGGGGCCCCAAGCTGCCCCGGACGGCGGCGGCTGGCCCCTTCCCGCGCCCGGGGGTCCCAGCACCGCCTCCACCACTCCTAGTCCCTCCCTCCAGCGCGCTCGGCCGGGCGGGGAAGGATCGTAGAGCCCAGGAGAAACTGGCGGGCCACGTGCGGACAGCGGAGGGAGGAGGGTGACCTGCGGGAGGAGGAGGAGGATCCAGCAAGGAGGAGGCTCTGGGCGGCTCAGGGGAGTTGGAGCAGTTGGACAGCAGAGGAGGAAGATCCTGCAGGGAGGAGGAGGGCCGTGGGCGGGGCCGGGGAGCGGGGTGGGGCTGCAGCAGGAGGAGGACCGTGGGCTGGGCGGGGCCGGGGACCGTGGGCGGGGCCGGGGAGCGGGGTGGGGCTGCAGCCGGGGGAGGGCCGTGGGCGGGGCCGGGGAGCGGGGGCCGCTGGATGCCGGAGGAGGAGGACCCTGCAGGGAAGAGGAGGAACGTAGGGCCCGGGGCGGACGCATCCGGGGGAGGATCGCGACGGGGCGGGAGGTGGGCGGGGCTGCGGGCCTGGGGCTCCCGAGAGAGTCAGGCGTGAAAGGCGGCGACACCACCGCGGCCGGGTTGCCCCTTCCCGAGCCCCAGGCGGAGTCCATTTGCCTCCTGGTGGCGGCTGGCGCGAGGAAGACCTGGCGGTGGCAGGCGCCCACTCTACTGTGCCACGCTCTGAATACAAAGCAGCCTTTCTCTTGGCCCTGCGCCCCTCCCCGGCTCCCAGAGGCAGGGGACTGGCTCTTTGACGCTATAGCCCCCAATCCCCAGGGCCACATCACCATTTGTATGGTTGTTCTAGAGGAATCTGGGTTCCAGGAACTTATTTTAAAGGAAAATTTAGCACTTATTTATAATGATAACTTTTGTCCCCGGCCAATTAAAACACACACGACAACAGCAAGGAGGGGTGGGGGCAGGGGAAGCCCCGGGAAGAGTCTGAGCAAGCCCACCTGCCAACGTCCAGATACTGCAGGGCCCCTCGTACCTCAGAGTCGTTGATCACCCAAACTGCAGGCCTCCAGCTTTGTGGCTTTGTCTTCCAAGTCAGCCAAATAACGACAGCAGCCTTCCCCGGCCATAACTACTGTGTTGACCACCTCTGTGTTGACCACCTCTGTGTTGACCACCTTCTGAGTCTTCGGAGGAGCCAAAAATCTTGCTTTCAGATTCACATTGTTTGTAAAGCTAGAGAAAAATGGCCTTATTGTCAACACTCGCTCATCCGCAAAGGTCACTTTTCCCACAGAATTGGGAATTAAATTGCTTCTTTCAAGTCAGACATCATTCATGAGCAGGAGTTGGGTTTCCCACCCCTGCATTTTCTTCCATCCTTTTTGACCTTCTCATTTCAAATATCTGTGTCTTTAATCAGGAAGGCCAGATCAATAAGCAGGAAAAAAGAAAAGGCTCTATAATCATCCTTTGGCTTTACATCCTAACCACCCTCCCACCCGGTGTCTCTACCACCACTTCTTAAGGTCCACATTTCTGGGTGTGAACACTCTATCTTCCATTTTACATCATGAACTTCTTCAAGTCAGGACCCAGAAATATGAATAATTTAGAGGACAGTTACCAAAGATGCTAAGCACTAAGAAGATACTTTAGAAAGTTAAGAATATTGCTGATGATGGTTGGAATTTTCCTTCAATCCCTACTTGTTGCTAAGCCAGGAATGTGTACAGTTTTACATCCCATGTTGGTTCCCCCTACCCTAAAATATTAGCACCTATTTAAAAATATTAAGATTTTCTCTGTCTTATAAATAAAAAGTCAAAATTCTAGGTCCCAGGTTTCCCTTAAATAAGCTCCCCAAATTAAGATTATGTGTGTGTGTGTATGTGTGTGTGTGTGTCCCCTTTTAGCCTATTATTGCATCACAAAAACAAGAACAGGGTATAATGTCACTCACTTCTCAGGAATGGTAGACTTAAAAGAGGATACTGCAAGTATGAGGAATTTACTTTAGGGTAGGGGTCAGGGAAGCACCTTGCAGAGGAAGACAACTAACTGTTCACCAAAACAGCAGGAGACACTGACTGGCAATGGGATTGCTTGGCATTGTACAACTCCCTGTAGCAAGCGGTTTTATTTATTTAACAGTCGTTAATGATTGTCCCAAGCAAATCCCAGGAGGCCATCTAGCAATGAATATACTTTCAGGAAATCATCTGTCCTTCCTAGAAGTGGGCACCAACCCCACAGTGAGGGGTGGCCCCTGAGTGCCCACACCGTGTGACTCTTCACGGATTGTCCAGCTTCAAATGACCCCAAATAACTCCCCCTCACACATACACACACACACACACACACACACACACACACACACCATGCACAGGTCCTGCCTTTCTGTGCTTGAAATGCTCCCTGGGAAAGGTATCCTGGTCCTAAAGCAGAAAGTTCGTTTTTCTAGAAGCCTGCCATTAAAATAAACTGGTTGTCTGGGAACTAAGGTGAACCATCCAACCCTGTCCCTTTAGCCAAATTTATCAGATTTCCTCACTGGTGCTCATAGACCAGCAGTTTCAAAGATATATACGTATATTATAAAATATATATATAATACACATATATATATGTATTATATATATTTGCTGGTTCTTGTGATAATGTTAGATGGTAGTTGGATAACTTTTCATTTGCATGGTCAAAATTTTTTTCCCCTAGTACACATAATTAGTACATGAGACCCATGGTATTGCAAACATAATTAAGATGAGTCTGAGGGTTTTAAAAAAATCAATTTAAAGAGAAATCTTAACAAAATTCATAAGATAACAAAAATAGTGCTAATTTTTGTGATAAATGAAGTCAGTAGGGCATGTGTAGAAACTGCTTTTTATTGTTTCTTTCAGCTTATTCCCTAGGACTCTGCCAGGACTCTGAGACGTAAAAGGGATCTTGTTTTAACACTCTTTGATAAAGTGTGATCAGGAAAGCCATATCCCCTGTTGGAAGGACCCTGTCAGGGAGAGCAGGGGCAACAGATACTGGGTGGAGGACAGGTACTTGAGGAGGGTGGGCCCAGGTCACTGGGCACCCATGATGGTTCCCCAAGAGAGGAAAATCTGAGAACTTACTGCCTTTATCACAAGAGGCAGAATACAACAGTTCCCTTATACTGCTGATGAGAATTTGGTCAGTACAATGGAAATTCCTATCCCTGAGGGCCTCTTTGAGCCTTATTTCCTAAACAACTGGAAAGATCCATGAAAGGAACTGTTGGTGGCACCTTTGGGAAGACTGCCTACTAATCAGAATAGCTCCCTTCTCCCCTGGTTACACACCAGAGGATCTGCATTCAGACTGGCTTCAGGCGCACATGCCACCATTCCCAATGCCACATGGAAACACCCAGAAGCCCACTTTCCCCAGAGATCCACTGCTGAAGGGCAAGGAGAAAAGAATCTTACGGTCTTTGGGAAGTTTTTCCTTCCATGATTGTAATGCTCCAGGATGTCAAAGTAAACTTTTTTAGGTTTCACGCCTAGGGTAAGGAGACATCCAATGTGTTAGAGCGGGTGGTGAGCGGTCGGCTGCAGGAGGAGTAAATGAAATCGATGTCCCAAAATACTTTCTTACCAATAATCCCACACCCTCCCATTCTCACCCCTCCTCTGCCCCCATCCTCTGCAGATCTATGCTTTTTTTCCCCCCTAGCTGAGTGACAAATGTTTGTGTTGGGTCTCTCCCTCCTCATTTCTTCATTCAGCCTTCCTTATTGTTAAGGGACAGACAATGGAGCAACAGGATGAGTGACAGAGGCAGGAAGTCAACAGGCAAAGGGCCTCGAATGGCCTTAGACTGTGGGAGGCATAAAAATATCAGATGAAGATCATGATTAAAATCATGATATAAAATGCTAGCTTAGAACGGGACTTACATATTTTTCTGGAATTTGGAGGTGCCCGAGAAAGATCACCAAAACCCCAAACCTGGTGTGCCTGTAAAAAGAAGAGTTAAGAATAAATATCAACGACTTTCCCAGTGCTAGAAACCTGATGAAATGCCTTCTTTACTGCCACTCTGCACCCCCTCCGTTCAAAAGGCACCTTGATAACTGCTGTCCAAAGCCACCGTAATAACAGATGATAACAGTAAAATGGCAAGACAAAAACTGAGGGAAATCTTTATAAACTAGGCTAGGCAAAAGACTTTCTCAACATGTAAATGGTTTATACAAATCACTAGTAGAAAAATGGGCAAAGGAAATATACTGTCTTCATTATTCATAAATTCCATATTTATGAATTCACCTGCTTGCTAAAATTTATGTGTAACCCCATGGTTAATACTGAGCACTTTTGCGGTCATCTGTGGACATGCAGCAGAGTGGCCAAAAAATTTGAGTCACCTGACATGCACCTTCCCAGCTGAGGTCAAATAAGGTGAACAAGGAAGGTCTCCTTGTTGGAACAGTCCTACTGTAATCGAGCCTGCTCTCTGCAGTCTATTTACAGCCATATTGTCTGCACTTAAAAAATTTTTTTTGGTGATTTGATTGTTTTCTAGAAGACGATGACATGCCCACAGAGAAAAGACGTGTGTTAATTTGGCTTTATTACAGTGTTTTGGCCACAAGTTCAATGTTAAGTCACAACAAGTATGAAGTAAAGTGTCTTTAAACTGAAACACACACAAACACAAAGCTATGTATTAACCAGTTGACTGGAGGCTCATGGTGACCTAACCTTCTAGTCTCCTGGGAGCAGTGAGCTGGTATTGGTTAATTCAGTGTTTGTGACAACTGTATAAAACACAGCTACCACAAATAATGAAAGTCAACTATAATTCATGAAAAAGACGTGAAACTAAATAAACAGAAGATGTTCAGCCTCACCAATCACCAAATAAAATAAAATGAAAAGAAAAGGGGAATATCTTCATCTATCAAACTGGAAAACAGATCATTTCTGTCGGAGCATAAAGCTCATTTACTGGGAGGCAAGTTACCAGTATAAAAAAATAAATATATTTTCAGACCCAAGAATTCCACTTATGGAAATATACACCAAAGGTATTCGTTTACACTTGCAATAATACATTTTCAAATTTTAGTCATCATAACTTTTTAATAATTTCAAATTTGAAAAGTCTGGTAACATGGGATATTTTTACATTATAATATATCCCATCAATGGAATTCTATGCATCTATTATATACAATGACAAATAATTCTGTTTATTAATACTGAAAGATGTCCAGGAAAATACTGAGGGATATAAGCAGATCACAGAGGACAATGCCTTGTATGACCTCATTGAAATACTGTGTGTCTATCTTTATGTGTATGTAACTATGGAAAAACTAGTAAGGAAGTTCATTCCAGTGTAAATTGTGATCAGCCCTGCAGGAGGAAAGGTGATTTTTCCTTTTGTTCCTATGTATAATCTCTGTGTTATTTGAACGTTCACAACCAGAGAAAAGCTGCTGTGGTCTGAACTGCCAATATACTGCCTGTGGTTAATGCCCAGCCTGGAAAAGGGGGAAGTTGGTGACTGACACTGAAAGCATCATTACTTCACCACTGTGCTAGTGAGCCTTTGTGTTGCTGTGACTAAGATACCCAACAAGACCAACTAAGAGGAGGAAAACTTTCTTAGGGCTCACAAGATCAGAGATTCAGTTCAGGGTGAGTTGAGTCCAGTGGTGTTCTGCTCGCCTCCATATGCAAGGTGAGGCAGAACATCATGGCTGAAGGGCCCAGCAGAGGGAAGCTGCCCAGCTCATGGTGGTCCATGGATCGATTAAGTGATAGCCCTCATAATCCGATCATTTCACCTCTGACTATTCCTGCATTAACAGGAGCTTTTGGGGGACACCTCATATCCAAACCATAATGGCATCTTTCTATGCCCATTGTCTCACAGAAAGCTATACACATGAGAAGTACTCAGAGATAAACTTTAGAAATCAATGTTTGATGAATGAGTGTCCATTTTTAAATGCCAACCCCTTTTGTTTGTTTTTTTATGAATGATGGACATTGTGCAATCGCTTAAGTTCTCCACATGAAAAGATCAATGAGGAATGTTGGGCTTACCACTCTGTGCTTGACGTTAAGCGAAGTTTTCAAGGGCCCGGTTATATTAGGGAATAGTCCTGCATACAAATGAAGAGGGGAAATCAGGATTACACCCAGTGTTAAAGGATAATTTACACTCTCAATTGAGTCTAATGACGACAGTGTACACACGTCGTTTGTTTTCCTCTGGCATTTAACAGAAAAGTAATTCTGTCAGGCACCACAAAACCATGACTGAAACTTATCTTTGTCTTCAGTCTTCTGGAATTTGGAACGTGCAGACATTTTTATGCTTGGAGCATTGTTCTGTGATATACAGTTTGTATTCTTACAATCAGAAGGAACTAAAACCATGCTGTACTTTTTCTTAAGGTCTCAAGGAGCACAGGTGTATTTTTTTTAACCAATCTTATTGAGGTATTTCTTATACACCTTAAAATTGACCCACTTGAAGTATACAGTCCAGTGATTTTCAGTAAATTTACCAAGTCATGCAACCATCACCATAATCCAATTTTAGAGTATTTTCATCATCCCAATGGGATCTCTCATGCCTGTTTACGGTTAATCCCCTTCCCTAAACCAGTTCCAGAAAACCACAAATCCACTCTCCTTCTCTGCAGATTTGCCTTTATTGGTCATTTCTTATAAATACAATTCCACACTACGTGGCCTCTCACGTCCAGCTTCTTTTCTTTAGCATAATATTTTTTATGTTCAGCTATTTTGTGGCTGTTTGAATATTCTGTTCTTTTTTATTACTGAATAATATTGTATTTACAAATAAGTCAGATTTATTAATCAGTAGTTGATGAACATTTTTTTTTCAATATTGACTAGTTTGGATAATGCTGTGGTCACCATTCAGAAGCAAGTGTCCCCTTTTCTTTTCTTTTTCTGTGTGTGTGTGTGTGTGTGTGTGTGTGTGTTGCTAGGGATGGAACCCAGGACCTAATACAGGCAAAGCCAACTTCTACCACTGAGCTACATCCCAGTCCATGTGCAAGTCTTGTATAGACATTGTATCTTCATTTCTCTCAGGAGAAATCCTAGGCTTGGAATTGCTGGATCCTATGGTAGATTTATTTTTAACTTTTGTGCTGGGGATTAAACCCAGGGCCTTGTGCATGCAGGGCAAGCACTCTACCAACTGAGCTATAGCCCCAGCCCTAAGTTTAACTTTATATATATAGTGTAGTTGGACACAATACCTTTATTTTATTAGTTTATTTTTATGGTGAGGCTCGAACCCAGCGCCTCACATATGATGCTAGGCTAGCGCTCTACTGCTGAGCCACAACCCCAGCCCCTGTTTAACTTTTAAAGAAACTGCGGAGGTGTTTTTCACAGTAGCTGTACTGTTTTACATTCCCTCCAGCAATGAATGAAGCTTCTAGTTCCTCTGTATCCTCTACCAACATGTTTTAAAAATTTATTAAATTTTTAAAATTTGTTCTGCTACAACGTATAACTAAGTTAAAAAACTTAGTTATACATTATAGCAGAATGCATTTCAATTCATCATACACAAATGGAACACAACATTTCAATTCTCTGGTTGTACATAGTGTAGAGACACACCCTTCATGCAGTCACTAGGATAATGATGTCCATCTCATTTCCACCGTCTTTCCCACCCTCATAACCTCTCCCCAACCTCCCCTTTGTCCAGTCCAAACTCTTCCAACATTTTGATTATCTGTCTTTGTGATCATAACAATAATGGATGTGAAGAACTATCTCATTGTGTTTTTAATTTACATTTCTCTAATAACTAATCAAGTTTAGTTTTCTAGTGCATTTTTATTAAGCATAACTTTGCTTGGCATAATATCACAAGGTCTGGCCATTACGAATGATTCAAGAGAAAGGAATTTTAGTTGTGTTGTTTTGTGCTGATAAACTTTTTTTAAAAAAGGTATCTTAAGCCAAAGTCAAAGAGCTCGACAATTATTTAGCTGAATTCAAGAAGAAGAAAAAAAAAATTATCCACAGCAGATGGATAAGAAGTTTATCTGCACAATTAGCTCTGATTGCCCCATTCTCTGTGAATTCTTAGCCTTTCAAAGCTCTGTAAGACGTTTATAAATCCCATAGGCCTGCCAGAGGCTCAGCTAGTTTTTTTTATCATTCTTCCTTCAAGAATTATACAAGATAATCATTAATTAGTAACTGATATGACTCCATAATATTAAAGTTTTACAGAGAGCCATTTTGAGGCATTTGATTGCATTATGGAATAAATATCTTTTAAAAATCCAGACATTAGAATTTATGTCAGAACATTGCATAATGTATTTACATATTCTGATCCAACTTTTAGCCAAACTTGGTCATTTTTGTAACTGAGCTAGAAATGTCTCTCACTTTCTGTAGTCTGTTCGTGAAGAGCAACACTAGTAAACTTACAGGCGTTGGAAAATGGCTAGCCAATGCTTTTGCTCCGTGAGTTCACAGTTGGCAAAACAGAGCTCACAGTCCAACTTGACCTTGGCAGTTTCACCTCGCCTTTTAATTAACGACATTTAATGTTACCCTGATTTACTGGCCTGTGCCTGGCTCACTGCTTCTACTTCCTAGTCCTAGAACCATAACCAAATTGGGCAATTTCATTGGTGAAACTAGCCATCTTAGTAACTGCCAACAAATTCTAGCTTAAGATTTGGTCCTTAAATGTGATGCCCACCCTGATGGAATGCTACAGGTTTTTAAAAGGAAATTACCAAGAAAAGCAAGTGTAGGCTTGTGAGACGCTCGGATTTGGAAGGATTCTTTCTAGGTCTTCTAATCATTTAGTCCCTCTACTGGGTGTCTATCACAGTACAACTGTCAGCCTTGTTTGTGATTCAGTTTTCTTTTAATAGATTGGAGATAATTACCCATCTCTGAGGTCCTTGAAACTTTGAGTTCCTTGAAATGGAAGCTTCCAGAACACAAAACATAATGTTGGAAGGCGAAGACAAACCGTTCTCCATCCGTTTTGGGGTACTATGGTCTTAAGTATATATGAGCAAAGAAGGAGAATTTAGATTAAACATTAACAGCCCTTAACCTGAAGTCTGTGGAGGCAAGGAAGAATCCAAGATGCCTGCCCTATTGGCTTGAGTAAGTGTCTTTATGGATATTTTTTCTGGAGATAGAACCCAAAGCTTTTATCAGATTTTTAAAGTGTCTCAAAAATATAAGTATCACTGCTTTACACAGATAGTTGTTAACCATTGGGATAAATTACAGAGCAAATCTCTGATATATTTTTAAGAAGAAGGCATTCAGTGTTCTGAGTATTAGATAATAATTAGTGTACCAATGGTAAATTTCTTGAGTATGATACAATTTTTGTGGTTATGTGAGAAAAAAACACTATTCCTAGAAGACACACACTGAAGTATTTTGAAAACATGCTGTTATGATGTTTATAATTTTTTCTAGATAGTCCAGTAAAGAAGCAAATATCAGTATGCAGAAACTGAAATAGAGCAAAAAGCTTACAAATGCAGCAAAATGTGAACAACTGGTGAATCCAGGAGAGAGGTATATTCTTTCAACTTTTCTACAGATTTACATTTTGTAAAATTGTAAGTAAAAGAATATGCATCCATTTATCTGTCTTAAATTTCTAAGAAGGCTAGTATCATATTTTTTTTTTTCTTTTCTTTTTTGGTACTAGGAATTGAACCGAAGGGTGCTTAACCACTGAGCCACATCCCCAGCCCTTTTATGTATTTTATTTAGAGACAGGGTCTCACTAAGTTGCTAAGGCTGGCTTTGAACTCGAGATCCTCCTGCCTCAGCTTCCTGAACTGCTAGGTGTTATCATATTTTATAAATGGCTCAAACTAGGCTCAATAAGAAATTAGGAAAACCAGGCAGTGGCATCCCATATCACATTTGAGCCATAATTAAAGAAAGACCTCAAAGCAATGCTTCATCCTCTTCCCATCTCCTCCCCGTTGTAATTCCAGCCCCTCTCCTAGGCTGGTACCAGAGTGTCCACACAGCCCATCCAGATCACCACAGTACCCATGAGAGTGCCCTCTCCTAGGTTCACAGGCAAAATCAATTCAGTCACCTCCTAGTGGATGTTATGCTTGAACAGTAAAGTGCACGCGGTAACAGATGGCATCTTGTGACCTTCTTAATAACAGGCGAGGCTGCCAATGTTCCCTTGTGTCCAGGCTCTGCGGGGAATTTGGAAACTGTTGCTTTACACTTGCATATTTTCTGGCAAACACATTTAACCATTTATTAGTCAGTTTCCGAATTTAACATAGACAGAGCAAAACAACACAGAGCAAAATTCCCAACACCTGGAAGGGATGCTGGCATTTCCTGAGTCCGGAGGCCCATCCTGGGGTTCTCTGGAGTGTGCTGCTGGTGATCAATAGTCGGCATAGCTGCTATTTTTAGTGCAGCAAGGACCTCAATTCCAGGCAAAGTGCTTATCACTCTGCCTAGATTGACTGGTGGCCAAAGTGATCTTTTTTTTTTTTTCCCTTTCTTTCTGCAGTTTAAAAGGAAGGTGGGCCTGTGTCACAGCAAAGTATACAAATTAGCCAGAAAGCAAACTGGATCCTGCTGTGACAGCTCACAGCAGAGTGAATGTGGGGATCCCCTGATGAGGGAGTTGACTAAGTCACCTGTTGGCTTATTTGCATACCCTGGAGAGTGGTGGCCCAGTTCCACCGTGGGATGGGTTAGGAGAGTGAGTGTGGAGATCAGGGGAGAGCGCCTGCCCCTGACCACCCCCCCAGGGTCCCACAGAGCAGCTCTCCTCTGTCCAGGCCCGAAGGGTGGCCTCAGGGGAAAACAGTGAAAACCTTCCTGCCAAGACCTTTTGGAGACCTCTTCTCCGGAATGAACCGGTAAGGGCTTGTCCCAGAAGGGGGAGTGGTAGAATCTCCCAGCCAGGCAATGGGAGTGGGAAGATGGGTGGAAGAAGGGCAGGAGGAACATTCCCCATGTCTGTCTACAGTGTGACGCCCCAGGTGGAAACAGCTCAGGCGGATGCGGTGTGGAGTCACACAGAGCAGGAGGAAGTAGGTCTCCTGGGGGGTGAGGGTTCCTCCTCAGGTGCTCCCCACAGAGCTGAGGGGAGGGAGAGTCTTGCAAACTTCACAAGACAGGAAGGTGTTTGAGGTGCCTCAGCCTGAGAAAAGCTGGGCTGGTGTGAGGGAGGCCTAACTGGGGAGCTGTGCGTGTTCCCCAGGAAAAAAGGGGGGCGGGCAGCTTCCTAGTTTGGCTACCCTGTGTCCCTTGACAGTCCACCCCAGGACCAGCCTAGCCTCCCTGCCTCCCGTGGGCTACAAGACCTGCATGAAAAGCCTCCCCTCCTCAGGCCACTTCTCTCTGGGGCCCCAACCTCCAGGAGCAGCCGCTCTGGAAGTGATCTGAAAATTGAACAGGGGGACTTGTCCCCAGACAGGATCAAAACAAAAGCAACACAGCTTGGAAGCCACAAGGCCACAAGACACCGCCCCTTCCTGAGAAATGGAAGGTGTCTCCCAGGCCTTGCGCCCCAACTGCTCCCACAGGACCGGCCCCAGCCACGTGCCAGCTCTCTTTCCTTTTCCCTCTCACCAGATCACACCTGATGTACTCCACATGCACGGGCTTCCTCCTCGGGGCTGGCCTGGTGCATCTCCCTAAGCCCATTACAGAGCCGGGAGGGGAATGGAGGAGTTTGTGCAACTCGAATCCTGTGCTTGTGCCAGCTGCCGTTGCTCATTCTTTTTTTAAAGTACTGCAATTTTAGGGGCTGCTACGTAGGATTCTGAAGGCTACTGCTCAAAGAACCAGTTTGTAAAAGGTTGCTTCTGTAAACTACATTCTAATTTTAAAGAGCAATTTATAAATTGCCGTTTGGAAGAAAAATGATAAAGAAGGGACTGTCTGTGTGAGGAATTGTGTTGTGAGAATGGAAAAGCTAGCCATAGAGGCTCAAAAACCACTAGACGGCAATTATGGGGCCCTGTCTTCTGTTGAACCCTGTGCCAGGTGCTGCAGATGCGAAATCAAATAAGACAGACAAGTTCCTGTCCTTGGGAGGCTTATGTTCTGGAAGGAGAAAGAGACAATCTAAACAAATACAGTATTACAGAGAAATCAACATAACCGCCAAGATAGAAATTGAGAGGGAGAGTATGAAGAACTTAGTTTAAACATGGTATCCAAGGATGGCCTCTCTGAACAGGAGACACCTAAATTCAGACCTGAAGTCTATGGCTCAGCAGAGCTAGGATAGTTGTGTTCCAGAAAAGAGAACAGCATGTGTAAATGTCCTGAGGCAGGAGTTGGCTTGCTTGGTATATTCGAATAACTAAATGAAGCCAATAAAACTGAGCAAAACTAAGAGGAGTAATGAAATGAGGCTTGGTCTCTAAGCTATGTAGCATGTTGCAAGTGCAACAGAAAACAGAGTTGTGTCATCTTCTTGTTTATGCATTAAGATCTCCCTGTGTGCAGAATGGATTGAGTTGGCAAGACGTGACTAGTGAGTTCTTAGTGCTTTTTGAAATCTTTTGAGGTTTATAGTTGGCTTCACAGAAGAATAAAAGTGGAATTGAAGGAGTAAGAGAAAAGTAAGTCAAAGATGGACACAAATACTCCATGAACTATATCACAGATTATAAGCATCTTGCTCACTTAGGACACTATTTAGTTCTTGTCAGTATTTTCCTAGATTCTGCCATCTTTGTAATAGGACACACATCCTTAGAAGCAGTTCCAGGTAGGGGCTTCAGAGACTTGGAATTGGGTGTCCGTGGTTAGGAAATATCCCAAGGACATCTTACACATATTGTCCCACCTGAGCTTTGACGTGTTCATACTACACAAAACCTCCTCTCAGAACATGCTCCATCGCCTGAAATAGCAAGAACCAAGGAGACTAGTTTTTTTTCTTGCAAGACTAACAACTTGGGTCCATCCAAGTTGTACAGGTGTGGGGCACAGGTATGGAGCTGAGAAGAAGAGAAAGGGAAGGGACAGGCAGGAGAGCTGGCCCTGATGGATCAATATTCTTCCCACCATGCTCTCCAGAAGGTTGTTTTGGACAGAAGCTTTTCCATTAAACAAATCTTGCTAGAATCCATCAGCCGAGAGCAAGCGGAAAGTTGAATTAGGCATTCATTGGTCACATTGCAGTTTTATGACACTTGATTTTTATTAATTATTTTCATGACTTATATGAGAGATAAGCATGGGATGGACCATTTGCTCCATTCAGGCAACTGGGACAGAAAAGACACAGCCAAATCAAACACTTGGAAAGAAAGTCGATATTCATGCAAAAGGAAAATCAAGGTAATATAGGCAGAATAAATATGGCAGACCCTCTTTGAAAGGCTGTTGTGAAAAAGACTTGGAGAACTGTTTTCTGCGATGATCATGAATCACATTTAAGCACAGACCATCCGATCTGACCTTATGAATCCACAGGTGCAATACATTACACAGGTATAATCAGTAGGTCACCAGTGGTCTAGCAGTTATATAGTCAGCTTCTGTTGACAATGTAACACTTGGTTTTGTTTTAACTCCCTTCCTTATGAAGTACTAGCACAATTAAAGCTCATAATCCAAGAAATCAGGCCCAAGAAAGGAAATGAAGCACAAGAGACTTTATCATGTGGCCAAATTAGACCATTTTACCTGATGTACTGTCATCTCTCAATGAAGACAGTAGCTGTCGGTTATACTGAAATGACCGTTTGGAGAATGAAAAAGACAATATGGGTCAATTAATAAATCACCATTATTAATATGTATGCTTATGTCATTCTTACCCATTCTCCTATGAATACCTGACCATAAAAATTGGAGAGAAGATAGGAAACAAAGAATTACCTATTGCAGGGTGGTAAATTATTGCTTTACTGCTCACATTATCACACTTCAAAGACTCCCATCCTTCTAACGTTGGGCCTGCACAGCAGCTCTAGCAGACCAGAGGTGATTACTGGGGTTAATCAGTGTTCTGAAGGATGCAAACAGCAATATAAATGGAATAGGATCGTACCTGGTGCTACTTAGATCAGATGCACTGTGTCCTTGACTTGCTATGAGCGATGTGATCAGCCTGCCTGATTTCCCATACACTAGCTCGGACTTGTCTCTAAGCTATGTAGCATGTTTCAATTTTCTGTTCTTGACTGAAAAGAGGAGAAAGAAAATCTTTCCTGATTTTAACAATAGCATAAATGGTTACCTGTCCTGTCCTCTTGCATCGACTAATGGTAGAAGAACATTCAAAATCCATCTCATATGTACTAATTCCATAAAGTCAAATTTCATTAAAGAAGCTGGATCTTCACTAGTTAGGAAGTACCCATAAGGCTACAGCATAACTTCCCACCATTCATTACATACACACCATGCATATTCAACTTTAAATACTACAGCAAATGGGCAAGCATTACCAAAATATTTTACAGAGTGCTTAAAACTTTAATTTGAGAGGATAATCATTAGTCTTATTGAACTTCCAGAGATTTGACCATGAGAAATGGGAATTATATGGGAAAACCATATAATTTGTTTCCTCCAAAAAATCAGTTTGTGGCGGAAAGGCCAGCTGTTCCCTTCTATAGTGTGCAGTTGTTGCTAGGGTGTGTCTGCCTAGCCAAGAAATCCATCTCTGGGCTCTCTGGCATCACACTGGAATGCAAGCGGAAGAGATGCATGCCATCTCCAGGATGAAGGGGTGAAAGGACGTGTGTGCCTTCCCTCCCATGCTCCCCACCTGCCAGGTGGAGACAGAAGACCACCAGGGTCCCAGGGATGAGGGAACCCCAGAGGGAGGGAACCTGTGTCCCCTCAAATCCAAGAAACAGGACCCCACCAAGGAAAGGCTAATTTTCCAGTTACCAACCCCCAAAAGGGAACTGAATAATTCTTTGTCTATGAATCGCCTGACAAAGAATTCAAAGCAATTATTTTTAGGAAGCATAGAAAGCAACAACGGAACACAAACAACTCAACAAATATCAGAGAAACAACACAAGGACCAAATGAGAATTTCAAGCAAAAGAAACAAAAGATACAGGTCAGAGGATAGAATATAGATGATACGCAGGAAGAATGAGCCTCAAGATCTAAGGTATGGCCTGAGGACTGTGAGTGGTAAAATTGTATTGGATATGGCATTCAAGTAAATGAGTAGATTTTAGCGCTCTTGTATCAAAACTAAACAAAACAAAAAAGAAGGGGGGATATAACTATGTTGAGATAATAGATATATTAATTATCTCCACTGTAATAATTTTCTTTATTTTCTGTATCCCTTAGCATCATATTCTAAACCTTAGGTATACTCAATAAAATTAGTTTAAAACTAACAAAAAGAAATTCTATAGCTGAAGAATACAAGGAGTGGAATGAAAAAAAAATGCAGTAGAGAGCATCAGGAGCTGACTTCTTCAAGTAGGACCATGCATCTGGGAAGTCAAAGGCAAGCCATTTGAAATTATTCAGAGGAGAAATGGAGAAAAATAATAGAAATGAATAAGGAAAGCCTATAGGATTTATGGGACACCACACAGGAAAGTAATAAAGATTATGGCAATACTGGATGGAAAAGAGAAAGAGAAAGGGACAAAAGATTAGAGAAATATTGAGTGACAACTTCCCGAATCTGGGGAGATATATCTGGACATCCAGATACATGAAATTCAATATTTTCCAAACATATTCAACCCAAAGAGGATTTACCAATGCACATGATAATTAAGCTAAAAAATTAAACACAAAGAGAATTTTGAAAGTAGCAAGAGAGAAACTCAACTTGATTTCAAAGCTCTAGTAGTCAAAACAATATGGTACAGGAATGAACAGACATCAGGACCAAAGCAACAAAATAAAGAACCCAGAAGTAAACCCATGCACATATCAGTAACTGATATTCAACAAAAGCACCAATAACAAATAACATGGAAGTTATAGTCTCTTCAAAAACGGATGTTGGTGGGGCTGCACACTAGTATAACTACTCCGGGAAGCAGTGTGGAGATTTCTCAAAAAACCAAGGATAGAACATCATGTTAAGTAAAATAAGCGAGACTCCCAAACTCAAAGGTTGAATGATTTCTCTCATATGTAGAAGCTAGAGTAAAATAAGGAGAGAGGAGGGAAGGATAAAGACACGGGGAGCTGAGTGGAGTGGAGGAAGGAGATGGAGAGGCAGAATGGAGGGATGGAGAGGGGAGGAAATGTGGAATGAATTCTTAAAAAACTGTTAGGTGCAGGTTTAAATATGCCAGGGGAATATTTCATCTCTATGTGGAAGTAAAAAGAACCAACCAAATATAAATAAGTAGATGAGTGAAAGGAAGTCTAGCAGAGTAGAGAAAGGAGAACAGGAAGGAGGAAGGAGAAAGGGAGAGAGAAGGTGGGGAGCCATGAACTGGAATCCAATTCCATGCATAAGTGATTTTGTTAGAATGAGCCCAACTACTATGTTTAATTCTAAAGTTCTAGTAAAAATAAAAGAAAACCTCCTGCACTGCCAGCTACATGAAAATATAGCACACACCACTATGTCCAGTGCATTTGTACTCAAATAACCATGTTTCTAATCTATGCATTTACTATGCAATACCTCTCCCTATATTATGATTTTATCATGATTTTAGAGTGTATTGTTTCTAGTTATTGAAAAAAAAGTTCAATGTAAAACAAAAAAAAATCAGTTGGGAAAAATTCATATCGATACACAAAAGAAGGGCATTGAACCATATCTGACACCACACACTAAAATCGACTCAAAAGAGATTAAAAACTTAAGACCTGAATGAAACTATAAAACTTCCAGGAGAAAACACAGGTCTTGCCATTAATTAGTCTTGATAAAAGATTTGTTGAATATGATACTAATGGCCCAGGCAACTGAACAGGAAAGAAACAAGTGGAACCTTATCAAACTAAAAAGTTTCTGCACAGCAAAGAAAACAATTACCAAATGAAAAGGCGATCTATGTAAGGGGAGAGAAGATTTGCAAACCCTATCTGAGATGAGAGGCTACTACTCAAAATGCACAAAGAACACATACAAATCAATAACAAAATCAAATACAAACTAAAATAAAGTAAAATAAAATAAATACCCTGATTGAAAAATAGGCAAAGGACTTCAACAGACATTTTCCCAGAGAACATATGCAAATGACCGAAAGTCATATATGAAAAGGTGCTCAACATTGCTCAGCATCAGGGAAAGGCCAAACTAAACCACAGTGAGATGTCACTGAGGTGTCACTGACACTGTCAGAAAGTCCAAGGGTAATAAGTGTTGGTGAAGATGTGGCAAAAAGGGACCTTTATGTGGTGTTAGTAGGAATACAAACTGGAATAGCCATTGGAAAAAAAATATGAAGTTTCCACAAAAAATTTAAAATAGAATTACCATGTAACATAGCATCCCAAATCTAAGTGTATGTATATACATACACACAGGAAATAAAATCACTATCTTAAGGGAATACATGCGTTCCCACATTCAGAGCAGCATTATTCACAACAGTTAAGATAAGTTAAGATATGGAAAACAAAGGAAATACCCTACAAAGATGGATGGATAAAGTAAACGTGGTATATATATCCAATGAAATATTATTCAGCCTTTAAAAAGAAGGAGATCCTACTGTTCATGATATCATGATGAGCCTGGAGGATATTATGCTAAGGGAAATTATCCAGGGACAGAAAGAAAGATACTGCATGATTTTACTTACATGTGGAGTCTTAAAAAAGTCAAATTTATGCAAACATAGAGTAGAAATGGTGGGTCCCAGGAGCTATGGAGTGAGAGAAATGGGGAGATGCTGGTCAAAGGGTACAAACTTTCACTTATAAAATGACTAAGTTCTGGAGACCTAATGTACAGCATGGTGGTTGTGGTGAATAAAAATGTATTCTCCAACTTTACAAAGAAAGTAGATCTCAAATCTTCTCACCACACACACACACAGAGTAACTATGTGAGATGATTGACACATTAATGAGCTTTATTGTAGTCATCATTTCACAATGTGCACATATACCAAAACACCCTGTTGTATAATCTAAATGCATACAATTTGTATTGGTTAATCCTACCTCAATTAAGCTGGGGGGAAAAGAACCTAGAAAGAGAGACACAGCAACCTTGGTGAAAGGGGAGCTGATCATTTTGCCCTTACCTATGACATCTGCAGTCTCCTGGGTACCAGCCTGGCAGGGTGGAAGATCGTAGGCAGTGTCTTTTAGCATTACCATTCTAAAGAAAACAAGTAGGAGAAACAAGGTATAAATTTATAGGTTTATAGGCCACATGGAGCCTGGACCTAGAGGAATTTTCATTTGGTTTCTTGAACGTTTTCTTCTTCTCTCCCTCTTTTCCATACTCCCAGCCATAACCCCACACTGTCATGAAATCAACCCAAGTTGGACTTCCCCATTGCCTTTAGGGATTTGCTTGTTCTCTGATTTGTCGTAAAAGGGTAACATTTTCAACTTCTTGCACATGAAAAGCTCAAACATTAAGTTCATAATTATTTCAACAGGATTTATGAGTGTTTCTCCAGGGAGCTGCTTTCAAAATAAGATAAGTGCTGTGCATGGAATAGGAGAGATTACAGTAATTACACTGGCTTCCAAATAAAACTTAATGGCAAGCCGGGTAGCTTGGGGACTCCCAGATGCTGTGTCTATCCTTTGAAACACATCTGTATCTCAGTTTCCCTGAATCCAGATATGAAATTCGTTTTAAGCAAGCAGGCATTTACTGGAAAGCACAGGCCATTTTGTATGGAATGGACACAGCCCTCAATTGCTGGAATGTAATCCTTAGTGGCAGTTGCTATAGGACCTCTAATTGAGGGAGGAGGGTCTCCAAACTGCAGAGACCTAGAACTATGTGTTTGGGTTCCTGCAGGGAGCAAGTAGGA
The DNA here is from genome assembly GCF_047511675.1 of Marmota flaviventris. Lineage (NCBI taxonomy): Eukaryota > Metazoa > Chordata > Mammalia > Rodentia > Sciuridae > Marmota > Marmota flaviventris. The sequence goes on from NC_092504.1 coordinate 123,875,738, forward strand.
GAAGAGAGACATTGATGTCAGTCGAAGGATCCTAAAGTGCTCCTACTATACAAGTATTCAGACCAGCCCTGGTCATCCCAGAGACAGGGGCTGGTAACCCACCCTGTACCTTTCATCTCCTAACCTAGAACAGCCATTTGACTCATATGAAGGTATTACATTTTTAAATGCAGTTTCTGAGCCCATCCCTCATAATTATTTTTCAGTAAGTTTGGGGCAGACGGTTCCAATATTAGTAGACAGTGGGTCAGTTTCCTGATTTCTGTGGGAATCACTTCTTTGCTCCTCTTTATATTTCTTTAATCTCCTTTTCTTCATATATATGTGTGTGTGTGTGTGTGTGTATATATATATATATTTTATATGAGGTAAATATGAATACATTAAATATATATTTAATATTTAATTATAAATAATTATATTTAACATATTTATATTGAATACATATTAAAATATATTTAATTTATATATATATATATATATATATATATATATATATATATATATATATATATATATCTTTAAACCACCAGACATTATGGTTTGGGCTAATTTTTAGTTTTATATAAATGGAATTACACAGTGTGTGTTTTGTCTGGCTCAGAATGCTGAATATTTGTGACATTATTTTTCATATTTCTTGCTACATGATATTTCAATAAGCATCCTACTGTCTACCCATCAGATGTCAATATCCATCTACATCAATGGGCCCTCCATATCTAGTTTCCACACCTACTGATTTAACAACTGCCAATTGAAAATATTTTTTAAAAGTTGTATCTTTACTATGTAAGGATATTTTCTTCTTGTCATTTTAACAACTATTTGCGTAGAATTGATATTGTATTATAAGCAATTATAAGCCATCTAGAGGTGGTTTCCAGTATCCAGGAGGATGCTGTTCAAAGGTTAAATGTAGACGCTACCTCATTTAATAGGAGGGACTTGAGCATCTTCAGATATGGGCATCTGTTGAGGGTCCTGAAACAAATCCCAGAATGATGGACTGTAGTTAGTATTTATTCTACACTTGGCTTGTGTTGATTTTTGCCTCGTGTGAAAAATGCTGCTGAGAACACTCTTCTATGTGTCTTTTGGTGCCCGTGTGAAAATGCATTTCAGATGGGCATACATTTGGAGTGGAATTGCTAAGTCTTAGGGTATCCATAGCTTCAACTGTAGAAACTAAAACCAAACTGTTTTCCTGAGGAGTTATATCAGGGTACATTGCCACTAGTTGTTAAAAGAGACTTCACAGTTCTGCACCGAATAAGCCCAGCAATATTTAAACTTGCATTTTATATGTAAAGTAGATACAAATCCTTTGTCAGTCTCTGAGTTAAAAATCTTCCTCCTCTGTCGGGAGCCTAGCATGCCTGTAATCCTAGCAGCTTGGGAGGCAGAGGCAGGAGGATCATGAATTCAAAGCCAGCCTTAGCAACTGTGAGGCACTAAGCAACTCGGTGAGACTCTGTCTAAATAAAATACAAAACAGAGCTGGGGATGTGGTTCAGTGGTTGAGCGCTCCTGAGTTCAATCTCTGGTACCCCCACCACCACCTCAAAAAAAAGTCTTTCTCCTCTCTGTGGTTTGTCTTTTCATACTCTTGATGGAATATTTGGTTGAACAGAATTAACTAATTTTAAGTAGTTAATTTTAGTCCAGTTTATCTAACTTATTTCTTGGGGTTTGTGCTCTTTATTTTCTATTTTATAAAATCCTTGCCAATCTCAAAGTCATCACCATACTGCCCTTATTGTTATGTAATGATTTGCCTTTAACAGTTAGACCTTCTTTCTCCAAGAATGAATCTAGTGGGTTGAAAGCACAGCCCATCTCTGCCGCTTTGCCATCTTTTTAGTACATCAAGTGCCAGTTATTGGCACAAGTTTGTTGGTGGCTCTTTCTTCTGTTTCTGTGGTCTCTTTGTATACCACCCTGACTTAATTACTGAGGCATTATGATAAGTTATCTGTAGAACAAGCCTCAAACATTGCTCTTTTTTTCACAGTATCTTGACTATATCATGGTTTTCTGCTGAGGGCCATTGCTAAGTAAGAATGACTCATGGCAATTTATTTGTCAGCCTACCCAATGTTGCTTAGAGGACGGACTCTCCATATTGACCCAGGTCATTTGCAGAGTCATTGCATGTAAGGTGACCTTGCTCAAGGATCAGGGTGGATTGGGATTTAGGGCATTCCCGGTTTAGGACAATCCGGGTTTAGGGCGGTTCCAGGTTTAAGGTGTACCCTGCTGGGAATAGGGCGTATCCTGCTGCCTCAGGCACGCCTGCTCGTTGAGTTCCCGTTGAGTTCTCTTTGAGTTCTCCTGGGATTCAGAGAGTATTTTGGGATTTTGCCCAGAACATGATTGGGGCCCGGAACGTGAATTCCCCCAGAACGTGTTTGTAGAGTGCCGGTGTGAGTTCGGGAATAAAGAGTTGCTGTTTGAATCTACAAGCTGTGTGGTGGCTCGTGATTTTGTGCCCAGCCAGACTGCGGCAGTTTTCATTTCCATATAAATTTTAGCATCATCTTGTCAAGTTCTACAAAAACAGCTATTAGGATTATATTAAGTCTGAGCTGGGGCAATGGTTCTGCAGTAGTGCACTTGCCTGGCATGTGTGAGACACTGGGTTTGATTCTCAGCACGACATATAAATAAATAAAATAAAGGTCTATCAACAATTTTATATATATATATATATAAAAGAATTCTATTAAATCTATAGATCAATTTGGGAAAAACTGATATTTTTACAATATTCAAGCTCCCAATCCATGAACATGGTTTATCTCTCCATTTACTTTGATCATCTTTATTTTTCAATCACTAATATTTTATAGTTTTCATGAACATGGTTTATCTCTCCATTTCCTTAGGTCTTCTTTATTTTCTTTCACTAATATTTTATAGTTTTCTGTGTAGAGATCTTGTATATTTTGCTTACATTTACTCCTTTAGAGACTTGACCTACTGTAACCATGCTACATGTGAAAACTTTTTAAAATTTCATTTTAAACTGTTATAAGCACTTTTTATTTCCTATTTTAATTTAAACATTCATGAAAGTTTTATATCATGCTATATTTTTCTTTATTATAAAAATTTATATTTATTTCTTTATCATAAAATGGTTTCAGCTCTCCACTCCACACATATTTCTTTTCTACTACTGCTGTAAAAAGCTAATGTTTGGCATTTGTCCTGTAACTTTTAATAATCAGTGCCACTACATTTGAGAACCATGACGTGACATACTGCTGCTTTTTTCACTTAGGGATTTATCTGCATAAGTACTTATTTGGAAAGGAAAAACCACTGTTTTTCAAACAATTTGGGACTATTCTGAAGGCCCAGTCATAGTTGTCACAGCTTTTCGTCTTTTCTGGGTTTGTATTCCTTGTAAGCAACAAGGTGGCTGACTAGGGAAAGCAAGGTTGAGATGGGGAAGTTAGCTTTGTTCTAGGGTGTGAGGGAGAAAATGCCCCCAATAGCCAATGACTCCTAAAAGAGTTATTGAGAAGCCCCTGAAGTGACATCAAGTTTACTATGGGGTTAAAACATGTTTTTCACCCTCTTCCAAAGCAGCATTTCCCATTGCTTTCTGATGGTCAGAACCATGTGAAGCCCTCAACACATATACAAATTCACCAGTGCCTCATAATCATAGTTTCCCAAGGGAGTGACTTGAGTTTAACAAGAACTGATCATTGTCATAGTCAACCAAGGACAGAAATGATCATTTCTCTGAAGGACTCTTAAGCTGATGTGAGTGTTCAAGTTAAAACACACAAATGACACTATTTTTTTTTTTAAATCAAGTTCTTGCAGTTTTTCCTGAGGACACACTCCTAAGGTTATTGTATATCTTTGGTTGATTTCCAGAGTTCTGAACTGATTTTGACAATTTTTCAAGGAGTGTACAAGAATATATTAAGGGATGGATATATAGCAACATATGGAGGAATGAATGTACAGTGATCCTCTCTGCCTTCTGAAAGCGCTGCCCTTTGAACCTTTGAAATTATTGAGATAAAACATACATAATATAAAATATACCATTTTAGTCATTTTTAAATGTATAATTTGGTGGCATTAATTACATTCACAATGTTTTCCAACTGTCACTATATAAAAGTTGATCCACCTTTCGGCTGTTGCCTTCAACAAGATTTTTATAATGATGTTTTATTTATCATTTAATTAAATTTTTTAAAAAATTTATTGTGATTCATTTTAACCCATGGGTTACCTAGGAATATACTGTTAAATTTTCAAACATTTGGATATTATCTAGTTCAATGTTTTAGCTTAGTTTCTAGCTTAATATTTCTTGTCAAGGAACATACTATATATGATTTGAATTCTTTGAAATCTAATACTTTTTAATGGTTCGATGGTCAATTTTTAAAAAAAATTCCATTAATTATTTTTTGCTATTTATATATTTTTTAGTTGTAGTTGGACACAATACCTTTAACTAATTAATTTATTTTTATGTGGTGCCGAGTATTGAACCCAGGGCCCTGCATGTGCTAGGCGAGCACAGTACTGCTGAGCCACAACCCAAGTCCTCCATTTACTTTTTAAAAAGTGTATTTTTAAAAATACATCCCTGTAAGTATGTCAATCAGAACGAATATCATAATTTGTTGTTCAAATTTAGTATGAACTCACCAAAATTTTGCTTGTTCTACCAGTTACTGTGTTAAAGTGTTCAATTATGACTGTGGATTTGCTTATTTCTCTCTTTAGCTCTTTTAGCATTACTTAGTAAACTTGGAGACTATGTTACTAGATGCTCAGAAATTTGGAATTGTCTTATCCTCCTACGTGATGGATTCTTCTATCATTATCAACTGTCTCTCCTTAAGCTTAATATACTTCTTGCCTTCTGACCATCCCTAGAGAAGTCCTCCTCTCCCTTTCCTCCTCCTCTCCACTTCCTATATTTTAAGACTGTTTTTGTTTTTAAAAAGAAGTTGTAAGTACACAGATAAAGTTAGAGGATGAATCAGAGATCTACCATAACCTACCACACCTGCATAGCTTCCCTATTATTCACATACCCCATCAGAGTGGTACATTTATTACAATTAAAACATAATTGTCCAAATCCATAGCTTACATTAGAGTTCCCACTATTGGTATTCAACAGTCCATGGCTTTGGACAAATGTATAGTGACATATGATACATATGTGATGTTATATGACACTATAACAAAGATATGTGTGTGTGTGTGTGTGTTTGAGTGTGTCTACATCCTCCTCCTCTTTGCCAACCCCTGAAAACCACTGCTATTTTTACTGTCCCAATGGTTCTTCCTTTTCTAAATTAGAAGCATACAGCTTTCATATTGGCTTCTTTTACTTAATAATATGTGTTAAGTTTCCTCCATGTCTTTTCATTACTTGACAGCTCATTTCTTTTTATCATCGTATAATATTCCATTATACTTATGTGTCACAGTTTACATTTATACAGTTTACATTTCCAAGTTTGGGAAATTTTGAATAAAATGACCACACACATCTATGTAGAGGATATAAGTTTTCAGCTCTGTGGGGTAAATACCAAAGAGTGGAATTGCTGGATCTTATGGTAGCAGTTAAAGCTTAGTTTTGTAAAAAAATTACCAAACTGTCTTCCAGTATGGCTGTACCATTTTGCGTTCCCAGCGGCATGAAGAGTTCTTGTTTTAATTTGCATTTCTCCGATGATATATGATGTAGAGCATCTTTTCAAATTCTTGTTTTCCTTCTGTACATTTTATTTTATGAGGTATCTACTAGGGTCCTTGGCCATTTTAAAATCAGAATATTTATTTTTGCATTGTCGCATTTGAAGAGTTCTTTGTGTATTTTAGATAATAGTCCTTAATCAAATAAGTCCCTGGGAAATATTTTCTCCCAGTTTGTGGCTTCTCTTCTCATTGTCTTGACATTGTTTTTTTTCAGATAAGTTTTAATTTTAACAAAGTCAATTATGTATTTTATGGACGATACATTTGGTGTTGTATCCAAAAAGTTACAAGTTGCTGGGTGTGGTGGCACGTGCCCCTAATCCCAACAACTCAGGGGGCTGAGGCAAAAGAGGATCACAAGTTAGAGGACCACCTCAGCAATGCACCAAGATCCTTAGCAACCTGGTGAGACCCTGTCTCAAAATAGTAAATAAAAAGGACTGGTGATGTAGCTCAGTGGTAAAGCACCCCTGGGTTCAATCCCTAGTACCATAAAAAAATTACAAGTCAATCTAGGCTTTCTCCTGTGTAGGAAAGTTCTAGAAGTTTTATAATTTTGCATTTGCATTTAGGTCCATTATCCATTTTGAGTTCATTTTTGTGAACAGTGCATGGTCTGAATCCAGATTCATTTTTGCAGGTAGATGTTCAGTTGTTCTGAGACTGTGTGTTGAAAGGAGTATCTTCCCCATTGTGTGGCCTTTACCGGCCACCCCACCCCCCGCCATTGCACATCAGTTGGCTGTATTTATGTGGGTCTATTTCTGGGCTTCCTGTTCCATCACATTGATCTATTGGTCTCTTCTCTTGCCAACACCACACTGTCTTGATTACTGGAACCAAGTGGTAAGTCTTGAAGCTGAGTGGTTGTCGGTCCTCCAACATTATTTTTCTCCAATATTGTGCTGTTGTTCTGGGTCTTTTGCCTTCCCATATAAACTTCAGAACCAGCTTTTTAATGTCCATAAAATAACTGGCTAAGATTTTGAATCAGGTTACACTGAATGTACAGACAAATTTGGGAAGAATTCACATTTTGACAATGTCATAGTCTCCCTGACCATGAACATGGAATTGCTCTTCATTTAGTTCTGCTTTGATTTCTTTCATCAGAGTTTTATGTGTTTCCTCATATGGGTCTTGTGAGATTTATACCTAGTTATTTCACTTTTGGGGTGTGTAAACAGTATTATGTTTTTCATTTCACTTGCTTATTGCTTATATATAGGGAATCAATTGACTTAAAAAATTTTTTTTTATTTGTCAATGTACCTTTATTCCATTTATTTACATGTGATGTGGAGAATTGAACCCAGAGCCTCACACATGCTAGGCAAGTGCTCTACCACTGAGCCATAACCTGAGCCCTCAATTGACTTTTGTACATTAGCCTTATGTTCTCTTATAATCTCTTATTAGTCAATTCACCTGTGTCAATTCACCTATTGAAAGACATCTTGGTTTCTTCTAGCTTATGGCAATTAGGAATAAAACTGCCAAACATTCATGTGGACATAAGTTCTCAAATTAGGTAAATACCTAGGAACATGAATTCACATAGTAAGGCTTTGTTTAGTTTTGTAAGAAACCACCACACGGCTGTTTGTAACAAAGCTCTCTGTTTGCTTCCAGGCATGAATGGTTTCTCTTTCTGCCATGATTCTTTCCCTCATCAGACCGCAAGTTCTTTGAAGGCAGGGACCATATATGTGTTGATCACTGATGTAGCCTTGGCATTCAGCTTCAGACTGTATACATAGAAGGACCCTAAAGAATATCTGATTAATGAATGAGCAGATAAACAAAGTTTCAAGACCTGAACATTTGTAGTTGAGGATCTGGGGATGGAGCTCAGTGGTAGAGTATAAGAGGCTTGGGGTTCCATCCCAGGCTGGCAAAAAAACAAAAAAAAAATACACACATGCACACTGGGTGTGGTGGCACACCTGTAATCCTAGCAACTCTGGAGGCTGAGGCAGGAGGTTTGCAAGTTGAGGCAAGTCTGGGAAACTTAGACTCTGTCTCAAACAAAAAATAAAAAGGGCTGGAGGTGAGACTCAGTGGTAAAGCACCCCTGGGTCAAATCCCTGCTACCAAAACAAAACAAACAAACAACAACAAAAACTCTGTGTGTGTGTGTGTGTGTGTGTGTGTGTGTGTGTGTGTGTTTGCACTATATCCCTGCCTTAGGAATTCCAAAATTCAGTTCTTATTTTAACCTTGACAGACCTAGGATTGGCACTGAGATCCCATAATACAAGTTCTCTACCTCACTAATCTCCATTCTCCCATCCCAGTATCCTTCTTTATGCACATTATGTATTTTGCCTATTGCAAACTGATTTAGAACCAAATAATCAAGACTTCCACCGAGTTCCTTCTGCCTCACATGATATGTTTTCTTCTCTGTTTATAGTAAGTATTCTTACATGTACTGGATTGTGCTTTGGACACTTTAGTATTTTTCTGGTTTAACACACTTGAAACAATCAGTCATTTCACTTTTTTATTCCAATAAGAGTCCTGGGACCATTAATCAGCTCCCATAACTATATCATGTAGCCACACCTATAGAATTTTCCCCTAGGAGACTTATAGCAATGTGAAAAATCTCTCTCTACAGCCTTACAAAATTTTAATCAAACAGCTTTTGCTTGGAATTTAAAAAGACATTTGTCCTCAGGGCTAAAATTAGCCAAGAAAAAAAAAAGATTAAAAACAAAAGCAAATATAGAATGTAATCAGTACTTTCAAAATGAGCTCAATCTGCCCTTCATCTTCATTTATAACGCTTGCTTCTCCTTACCCTTTAATGGGACAGGCAGTAGTTGTGCAGAAAATCTATTTATGAGTCTGAGGGCTCCAAACAGATAAACTTCGCAAGCTTGTGGCCTTCTGTGGTTTGCAAGGTCACAGAGAGCTTTGGTTGGAATGATGCATATGATGATCACACTCTGAGTAGCAACACACTCAAAGTCTTGTACATTTTTACCAGATGTCATATGTCTGGATTGTTTTTCAGGGCTATTAAATATCTTTTTTTCCTACCTTGGTGAATGGATCTGTTTGGATACTGGCTTTCGAACACTATCTGATTTCAGACAGTCACCCAGAAGTATTGGAAGACTTCTCTATCTGGACAAGAGCTGCTTTGGGTATCACAGAATTAGCAAAGGGACTGCCAATATTAATAGAAGTGTTAGCGTACTACGAAAAAGACAGGCTGTAAATTGTTGGAATAGACTAAACACAGCGCCCAAATGGGAGGTACTTCTGACATATATATTGGCTTCAAGCCCTTTGTTTTGATGATTTGGAAAGAACTGGAAGGAAATGCAACTAATATTTATTAGGGCAGTATGAGGGCTATCCTTTACATCTGAAGGTGGAGCCAGCCATCTCACTGATTTTCAAATAGGTTTCCAGAATCTGGGGAAGATATTTACAACTAACAATGAGAGGGACAGACCCTTGAAGTTTTCCACATCCCCCCTTACACTAGGAAGTGTCTCGTGCTCATCCAGGCCTGACAGCTCCCCAACAGTGCTTGGGTTACGTGCTTCTTTGCCACGGTGCTCACTCTTTCCTAGGGGCACATGCTTTTCCATTCCCCACCGGGAGGAAACCTGCTTTACTTAGATCTTTCTTGAAATACCAAACCCCTCCCCGACCTCAGACACTGATCATCTGCTTCCTTTGAACTGATTATTTATTTCGGTGGTTGCAGTTGCTGTATCAAACTGAAATTAATTTTTGCACTGTGGGCCTATCCCAGTGCCTGGCTTCCAGGAAACACTCAGAAAATTGACTCTGGGGCCCTTGACACCTTCATCGACAACTTTCTTCCACCTCTGAGGGAACTTTCCAACTCCTGAAAGTGGAAAAACGGTACAAGAAACCAAGCGATATTCTCAGAAACATCTCTTTGCTGCAAAGACAACACAAAACATCCACAATTTAGTCAATCACTGGTTTTCATCTCATTTCAGGAGTTGTAGTTATCTGTCACTTTAGGAGTAGTAAGGAGAGAATGGAATCATCATTTCAGCTGGTGACTGGCATTTAGCTCTTCTTCCCACTGACATTTACTGAGGGAAATGCACAGGGTTAACATCTATGAAGACTCTCAAGATCCACAATGCCCTCTTTCTTTTAACAGCGCTCTTGTCTATTTATAGCGACACATCCAGGTGTAAATTACAAAGGAATCTTACTGTGTACGCTGAGGCTCGTGCTGTCGGCTGCCTGGGAACTCATCCAGTTGTTTTTTCCGGTAACTGCCCTCGTAAGTTGTCATGCAGGAATTAGACCACCGTGTTTCTTTCTGCCAAGATGCTCCGGCCTTGCGTCTGATCACCTCAAACTCTTGAGAAGTGAGAGGGCTGAAGGGCAGAAGAATTTGCGGGGTCAAGTATAAGAAGTGTGACATAGCTGTTGATGGTCTGCAGGGGATGACCACTGCTTAAGCCCTCTGAATAATGAAGAATTAATTCCCTTCTAGGGTCAGGAAGCAATGCATGAGGCTCCCCAAACTTCATAACTCTGACAGCTCACAGAGTGCGGAAGAGTAACTGTCTTAGGTACAGTTGCCAAGCAACGGGTCCCAAAATTCCGCAAATCCTATTCCTCACTCATGCACAAGTTTTAACCAACAAATTTATTTAAGTTATATAACTGCTAGTCCCTGCTCTACGAAATATATACTGCTTTGCCATTACATCAAGGAAGCACTCGGCAGGATTATTGTCTATTTCTGCTTCATGAATAAAGCAGTGAATCCTAATGTTGATGGTTTCAGAAGTTAGGAATAATATTTAAAATGATGGGGCCAGTTCCATCTCCCCTACATACCTAGACTCCAAGCGTCTGGGAGAGAACACAAGCTGCTTGTGATGTCAACAATAGCAGGTGACTCAACAGCTTCTCATGTGTCACAGAGCAATGGTACTGACACTAGAGTCAAAATAAGCAGAAGCCCAGAACCCAATCCTACAGATTTTGACTTAACTGGTCTGGAAGAAGGCCCAGACATGGGTATTTTTTTAAGAGCTTAGTTCTGGAAGGTTCTAAAGAGCAGCCAGGATTAAGAATTGAAGTCAATGCCATGCTTTGTTGATTATGTCATGGTATATCCTGGGGTTGTATATAACTAAAAATAATTTTTAAAAAATTTTTTTAAAGAATTAAGGTCATGGAAATGCCATGGTGAACTTTGTAAAGGTGGAGAAGAGAGAGCATTCTACCTTCCTCTCACAGGCTCCCCCCATACTAATAATCACCCTAACTCTGGTTAGCGTGTTTGTCCCTTCTCACTTCTCCAGATTAGCAAACAATTCTTTGTCAACTTCAGATGAAACTGATCTTTTGACATGAGTCCTAACTCCAGAGCAGCAGTCTCAAGCCTCAGGGCTGCGACCTGTGGAATTCTTTATAAACACTGACTCCATGCCTCACCTCAGGGGGGCTGATCAGCGGTTCTGCAAGTAGACCTGTTATCCGTGTGGAAGAGAGAATCTCCATCGGTGACTTTATTGGCATCAGTGGGGCTTGTTCAACCTAAGACCTCAGAGATGGGTTCCGTCTGAGGCAAAGCCCAGGCATCTGCATCTTTATAGTTATTGACTCTGATGCACTCAATCTTTGAATATGGGCAACAGTGCTCCAGGGGTTAGATTTTTAAGTCTTAGAGTGAGGCTGACCCAGCACATGGTCTGTTTCTCCAAGAATGAAATTATTCGCAAATACTCGTTAGTGTGTTACATGAGGGGTTTCTTTCCGTAAAATGTTAAAATATGGAACACAAGCACCTTTGCCCTAGGAAAATGATCTGGACACATATCTGAAGGCTCAGCTGCTCTTACTCATGGCATTGAAGTCTTCCAGAGAAATCCAGATGAGCTTAACAACAACAAAACACACCTGGTTTCCGGGAACAGCTGTTTATTGCTTGAAGCTTTAACTATTTAAGCAAATAACAGTGGTTTTACTTTTACCTGTGACAATGTCAGCAATATGTATTTTTGTTTGGAGACAGGAAAATAAATAGAAAAATTATGACAGACTATTGGTAAAAATTTTCTTCTCAAATTATATGGTGATCTATAAACCCATGTGCAGTGAAAGAAGTTCTTTTAAAAATAAATTGCAGTGTACTTTATTATCACTTTCCTGTCCTCTGTTTCTTTCTCCCAGAATCAATTATATTGTTTTAACAATTATAACCTCAAGAACCCACAGGAATAACATTTAAGTGAATATGTCTACTATTATCGAGTTTATATGGAGTTATGGACTGATAGATGTTGAACATGTCCATTAAAAATAAGTTCGACTTGCTGGGGATGAGCAAGGCCCTGGGTTTAATCCCGAGAGAAAGAGAGAGAGCGAGAGCGAGAGAAAGAGAAGAATAGAACAGATGAATCCAATTTATTATAACAAGTATTTATGAGAAGTCTGAGCCAGGCATGGTGGCTTGTAATCCTGGTCACTTGGGAGGCTGAGGCAGGAGGATGGCGAGTTCAAACTCAGCCTTAGCAATTTAGCGAGGCTCTAAGCAACTCAGTGAGACCTGTCTCTAATAACATATTAAAAAGGGCTGGGGATGTGACTTGATACCAAAAAAAAAAAAAGAAGTCTTAAAGAGTCCTCATGTGCATTCTTTGTTCTCATATTTTATGATGAGGTTGTTGTTTTTCATGGAGGCTGGCATTCAGCACTGAGGTGTATGGTGTGGCTTCATGTGGGAGAGTCTGCCCTAAACTGCCTTTTATAACTGTATCCTGGTCAGTTGTGTTCTTCAGTTCCCAGCATGTACAGTGTGACCAGGAATCCAATCAAGAACACTGTGCCAATGAACTCTAGACTGTGAGTACAATTTAGCAAAAATAGGGGCTTCTGAGTAACCTAGCTCGTAGCAAAGAAAACTAATTAGGTACACGCAAGCCAGCTGATGGCAAGGGAGCGGTCCCCAGGCAGGCCTGGACCAGGCTCGTAAACACAGCTGAGGATTCGAATGAGGTGTCAATAGACATTCATTAAGCTTCTTGGTCAAGGAAGTTTAGACCAAATTGGGAGTCACGTGTGTCTTTGCAGTGGGACTTCCCAGAGCTTTCAGTACTTCAGTGGACATTGTGCATCTTGCAAAGGGGCCCAGCTTCTGCACATCTCCTAAACTTGTTTGACCTCGAAAATCGTGGGGAGGGGGCAATCTCTCTAGGAACTGCTATTCTATGGAATGGTCAAGACCTGAAGACGGAGATGATGGCTGGCCTGTGGTCTCCAAAATTTATTAAAGCTTAACTAGATCTATAGCCTAAAGCAACTGGCAAAAGGTTGATCCAGGAGGATTTTGTTTAAAAAAATGAGAGAGAACATCAAACAGTAAAATAACATACACATCCAGGTAACTATAAACCCATATCCAGAATTCTAGAAGGCTCTTCTGAATGCCCCTTTCCAGTCAAAACAACACACACACACACACACACACACACACACACACACACACCCTGCTACCTATAAACCACTATTTTGATTTCTATCATCATAAACAAGATGTCAGTTTATGTTCTGTGAAAGCAGAAACTCATGTTACTGAAAGATGAATCCAGGAAGAAACCAAGCTAAAGAGCAAGGAAGACTAAATTCCTGGGGAGAAAAGACCGTATTTGAAGATGAAGCTTCCATCTCAGCCTGAATCTGCCTCCTCCCTATAAGGTGACAAATTCTGCTATTTGCATGAGTGTGGCTCACATCTGCGTCAGCACACGTAATGGGTGATGGTAACCGCTGGAATCTTTCAGTTATAATATTTACTCCCAGTTCTTGATTTTGGTGTCATTTCTTCATGCTTAACAGATGTGTTATTTGGAAATTTTTAGTAACACATCAAAGACTGTGGTAGCTGGTCTCAGGAAACAAGGAACCACTTATAACAGGGAGAGATGGAAATAAAAGAAGGAAAGGAAAGAAGAACAAGGAAAGGAAATTGATTAAATAGGTGAGAAGTCTCAAAGGAGGACTATTTTTAATTTGCTTTCCTATAGTTTATTTGATCTGGTTTACTATTTGAAAACCAAAACTGATTACAAATAGTGTATCCATTGTGATCCCAATTTGGTTTAATAAAAAGTGTGTGTGCGTGTGTGTCTATATTGAGGAGGAAAGTCCTGGAAGGCGAGGCATAAAATGCTAATGCTATAGCTGAGTAAGAAGATAGACATGATTTTTATATTTTGTATTCTTTTCTTTATTTTCTGAACCTTTTTACAATGAACACATGTAGCATATAATCAGAGCCAAAATGTTGTTTTGTAAAAACTAAAACAAATTATGTGCATCCACATGTCGTCAATCACTCTGTCTTGCGGGGAATCTCTCTTGGATGTGCTTTTGGATTTACTTTTTTCACTTCTGTCTAAAGTCTATGCCTTAAGGAAAAAAAATCAAAACATTGAAGGCAAAGAGATTGGAAAGGGTTAAGGTTTATATGTGGACCTCAAAGGGAGGAAATGAACGTCTCTTTCCAGGAGTCTATCCATAGATACCCACATGAGGTGGTCTCCAGATAGCGTCCCACGTCCTCAGATGAGCCCAAAGGCTTATTATAATAATCAAAACTTAAAAAAAAAAAGAACAACCCACAATAATGGTTGTGGCTTGGTGGATTTCACAGTGGCAACTCCTGGGGTAAACAGCTGGTGATGACGACTGACTTCTTCAGCTCAGCCCGGGAGAGAGCGGGGAAGCAGATCACAAGCAGAGCTGGCTCCTCTCTCCTCTGCTATGAAATCCAGCCATTGCTGTTCCGTTCCATTTGGACGACAATCTGTCTTGTGTACAACACATTGTTAAGGTAATCAAGAGTCATCTGGAAGGACATTTCAAAAGGTCTTTACAAGTTCTGTCCTTGCTTAGCTCCCACCACACGTCTTAACAGTGATTGGTGAATATAGAAGAAAGGACTTAGATGTCTCCGGCACTTTCCTGAGCATTTAACACTCATCAGCTCTCTTGATTCTCACGAGCACCCTATGAGGAAGTACACTGTTGTCCCATTTTACAGGGGAGGAAACTGTGCCGTGGCGTGCAGCTAGGAAGTGGTGGAACTGAAGCTGGAACTCCAGCCAGGGCTGCAGAGCTTGAACTCTGTGGGCCACTGAATTTTGCTTCGCCTCCTTACTCGTCAGTCTCTGCCTATTGCTGCCCAATGCCTTCTTCTTCCCCTTTAGTCTTACTTTTTTTTTTTTTTTTTTTTTGGTGTCAAGGATTGAACCCAGGGATGCTTAACCACTGAACCACATCCCCAGCCCTTTTTTGTATTTTATTTAGTGACAGGGTCTCACTGAATTACTTAGGGCCTTGCTAAGTTGCTGAGGCTGGCTCTGAACTCATGATCCTCCTGCCTCAGCCTCCAGAGCCACTGGGATTACAGGCATGTGCCACCGCACCAGGCTGGTCTTACTCTTGCTGACCACACCCCTCCTCCTTAGTCCAGTCCAGAATCATCCCTAACAACCTGCACATGACTCACTTTTATGTTCCAAGAAGCTTCTACTCATGACCTGGTAAGCATGCCCTGCAGAGAAATACCAAATGATTACAGTTTTTATCTTTTTAGACATACTGTCATCTTATGTTCCCAAGCTGAGTTTCGTAGAATTATTTATTGGAAAGAAGCATATGACCTCCTGTTACATGCATTATTTAAATAATTTAAAGATCCAGAAGCCAAGTTTAAGAACCACATATCAAATATTAACAATTAAATATTACTATGCAAAATCCTCACAGCCTCAAAATTATCCAAGCCACGAAGAGACTCTAGGAAGTGAGCACCCCTGGCATCTTTCCCACTGGCATCCCAGGAAATTCTCTGCTAAAAAGAAATTAGTCTTTGTGTATTATGACTTCATCTTTCTTTATCTCTTTCTTTCTTTCACTACAGGTGATCAGACTCTAGCTTTGCACATACTTGGCAAGTGCTATACCACTCAGCTACATACCCAGCCCATATTAGTAGTACTATTTTATTTTGGGACAGAGTCTTACTACACTGCCCAGCCTTGAACTTGCTATCCTCCTGCGTCAGCCTCTGGAGTAGCTAGGATTGCAGGCATATATCACCTCACCCAGCTGGGTTACAGTTTCTGAATGCTTAAAGATAAATAATAGATTGATTAAGTTCTCAAGCTTTAAGTTTGGTAAGTCATGGTCAGCGAAAGAAGTTAAGTTGCTAAAATGATCCATTAATGTAGGTGTGGTGATGAACAGAGGCCAGAGGCTAAATCCTTTCAGGATTGAAGGAAAACCCTTCATTCTCTCCCAGTTCACAGTTTACTTGCTTTTGTTGGCTTAGTCAAATACATACCTAGGCTCAACTCCACTTGACTCTGTTAAAAAATCTCATATTTGGGTCCTAGAGTTCAGAGGTGCACTAGAAGGAATGTACACAGACCTGAGAACGAACTACCCCAGGACAATCACAGTTAATGCTTCTCCATCTCCTTTGGATACTTAATCTACCTGGTGCAGCTTCCTAAGCACACAGGTGTTTACATACCTGCTTCTATATTTCCAAAGTTAATACTGAAAGATACTTTGAGCTAAGAGATGTTCAGCAGTTTTGTCCTACACGAATGTGGGAATCCTGACAAGGGTGATTTTAGGGACCTCTGGAGAAGTGTATTAATTTATATATTCCTGCCCTTTGATTTGCCAGTCTTTGAAGGGACCGTTCAATATGTGGCTTTGCCTCTTTGTCCCTATATTGGCTTTGCTCAGAATTTGTTCATTCAGCCTTTCATTGAATATTTTTATGCATCTACTTTGGACCACTGAACACCACAATTTATTATTTCCTACCACATTGATCTACTTTCCACAAATACAGTTAATGGATATATGCTGTATATAAAAAACATTTCGTACTTTTACTGTCCCCCTTGCTTAGCATTACTTCACTAATGAAGAGCCACTTAATTAGGAAAATTTGTAAAAAGGCAACATCAATAGTTTTCAAATTTAATTGGATATACTTTCTGGACTTTGGAAAGTGGGTGAACAGTACATAGTGAAATATTTTTGGTTATTTTGAGATACTATGCAAATACCTAGTACAATTTATGAGTAAATTGTGGACATTCAATTATTTTGAGCTAGAAATTTGTATTGTGAATACCACACAACAAGTCTTGATGCTAGAAAAGCTTAGCACCTATTATGAAACTTTGAACAGTATTGGAAGGTATTTTAAATATGCAGAATGTTTTATGTACTCTATCCCTTCCCCACTCTCTGGAGTGTGCCAGACATTATCTCCTCGGGATAGTGACTGCAGCATATTTTGCTGTACATTGAAGTGGCCACACATTTCACAGTGATTTGTGGTTGATCATGGCTAATCATTTTAGAATATCTAGGTTTCTGAATCCCTTTCACAGGAGTCCAATTGCCCAGATATGCAAAACTTAGAACCTTTGGGATATTCGAAGCCCAAAACTTAGTTCAAGGCCAAGGTATGGTATAGACTGTGAACTATCAAAGGACGTAATGCACATTGACAAGAGAAAAACCAGAATGGACCACTGGAGGGTAACTGTGGGTAGGTGTGGTAGAGGAAGTAGGTCACCAAGGGTGTGAACTGAACTCTGTGGATGGTCCCTCCTCTCTTGCTCTGTGCATCCCAGCTGCCAGGAGCTGATCAGCCTTCCTCTGCCACACCCTTCCACAATGATGTCCTGCCCCACTTGGGCCCAGAGCAAGGTAGTTGTCACCAAAGACTGAACCTCTGAAACCATGACCTCTAAATAAACTCTTCCTCTCAGGTGTTCTTGTCAGGTATTTTGGTCACAGCAATGAAGAGCTGAATAACACATACAGCAGGGTTTCAAGGTGCTGAGTGATAGAGAATCAGGAGGTGAGGGATACATTTTTATTTGGGGAGTGAGGATTGGATCTCTGTAGACGTTTCCTTCTTTGAGTCAATTTCAGACAGAAGGGTGATGATTGGGTTAGTTTCCTAGGGCTAGCACATCAAAGTATCACAAACCAGGTGGTTTAGAACAACAGACATGTATTGTCTCACCATTCTGGAAGCTAGCAGTCTGAAAATGAACATATTGTCAGGGCCATGCTCTGTCGGGAACTGATAGGAGAATTCTTTTCTGCTTCTTACTACCTTCCAGTGTTTGCCGGCAGGGTCTTTGGCATTTCTTGACTCGCCACTACATCTCCAATGTCTGTCTTTGTCATCACGTGATGTTTTTCTGTATGTTTCTGTCACATGGTTGTCTTTGTATAAGGACACAAGTCACGTTGGATTAGGGCTCCCCCACTCTGGTATGACCTCATATTAACTACTTATATCCACAACTACCCTATTCTCAAATATGGTCACAGTCTGAGGTATGGTGGTGGGATAGGAGCTCCACATATTTTTTGATAGCATAATTCAATCCATAAACAATGATGGTATATGATGGGCAATAAAATATTCCGAGACTGAGTAAAATGGTTTTTAAAAAGAGGTAGTGTGATTTCTCAGATTTTTGATCTGAAATAAAGATGTAGTGTGTGTAGTAGATATCTAGTAGGCAATGTGCATCCCAGCGAGAATTAACAGAATTAATTTTGTTGTAGTAATTTGAAGCTAAGACACTTATGATATTTTCAACTGACAGTGGTCTTAGAGATTTCTTCAAAGATTTGAAACTATTGTAAGTTGAGGAGCATCTGTACTATTGCAATGACAACTAAGTCCCTAACACATGCTGTTTAGGAAACAGTCAAACCATCGCAGTGGGCGTGGCATTTCAGTCAGAGTGGAAGTGTTTCTGGGGAATCTGTTGCACAACAAATTCTGTATGGTGTACGATATTGTACTTGTTCTCTTGGAAATTGTTAGGAAGGTGAATTTTATGTTATGTAAGTATGTGTGTGTTGCCACAAAAAAAAATATTGTGGTCCATAGACAATACATTTTTCTTAACAAAATTGTTTCTAATTCACGTATTACAGAGATCATTGAATAAATAGTTAAGAGAGACATTTTTATACCCTCAACTTAAGCAAAACACTCTGCTCCTTTGAAACTCCTTTATCTACTAAATAATTCATTTTGGGGTTCCCCCTTTATAAACCTCACGAAAAAAAATTCTTTTTAAACTGTTGTTGGTCAATAAGCAGGAACTGTATTTATACTTTATGGTTCTTTCTTCCACCCAACTCAGATTGAGGTGGGCATCAGATTCTGGAAAACCCTTCCATAGATTGTCCCTAAATGATCCTTGCCTCCAAAAGTTGACCAGTCCACTCAGAAGTCTATCAAGAATTTGAAATCAGGAACCAAGAAACTGAAGTATTGAAGTTGGAGTCAGGAAGCAAAGAGAAAGAGGGGGAGGTGTCAGTGCCCAACCTCCCCTTCAAGGGCACAACCTCAAAATAGCACAGCAGGCTGGCAAGCAGGCGGCACATGGATTGGGGAGGGGTGTGGAATTTAAGATCCAAACCATAACAACCAGCAATTTTTGTTGTAAGAATGGGAGAAATAATTTTCCGATTCTTTTCACAACGCAGTTTAAAATGGAGGTCCTTGTTGCCTCCATACTTGAAGGTTGACTTTGATTCTTGCCTTTGGATTTTCATGAGATTTGCTGTATTTAAGATAAATCCATCTTTCTTGAGTTGTCTTGAATAGGTCAACCATGCAATCAAAAACCTGTGTCTAAAATTTATTGCTTTCCCTGAGTCACAGCTTCTTCTACTGTATAAAAGGGGATAGGCTAAAATAACTCTAAAATATCCTATTAATCTGCTAGACATTTTTAAAAATGCCTAAAGGATACCATTTTTTAAAACCATTCCTCTTTAGACTCTTGATCCTTTCTTGTTTTCAGATGTATCTTCCCTCTAAAGAAGAGTAAATCATATTTTAATAAATGTAAAAAAAGAAAAGTATTCTACTTATAAAATTGAATCAAGGAAGGATATTTCATATTTCCAATAAATGAGAGTGTTATAGCCATATAAATTTGAATACGTAACAGTGGACTATATGAACTTCGTTTGTATGTGTTTCAGTGCTATGATACCCGTAATTACATTTCTTCATGAAGATCGCATCTTTTTTTCCTGTGATGGAATTGGACTCAGGGCCTTGTCCATGCTTGGCAGGCACTCTACCCCTGAGCCACCTCCAAGCCCCCTGATCTTTTTAATATAATACAACTAATAACACTATTTCTGTCTCACCTTATTCAAAACAGATTAAAGCATCTGTACTAAGCCTTTGTTTTGTGTGCCTAGAACCCTATATTAGTCTGTGGCCGTCACCCACTGATTTCGGGAAACTGGTCTTTCCCCAATGCCAAATGTTTCCAGTCCATCACAGACTGGCCTTGGCCAGTGAAGAGCTCTGGCTATCAGGCAGGCCAGTATGATTGCTTCTCTAAGGCTTTTATAACTGGGTCTGTGGATACAGGGGAAGTCCTTCTTCTGAACCTAGCACTACTGGTTGCCACGTATCAAGCTGTGTGGAGGAACCTAGGAGAATGAAGTCAATACACAGAGAAGCAGAGAGATAAGGAGAATCCTCAAGTCATTTGTGTTCGTGAAGCTCGCTGCACACTTACCCTTTCCCTGTATGATTAAATGAGCCAAAATTTAATTTAAAAGAGGAATAAATTCCTCTTTTTGACCAAATTAATAGATTTCTGCCACTTCTAGCCAAGGGTTCTAGTAAATACTGAAATAATATTACAAGCTTTTGTTTTGAGGTTTACATTGGTTTTTAATGTCTAAATGTTATCTTCAAACACAAGAACAAAAGTCAAATGGAAAAAATAGCTTGAGGCACCATTCTTCAAAAGAGTAGAATCCAGGGGATTCTACTTTTTTATGCACTTTTTTATTCCCTGGAAATAAATACTTAGTGATAATTCCGGCCCGTGAAGCTTAAATGTATTTGTTTTATTTTGTCATTCGTGGCATGTTTGATAACAAAAATATTCGAATGGTGCAAAAGCGGTTATATCAGATGCTTCTTTTTTTTAGAAAAAAAAAATAACTTTCATACAAAATGTGGATGATGTGAGCTAACATGCATTAATATTTACCTGAAAAATTGTCAGTATAAAGGTAACATTAGGGCAATGTGAGGCACTGGGTTTGATCCTCAGCACCACATAAAAATAAATAAATAAACTAAAGGTACTGTGTCCATCTACAACTAAAAAAAAAAAAAAGTAAAAATAAACGAACAAAATCTAAGATATTAGATTACAGAAGTAAAACTAAAAGTTAAAATACTGAGCAATTTAAATTATGTACAAACCCCTTATTCACTCTATACCACAGAGGAATCTATAAGTGAAGATAATATCTGTTAGTGAAATGAAGTCCATGTTTTGAGCAACTTGGAAAATAGTATTACTTAAATCTAGAGTATATAATGTATCACATTTACAAGTAGTGACCTTAAATATATAGATAGACATCACTATAGCTATTTATACGTAAATAATTATATATAATCATTATGTATTTATGTATAATTATATATAATTTATAATTATAGTGATTATTTTTAGACATAAATAATCATATATATATATATATATATATATATATATATTTAAAATACACACACACACACACCAATGAAGCTAGGAGATCATAATTCAACCTAAGGTGTACTACCAGAAAAGGAATGTCTTGGGCCTCATTTGCAGAAGTTGACTTACATTTGAAAAGTGGGCTTGTGCAGGGACAGTTTTCTGCAGACAGCAGTGGACCAAGGTCCTATAAGACATGTAGGGATGCTGAGCCAGAAAAATTTGTGTATGAATAAATGCTCGTGTGACTTTATTCGTAAGAGAACAGTGATCCTTGAAATAGTTGGGTTTCATATATAATGAGACCTGGCATATTCATATGAGCCAGAGAAATGGTTTTACTATTATTCTGAAATACTTTCTACAGAATTTTTTCCATACCTAAAGATGGGCCCGGTGGATGTTACAGAGCTTTGAGGATAAATTCCCGTGATTTTCTCTGCATTAGTTAAAAGCAACATTAATTTAGATTAAGTGTTTGACCTTGTTAAGAGTAGAGTAGCTCACTGACTTACATATGCCCTCATCTCATTCTACCAAGAAGCTGAGGTGGCTAAGCAAAATAAATTGCCCTAAGGTTACCTTTATACTGACAATTTTTCAGGTAAATATTAATGCACGTTAGCTCACATCACCCACATTTTGTATGAAAGTTAATTTTTTTTTCTAAAAAAAAGAAGCATCTGATATAACCGCTTTTGCACCATTCAAGTATTTTTGTTATCAAACATGCCACGAATGACAAAATAAAACAAATACATTTAAGCTTCACGGGCCGGAATTATCACTAAGTATTTATTTCCAGGGAATAAAAAAGTGCATAAATTTAGTTACTAACTAACCCAAATACTATAGTACAAAGAAAAACAAACAGGTTAAAGAGATGTTCTGATTATTCTTTTACAAGAAAAATTTCGACTTGGGCATCATTTTCTTAGATTAAGTATTAAGATTACTTAATACTTCAATCTGCAATTACTCAATGACTTCAATAGTGAACATATGTTACAGGTTGATGAACAACATGGCTAATGTTAATCACTGAAGAATAGCAACAGTAAGGGAACAACACTAACACTCCATGCGCACTGTTCTGACACTCCACCTGAATTGTAGAAGCATTATTATATACCTACTTGGGTTATAAGGATTCAACTTTAAAAGGAATTTCATAAAACCAGTTTAGGAGCATTTGCATTGATGAAGCCCCATGTAGATTTCTCTGGCTTCAGAAGTATCAGTGCTCTGCCATCTGTACAAATATATAAGTTACTTCTTTTCTCCAAGCCCTTGTTGTTTAGTAGTTCTTAGCAGTAGCACCAAGATGTCCACAATGGCAGTCTACGGGATCAATGCAATGTTTGAATGGCTTCCATTGGTTTTTCCACTTTTTTTTTTTTTTGCATTAAAGATTAAGTATCATAAGTATGTTGTTGATGAGCCGTTGTCTCCTGTGTACACTTGTAGCAGCTCTAAATGCTCAGGGAAAGCAGGAAAGTAGCCACAGTATGAGCAATTATGAAGAGAAAATGCCTGGTTAGATTGTACCATGATAGCTAGTACTATTGAAGTAATTGTCGTTTTAATGAGATTGGATATTATCTTAGAAAAATGTCTGTCAATTTTGGAGCTCAGTTTGTAACATAGCACATTCTCCCCTACCTACAGAAATTAATGGTAATTATGTTTTTTGACTAATGCAAAGTTGACCTGTAAGTTTTTTTTCAGAAAAAAATTTTCTTTTTAAAATAGATAGAGACTATAACTCATTTAATCCTCACAACCACCCTAAGAAGTAACTACTATTCTCCAATGTTTATTTATCAATTACTATTTTGAGGCACTGAATGTAAACTAAAATACTCCTTTCAACAACTCTGGGTAGATATTCATGTCATCCCCATTTAATAGTGAGGAAACGGAGACTCAGGAGATTAAGTAGTTTGGCCAATCTGAAATGAAATACTAGTCTATTTGAAGAACAAATAACTACTATAAATGTTTGTGCATCGTATTTATAACAACACCTACTAATTATTGAGTGCCAAGCATGTCACAATTTTTTATATAATTTCTTTCAATAACTCTGTAAAGAAGCTATCATTACTCAAATTTTACAGATAAGGAAATTGGTGCACACAGAGGACTAACTCTCTCAGAATCAAATGGTTGGTTAGTGACAGAGCTGAGATTTGACCACACATGTAGCTGTGGACCAGGTCAGGAGTCCCCAGCCCACTAGTATCACAAATGGGGAAGAAGGGATAGGGCTTTTGAGCCTAACAAAAGGGAGCACAGATATGAAGAGGGGCAAGAAACACACATATTTTGCTGTATTATAGGTCTCCAGTATAGCAGATAACAGAAATAAAGGTGATACTTTAGAATTTGTTCTGTAGCCAATGGTGTCACAGCCGATGGTACAATAACGACATAAGGACCAGGAGGCTTTCTAATGAGTTTTATGATTACCTACAAGAACATTTAAAAGTAGTTCAAATTGAGAAGAAATGAATAACAAAATTCAGAGCTAACAAAAAACACCCCCACTTTCCTACCTTCTTTAGAAGGCAGTGTGTGCGCTATGGCTACTTACAGGGTTCCACAGACGACAGGAGGTTTGCTGTTCCCTGTAAGAGCTTACCAGGGGAGATTATGAAGGCTTCCTCTGGGAGTTTCTCAACACCAGTTTTTCATCTGATAGTCTGGCTTCCCCATGGTCTTTGCTGAAATCAGGAGAATCTGCTGGGCAACCTTACAGTTTTTTCTTCACTGTGCTACATAAGGTAAGCATGATGTGTGAGTTAGCTTTTCATCACTGTGACCAGAATATCCAGCAAGAACAAGTTAGAGGAGGCAAAGTTTATTTTGGATTGTGATTTCAGAGGTCTCAGTCCATGGTGGGCCTGCCGCACTGCCCTGGGCCTGCAGTGAGGCGGAACATCATGGTGCGGGGGGCACAGTGGAGGAAAGCTGCTCAGCCCATGCACCTGGGAAGCAGAGGAGCCCACATGAAGAGCCAGGGACATGAGATAACTCACAAAGGCATGCCCCCCCCCCAGTGACCCACGTCCTTCAGCCCACCTGCCTGCCTACAGTATGACCCAGAAAAGCAGTCCTTTCCAATTATTAATTCATCAAATGAATTGATTCACTGATGAAGTGAAGCTCTCATTATCCAATTCTTTCACCTCTGAACATTGCTACATTGACTAACCCGTGAGCTTTTGGGGTTGGTCAATAACCCCCAAACATATGCCAATCCTAACAAATCCTTCAAAAAGTGAAAAGAAATATTTGTCAAAATAATACTCAAGGGATTTGATTCCAGATAAGAACCAGTAGAGTAAGAAACACCAAAAGCTGACATATTATGTAAAATATTCTAAAAGACTCAGAATAGAGTATGTTTGACACTTCTGGGAGGACATTTTATGCAATGGAGAAATTTTATGGTTATAAATTATTTTATTAAATGTGCATAGTTATAACTACCGTAAAATTGTATAAGACAGATGGACATGGTGATGTACACCTGTAATCCCAGTGAGTTAGGAGGCTGAGGCAGGAGGATTGCAAGTTTGAGCCCAGCCTTAGCAACTTAGCAAGACCCTGTCTCCAAAATAAATAAACAAACAAACAAATAAATAAAGACTGGAGCTGTACCCCTGGGTTCAATCTGAAGTATCAAAAAAAGAAACAAAAATCAGTATAAGACATGTAAGAATTAAATAGAACAAGTGCTTTAAACACAATTATAAATATCATTAGAGCATGATGGTAGTAGTAAGAAGATGGGAAAAACCTTAAATTATATATATAAGGTTCGTGTAACTTCAGGTATTCATAATTATTTTTTTCATTTTTTTCCCCAGATTTCGGGGCAGGTACCAGGGATTGAACTCAGGAGCCCTCGAACCCTGAGCCACAACCCAGCCCTATTTTGTATCTTATTTAGAGACAGGGTCTCATTGAGTTGCTTAGCACCTTACTTTTGCTGAGGCTGGCTTTGAACTCGCAATCCTCCTGCCTCAGCCTCCTAAGCGGCTGGGATTACAGGAGTGTGCCACTGTGCCCGGCCCTTTTTTCTACATTTTTATCGGAGCATTAAAGTTGTACATATTAATGAGATTTGTTATTACATATTCATACATGCACAAAATATCACAATAAAATTTGACCAATATCACTCCCCAGCACTTCTCCCCTACCTCCCTATCTCCCACTCCTTGGTCCTTTTCCTTTACTGATTTTTAGGAGATCCACCCCACCTTTCTTTCCTTTTCCTCTCCAACTTCTACATATGAGAGAAAACATAGAACATTGACCTTCTCATTTTGACTTATTTTGCTTAACATATGGTCTCTAGTTCCATTCACTTTCCTGCAAATATCATAATTGCATTTTTCTTTGTAGCTAAATAAAACTCCATTGTGTATATATGCCACATTTTCTTTATCCATTTATCCACTGATGAACATTTAGCCTGGTTCCATAGTTTGGCTACTGTGAATTGTGCTGTTATGAATATGGTTATACATGTCTCACTGTAGTAAGGTGACTTTATAATTCTTTAGGTTAAATGCCAAAAAGTGGTATGGCTTAGTCATATGATGGTTCCACATCTAATCTATTGAAGAGCCTCCATACTAATTTTCATTGTGGTTTTACTAATTTATAGTCCCACCAACAATGTGAAAGTGTCCCTTTTTCTCTATATCCTCTCTAGCATTTATTATTATTTGTATTCTTGATGACTGCCATTCTGACTGGTGTGAGATGAAATCTCAGTTTAGTTTTGATTTTCGTTTCCCTAATTACTAATGATATTGAACATTTTTTCTAGGTATTTGTTGGCAATTTGTTTTTCTTCTTTTAAGAAGTATTTGTTTCATTTATTTGCCCATTTATTAATTGGGATATTTGATTGTGTGTGTGTGTGTGTGTGTGTGTGTTGTTTTTTGAGCTTTTTATGTATGGTAGCTATTAATCCTCTGTTAGAAAAGTAGCTGGCAAAGATTCTCTCCCATTCTGTGGGTTCTCTCTTCACATTCCCAATTGCTTCCTTTGCTGTGCAGAAGGTTTTTAATTTGACACTGTCCCATTTATTAACTCCTGGCATTATTTCCTGAGCTTTAAGGATCTTATTGAGAAAGTTGTTGCCTGTGCCTGAGTTGCTTAGCACCTCACTTTTGTTTGCCTGTGCCTAAAAGGAGCATTGAACCCATGTTTTCTTTAAGAAGTTGCATAGTTTCTAGTCTAATTCCAAGGTCTTTGATCCATTTTGAGTTGATTTTTGTGCAATGTGAGAGATGAGAACCTAGTTTCATTCTTCTATATGTCAATAACTAATTGTCCCAGTGCTCTGGCTAGAATTTCTAGTACTATATTAAATAAGAGTGGTGAGAGTGGACTTCCTTTCAATTTTTCCCCATTTCCTATGAGATCAGCTTTGGGTTTCTCATATATAGCCTTTATGATGTTAAGGTAGGTTCCTTGTATCTGTAGTTTCTTCAGGGGTTTTTATCATGAATGAATGTTGAACTTTGTCAAAGGCCTTCTGTGCATCTATTGAGATTACTAAATAGGTACTGAGATTTCTAAAGAGATATTGAGGTACTGGTGTAAAAACAGACATACAAACCAGAAGAGAAGACACAGAGACAAATACACCTAGATAGTCATCTAATCCAACAACATACATTGGAGAAAAGAGAGCCTTTTTAACAAATGGTGCTGGGACAACTGGATGTCCATATATAGAAGAATGAAACTAGATTATCATCTCCCAGTCTATACAAAAATCAACTCAAAATGGATCAAAGATTTCCCCCCCTTAATTCTGTTATTCTATTAATTGTAAGGAATTATATCAATTTTTCTTTTGTATTTTCCAAGAGTTGTTTTGTGACCTAAAATATGATGTATTTTGGACAAGTTTCCATGAACCACTGAGAAAAAAGTGTATTCAGCTATTGTTGGATGAAATATTCTATAGATGTCTGTTATGTCCATTTCATTTATAATATTTTTCAGGTCCAATAAGTCTTTACTGAGTTTATGTCTTGATGAACTATCTATTTGTGACAAATGTGTCTTCAAATCACCCAGTATTATTGTATTGGGGTCTATCTGGGGCTTCAATTTCAGTAGTGTCTCTTTTATGTAATTAGTTGCACCCATGTTTGGGGCATAAATACTTACTATTGTTATATCTTCTTGTTGGATTGTTCCCTTTACTAATATGGAATGAACTTCTTTGTCTCTTCTGATTATTTTTGTTGTGGTATCTGCTTTGTCAGATATGAAAGTAGCTACTCCTGCCTCCTGCTTGTTTGGGGGATCCATTCACATAATCTATCAATTTCCATTCTCTTACTTTTGGCCTGTGGTTGTCTTTGTCTGTAAGATGTGTCCTGTACAACAATACATACTTGGGTCTTGTGTTTTTAATCTATTCTGGCAAAGTATGCCTTCTAATTGGAGAGTTGAGACCATTTACATGTGATATTATTATAGAGAAATGTTTATTAATTCTTGCCTTTTTATTTATTTATCATGTTTAATTTGATCTTGTTCTCATTTGCTTAGCTGCTTTTTAAATGAGTCTTGTTCTTTTGTGATAATCTGAGGTTTGTATTTTATTTCTTCTGTGAGAAGTATTACTTTTAAGTAAGTTCTGTAGTGCTGGTTTAGTAGTCATGAATTCTTTTAGTTTCATCTTATCTTGGAAGGTTTTTACTTCATCTTTAATTTTCAATGATAGCTCTTTTGGATATAGCAGTCTTAGATGACAGTTATTTTCTTTATACATCATTCCAAGCTTTCCTGGCTTGTAGAGTTTGTGCTGAGAAATCAGAAGTGATTCTGATTGGCTTGCCTCTAAATTTTGTGACCTAATGTTTTTCTCTTGAGGCTTTTAAAATTCTATCCTGTTCTGTATGTTAGGATTTTCATTATAATGTGACATGAAGAGGTTATTTTTTGACATTATTTAATTGGGGTTCTGAATGCATCCTATATCTGAATGTTCGTCTCATTCTAAAGATTTGTAAAATTTTCTGTTATTAATTCCTGAAGCATTTATTCATTCCCTTAGTTCATACCTCAGTCCTTCTCAATTCCAAGGGTTGTTTAATTTGGTCTCTTTGTGTTGTCCCAGAGTTCTTGTATATTCTGATCATAGTTATATATATTTTTTTCTTTAATACTATCTTAATATTCAAGGCTGGCCACTTTGTCTTCCAAGATTTTGTCTTCAGCATGGTCTAAAATATTAGAGAGACTTTCAACTGAACATTTTATTTGATTTATTTTTATTTCCAAGATTTGTTTGATTCTTTACAGTATTTCTAACTCCTTATTGAATTTCTCATTCATATTGTGTATCGACTTCATTAATTCATTCAGTTGTTTTACCTGGAATTCATTGATCATTTTTATGATGATTATTTTGAATTCCTTATCTGATATTTCACCCACTTCAATATTTTTTAGGTTAATTTGCTGGTGAATTATGAACTTTAGGAGGTGTTGTATTAGCTTGCTTTTTCTTGTATTCATGCATTGGGTTTTATGCATCTGTTTGAAGAGATTTCTCTTCCACTCTTATGTGTAGACTTGTGTAGGGCACAGTCTTCACTTGTCAAAGTGTCCTAAGTGATTCAGATTGAGACCCCCTCATAGATGTGGTCTTTATGTTATTTTTCTGTTTTTGCTAAAGCAATGGATGTCTGTAAGTGAGACCCGGGGGCCCAACCCTATCTATTTCTACTTGGAGCCTGGTCATTAGTTTGGGTTTTCATCTCTTCTGTTCTCTGTATTAAAGGATAGTTGAATATTGAGTGTCATTAATTTGTGTGTGGAGCAAAGTATGCTGTCTTTTGGTTGAGTTTAGTTCAGCAGGAGAGTTTCTACCCTATGAACCTATAGTGTCCCTATAGGTTCCCAGTACCTCATAGAATAAGGAGAAACAAACAATAGCAACAACCAATGCAAAGAATATACAGCATTAAACTAAACACTTGATTCTTAATATGATATTTACAATGTTAATTGCTACACAAAACAAAAATGTAGGGTCAGTAATTGCCAACAGCCAAAATAATAAGTAACCATGAACTATAACTAACATTAATGCAAACAACAGGTGTCAACTATGTCATCCACAGCAGTAATAATTGCAGTAGCATTAATGGTGGGAGCAGAAGTTATATAAACTAATTAGTGATAAAAGATGGTAAGAATACCGTCAATTAAGAGAAAAGAAAATATGATAGGAAGGTAGAAAAGAGTTCATAATTTCAAGAGATGATCATAAAGAATGCAGAAGAGATGTAGCATGTGATGGTTATAAGGAAGGAAGAGAAAAATAGAAATCACAAAGTAAAGAAAGAGTGAAAGAGAAAATAATAGAATTTAGCTGTCAGAAGAAGAAAAGAAAAAAGAGAAAAAAAACAGACAATGAAAAACCATACAAAACAAAAACATACCAATTAAAAAACCCTAACCCTCAAAGACAAGGCAAGGAAAGATAACTGCATTTTAAAAAACTGCTTATTATGAGAAAAAAAAAGGAATAAATATGTATATATGTCCATGAACCAATCAACACAGCAAACACACACACACACAAAAGGAAAAAAATTCTTAATGAAAAATTAAGGAATCATTTCCACTGAGGTGGTCAAAATAATCAACACAAATAGATGGACACTGTCTATGCCCCACTGTTTTTCTTTCCATTTCTTCTTGGGTTATATACTGAGAGCAAGAGCAAGGGTTGAGGGTTGTTAATCCCTTCCTGATTTTGTATTACTCACAAAGCTGCCAGTAGGAGTGGCCTAAGACTGAAGACAGTTCAAATAATTCTCAGCTTCTTTTCTTCCCAGTATGAGGTAGGGTGGGCTGGGAAGTACCATCAGTTGGAGTTTTATCTGCACAGACCAGTTGGAGTTTTGTCTGCACAGATCAGATCCATGCACTCTAAGGGTGGGGGCACTGCAGAGTTTATTAGGAGAATTCCAGCAGGTGGGGCTTAGGTTTAATCAGGCCTTAGGAGCTTTGTTGGGTGGTGTCTGCTCTAGGAAGATTAGATCAACATAACCCTAGGGTCTGGCAGTTGCCAACCAGGGATTCTACTCATGGGGCAGGACAGCCAATCCTTCACTCCCTCTGCTGCCCATGAACACAGCCTTTTTAGAGTTCCCAGGCTTAGTCCCTGAGTGTATTCAAAGTACCTGTTCAGACTCCTGACCCCGCTTCAGAGGGTCACATGAGCCACCTTTCTCAAAAGGGGAAGTGAGTTGGGCTCCCCTTTGCTTTTCTGACTTGAATCTGCCTGGGTAAAATATTCACTGTGCCTGTTTTGCTAGGTATATGTTCTTCTAGGTACACCCTAGACTACAAGGAAGGTGCTCTCCAGGACAGTGTAGTCGCAGATCTCCTGGCTCCTGTAGCAGCAGCTGTAGTATGGCCACCCCAAGTTCTCCACCTCAGTTCTCTGTGGCCAGTTGCAAAAGAGAGGACACTTTTCAGTATAGCCTCTGGATCAGCCAAAGGCAGGCTGCTTTTCTTACCTCAGGTTTCTGTACTAATCTTGTCTGATTTCTCCATGTTCCGCCTCCCTCTGCTGAACCAGCAATGCTATTGACACTGCCACAACCAGCTGAACTGCAATGTAGTCTTTCTTTTTTGTTTAATGTGCCCAAATTTCTGAGTCTCTAAGATACTCTGACTGTCCAGTATTGAGCTTTAGTGAAATTCTCTTCCATCCACCTTGCAAAGAAACAGTATTCCTCCTGCCTGAATCCCAAGCCACAGAGCAAGTAGGAATGCAACCTTCCTCTAGCCCGTTGGTCATTCATAATTTTAATGATAGTAAGCAGCCTTTGTGTATTTCCTATATATCATCATGATAGCTAAATGATTTTCTTGGGGCATCTCATCAAGTCCTAACTTGACAGAGTTGTAACCCAATCTCATTTTACCATGTAGGAAACTGAAACCTAGGGATGTTAAATTACTTGTCAACCTGAGAGCAGTTGGTCTCATTTAAACTCACGTGGTCCAGCTCCAGAACTCAGGCTGTTAATCACTGTGCCATGCTTTTTCCATGGACAAAACTTGTTCTTTATCATCAAGAAAAAAGTAGATCTCTAAAATGCTGAGGGAAGTGAAATGGCCAAGGAAGATCAATGAAAGTTTTTGATAATCTTCAAACTGAAACACCTTGAAACATTCTGACCTCACCTGGGTTCCTTTGGTTTGGCTCCAGCTCTTGGGCATTCTCTATCCACTTTTGTAACTGAGATTCCCAGTTCCCGTTGGTCCTCATTGGTGGGGGTCTGCCAGTCCAGACATGTAGACTTTAAAATCATGTTCAACTCATTACATCATCTCAGCTGTTTTGTTACTATGTACACAGCCACTTCAGAAATTTCTAGAATACTCTGAAATGAAACACTAAATGCCAATCATGGTTTTCAGCTCTTAGAGACCTGCTGTGTATTGTTCTGGCCTCAAGTAAGACTTCAAAACTGTGGTCACCCTGGCTTACATTTTCTCTGGAAACTCAGAAAATACAGAATCAAAGCCATTTTAAGATGCATGACCTTTTCTTTCCTCCTCAGCTTTTTCTGCTCCTGACTGATAAGAAGAAAGAATCCTACATGCCTATATGCCAGGGTGTAAGAATAGAAAGAAATGGAAATCAGTAACCTACAACAGGGTGCCTAATTGCTCTATCTTGCCACCCACATCTAACTTCCTTCAAGTTTTCAAGCACAGTTTACAAATAAGTAAGCCAAGGCACTTCAAAAGAATCACAGTATAAACATACAAGTGATTTTTTTTATTTTAAAACACATTATGAAACAATATGTAGCATCATGATATAGGATGTATTTCATTAGTCTTTGCTTTTGAAAGCTTTCAACAACAAGTCTGCTGCTAGTCCTGGGGACAAGGCCCCACTGAGAACCTTTCTTTCCAGAAGGGGAATCTGTTCTTGGACAGTAGGATGGGTCCTGAAATGCTCTAACACATTTTCCTGAATGAGATTCCACATCCAAACTTTCTGCTGCTTCCGTCTTTTGGCAGTCAGCTCCCCGCTGGCAAGCATCAGGTCCCAGAATTCTTTCATTTTATCCCACATTTCTGTGATCCCCTCCCCACTTCTGGCAGAAATACGAATCACCTATTGGAAAGGAAGAACCAGAACTGCTTTACTTAAAATGACAGAAAACATTTTCACTGGGACTCTGATATTTGTCAATTAATATTTCAGTTTATGGAAATAGGCAAGTGACAAAAATGAATGTTGTGTCAAAGTAAATATTCTGATATACATACTAGTGTAATGAATCTAGGATTACTAAGGGCATGGTAGAAATAAGACACTAATTAAAGGTCAAATTCTTTAGCCCAGAAATTTATTTTAATTTGGGATTGTTCAGATAGATGGGGCATCCTGGAGAACTGACAAGAGAGTCACAAATGAGAAAGGCAATACCAGGGAGGTTTCCCTGAGGCCTGAGTTTCAGGAAATAAAGCCAAGTTCCAGTCTGTGTCAAATCCACCTGACTCAGCAAGGCTAAGAGCTAAGCACTTGGCACCTGCACGTACAAGGTGGCTCTGGACTCAACGTAATATGACCAGGGAAAACGGGAGCTGACAGTAAGATAAGTCATCGTCCTTATTAGAAGGACTACAGCTTATTCTTTAATAACATAGCATCCTCCTGCTGATAAAGCTGTCGGAATCAATAATATTGCACTACTTACAACAGAATTTTTCTTTGCTTTTTTTCACTTATTAAAAACAGCCTCCAATAAACATAATGGGAATGGAAGTATCACATCACAAGCCTCTTGTACTCAAATTCCAATTTAGATAATCAAATCCTTAATTGTTCCATAATCTAAAGGATGGCTCCTTTCAGGATGGATTTGCTCTCACTTCCAAGTGGTTCAAGTCAAGCATTAAGCAATCTAATCTATCACCCCCATTCTAGTTTTTGACATCCAGTGGTTGAAAGATTATATTTAAAATCATGACTACATACTCCGGCTTTGTCATATTTTTAAAACTGTAATCTTCACATTCAAGCACAGATTGATTATATGTCTAGCTGGGACTTATGTCCTCTCTTCTAATGTACACAGTCCACTCAGGATGAAAAATGTAGAATGAAATGCAAACTAACCTTTGGTCTCCAAGCTTCTGAGCGCTTGCGGAGCAATTTCAGTGCACTCACATACTCTGCTTGTATCCTTCGAGCTGGCACAATCAAGTCTCCATCAGATTTAGTTATAGCTACCAGATCTGCCATCTCAATTATACCCCTTTTGATACCCTAGTGTGAAAAAAAAAAGGAAGAAGAATCAGATTTATCAGAACAGTTCATTGAATCACAAGTATCATAAAAATGGGACAACCAGTTAATACTGTGATTTTGAAAGTCACATGCTTCATTAACTTTTTTCCTGTATTTCTCTAATCCCTGGATGCCAGGAATCACAATTACTTGATAAAAATTACTTAAATCCACCAGTTCATGGGATTACAGAAGTTATCTGTAACATCTCTTCCCAACTTACAGAGTAGTTTAGTAGGATACATTCAGAATTAGAGTAAATAGATCAAAGACACAACATGATTGAGTGGCAGGAGACAATTCACTCAGTCTCATGATGGATTCTGTTTCTCATGAGCAGGATACAAAATCATCCATCCTAAGAATGCTTAAAAATAAAACACACATTTCACTAACATCTACATTTCTCAAAACAACATCTTCAAAAGTTTTTTAAATGCCTATAGCATTTTTTTTTAATTTGCAAATAAGAAAAAATAACCTGATAGCTAAAACTGTCCTACCTCTTGACTTAAATTGTGTTGCATAAAAATACCAGAAATAAAGGACAAAATTCAAGGACCAATCTCATTTGGGAAATATATCTTTCCATTTAAGATTAAAATTCCTTTTCAGGGGCTGTGGTTGTAGCTCAGTGGTAGAGCACTTGCCTACCATGTGTAAGGCTCTGGATTGAATCCTCAGCACCACATAAAAATAAATAAAGGTATAAAAATACATAACATTAAAAAATTCCCCTTTCAAATACTTTTATTTATTACTTTTAATTATTAAATTCTAATAGTTAATGTTTCTACATCATAGCATATAGTCTGCTATTGCTTTTTTTTTCTTAGAATTATGTAATTGAAAAGGAAGTTCTATATAACAAAGAACATGCCTTGTCTTGTCTTTGTCCATATTTTACTGGTAAGGACCTCTAAATCCTTAGTATTTCTTGAATGATTTGTTACTCATGGTGGGTGCCTGGGACCATACCCAAGTTTATGCAGTGAGATCACTCAGGATAGGGGCCTGATCACACTAGAATGACCAACTGCAGGATTAGAGGGTTGGGGCTTTGTATCAAAACACGTTGGCCCAACCTCTGTGGGGGAAGGGAAGTGAAAGACTGAGTTAAATTACGTAGCCAATGATTCCATCAATTTCAGCTTTGTGATAAAACTGCAATTATAATATAGTGCCTTCCCAAGTTATGCAAGTTATTCTAATGAATATCAAACCGAGGGGTAGTGGGATCCCCCAAATTTGTAGCCAGCTGGTCAGGGGCATGGGTGGCCTGGAAACCCTGGAGCTTACAGCTGGTGTCTGAGTGAGGGAAAGCTTGTGGAAGACCTGTGAAGTTCACACTAACTCCAGGTAGTTAATGCCAGGACTGCATTGCAGAAGGAGAGTAAGACACCCATTGCATGAAATATAAATTGTGATGGTGGCACCCCAGTTAAAAATAACCATCAGTAACAAACACCCATGCAACAGTGGTCTCTTTTAGTGAGAGCTATCCATATATTCCAGTCACTTTCATGTTATAGATAGAAAAATTTAAGTTGTATGAGTAGCTCAAAGCCATACATTCTATTACCATAAGTTGGGAAAAATATAGAGAGAGAATCTGCCTTTGAGTCAGATATTTTAGCCAATGTGAATGATGTTTCTTTCTTTACACTGTTTTCAACTTAATTTACAAAAACACAACTACATCTTAGAGATACATACTTTGTATTTTGAGAGGAAATATCAAAAAAATTACCTGCAATTCATCCCCTCCTGCTGGTGGCAGTAGTAAGACAAACATGTCAACCATGTCAGCAACAGCAAACTCTGACTGACCCACACCTGGAATTTAAATCACAACTATGTCCTAAAATATTCACAGTTATTACATTTTCTCATCCTCACTATCATTTCCATTCCACTTTATTCACTTACACTCACCCCTTTGAACAACCTGTCTTAGTCCATTTTCTGTTGCTGTAACAAAATATCTGAGACTGAAGTTTATTTGGCTCACAGTTCTGGAGGCTGAGAAGACCAAAAGCACAGAGCCAGCATCTGCTCGACATCTGGTGAAGGCCTCCTTGCTGCATCATAACATGGTGGAAGGCATCACATGGCTAGACAGAGCAAGCATGGTAGCTCAGGTCTCTCTTCTTAAAAAGCCACGAATACCATTATGAGGGGCCCCACCTCTAAATACCATTAGCATAAAAATTGGGGGATTAAGTTTCTGACACATGATCTTTTGGGGAGACACATTCAAATCACAATACCCACCTCTGAAGAATTTATTAAATGCCACTATTTTACACTCTTAAGAAAACTGGTAGCCTTCCTAGCTCTCTCTCTCTTTTCCCCATTAGACCTATTCCTTGACTGAATGGAGATCCAAGGGACTTCCACTCTCTCCTAGTCTCAAAGCTCTTCTTGGCTTCTCTTCAGTGAGTAGCTGGAGCACTGTGACTCTAATCTTAAACCATGCCTGCCGATGCTTCCATCTTTTCCTTCATATTTCTACCCTGAAAACCTCCAATCACAGGTCAATCCAAATATGTGTACTGTTTCCTTTATAGGCATGCTTGAGAAGTCACTGCACTGTGGATGGGTGCCACTACAGCGTCATGGTCTCCTGCATCTGCCACACCTTCCCTCACTGCCTAGTAAAGGCACTCCCCGTCAAGGCCCTGTGTCAGCCACCTTTCCCATTTCTCACAACAGTGATCTCCCACCATGTCCTCACCCGATCACTGTGGACCTACTTCACAGAGGAATAAAGGGAGAACTCCCCCCACTTCTCCTGTCCACCTCCACAGACAGATGATAAGATACAAACAGCCCTGCTGCCTGCCCTGCAGTCTGTGGAAGAAGTATTGAAGGGAACCTGCCTCTTCTTTGCCATGAGCCCTGCCTATGTCTACAGGCTCCAATTCCTTGGCACACAAAATGAGCTGTACTCAAGGTCTTCTCACCTTGGAACCAAGCAAAACCACATAAATTGTTCCACTTCTCACCAAAGTTCTTACTTTCTCTTTGTAGTCAAGTTTCTGGGAAAAAAGCAATTCATGCCCACTGGCTCAACTTCATATTAATCTCAACCCACTGAAATATGGCTTCCACATCTCCTGGGCCACTAAAACTCCTCTGGAAATTCCCTCCTTTCTGGTTGCCTATTTGATACCTATTCTTCCCTGTTTCCTCACCCCAGTGTTACTGGGAACATCAGTGTATCAGGTGAAAGGCCACATTCGTGAGGTCCCCTTTCACGGGAATGGGGCTGAGAGAAAGCAAAAGTCATGAGATAGGGTTTCCAGGACGTTCATTAAAGAAGGCAATCCCACCTAGGAGGTGCACCTCTTCTGCCTACTCTTCCCTGACCCCTTACTCCTCCTTTCCCTTTCTTCTATCTGGAACATAGATGTAACAGTCAGAGCTTCCCCAGACATCTTTTAACCATGAGCAACCTTGAGCATGAAGATGAAGTGAAGGGAGGACAGACAGACTGAAGCAGCCTGGGCTTGCTATCACTGAATAAGCACCTATTCTGGACTGCCTGTCCCCAGAATTCTTTTGTTTACAAGAAAATACTCTCTTATTTAAAGTCTCTGAGACAAGAAGTTAAATACAACTTTTAGGTAACATGCTTGGTTTTTATACTACCTTCTCCTTCTAAGGCAGCTCTTCTTCCACCTAATCTCAACTGGTGGAGCTCCTTAAGCCCAGTCCTGGCTACTGCTAGGGACTGAATTATGTCTGCCTCTACCCTTCTCGTTCTCATGTGGAAGCCCCAACCCTCGAGGTGACTGTATTTGAAGACTGGGCCTGCAAAGAAAGTAAATGAGGTCATAAGGATGGAACCCCTAATCCAACAGGACTACTGTCTCATAAGAAGAGGAAGAAACATCAGGGTAAGAGAAATGCTCATGGGAGGACACAGCAAGAAGGCAGCCATCTGCAAACCAAAAGAAGTTGCAGAAAAAACGAATCCTGACAGCACCTGGGTCCTGGACTTTCAGCCTCCAAAACAGTAAGGAAATAAATTTTGGTTGTTTAAGCCACCCAGTCTACAGTATTTTGTCATGGCAGCGTCAGAAAACTAATATGGTTATCTTCTATTTTTGCCCCATATTTTCCCCAGTTTACAGCCTGAAATATGAAACTCTGAACTATGCTGCTAACTGCTAAATCCGTCTTTCTTACTCAGTCCTTTCTCAGGACACAAACAATCACTTGTACACCTAATAAGCATCTTATACTTAATATACTCACAACTGAACTTCTCATTTTCCCCTCTCCAAATCCCTCTTTTCACAGCATTCTTGATTATCTTCATTTCTCTTCCTTCCTCATCTCTTATACCTAATCATGGATAAAGCCCTGCCGATGTACACTAAAGCCTTTTTAATCCCTCTCCTCTTCTCCATTCCCATTCCCCTGTTTGGTTCAGAGCCCTGCCATCTCTTTCTCTGATGAGTACAAGAGCCTCCTCACTGCATCCTACCTCTGCCCTTCTAATCATTCCACACTC
This sequence comes from Marmota flaviventris, assembly GCF_047511675.1. Lineage (NCBI taxonomy): Eukaryota > Metazoa > Chordata > Mammalia > Rodentia > Sciuridae > Marmota > Marmota flaviventris. Next base: position 123,914,001 of record NC_092504.1, read on the forward strand.
CGCTGCCAGCAATGTTTCCAAAATGCACATGTGGGTTTCTCCCCGTCCTGCTCACCCTGCATGGCTTCCCACTTCTTTCAGGGCAAACTCTAACCTCCTTGACATGGCACATAAAGCCCAGACAGTCAGCCCTGGCTCCAGCACTAAACCCCACACACCCCTTCACACTCTGTGCTGTCAGTACTCTAAGTGAACTGCGCTTCTCTGAATGAGTCAAGCTTTCTCCCTCCTCAGTGTCTGCAAAGGCCCTTCACACACATTTTGTTTCACTCCTATTCTTTCTTCAAAACTGAGTCCAGCTATCACCTCCTTTAGGAAGCCTTCACCGAGTTCCCTAAATCTGAGTGAGTTAGGTTGTATCACAAACATTTAGCATGCAGTAATATAATAGATGGTCTCTCCACCAGAACACGACTAATTGTCATTTCAGTGTCTTCACTGCACATAATTTTGTGCTACAGATATAAAATTAAATAAAACAACCCTCAAATCAAAAAATAGCTAACTGCATTACTTTTCTTAATAATACAGACAGATGAAATGCGCTTACACAAAACAGGTGTGGGGCTTTGCTTGCACAGCTCATCCTAAGTCTACAGCTCTTCTCTGGCACACATGACATGCTGCCTCAGGTAACAGTGATTAGCAGTGGCTCACTGTCACCCTCCAAATGGCAAGCTCTTTGAGGTTAGGAAGTGTAGCCTATGTACTCCTATTTCCTATAGAGTCTGGGGTAATATCTTGTACTTAATTACAGCTTTAGTAAGTATCTGCTGAATGAACAAAATATAATTAGTTGTTATTCATCTTTATATGGCATTGGTTATAAGAGTATATTATCTTTCTGAAAGCATATCACACTCACCTACAGTTTCAATAAGAATGATGTCATACCCCCCTCCTTCACACAACAGGATAGCTTCATTTGTGGTTCTTGTCACACCTCCTAAAGTCCCTCTGGTAGGAGATGGCCTGATGTATGCATTCATATCTCTTGATAACTCCGTCATTCGGGTTTTATCCCCTAAGAGCGATCCTAAAACACATAATTACATTTTATAATCATGGAACAGTTCTAAGGTCCAATTATCAATCAGCCAGTTCCCAGGAGATGTGTCATATCTTAAGATACATTTCATATTATTGAGCTTTCCTCTAACTTGCTATGTATAATCATGCAGGATTCATTTTTTTAAAACATTCCAATCCCTTTAAAACCTAAAAGGGCTTCCCACTGCCCCAAGCCAGATCCTTTGGCCTAGCACTGAAGGCCCTCAGAACCCAGCCGTACCTTACCTGTCCAAATTTGGCTCCTACCAGTCTCAAACTTCCCTCTGATCCAGCTGGGTGGTTTCTTTATTGCCTTCTTAACATCTTCCTCCCCTCCTTTGCCTGTGCTCTCATGCCACAGACATCTCTTTTTTTTCTCAGTGCTAACTTACAAAGTGTCATGCCCAGGGTCTGGGCTTTTCTAGAACTTTTTCACCCCAAGTCTACCTCTTGTGAATTTCTCAGTACAACAGCTGCTCTGCAACCTGCCAGCATCCTGGAGAGCACCAGAGAACTTCACTGTCCCTCCCCTTCCCATCATTACCTGGAGCACCACCACTCCTCATTCTTCTATTTGTGTGAATGGCATTTTCTCTATGTAAATATTACGCAAATGAATCTTTATGCTGCCCTTCATCCTATGTGTGTTGTTTTAATTCTTTACCAGTTAGAAATTTTGAAGCCCAGACTGAATGCAAAGTAAGTCAAATGAATGGATGGAAAAGTATTCACACAAAATATTTTGGATTTCATATCTGTATGTCTTATCTCTTCCAAATGGTGAGTCTCACCAGGAGTAATTTTATCTCCCCTGCCCAACACATTTGGCAATGTCTAGAGAAATATTCACTTGTCACAGTGTGGGTGGGATGCTACTGGCATCTACTGGATAAAGGGCAGGGATGTTGATAAGCATCCTTCAGTTTAAAGGGCAGTCACCTACAACAAAGAATTGCCTGGCCTCAAATGACACTAGTACCAAGGTTGAGAAATTATGCTTTAGCAAAAATTCCCTGCTTATGAACCTTGTCTTATAGATATTGAACACTGAATGCTAAACAATGTGTTAATAGTCGGCACTCAATTTAAAACTTGTGGAATGGAACTAGTTAAAGTTTTTTAGTTTCTTGCAGTATTTTGGCAACATCAATACCTGTAAATTCTAGAAAAATAAAAGCTCTGGAACTACTATTACCTTTCCCTACTTTGCTTTAGCTACATAACATGTGAAGGTGTGGCGCTGTTTTAACCTGAATATTTATTTTCAATCTGCCTAAGGGCTATTTTTTTCCACATAAGTTGATACTAAAGATTAAGAAGATTAAAGATATGCTCTTTTCTCTTATGACTACAATTTAGAGTCTTCTCATAAGTTTGAATTCTAGAGCATACAGCTACCATGTGCCTCAACTACTTTATTTACTTCACATAAAACTTCTTCCTAAAGTAATTTTCTGCATGAAATCATCCCTGTGGAAGTCAACAATCTGCCAAAGTTTAAATTATTATCCTATAGATCCTATCACACTGAACTAAACATTATGAAATTATTCTCCCATGTAATTGTCTTTTGCAGTGAATCCAAAACTGTTAGTTGTAAACCCCCAGGGAGGTCTCAAAGGTATCACAGGGGGTCTGTGAGTTTAAAGCACCAAGACTAACTACAGACCAAAAATTGAATGCTTCTCAAACTTCAGTGCTATTTTTCAAATGTATGTGTTGTCATAATAAGGTAGGAATTTACAGTTCTAGTGTCCTGTGTATCTTCATATTTTTTTTTCTTTCAAAGTCTATGTTTTTTTTTTTTTTTTTTAATATGAGAAAGGGGCTCTCCTTTTTGGTTTGAGAAAGGTGAAGAATCATACATTTAGCCCGTGACCCGCGCTGGCTTCATGAAAGAAGGTTTGAGTCGTGAGAAACCGCTAGGGAGTTTTAAATTAAAGAGACAAGACTCTAATTACCTTTAACCAGCTCTTGGACGGCTCCTCCTAGCTCCAGCCTCAAGCCACCTATTGTGGTAGTGAGGTTTACTGAAGAGGCTAGCAAGATAGAGAGAACACGCCAGGGAGTGGACTTTTATTGGGGAACAAAAAATTCTGGGGAAAATCCCATCCAATGAAGATGAAGGGGGGCAGCATCCCAAGGTCAGGAGCGACGATTGGGTCTTCAGGGTAGTGGTCAGACACACCTCTGCACGGACAAGCCCTTGGACTTGGAGAAAGGTGGGGAAAGCTCTAACACAGCTGTGCCTAAACACCTCTCACCAGCCAGGGAGGTAACTCAAATCATGTGTGAGGATGGCCTCCCACACACATCCAGACAACTTCAGCACAGACTACTTTATAATATTTTTGCTATCAATTGCAATCTCAAGCTATTATTTCCTCTTTCAATTGCAAATAGTCTAGGATATTAAGAAGGTGGAGGGGAAAAGGACTTCATACCTATATGAAAATGAGGAACACTTATTAAAAATCATCAAGGTACTTACCTTCAACAAAGTTTAAATATAAATAAATTAGGCAATGCATTGACACAGATTTAATCTTAACTTTCTAAGTATAAATTTTATCTACATTATTTATTTATTTATTTTGGTACTAAGGACTGTACTCAGGGGCACTTGACCAATGATCACTGAGCCACATCCTCAGCCCTATTTTGTATTTTATATACAGACTGAGTTGCTTAGTGCCTCACCTTGCTGAGGCTGGCTTTGAACTTGTAAACCTCCTGCCTCAGCCTCCTGAGCTGCTGGGATTACAGGTGTGTGACACTACAACTAGCTACAATTAACCTCTTTAATTATAGTGAATCAAAGACTTCTGAGCTAGATGTCTCAATGAGTGCTAACAGGGATTGTTGCCCACCTCTCTAATGACTATGGCAATTGAAATAATATTCCATCTGCAGAACACCACAATATACACACCAAACACTTCCAAAAAGCCCCCTATATTCATTCTTTCACAACACACACTTGTGTTGATTCATCTGTTCAGAAACCTCCTAAGAATCACAGCTTCACAAGGCCAAGAGCACGGTATCTTATTCACCATTACACTGCACAGTACTTTCTTTACACAATTCCTTGCCTGTAGTAGGCATTCAAATACTGCTTAAGTGAATAACTGCAGTTGAGAAGCTTAAATCATAAATAGGGGTAAGGAAAGAAAGACCTTTCCTGAGTATTTACATGGCATGCTTTATGTTTTCTTTAACTGATCCTTTGAGAACTAAGTTTATATTCATTTTATCTCTGATGATATGCAAATTAAACTGTGAATGATTGTATGACCTTAAATCAGTAAGTAATTGCTGAACCCTGTATTGTGCACAAGATACAATACTAAGTGCTATAGGGGGAACAGCAATATATTACATGATCCCTCTAAGAGCTTTCTGTTTAACTAGACATATAAACAGGTGACAAGTCATAAACAGCAGTAAATTTCTTTTTCTTTTTTTTAAGCTTAAGATAAGTTACAACAATAGGAAAATAACAGATGGGTAAGAACCATTTTATACATAGCCACTGATGCAGTCTGCATAAACAATAGAAGATAAGGGTCTAGCCTTAGGCATGATTGCCAAGGGCTAAAATTTGTTTTTGATCATCTTCAACTTCTGCCACCTGTAATGCTGGTTCTCTAAGTGCCACTGTGCTACCCACAAGCTGACCTTCTCTGCGCAGTCCACTGCCCCCCCACCACTTCCCTCAGCTTCTACCCACTCTGCAGAGGCCCCTTCCCTCAGTGAGACCAAACTCAGCTACAGGTACAGGTTACTGGATCATGGGAAAAAAAACAAAAAAGCTCTACAACCCCCCCCCCCCCCAAACTAGCTATACTCACCACCACTAGTGCAGGAAGAAGGGTCCACAGCTAGCACTGATAATCTGTGCCCTCGCTCAGTAAGCATTTTTCCAAAATATTCTATAAATGTTGATTTTCCAGCACCAGGGGGTCCAGACAATCCTATAGTGAAAAAAGATCTTCTAATTTACTAGATAAATGAAATCAGCACCATGTTCAGTTTACTGAATAAAACATTAGACTATCTTATATTATTAAAACTATCATTATTATATATTTAAATATGTCCTAAAGCAGAAAATAAAAATCTATCTTTTTATCTAATCCCCAAATAATGAGGGTATATAGGAATACTTCTCAGTTCCATGTGTTTATATATTCACTTTTTAAAAATACAAAACATGCTTGCCTTTTTACTACAATGTAGATTTTTTGAGACACACTTCAGTGCCTATATTTTAATGTGCTGAATTTCTATATCTGCCCAGGTCTCATCATGACTGGCAATTATTCCACCTGCCCCAATTCTGTCTATTTTCTCTGCCCATTGGAAAAACAACTCATTACTCTAGAAATTTCTAGTGATTGAGAAAGTAATTTTCTATTCACAAAGGATCATTCTTCATCTCACTTGTAACTCAAAGAATATCATAAACAGAGTCCTGAAAAAAATAATTTGTGTTAAGAAAGAGAGAAAAGCTCCCTCCTCCAAGAGCTAGTCAAGCATGGTGGATAAGAAGGCAACCCCCAGAGCCAATCAGCAGGTTCTCAATCTAGTTGTGCCTCTTAGGAGATGCAGAGATCAGTGCTCTCCAAGTTACTTTCCCTCTATGTGTGCTTCAATAATAAAATAGATAGTGTAATAGTACCTATCTCTTCAGGCTGTTTTAAGAAGCAGATCAGTTAACATTTGCAATATGTTTGAAACAGTGTGTGGCACACAAGACAAACATGTTTTGTCTAATTAGTATATACAACCCAGGTGTTTAACTGTATTCAAAACTATGTATAGTGTATGACATGCTTTGCTTCTTAATACAATTCTCAGGGCAGCTTCCTATCTTCAAAACCTTTACAGATGCTGAATAAATACCTGCTGCTTTTATTTGTGATGATGATAAAATGACTACAACAAAGACAGGCATTTATCTGGCCTAAAAAGATTAGGATGGAAGAATCAGAATACCACTTCAAAGTTATGTATGAATTGCTATCACTTCAAAGTTATATATGAATTGCTAAGTTAATTCCAGATATTTCTGAACCATTTTCTCTGCCAGGATTCTTTAAAACATAGTAAGGTGTACTTCATCATAACTAGAGTTTCTCTTGGTGAATTTGCTATTTTTCCCTGTCTACAACAAAAAGATTAGTAACACTCAATGGAGTACTCTCCCAATGAGAGTCCCTCGATGAGAGCAGAAGAAATAACCATGTAAAATATGTGGGCTGGTTCAAATACTGGTTGGTGAGCTATTTTTGCAATTATCTTTTTTGATATCCTATTAATATAAAAACTAAGTTTGAGTCCCTATATTGCCAATAAACTATGATATAAACGTCTATTGTAATGTCAACTTTTACATGTATTTACTAATTCTTCCCAAATCCTCTACATTTTGGCCACCACTTCAAGTGGTTTTTTGCAGAAAGGTTGGTTCAAATCACTGAGTTCCCTATCAAGGGACACTCTCTACTCAAACTGCCTTACTTAATTCCTGCTAGTCAAATATATCTAAATTCCCAAAATATAAGAAGCTGACTCACAATTACAGAACTAAGTTAAATTGCCCAAAATAATCAAAGGATTATTTAAATGTAGAAGGCAAGTGAATATGGTTTCTCCTTTAAAGTACATTTTAATATTGAGATGGCTGGATGGTGAGTTTCGGGGGAAACTCAACAGAAAGTATTGGACGCAGTGGAACTTACCTGTAGAAAGACTAACAAAGAATAATAGAGGGGGGCTGGTATTGTGGCTCAGGGGTAGAGCGCTTGCCTGGTGTGTGCAAGGCCCTGGGTTCGATTCTCAGCACATAAAAATAAATAAATAAAAATAATAGTAATAGAGGGCTGGGGCTGTGGCTCAGTGGTAGAGCGCTCGCCTAGCATGTATGAGGCCCTGGGTTCAAACCTCAGCACCACATAAAAATAAATAAATAAAATAAAAACGATATTGTGTCCAACTAAAAAATAAATATTTTTTAAAAAAAGAATAATAGAATAATAGAAGCAGAAATGTGATGAGGATAATTATAGTTGATACACCACAAAACAAATATCCACTTTAGACTACTAAATAAGAAGGACTACTGAAAGCAAAGAGTACAATGGTTACTAGTTCTTCCTATACATGTTTATCTTCTGGATGTCACATAAAAATTCTTACCCAAAGAGAAATCCTATATTATTATATCAAAATACAGACCCTTGGTTTAAAGGATCATGGCAAAATTTCAATATATCAAGATTAATACTTGCAAAAGAAAACAAGGCATTTAAAAGTCATCCAACGGGAAAAAGAATAATCTCATTAGATTACAAACATTTTAAAGGAATTTAGAAAATATTTACTGAACAAAAAATAAAAGACTGACCCACTCTAAATGCTAGTGGTTTTCCTCCATTTAATTGTTCTTGTTCTCGGTGGTAGATTAATACTTTTTGAAGAAGCACCTGGGCTAACTCCTTTTTCCTGCTGTGAGTCGATTCTACAAGAGTTATGGCCTCTGCTAAGCAGGCCCTTTGCCCTTGGATTAAGCCAGTATAAAGTTTATCCACAAATCTTTGTTCTTTATCAGAAAGTCCTTCCATGTGGTCCTTTAAGGTTGCTTGTACACATAATTTCCTCCTTAAGCCATTTGACAACAGCATCCACTTTGTACAATGGAGTCCGAGCGACTTAAATGGCTGAGCACACGGGATTCCTGACAGGAGATGAGCACTTGAGTGAAAGGTGAAGTGGTAACCAGGGAAAGGTGTCCTTAACAGGCCTTTTAGGAAATGCTGGTGAGGATGCAGTAGGAGCGCGGGAAGATTCATTTTGTTTGTAACTGAAGAAAACCCCGGATGCTTTTTGACTCAATTGATTTGTGACCTCCCTAGAAGAAAGAGAAACATATTTTGCCAGTTTATACAGACATCTAAGATATGGAGGTAGTAAAAGTGAAAGTAGAGTGCTTTTCCCACATTCTAAAACACACAAAATTAGCACTCTTAGCTGTATACATGGTTGAGTTTTCTTACTAAATTTAAGAGAGAAGACTTCCCCCTTGGTCACAGTTACTATTTCGAGTAATCCAAATCATGAAACTATTACTCTATTGTGAGGTGGAATTTACATTAAAATGTCCTTTTAAACAAAAAACAAATATACCAAACCTCATTAGGGCAGACATTTTCTGTCACACTTTTTCTCACATTCGTCTTCACACTTTCCTCAGGTCAACATACCCAATTCTGAAGCTCATACAAAAGATTCTTTAAAAAGAATGCCTCTGAAGCTAGCCTTTTATTCATTCTCTACAAAAGAAATGTGATTAGTGGTGTGGCACCAGAGGCACAAGTTTAGACCCATGTGTATCCTCAATAGACTCACCCCGAATAACCTGGCTTAAGCACAAAATCAACAACAATAAGCCTTAATGTGAGTGAACTGTGTGGGTTTGTGTAGTAACAAATGAGTGCATCTTAAAGTATGGTCAGAACAACCAGGTACTTTCTAAAAATGCACATTCCCAGCCCCACTACTCAGAAGCTCTGTAGCTAAGCACACTGAAGTTCGAACCGCTCAGGAATTGGATGAGGAGCCTTAGATTGACTGATATTCTCAACATAGTTTTATATTACATTAGGCAATGAAAGCTGGCAATAGTACACTGAATCAGGACAGGGTAGGGGATATGAGCCATGGCCATTCAGTTGCTGCTACTTATGCTATCATGACCTAGGGCTAGTTACTTAACCACTCCGAACTTCAATGTTCTGGAGTTAAGAGAGCAGAGTGGTTAAGAGAACAAAATGACTTATTTCATGTAAAAAGCCTGGAGCAGTGCCTAGCACAGAGTAGGAGCTCAATTAACATTAGTTTTTATTGTTAGTATATGAATTTGTAAAACAATAGTAATAATTAGGTCACAGACCTAAACTTCCAGTGACATACTAAGATTTTGGGGTTGGGGGGGGACCAGGGATTGAACTCAGGGGCACTCAATCACTGAGCCACATCCCCAGTCCTATTTTTTTTTTTTTTTTGGTGCTGGGAATAGAACCCAGGGGCTTGTGCATGCAAGACAAGCACTCTACCACCTGAGCTATAGCCCCCAGCACCCCCAGCCCTATTTTGTATCTTATTTAGAGACAAGGTCTCAGTGAGTTGCTTAGTGCCTCGCTGTTGCGGAGGCTGGCTTTGAACTCACGATCTTCCTGTCTCAGCCTCCAGAGCAGCTGGGATTACAGATGTACGCCACCACATCTGGCTCAAACTAAGATTTCTAGGTACATATGTCCTATGCAATTTGGGTTCATAATTATTTGGAAATTTTGGTTTTTCTGGGTCTCATGGCTCATTGAAATTAATTATTTTATTGATCCAAGATACTTCTCCAAATAGCACTTCAAAGCCAATGAATATAAAATTAATTTTAGTTAATAAACATGCTATTCAGGACAAAGAAGTAGTTTAAGATTTTTTTAACCTGTAGAAACTATAAATGTTCATAAATTTTCCAAAAGCAACAATTTTTTTTCAAATTGAGGGGGGCATTATAATATTTATTTATACAAATTTATTTTTAAAAGAATAATTTATTTAAAATGTATAAAATTATTTCTAAAAAAAAAGTTTTTAAAACATCTATCGACGAGTAGCCTTCATACAAACACACAAAAAGACACTTAAAGTATCTAACACGGGATCTATTGTGGAAGGTGTCATTAAACAACATCTTTCAGCTCAATTCACATCCTCACCACCAGCAACACCAGTAGCCTGGACACTCACAGGCAAGAACTGGATTTTTATTCAACCCCTACTTTCCAAGCACATACTACTTTCCAGATTGTAATATATCAGGGATGGATCTGAAAGAATAAAAGAGCTGATGAAGGATGAAGACCGCTTTCTAGTATGAGGACTTGGCCTCTTCCCTGCCATATTAGAGAAGACTGAAAAATTCAGTGATGACAGAAGATACCAGTTTAAGGAACTAGTGATGGGAGATATGTCTGGATCAATATGTAAACTTTAGGGGCCAAGAAGCTAGCTTTTGGGTCTTGGCAGAGGACAAACAACAGAGACCTTTATGGAGGTGACACCACTGACTTTGCTCTTTTAGGAGATAAGTCTAGGAACAGTGGTGAAAGGTCAAGAGTGATGAGACCCTGGTAACACAGAGTCCAGTTTAGAAACCCTAGCAAGGACCCCTAGCACAGGAGCAAAGGAGATGATGAGGACCTGGACTTCAGCAAGGTAGTAAGTATTGTACAAGATAAAGATAAGGCACATTCAATTCAATCCACCTTCATGTCCCCGTTAGAATCCTCAAAGCTTGACATGAAGCCTGGCTCTCTTCACTTGCTAAGGGGGGGAAAAAAAACTGTTGCTGATCTGATCAGAATTTATTTTATTACCCACTTACCTGCAACTTTAGAGCTTATAAACCACTTTCAAATACTTTATTTCACCTTATACACCAATCCCATAAGGACAGTATGACAGTTATTAATCTCGTTTAACAGAAAGGGAAACCAAGTATGAGTTAAACAACTATAGTCACAATCAGAGACAGGGCCAGGACTCAAATCCATACCTTTGACTCTCTATGGAATTTCTTCTTAATAAATTATGATAGAACAAAAGAGAAATCCTTTGGCTAAAAGGGAAATAGATATCAGTTTCCCACTTTCCTAAGTGAATAGGGGAATGGGGCACAAGACCAGAAACAGGAAGACCACCTGGAGAATTGCACTAGAAGGTAGATGAGAGGAATGACCTGGACCAGGTTGAGGTAGTGTTAAGACAGATTCCAGATGAATTCTGAAAGAACTGCTAATGTGGGTAGGAACCGGAACAGTCAAAGACAAGGCAGAGGTTCTTACTTGAGCCATAGAAAGACAGAAAGATGGGGTTGAGTGTGGTGGCGCATGCCTGTAATCCCTAGGCTCAGGAGGATGAGGCAGGAAAATCTTAGTTCAAAGTCAGCCTCAGCAATTCATCGAGGCTCTAAGCAACTTAGCAAGACCTTATCTCTAAATAATAATAAAAAAAAATACAAAAAAGATCTGGGGATGTGGCTCAATGGTTAAGTGACCCTGGGTTCAATCCCTGGTACCAAAATAAATAATAAAAATAAATTAAAAAAAAAAAGAAAGACAAAGTTGTCCTTCAGTGAGCTAGGGAATACTGTCAGAAGTAAGGTTTAAAGTGCAAACAGGAGTTTAGTTTCCAACACATTAAATTTAAGAGGCCCATTATTAAACATTACACCATGTATACCTGCATCAGAACATCACATGGTCCCCTACTAATATGTACAATTTTAATGTATTCATTAAAAATAAATTTAATCAAAAACAAAACAGACCTACTAAATATCCAAGTGAGATATGGAGTGAGCAGCAGCATTTATCGGTCTTAAGTTCCAGGCAGAGGTCAGAGCTGTGGCGTAAATTTGGGAATTACTGTTTAGCTGACCAAATAAGTTCACCAACTAAGGGATTGGATAGAGGATGTGTGACACCATTTTTTGATAAAACTTTACACACACATGCAGGAGGAATACATATGTTGAAGTGTACTTATCTATAAACTCACCTATAGATAAGTAGTCTTGAGGTGTTTCCATATTGTTTTGGGCATACTGTTTCTGATTTTTTTCAAGGCAGTCTATTATTATGGTAGTAGACAGAAGCATGCCTACCCAAGGATGCCCATGTCTGAATTCCTGGAACCTATAAACATGTTATATCACATAGCAAAGGGGAAATGAAGTTTGCAGAAGGAATTCAGATTGCTAATCAACTGACTCAGATACATAGATTAGTCTAGTTTATCTCAGAGGATCACTGCAACCACCAGGGTCCTTACAAATGGAAGCCGGGAGGCAGAAAAGAACAGTGCAATATCATGTGAGGACTCCACCCATCCCCACTGGTAAGGGAGTAAAAGGGCTAACCTGTAGAAGACAGAAAAATCCAGGAAGCTGATTTTCCTTGAGATCCTCCAGGACAGAATGAAGTATTATTGGTAGCTTGATTTTAGCCCAGTGATACCCATGTCAGACTTGATCAAGATAACTGTAAGATAATAATTCTGTGTTGTTTTACACCACCAAGTTTGTGGTAATTTGTTACAGTAGCAACAGAAAACTAACACAGTTGCTAAGGTAACCAAAAATATTTAAAATAAAATTCAGAATTTTTATGAGAAATATCTAATAACTACTCATGATTTAATTATCTGTCATAACTTGTACATTATTTCCTTTTTCATTTGGATTTCTTCCTAACATGAGAAGTAAACTTGATGAATCCTTAATTTTATCATTTATTGTGACTATCAGTGTTACATCCAATACATTCATATGTCAATTTCTAAATTAGACATAAAATTAGCATATGTTCTAGAAAAATCAGTAAACTGAATTATGTGTAAGGTGAAAAAGTGATGTTTTAGCTATGTTACTGCAAAGCTTTTATCAGATTCATCACATTAAGATTAGAAGTTCAAAAGTACTCCAAAATAGCATGACGTACATATTCTAGTCACCAGTTCCGAGCATGGTAGCTTTTATTAAACTATGCACAAATTATCATAAAAATAAGAAGTCTGGAATGCATCTCATCCACTTTTTTTTTTTAACCTGAAAAACACCTATTTAGTTCAAATAACACCTCCTTTGAGGCACATTTTCCCCCAACTCTTTCAGGCAGTTAATTGTTCTATTCAATGTTCCACTGCCTTTTGTTCATATAACAGGTAGTTTTCTTTTCCTTTTCCTTTTTTTTTTTTTTTTTGACAGTGGGAATGGAACCCATGGGCACTTTACCAAAATTCAGCTACATCTCCAGGCTCTTGCTAAGTTGCTGAGGGTTTAAGTTGCCCAGTATGCACCTTGAACATAAGATCCTCCTGCCATGGCCTTTGATTGTTGGGATTACAGGCCTTGTCTTTCTGTCTTTAAATTAATCTATTTTGAGACCTCTTCCCACCAATTTTCACCCCTCACCTTAGCTGAGAACCTCCCAGAGAAATGACAAAATATTATTGCTTATTTCCCCAGAATCTAACACAGTGCCTGACACAGAGTAGCCTTTCTATATTTTGTTTTTTTAGGTCAATGATTGGATATTCTATCTACCTTGCATTGATCTCACATACGATGAAGAAAAACTTGGGTTACGATACTTATCCATGTGATCTGAGGACCTTTACCTAAAATATTCCGCCTTCTAAGTTCCCTATTTCAAATCATCTAGCCAGAACAGAAAATGTTTTAAGGAATCAAAACCTAGTAGCAAGAACATTAGTAGATGAAAATATGTCCATTTATAACATCTCAAGCAAATAACATTTCCTAAATGAGATGAATAAAAACAGTCTTATAGGGCTGGGGATGTGGCTCAACTGTTGAGTGCTTGCCTAGCATGAGCAAGGCCCTGGGTTCAATCCTCAGCACCAAATAAAAATAAATTAATTAGTCCAACTACAACTAAAAAATAAATACTTTAAAAAACAAAACAAAACAGGGGCTGGGGATGTGGTTGAAGTGGTAGTGCACTCGCCTGGCATGTGCGGGGCACTGGGTTCGATCCTCAGCACCACATAAAAATAAAGATGTTGTGTCCACCGAAACTAAAAAATAAATATTAAAAAAATTTTTTCTCTTTCTCTCAAAAAAAAAAAAACCAGTCTTATAAAAAAGTAGTATAGATTACTCTAACATTTAAAATAATGATGTCGTGGGCTGGGGTTGTAGCTCAGTGGTAAAGCACTTGCCTTGTATGTTTGAGGCACTAGGTTCGATCCTTAGCACCACATACAAATAAATAAAGATACTGTGTGTTCATCTACAACTAAATTTTAAAAAATCTGTTTAAAATAATGGTGTCTTATAACAATTTAATTGCAATCTTCCTCAAGAAATCCATGCCAACTATTTGATAAGTTAACATCTATTCTGCAGGCATAATTCTTTGTCCTTTGATGTCAGTACAAATCTTAAAAGGCTTTTAAGTGAAAGAAAGAACCAGGAAAAGGATGATAACATTTACTCCCTCCCCTTCTTCTTTCCCAAACTAAAATAACAGAAATGAAACCAAAGACCTATCCAGATGTATAGAATTCTAGGTTCTGATACCTTCCAAACTCTTCCTGGGGACTGAGTTTCTTAGTTCCCCTCTCTCTCTGGACCATGTGAATGGCAGCTAGAAGCTGTTGCTTTCTGCTGGCTGTGGACTATGTGTGAGTGCTGGACAAGCATTTCCTAATCTAACCTACAGATGAAAAGGCTCAGCAATGTTAGGTTGATTGGCCACGGCCTCAGAATGAGTGGAAGAACTTGGGAAAACCTGAACCTCACAAATATGTTATCTACATGATGTGAACAGAGACAATAAAATAATCCTTTACATTTGAATGTGGCATAATTATACCTGACTGTTGTTTATTTTTTACTTTTTTTTGCTTAGGCCAAAATGAAAAATTAGTTTACATTTCCTGTGCAAACCATATTGGTAGGAATTCTGAATGAAGTGTTAGGTGACAGAACAGACTGAATTTTAAACATTTTAAATGTTTCTCATTTCATGGGAAACTCATATCTGATAACTAAATTTATTAACAAACCACATTAATTTATACAATTAATCTGATTTTAAAGGACCCCACAAATTTTTTAAGAGTTATCTAACTCAGCCTTATGATCAACATTCTACCTATACATACATGTCACAGGTAGAAGATAAAAGTTAGTTTATTAACTTATATAACAAATAAGTTATTTGTAGAGTGCTCACCTTGCATGTGAGAGGCCCTGGGTTTGATCCTCAGCACCACATAAAAATAAATAAATAAAATATAGGTATTACATCCATCTATAACTAAAAAATAAATACTAAAAAAAGAAAAAAAGTAGGAGGGAGACCAATAGGATGAGGGGGATCTGGGTTTGGGAGGAAGGGAGGTACCTGGGAGTAAAATTGATCAAATGATGTTGCAGGTTTGTACCAATAGGCCACAATGAAACTCAATGTATAATATGCAACAGTCAAAAAAATTCACATCTGTTTTTCTCCTATAGGATGGGAGAAGGGCTTCCTACCTGCTCATGTAACTAAGAGTATTTTTTCTGCTTTCTTATACAAAGAAAAGTTGGCCAATAATCATGCAAGAGAAAATCTGTAGCATTTATAATGTTCAGTAAGATACCTGAAAGCATCACCATTTCTAATATACCAGAATATCAATTTATTAATATATAATGAAAAACATCAAGTAGGCAAAAATAACGAAATGAGTTTATAAGGGCATCCCCTCCTTAAATGTCCCTCAATGGCTCATGTGTTAAAGGCTTGGTCCCCAGCCATGTGCTATTGGAAGGTGGTAGAACCTTTAAGAGGTAGAGTTTAGTGGGAGGAAGTTAGGTCATTGCAGACATGCCCTTGGAAAATCCCCAGCACCTTCTTTTGTTCTTGGCCATCATGAGATAAGCTGCCAAACACTGCCAACACTCCTGCCATGATATACTGCTCTACCACAGGACAAAAGCAACAGGGCAAATCTGTCATGGACTGAAGCCTCCAAAACGGTAAGCCAAAATAAATCTTTCTTATCGTCTCAGGTATCTTGTTATGGTAACAGAAATATGACTAATACACCTCCCAGTAGCATTTACAGTAGCATTTTAACATTTTCACATCTGTGCTAGAGAGGGCACTGGGATAAAGGAACTTTCTTATACTCTATACTCCATTGGTGGGAATATAAATTACTACAGCCCACATGGAAATCAGTATGGAGGTGTCTCATAAAACTAAAAATAGAAGTACCGTATCATCCAGCTATATCACTCTGGTATTTATCCAAAAGAATTAAAATCAGCATACATAAGAGATACATTCATACCCATGTTTATCAAAGCATAATTCACTACAGTCAGGCTATGGAATCAATCTAGGTATTCAGCAACAGATGAACAGATAAAGAAAATGTAGTATACATACACAATGGAGCTTTATTCTGCCATAAAGATGAACAAAATTATGTCATTTGTAGTAAGTAGATGGAACTGAAGTGATCATGTCAAGCGAAATAAGCCAGATTCAAAAAGACAAGTACCATATGTTTTATGCCATATGTGGAAGCTAGTGGGAAAAAAGAGGATTGAGATTTATACATAATTTAAAAAATAAAATAAAAGGGTATCATGAAAGTAGAAGGGAGGGGCTGGGGTTGTGGCTCAGTGGTAGAGCACTCACCTTGCATATGAGAGGCCCTGGGCTCAATCCTCAGCACCACATATAAATAAATAAATAAATAAATGTTTTATGTCCATCTACAACTAAAAAATAAATATTAAAAAAGGGGAAAAAAGTAGGAGGGAGACCAATAGGATAGAAGGGGATCTGGGTTTGGAAGGAAGGGATGTATCTGGGAGTAAAACTGATTAAATGATATTGCAGGTTTGTACCAATAGGCCACAATGACACTCAATGTATAATTAATATGCAACAGTAAAAATTCACATCTGTTTTTCTCAAAAATACTTTCTATACCCATTCTTTCCTCTCTACCACATTCTATGTCTCTACTGAGTTTCCACAGGAAGAAATATGCTTATATTAGTCAACACACACACACACACACACACACACACAACTGCAACAAGTTTCACTAAAAAGACTTACCCTATTTATATGTGATACACTCTAAGACTGTCTTTTCTTTCTTTTTAATAGATTGCAATGTGCCAATGGGTACAACTTTAAATCTGAAAAACCCAATCTACTATAGCCACCTCTCTGACCACTATTAATTTATCTTCCATACTATCACTTAACCTCATGGTCATATTATCCTCTGCTTAAAACACTAAAATGGTTCCCTCTGCCCCATCTGAAATAGAAAAGAAAAATAATAATTTTATGCATATGATTCATTTATTCACTCAGTAAATATTTATTGAGATCCTACCATATGCTAGGCCCTGTGCTAGGCAATGATAGATGGGCCAGGCATGACTCCTGTTAAAATGGAGATTACACTAGTCATTACATAAGTATTTCATATTATTTGAGTTCTTCTCTTAATTCACATCTCAACTTTTACCACATTACTATAACCACTATGATCAGCACACAGGTTCCAGAAAAAGCTACACTCTTTCATACAGTGTGGCTGTCATCTATAACGTTTTGTCTGGCCAGAATGTCCTTCTCTCCTTTAATCAGATCACATATTCTTTCTCAGCCTTCAAGAACCAACTCAAGTGTCTCCTACAGAAGAGTTCCCTGGCTTCCTTTCCTCACACCTTCAGTTCACTCATATCTCCTGCCATCAGTGCTGGCCATAGTCCTCTCTTACAGTGCTCATCACACTGTGCTGTGGTCATTTAAGATGGCAGTCTTCCCTAGACTCTAAGGTATCTTTGTCTCCACAGCAAAGTTCATTTCTCACAGAATAAATGTATGAATATGTGCTCTAATTTTGCGTGGGTCCATAATGCCATTACACTGATTACTCAATGTTTTGAAAACATACATTTTTTCTAGATTGTGCAGTAAGTATAGAGGTAAGAACTTTCTTTTTAAATTCTCATTTTAACATATGGATGTTTTTCTTCATTAAAAATTAGCTCAGCATCAGCCAGTCTGACTTGGGATATTTGTCTTGAAATTGATCCAATGAATATTCTCAATTTCAATAACTACTCTGGCAAGAAAAAGCACACAGGATTTCCAAAATCAATACATTAGGTCAGTGTCTGCAGTGCAGCACAATTCATACAGGCAATTCAGTGTTATCCCATGTGTTTCCATTTCTCAATGCTAATCACTTTTGATTTGAAGATAAGCTGTCAGATGCCATCAATCTATTCACCATCTCCCACCACTCCTACAGAAGGCTTTGCTGTCTCCTTTTCAAATAACTTCAGGAAGTTTTTGTAGAGTAGGATGTCTTTTTAAATACGAAACTTTTAAATAGGCTTTAAACAGTCATCATTATGTAAGAGTAATATAGAACACATACTGAATTCATGCAGAGATTCTCTAAAGTTCTGTGTCCACTTTACCTTTCATCATGTTTCCAGTAAGACTCAGATTTCCCAATTCTACTTTTAGGTCCCATTTAGCAAGGGAAGTCTCCTATTTTCCTAAATTCCATCACCATTAAATGTTTGGATTCATTCCCACTGCTACCAACCTAGTTCAAATCTGCATAGTCTTAGGGGGCTCTGAGACCAGATATGTTTCCTGAGACATTTCTCATATTCTTTCAGTTTCTTCATGTCCAAAATGAAGACATTCAGACCTATGCATGAGGGTAATGGGAAAGATGAATGAGAGCATGTGCATGAGTGAGCCTGGCACAGGGCCCAGCATCATGCAGATGCTAGCTAACTCTAAGGAACTTTCTTCTTTTCCAGCTCTCTCCTTCCCCAGTTCTCCTCTCAGACTTCATAACAAGACTTATCCTGAAATATGCATGTGATTTCCTTACTCTCCTTCTCAAATTCTTCCAGAGTTCCCCACAACTTAGGAGGGTAATTCTCCAAGTGTGTTCCATGGAACAGAAACACTTAAGAACTATGAGAAAGGGAAATTCTTAGGCCTCAATTCAGACCCCTGAATCAGAAACCATGGGTGAAAATAGGGCCAATAATGTTCTCATAATCCCTCCAGTTGATTCTGAGTTTTCATAAACCCTCCAGCAGATTCTGAAGTGTGCTCTAGTTTGAGAATTGCTGCCCAAAGGACAAAGTCCAGTCTTCTTAATCTGGGATTACACAGCTTCCCCAAAACAATTTTCTTGCACTCACCTTTCCAAACCTCCTCTAAGGCGAGTTTATTAATTATCTTCCAAACCTACCACTTACTTTTCCAACTCCAAGATTATACTCGCCTGTTGTCTCTTCCCCCGTGTATAGCACCTATCCTACCCTGCTTAAATTTCACTGTTCTTTTAATTCTTTCTGGATGATCCCAGTCTTGTAATTTTTTCCCATCCTTTAATTCCAATTATTACTGAATATTGATTTAGGTGATAATCTGCACAGATCACAAGACGTACCTGGCCAATTACATTTTAAGAAGCAAAAAAATGCACATAAAAATAAAGATTTTGGGCCTGTGTTGCAGAAAATCATATCTTTTTAAGAGAAAACCACTGTTCCACAAGGCAATAAACGAGTAGCAAGTTTCAAGGGCTCATCAGCAATTTCCATTTCAAATATATAGGTTTTATTTCATCATCTTCAAATTCCTCAGTGATTTATATTTCTTATAATTATGTAACTTTTCATGTTTTTTCTCTCCTATTACAATACAGCACTTAAAAGGGCCATTATTTTTTTTAAAAAATCCTATTTTCCTGAATGCAAAACAGTATTTAGTGATTACTATCTAAAATAATATTCTGGACATTGTATAGAGGCCCAAAAGATTTAAGTTCTCCCAGAAACTTTTGATTTTTCACATACTTGGTACAGTTTTATTAGCTTTCTAAAATATATGTATCAGAGTACAGCTTTTTCATTTTTCAGTGAGAAATACATATTTGAAGACAGAATGTCCTCTGCTGGAAGAGATCTAGCCCTGCCTGGGCACAGTATTCGACAGAACCTAGATACTGCCTGTGACTTTTAGTCTGAACCCTATTTTTATATCCTAGACTTTATCCCTCACAAAATGTGTTAATCTCACTCTTCGGTGGACTATTGAGCTTTTCTCCCACCCAGCCAGATCTGGTGGTGACAATGGAAAGCTGCCTTGCCAAAGGTATCTTCCTAATGGCACAAAACTGCCCAAGATGACGAGAATTTTAAAACAATATTCACGGGGCCTTTCTTTTTCAGGGAAGAAAGGAACTTTCTCTTTGAATCGATCTGCCGACCCCTGCTGGTCCACACGTCCCCCGCCCCAAGACATCATCCCATTCAGTAGCCTCCTTCTCCTGCCCCCAATCCTCCAGGGGGCGCCCCCAATCGAGGACTGACCCCAAGCTGGCAGCCTGAGGACTCTCCAGCCCTGACTCCAGGACGACTCGCGCACCCGCGCCCCGACTCACCCTCCCGAGGCCACGGAAGTGCCGCCCCGCCCCTTCCGCCCCTTCCTCCCGCCCCTTCCGCCGGGCAGTGGCGCGCAGGCGCATCGCCAACTGCAGGCACGGGGCGGGGTCTGACCCAGGTCTTCGCAACGTGGCTGGGGAGTTCCGTTGTGTGGTGGCGGGTGCGTGGGGGCGCTGGGGTGTCGTCTGAGAAGGCAGCCGAGGGAAACTGGGGGTGTTAACGTCTTTTAGGTTAGCTTTTGCTCTTCTCCGGGTCCAGTTTGACCCTTCCGCCCACGGCGTTCGACGACTACGTGTCCCCGCTCTTGTGCTGGCCCTTCACCCGGCCTCGGGTCACGT
Source organism: Marmota flaviventris (assembly GCF_047511675.1). NCBI lineage: Eukaryota > Metazoa > Chordata > Mammalia > Rodentia > Sciuridae > Marmota > Marmota flaviventris. The sequence continues at coordinate 123,934,491 of NC_092504.1, forward strand.
CCCGAGTCTCGTCCCGCCCCCAGCGGCCCCTGGAGGCCGTGTTGCACCTTCCTTCCTTGTAAGCTGTAATGTGGGCTCGGGAGCGAGACGCGTAACGATTGACAAACTGGTGCAATAAGATCTCACTCTGCAAAGCAGTTGGCAACCTGTTGGAGTAAATGCTCATTGTCCAGCCAGAATATAGTTTAAAATTTTTAAATGGTTTTAAATAGCTGAAGGACTCACGTTTCTTCTTAAGAATCATCCATTCATATTAATTTTTTAAACATGCACCAAAGGCAAGAATCTGCACTCACTTCCACAACTGTGCCCTCGAGAAGTCCGGGGGCGGGTTGGCGGGGGTGGCTGAAATGAAAACGAACAAGCCTAATATTTGCCATCTCATGGCGGGTTGGAATGGTAACTAATGTTTTTTAAAGCATATTAAGTGCTATAACAGGTAATAAAACTGTTGCATACAAATCTAGGGTTTTTAGGGAAAACTTATTCTCCTAAATGTTTGCTATAATCTGGCAAAGATAGCATCTATGAACCATAGACAAGTAGAAATGCTCTCAAATGGGTGCTGTAATTAATATCTGGAACCCAGACCTCTATCCTCACGTGTGATTTGCATAATTGCATGTGATTGGAAAGGTTTAGGCCTTCTCAATTATTTTGATACAGAATGCTTCTTAATGGATGTAGAACAATAAAAAAAAAAAAAGGATTATTGGTCTTCCGTTTCATCTTCATTATTGATCTTACTACTAGTCTATAAGATTGCCAGCTTTTACCCCCAAAGAGTAATTGCACACCCAAGAGTAGTCAGGGTACAGAAAATTAAAACAAATCTAAATGAAGCAGAGATTGAGCGGAGAGATTGTGGAAGGGGTCAGACTTCAAAGGTCAGCTACTAAACACAAATATAATCAGGACAGGACAGTTTACTTTTGTTTCTTTAAGCTTGAGCTTGAGCTTTTTTTTTTTTCTTTTTTCTTTTCTTTCTTTTTTTTTTTTTTGATAAAAGCTTAAGTTTTATAAAAGATCAGTTTGCATTGTCTTAGTAAATGAGGAAGTTTGTTAATTTAAAAACAGTTTTTAATCCTAAACTCCTTTTTATTCTACAGACTAATGAAACACTAGTGCATGTTGCTTTTTAAAATTATTCAGGTGTTCCCGAAATTATCCCATGGAAAGTTATTCCTTTGCAAAAAGTTAGTAGATGCTTCAGGAAAAAAAAAAAAAAAAAACTGCTAGCATCTCCATTATTGGAGAAAACATGAACCTGTGTTTTGTGACTGAGAAGTATGTCTTTGTAGCATTCTTCCTTGAATGTTTAGTCAGATCTCATCCTGAGGAAACATTTCAGGTGAATTTAAAATGTGATCCGTTTGGATTTTCCAATAATGTCAGTATAATGAAAGACAAGGAACAACAGCAGCAAAGGGGACAAATCTATATTTAAGGCAACTGTAAACTATCCTGGGTAGAGTTAAGGATTTTTAAAAATTGAACAAAAAGCATCATATTATTGACTTAAATTTGTAAGGAATAATATTGGTCATGATTTTAAAATAATTCTTTTGTTTTCAGGAGATGTACATTGAAGTACTTAGGACTGAAATCAAAATTTCTTTCAGATAATCTAGACAAAAAAAAAGCATGTGGGGAGAGAAAATACAGCATTGTGTTAACCCAAGTGGTTGTTCAAGTTGTTAATAAATATGTGTTCTTTTAACTCAGTTTTAAAAGTTTGAAATTTTTAAAAACAAGCTGGAAACAAATTTTATTAGCAATTATTTAATATAACATTATGTTAAGGGTAAAAAATTTCATCTGTATAATAGTTTTCTTACAATCTGACCTTAAGAAATGATTCTTCATGTCAAGAACTATAGAAACCCACTTGAGAAATTACCTCATTCTTAAAGGCATTTATCAACTAGAGAAATGTTAATGTATGTCATTTGATAATCACTGCTTGCTGCAGTGAATGTTGCCTTAGAAGTTTAACTTAACGAATTCTTGTAATCTGTTGGCAAATTATAGTTTTTAAATGTCCATTCATTTCAATAAATACTTATTGCATGGTTATGAGGTGCCAGGTACTCTACAGGTTGCAGGACACCCTGAGGATGTCAGAATCCAAACATGCTCAAGTCCCTTATATAAGATGGCCTAGAATTTGCATATAACATGCACACATGCTCCTGTGTACTTGAAGTCCCATTTAGATTATAATACCTAGTACAATGTAAAGACTACTGTTTATGGAACAAGTGACAAAGGGAAAGCATGTGTATACATTAAGTACTGGTACAGTTTTTGGATACAAAGGGTTGATTGTGTTATTCTGGAGATACAGCTGTCACTGGCTCTGTTACAAAGTCCCTGTTCACACAGAGCTTACATTTGGGATATAAGAAAAGCAGAGTCAAATAAATAAGCAAAGCTCTGCATAGTGGTGATACCTATAATCCCAGTGACTCCTGAGGCTGAAGCAGGAGAATCACAAGTTCAAGGTTAGCCTGGGCATGTTAGTGTGACCCTGTCTCAAAAAATAAAAAAGGATTGGGAATGTAGCTCCTTTGTAGCATATCCCAGGATTTAATACCACAGAAGTAATAAAAAGAGGTAAATATATATATCAAATGATAACTGCTATGTAGAATAATGAGCCAGGGTTTAAAGTTTAGTGCTAGGTAAAATATGGGCCTATATTATACACAGGGTGAACAAAGAAGGCCTCTTTGAGAAAGTGATATTGGAGCAGAGACCTGAAGAAAGTGATGGTAGTTGAGTTGTGACTGAGGAAAGAACGTGCTATTTTTTTTAAAGGGACAGCAACTATTGAGGTTCAAGAGCAGCTTTGCATGTTTAAAGACTGCAAGGAGACCAGAGTGAGTGCTGTAAGCAAGGGGGGAAGAGTAGGAGGTAGGACAGGAGGTAATCTAGAGTTGGATTGTGTATTGCACTCAGATATGTTCTAGCTTCTTTCTCAAGTAAGATATGGGAAGTTCTTGGTATAATGCTAAAACATGGTAACAACTCTTATTATTAGTTTATTAGTTTTTTATCACTGCCATAAAAAAATTGCCACAAATGTGGTTGTTATGGTTTAAAAATGAGTTGTCCTTCCAAAAGCTCCTGTGTTAATGCAGAAATGTTCAGAGATGAAATGATTGGACTTTGAGGGCTATGACTTAATCAGTCCATCCTAGTTTGAATGGACTAACTGGGTGGTGACTTAGGCAGGTGGGGCTTGGAGGATAGGAAGGTCGCTAGGGGCATGCCCTGAAAGGATTCATTTTCCCTGCAGCCCCTTCCCCTTGGCTCTCTGCTTCCTGGCCGTCCTGAGTGGAGTCATGCTCCACCACACCTTTTTGCCATGATGTTTTATCTCATCTTGAGCCCAGAGAAATGGAGTTTGCCCACCATGGACTGAAGCTCTGAAACCATGAGCCAAAATAAACTTTCCTTCTCTAAGTTGTCCCTTAGAGGTATTTTGGTCACAGTGATGTGAAGCTGACTAACGCAGTGGTTTAAAAAAACACAATGTATTATTTAACAGTTCTGTAGGTCCGAGGTCCAACACAGGCCTTGGGGGGCTGAAGTCAAGGGTGTTCCTTTCTAGAGTTGTAGGGGGAATCTTTCTTTGCCTTTTGCGACTTGTAGAAGCCAGTCACATTCCTTGGTTCATGTCCCTCTTCCTCCATTTTCAAACCCAGTACCATTAGTCAAAGGTTCTCCACTTTTATGTGTTGGTGTCATTAAATTGGGTCCACCTAGGTGATCCCAGGATGATTTTCCCATCTCAAACTCTTTAACTTTAATCACACCTACGAAGTCCCCTTTACCTTGCAAGGTGACCTGTTCACATGTTCTGTGGAAATCTTTGGGGGCGGGGCATTCTTTCTGCCACAGTCCAACCAGTCCACCAAGATTCATGTCTGTTCTCATGCAAAATCCATCCATTTCCTCCAAAACCCCCAAATTCTCATACATTACAGCACCTCATCTAAATCTTAAGAGTTCCAAATTAAAGTTAGGGATGGTCATGTTTCTGAGGTAAAATCCTTTTCATCTGAAACTGTGAAACTAGAAAATGAGTTTTCTGCTCTCAAAATATAGTGATTGAACAGCATGGCGTAGCCATTCCCATGCAAATGGAATAAAAGGAATTACTAGCCTTAAAACAATTTCCTAGTCCAATCAGGCAATCTCCACTAAATGTCAATAATCCCTATGGTTCTTGGTTTTACTCTGAGCAACAGGAATGGGAACATGGAGGTCTTTTGGTGGGGGGGGGGGCATTATTCTGTCTACCACAATCATTTTCATTCAATTTATTATTACTTCATACTAATCTTCACTTAACAGTGGTTCTTTAGCACTAAGTTTCTCTATGAGTCCAGTCAAGTGGTTAATTACCTTCACTTATCTTTCAGCAAATACTTGATCAGTACTTGTGTGGCACATTATTTTAAGGAATTTCATTGTGAATCACTTCATGGGAAATGCAAATATGCCATCTATTTCTACTAGCTGGAAAAAAAATGCATTCTTCATTTTTATAGACTGATCAGATTTTCTTATATGCAGGTCACTTATTCTAACATTATTGATTGACCCAAAATTATTATATAGTAATAAACATACTATTATAGTATAATGAGATAGGCAAAGTTTTACAACTTCTAAGTCATCGCTCTTTACCTTTGAAGGACACTGGGAACCCATTTCTGGTTCCCAGCAGGTGGCAGCAAATCAATACTGACTAAGGTACAGTAAAATCATCATAATTTGCTTGTCCTGCTAAATGTTTTGGCTGCTGCAGATTGGCTTTCTTAGAAAGAAGTGCAAAAAGTACTGCTATTAGACTATGGGAATCTGTATCAATTAACAACTAGTTTCGAGAGTGTATTTAATTTATGCAACTAACTACATTTTATTGTGATTATGTTAATGTTGTTCATTGTTCAACTCACAGAATCTAAAGTCTCTTTGTAAGCCATTTTGTTGGAATAATACTTAATGCTCACAAATTATCTCTGTAGATAAACACATATTCTCCATAACCACTCTAATTGGCTAATATTCCATCAACATGACATTTCAGAATTTATGGAATGTAGCCAAAGTATTACAGGAAAATTTATAGTGTTTTCATTCCTTTGTTAGGAAAGAAGAAAGAATTGATGATCTAAAGACCAGCAAACTGTGGTCCACCAACCAAGTCCAATTCATAGTATGAGGACATCCTGCTTCTATACAGTCTATAAAACTAGCAGAACTAAGAGACAAATCTCCAGTTATCTGAAAGGGAGGAACACTAAAGAGTTTACAGACATTAAAAGAAGAGCCTTTGGTTTTTAGCAGTGGTGTCTTGTCCTTGGAACATTTTGGCAATACCTAGAGAACTCTGGTTGTCACAGTTGGGTTGCTATCAGCATCTAGTGGGTGAAACCAGGGGAAAACCCCATAGTGCACAGAACAGACCCCCACAGCAACTTGCTGGTCTCAGATATCAATAATGCTAAGACTGAAAAATCCTAATCAAAATCATAAAAGAATATTATAAATAAATAAATTTAGACCAATAAAATCTGATAACAAAGGAATAAATTATTTGAAAAGCCAACTACCAAAACTGATTGATGAAGCTGAAATCTGAATACTTGCATATCTGTAACAGAATTTGAAGTCATAATTTAAAAATGCTTTCCAAAGAAAACTCTAGGCCCAAATGGTTTCACTGGTAAAATCTATCAAACCTTTAAAGAACATATAATGGCAATCATATAAATGCTTTGAGAAATAGAGGAGAGAATGATGAGAGTATAACCCTCAAAGAAAAACTGACAAAGATGTTAGAAAAAAACCACAGAGGAATATGTCCGGAATACAGATGTAAAATTCCTATGCTAAATACCAGCAAATTGAATGCTGAAATATAGAAGAAATATGGGTCATAGTCAATTGGGGTTTATCCCAGAATGCAAGATTTCCCAACTTTAATAAGTCATGTAATTTACCACATTAAGGAGAAAAAAAAATCATACGATCTTCTCAATAAATGCAAAAAAATAATCATTTAACAATGTTTTGCTGACTTTTTTTAATATTTATTTTTTAGCTGTAGTTGGATGCAATACCTTTATTTTATTTATTTTTATGTGATGCTGAGGATCAAACCCAGGGCCTTGCAAGTGCTAGGCAAGCGCTCTACCGCTGAGCCCCAACCCCAGCCCATGTTTTGCCAACTTTTGATAAAACCACCACAAAACTGGAAATTAAAGAGAACTTCACTTTATAATGAAAATTTGAGAAAGACCAGTAGCTACTATCATGCTTATTGGTGAATTATTCCCAGGACTGGGAACAAAGTGAAGCTGTCTTTTCCCTCACCACTTCTATTTAACTTGGTTCTCACAAATCTTTTACTTATAAAAATTGTGAAGATTAGAAAGAGTAAAACTGTACTCACAGTACTCCCTGCAGGGAAAAAAATTTTTGTTTGTTTGTTTTAAAAGCCTACTGCCAGACATGGTGGTGCACACCGGTAATCCCAGTGGCTGGGGAGGCTGAGGCAGGAGAATGGCCAGCCTCAGCAACTTAGTAAGGCCCTAAGCAATTCAGGGAGACCCTGTCTCAAAATAAGAAATAAAAGAGGGCTGGGAATGTGGCTCACTGATTAATCCCTATTATGGAAAAAAACTACTAAATTGTCTTTGTAGATTGTTCATGTATAAAAATCTTCAAAATCCACAAGAATTAATAATTAAAATTAGTGAAGTCATAGGATAAGAACTGGAAAATCCCCAAATCTCAGTAATCAAAGGCACACATTTTCCAGATTGCTGACCTCAGAAGCTCAGGGTGACATCAAGGCATTTTTCCTCTCTGTGCAGCCAGTTGTTACACATGGGAAATGATTATGGAAATATTAGTGCCACATTCTAACCAGCTGCACTAACCTGGCACTGCCCTGTGATTGGAATATGCTGGGAGCAACTGCAGACGGCTGTTCTATCCTTGAACATTGTCCTGAAACAGTTACAGCATATTTAAAATTCATGAAATTTTTCCCATTTCTTGCTTCCCTCAGACTGAAAACACTGATGACAAAAAAAAAAAAGTCTGGGAACAAGATGGTGGGTGTAGTTGACAAAACAGAAAATCTGTTCCTGGACAGCTTTTGATGAATTTAATAAGTAGAAAGATAATGAACTTAGACTACATTTGCATAATGGCATACAAAAATTCATTGAACACGGCTAACTGGGGAAACTACAGTTGGGAAACTGAACGTAAGATTCTGGTTCTGGCAAGATGACTCATTCTATTTAATGATGATGCATGGTTTTAAACAAAGGGAGTGGGGGAAACAGCTCCATGCTTTCCTCGTTGATTTGAAATATTTCATCCTATTGTAATAAAAATGATAAAATTCATTTTAATAGAAAAGTTTCCAATACCCAGAGTTGTCCTAAGTGGATCTTTTCCAAGGATTTAGGAAAAGTATAAGGTTCTCTTTAATAGACCTTGGAGAGGATTGGGATTATAAGTCATTTTTTAATGTTAAAAAATTTTTTTGACCCTTGAAAAGTTTTTAAAGTTACTCTTCCCTGTATTTTAACAGTCAGTTATACTTAATTTAAAAAGACTAATTTTCAAATTTAACTTTGTGAGTAGAGTTCAGAAGACCCTTTTTTCCAAAAAAAGAATTTTTATTGATTACTTTTTTTCAGCCTCTACATTTTACAGTTTTAAAACTTTATGATACTTAACATTCTGAAAATAATTATACAATTTTGGTATAATTTTCTGAAATCTCAGGGGAAGTCTTTTCTGAAACTTTAATATGGGTTTGAACGTAAAAGGAAAACCAAATGTGATAGTTTGTTAACAGTTAATTACAGCTGAGATTATTAAACCATTAGATGCCCACTGTGTTCACAAGAATACATTACTTGTTCTCTCAATATCCTGTGAAATAGAATCTACTGGAGTCCCCATTTTACATACAAGAAAACTGAGGTTCAAGGAGATTAACCAGGGTATCCAAGATTGTGCAGTAATTAGTAAGAGTCTGGCTTTGAGCTCAGTTGACTCCAGGATCCTCATGCTTAATCACTGATGTTTACTATCTCCCATTTTTTCTGTGCATTTACTAAGTAACAGGAGTATTTTGGATCCCCCAATGTAATCTGACCTCTGCAATTTCAATGTTATCTTTCTATGAGTGTCATATACTATAATGGCACGGTGTTGGTAAATTTTCCAATGCGATACACAATTTCACCACACGATGGTGCCAACGAAGTGAGAAGCTGTGTGCTAAGCATATTTGACATTAGGCTCAGACCTAAATATAAATGTCTAAAGAATGTAGTTCAAGGTGTTTAAAAAATCAGAATTCATAAAAAGAGCAGTCATAAGGAATTTTAATCTGTCTTTCAAAAACAAAAGATCACCACAAGAGTAATTGCCTCATAAAAGTTAAAAATAAAAAGATAAAAGATGAGCCTTTGTATTCATAAAGAAGCATGTGGGACAGATGTCAGAGACTTTCCACAGGAAGGAAAACACCACAGGAAATGAATTAAATGACAGCAGGTGACTTAAAAACAAAGTGAGACCAGCTGTATAGGGATGTAACTCCAGGGTCAAATGGCTAAGTGCTCCAGTAAGATTCCACACTAAGTGCAAATGGGTAAGCAAAAGCCAGGGAGTAAAGGATTGGAGAACCCTTTAAAAGATATCATCACTTTTCTAACTAGAATAAGTACTATTTCTTTTCCCCTGCAATATCGAATAACTAGGGAGGAGGCATTACTTTTCGAAAATTATTGAAGCAAATTTTTACACATTCTTTTATTTCAGTGATTTCTCAAAGTTGGATCCTGGGACCAGCAGCATCAACTTCACCTGAAGTTGTTAGACTTGTAAATTCTTTGGCTCCACGCTAGACTTACTGAATTAGAAGCAGGGAACAGGGTTCCAGGTGTGTCAGATGCATCCTAAAGTTCAAGATCTACTATGTTACCATAAAAAAATAAAAAGAAAATCCATTGAAGCATTATTAATAATATAAGGATATGGAAAATTATAGTCTAAAATTAAGTGATAAAATTATTATCCAAGCATTTACACAAGTCTGTTAATACTTTTTAATAATAGAAAATACATATGCTATTATAGTGCAAAAGTTAGAATATAAAATTGACCTCACTTATGTAAAAACAATTGTAGAAAAATATGAAAAGAAAACAAGCAAGACTATCAGTGATTGGCCTTGGAGTGATGAGATTATACACACCTCCCCCACTACGCACACTCTTGTTTACACATAGTGTTTTCAAATTTTCTATGAGAAACCATTTTATTCTTATAATAGCCTTATCAACATGATAACTGAGTGAGAAGAAAGAGAATGAGGATAGGGGGATAGGAAATTAAGGTGGCTCCAATTTGGTTGAGAGCGCCAGTGTGCACAGAGCTAATTCTTAGAAATCACATTTGACAAGCTGCTGTTTGCCGGGTAGAGACAAGTCCTTCAGTCTTTAACTTCACAGTGAAAAGCCCCTTTAGGAAAACTGCTTACAAGAAGACAGATTTGCAACCATTTCCAGTCCTAGGACTCCTACTGACTTGTTGAGATCTGGAAAGATTTATTGCTTACTAATGACTTCACCCAACAACCAATCATGTTTAATGTATAAACATCCCCCAGCACCAGTGTGTGTGTTCCCAACAACTTGAAAGTTAGCAGGGTCAAAAGAAAATGGTTCAAAGTAAGTTACTTCACCTCTCCCTATTGTCTCCCTTTTTCCGTTTAAAAATCCAGTCTTCCTTCCCCTTCGTGGAACACTGGCTTCAATGAACCTGTGTCTCCCGGTTTGCAAATCCATCTGTACCCATAAAAACCATCTCTGCTTTTATTTATTTTTAAAATTTTTTTTAATTGTAAATGGGAACAATACCTTTATTTTATTTATGTACTTGTATGTGGTGCTGAGGATCAAACCCAGTGCCTCACACATGCTAGGCAAGCGCTCTACCATTGAGCTACATCCCACTCCCCTCTGCTTTTATTTTTACCTTGTTTATTATTTCTTGATGTACTAAAGCAACAGAGACAATTTCCAAAGTCCTATTTAAAGATTACATTCTTGCCCATTTTTTTCTAAATATATGACGGTTGGGAAAAAATTGACACAAGTGACAGACCAAAGCTTTAAAAACAAACAAAGCCCAGCCATCTGATTAGTACTAGAGAAACAAAGCACAGAAAGACATAGTTAATGTGTATGCAGCATTGGAAGGATGTGGGGAAGAAAAATATTTGACAGAGAAAATCTTGTAGATACCAACCATATGCTTTGCTTGTTCAAGTATCATTAGGTGGTAAAATATTATGCTTTTTTTTTCTTTCCTTTTCTTCTTTGTTTTTTGGTACCCAGGATTGAATTCAGGGGTGCTTAACCACTGAGCCACATCCACATCCTCAGCCTATATATATATATATATATATATATATATATATATATATATATTTTTTTTTTTTTTTTTTTTTTTTTTAAATTTAGAGAAAAGGTCTCACTGAGTTGCTTAGGGCCTTGGTAAGTTGCTGAGGTTGGCTTTGAACTCACAATCCTCCTGCCTAAGCCTCTAGAGCTACTGGAAAAAAATATTAAGCATTCTAAATAAGGGAAATATCTTTACATTTAGAAAATAATATGCTTAGATGTATTACTCCTTAAAAAGATTCTTACTTTAGACCACTGCCATTTGAATTAATGACCTGACAAATCAAATAAGCCAAGAATAACTCATAAAACTATAATTTAAAAGATTAATAATATCTACCTACCTACCTATATTTATGTATGCCTTGGAAATTAGACCCTACATATGATTCTACCCTACATTTGATGAGGATCTATAGAATATTTGATAAAATTGATAATGTATTTGGGCATTTAAAACTTAGCCACTTAAAAAAATAACCTAAAACAAACCATGTTCTCTAAAAATAATAAAATGTAATACAAATTAATAGGAAATAATTGAACAAGGGAAGAGAGGCAACGGTTTGAAAATTTGGGAGGGGAATTGTCCCAAGTAAGTCTTAGAACAAAAAGGAAATTAAAGTTATAATTATTGATATTTTAGGAAAAGGATTAAAATATTAAAACTCATTGAGCTTAAACCAAATCCATTATTTAAATATTTCCATTGTTTAAAAATGAAAGCCTTAATTAAAAAAGTATTCAACTTGATAAGTTAGGAAATACAACCCTTCCCCAAAAAATATCATGAGAAAGGAAATAAGAAATATCAAAGTAAAAATTAAAGAATTATGAAATGAAAGCCATTCGAATTATAAGTAGACCAAGCATTGTGGTTTTGGTTTTGTTTTTTTTTTTTTTTTTTTTTTTTTGGGGGGGGGAGGAAAGAGAATACAAGACTGCCCTGAGAATTTCTAATTAAGAAACACAGGCATACACATCAGATACCTAATACTTAGGAACGAGAAAGAAAATAAAACCCCTTAGATGTAATATTTTAATTATAAAAGCAGACCTCCGTTTCCAATAATATGGCAGGCTCGGTTTTTCAAACTAACACTTTCTGCTGGAGGGAAGAATTGACTTGAAAATGATTGGTAGCACATACTGACAAATTCTTTAAAGCCGTAAAGATCTAATGAGATAGTAAGGGATTTCCAGGATGAAATCTAAATGGAGAAAGGCCCCCAGAACGCTGAAGCTATGGAAATGCCCTAGGAGCATTTGCTGAACTAGACAAACTTTGGCTACCTTCCAGCCCTCCCCAGGGAGACACTTTTCTTGTCAGAGCATTGGCAAGGGAATAAGTGCTTGCCTGAGTTTGCTGGAGAAGCATGGTAACTTTATATTGGATTTTGTTTTTTCTAAAGAATTAAGGTTTTTATTCTCTGTGGGCAAACATAACAACCAAAGTTCTTTGCAATAGGATCATCCTTAACACAAACTCCACTTCCTTTCATTGCTTTAAAGATACTTTAAAGATACTTTCCCATTTCATTTTTAATAGCCCAAACTATTAGAAATTGGCAGAAGCAGGAGTCAGAGCTTGGCCATTCCACTGACAGCTGTCAAGTCCCTCCCAGATGCGGGCTGCTTGTCTGCAGCTCTTGCCACCCTGGGGTACAAACACCTTAGCTGGACCTACATGATCTGGTGGAGACAGGGCAGGAATTGGATCTGGGGCTGCACCAGTGTCAAAACTGGATGCCAGCCCCAACCTCCTTGGAAGGATCAGGAAACAGACACAGGGAGTCTGTGGTTGCTGCCTCATGCCTTGGCTCCTGACCTTTTTGCTCACTGCTGCAGCCACCTGGCCATTGAAGTAACAACCACCCCAGGCTGGGTAGGAGTGGGGGGCCACTGCTGTTCCCTGGGCAGCCCCAAACCCAGCCATGCTATGATTGACACTGCCAGGGCTCCTGAAGTCCTGTGGGAAGGGTGCGCAAACCTGACTTCAGTCCCTTTAACCCTCCCCACAACCCAACATCTCCCACTTCTGTGGAAACCAGGAAGCTTTCCATCAAATGGCCACTTTGGAGGTCTGATGAGCAATTATGATAGCCATAGCCAGTACAGATGCCTTGAGATAGTTCCTTTGCTTGAGATAGACATTGCTTGGCTGAAGCAGATCTGAGTGTTCCATGAATGCCCCCACATGACTCTGCTTCCCTAGCCAGCTAATCTGGCTGTTCCTACCCACCTAAGCAGCTGTTTCAGATGTCTTTATTTGTTCCCATAGAAGAACCTCCCCCATACAGACTACACCTGTGCAGCAAAGCTGCTTTGTCTACAAAAGCACAGCACACCTCATTGTCATTGGGCCATCCTGGGACTTCTGTTCTGTGCACTGACAAACACTCCTCCTACCAGGTGCTGCAGCATGGGCCTCAGTGAAGCCTTGTTTGAATGTTTTATTGCTTATTTGTGATTTTTATCTTATGCATAGTGGATTGAGCTGGTTGCATTAAGAACTGTTTACACCAAGGGCTGCTAGCTCTGAAAATACTTAGCAGCCAGAAAGCTGCAGAAGAGCTCCAGACAGTTACACCTGGAAAGCTGCAGAGAGCTGCTGGGAGCTGCTCTGGCTTCTAAGGAGCTGCCGAGAGCAACTGCAAGAGCCGTTAACACCAGCTGCCAGAGCTGGGACACTGAGAGCAGAGAACCATTAGCCCTTGGAACGTGGACCCTCTAGCATTAGCTGCACTTTGCCTTTTCACAATTTCTGTCCAAATTGAACAAAGAACCCCTCTGCTGATGGGTGACAGTTTCAATTAGAAAAGTCAACATAATTCACAATAACAAATGATAGGTGAAATACTAAAGGCTGACATAAAATTTATGACTTAGTCCAGAAACTCAAAGATATTTTAATGTTGACTATTAGTTTAAGATCCAAATCTTCATTATGTTAGGGTAGCATCTCATTTCTTGTTCACTAAATGTTTTAATTTAATCAAGAATGGGTAGTAGCCAGGCACAATGATGAGTAACTTCCAACTCCTCAGGCCACGAAAGCAAGTTGTCACCAGATCCTAGGAGTTTGAGGCCAGCCTGGAGAAACATTTGGAGACTGTCTTGAACAACAACAAATTTATAATTAGTGGTAAATTTTATAAATTTTTTTCGGGGGTAGGAGCAATGTTGGGGGTCAAGTTCAGCACCTTCTGTACCTCCTAGCTATACCCCCAGCCCCTCAAATTCCTTTTTATTTAATCAAAGGGCCAGGTGATATTTCTTCAATAATCTGTTTGATTTAATGTATTACATTTTATAAGGTATAAATGTTGAAAAGGAATACGAAACTATTTTCATTTCTTTTCTAAATAGGTAACCCGAGAAAATTAATTTTAAAACAGAACCAATAAGAGATGCTGTCAGAGGCCCTTCTGCATCAGCATGGTGTTCTTTGGTTTTTTGTTTTCTCCTTCTCACAGTAACAAACAGAGTTAATAGACTGACATTATCTGAATGAAGTCATATCAAGATTTGTGTCTCCTTTCCCAGAAAATAAAGTATATACAAATGCAACATGAAAAGACCATTTAATGTTTGGTAAATTGTTGTTAGGTAATTGGATTTATCAAGAAGTTATGCTTCTGCTGCTTAAATATATAAAAGAAATAGTACAGAAGGTAGCTCCAATGAGGTTAAAAGTTGCTTTTGGAAATCATCACTGAACACGTATCAATGGAAGAGTATTGAGACAGGATGAAACCTTGGGTATACAAACTTCCAACCCAGAGGATATTGTGGGGGTGGTAATAATGGGACTCAGCAATCCCCTTTGTAGGGTCCTGGTTCTCAAAGTGACATTTGAAGAAACCTCTTTCACACAAGGTGTGGAACTAAGGCGAGGAATGTTTCAACCCTGCTTAGAAGATTGATAAGAAATAAAAGGAGCCCAAAGTCTGTGGGTTGGGCTCCATGCCCTGCTGTCATACAACTTCCACCTGGCTACGGCCAGGTTTTAGAACATAAGGTCCTGCCAAAGATGGGGTAACAGTGCCTAGGTTTGGCACGTTTCTTAAATACATAGTTTGTGAAGAAGGCCAAATCCAAAATGTGTTGGTAAACATTGATACATTTATAACTATAAGGCCAGTTATAAATCACAATCAAAAGCCCAGTTCACAATACCAACAAAAATTATGTATAAGAAAGGTGGCATCACAAATGAATGGGAAAATATGTGTTATTTAATGAATGGTTTAGGAAAATTGTTTTTTTTTTTTAGGTGGGAAAGCAGCAGCACAGGCATCATGGAGAGCTGGCATTGTCACTGGACTTCCCTTTGAGTACCGAGGCTGAGAACAGAGCAGAGCAGGTTGTGTATGTGCGTGTTTTACCAGAGGTTGAACTCAGGGCCTGTGCATGCTAGGTAAATGCTCTACCACTGAGTAATATCCCCTGCCCTTTTTATTTTATTTTATTTTATTTTGAGACAGGGTTTCCCTAAGTTGCAAACTTGCCATCCTCCTGCCTCAGTCTCCCTGGTAGTCATGATTACAGGCGTGCACCACTGTGCTTGGCTAAGACAGCAGATAAGAAAGAGTTCTGCGTTTAGTACCAAACCTCCTAGTAATGTGTGATTCCTAGGTCACTGTCCATCTTTCTTTATTTAGAGATCGGGAGGAAATATACAATGTTAGCAATAACTGTCTCCTAGTTTTATGTTTTATTCAAATATACAAAGAACATGATTTTATTTTTATTAATCATAAAAGTAATGATGGGACATTGAACCAAGGGCTCTGCAAAGTCAGGAGGCATCTCTAAGATCACCAGTGCTAGGCTGAGACATATGGCTTCCTCCACAAAAGTTGCCTGGTTTGATAAACATTTTTAAAAATGTGCATGCAATTATATATTTATGGGACACATAAAAGCATATACCTGATCATATAACTATGTATATATGTAAAAAATATTCATGTACCTAAGAAGCTCTGGCTTCTCAGGGGTGCCAAATCCAAAATGTGTTGGTAAACACTATACCAAGTTGGAGAAAAACTACACACTTTTCAAGTTAAAGAAAAACTACACACTTTTCAAGTTAAAGAAAAACTACACACTTTTTTTATAACATTATATACAAACAAGTAGAAACAGATATTTTTAGGAAATATGGATTTAAAACATAAATATTAAAAATTAATAGCAGAGACATAATCTGCTTCTAGTCCAAGCAAGATGACAGAGCCTAGTTTCTCTAATTTCTCTGCTAAGAACCAATATTAACAACAAAAAATCCTTGAACAAAATGAGGCAAAATAGAACGCAAGGTGAACTCCAAAAGTGTGAAGGACAGGTGAGCTGCTCTGGGACCCCAGGACTGTAGGACAGCTAACACGTTTACATAGTTTGCTTTGATTTGTTTTGCTTTAAATCCTAGAAGTCTTTGTTTCTTCTTTTTTTTTTTTTAATTTTTTTTTGTGGTTGTAGATGGACAGAATGCTTTTATTTTATTTGTTTATTTTTATGTGGTGCTGAGGATTGAACCCACTGCCTCACACATGCTAAGCAAGTGCTCTGCCACTGAGCTACAGCCCCAGCCCTGTTTATTTTCAATAGTAGGTAATAATAATTTTAAAATTAAAAAAAACTAAATTAGCATTGCCAGAATTAGCAAATAAATATAGGGTGCCTATAAATATTTGGTACATATTTAGAGCAAAAAATGTATTTGTTGTCTATCAGAAATTCAAATTTAGTGAGGCATCCACTATTTTATCTGGCAACCTAATCTAAACCTAAATGCATTTTGATTTTCTAGATTTTTTTTTTTGGAGGGGGTGGGGGGGGGTTACTGAGGCTTGAACCCAGGAGTACTTAACCACTGAGCCACATCCCCAGCCCCTTTTTGTATTTTTTAAAATTTTGAGACAGGGTCTTGCTAAATTGCTTGGGATCTTGCTAAATTGCTGAGATTTTCTAGAACTTTTATGATTTTACTTCCATAATTACTGAAAGACAATGGGTTTTAATCTTGATCAAAGATTATAATCAACTAGGGAGCTGGACTCAGGATTTTTTTCAGTGACCTCACCATCCTTCTCATGATCTTAACGTGCAGTCAAATTTAGAAAAAGTACCATCAATAGTTTTAACTGCTTAAATATTCTCCATTTTGCATGAAACTCCAAACACTGAAAGCTATAAATTTCTAAAATAATTACCATAATCTAACTTAACGTCTTTGACACATTGTCTTTACTTGACAGTAATATGTAACAATATGTCTGACAGAACCATTTTATAGACAGCCTATCGTTTTAAACTACATTTCTTTGGAAATGTTCAAGCTTTTTTCCTTCTCATTCAACAGAAAAATGCTCAAGGTTATGGTATAAAAGCAGGCAAAAGCTCTTCCCTATGCCGAGATGAAGAACAAGACAGTATATTTTTAAAATCGTACTTTGTGATGGACTTCAATTTCAAAGAAGCAAATAAACTTTTAAAAAGATTCAATTAAAAATATGGGCAGTTGGCCCTGAGGCATAATTCAATATTTATCAAATGCTTTGTATATTTTTGCGGAACTTGGAAAGAGTCGTTAGCTTTGTTCTCAGATAACTAATATTTAACTGTCTGTGATAAACATTCCTAGTCCCCTTTATGCCAAATTCAAATGTGCTTATTTGGTTTATTTTCAATTTCACAAAAGAGGGAGATAAGACTGAATAGCCAAGTGTTAATCTTGTTCACTGTTTCAGCTTTTTGGAATAAATGAGAAATGCACATAGCTTTGATTTAAAAGACCCTATGGGGCCGGGTGTCACCACAAGCCTGTAATCCCAGGGACTTGGGAGACTGAGGCAGGAGGATGGCAAGTTCAAAGCCAGCCTCATCAATTTAGTGAGCCCTAAGTGACTTAGCAAGACCCTGTCTCAAAATAAAAAATAAAAAGGGCTGGGGATGTGGCCCAGTGGTGAAGTGGCCCTGTATTCAATCCCTGGTAACAAAAATCAAACAAAAAATACCCCAAAAAACATTGATTGGCTGTGTTAGCCTGTCTTCCTACCAAGAGCGTGTGCAACCGCTCTTATAAAAGAATTAAAAGTTGTGGGGGGGGCTGGGGATGTGGCTCAAGCAGTAGCGCACTCGCCTGGCATGCGTGCAGCCTGGGTTCGATCCTCAGCACCACATACAAACAAAGATGTTGTGTTCGCCGAAAACTAAAAAATAAATATTAAAATTTTCTCTCTCTTAAAAAAAAAAAAGTTGTGGGTTTAATTCCCCTGCACTTTCTAGTCCATTTTGACAGCTATGCCAGCCAGTTGTTTTTTTTTTTTTTAATTCCTGTAAGTCTTGAAAATGTCCATGTCCTATCTGACATCTTAAATCGCATCTCAGCTATACATCTTCCTATGCATAGTTATAGAAATGTCTCCCAAGTATTTCATGATTATTGATTGATTGAAATTGCTGATTGGAAAGAGAACTTTCTTAAAGCCATCAGTCTTGTGGGAAAGTCTGCCAGCCACCTGCAGGGACACTGGAGCCACTATGTGGGGACAGTTGCCCCCTACTCTTGCCCCACAGGCTCAACTCCTTTTACTCTTTCTCAGGTAAGACTCGGGTTAGGCACACTTATGGACACTATGTATGTGACCAGAATGACAACAGTGCATCTTTGCCAGTAATTCTCCCCACAGGCCAATTTCCATTTGAGGACAAGCTTCCAACAGAAGAGGAGTCAGATGCTGCCCATAGCTCATGTCATCCATTTGTCACACCTACTCACCAGCACCAGTTTAGGGGTCATTTTCTATGTCGCTGACCATCGGCTCCAAATGGCATGTACCTTTGAAAACGTATGACTAAATATCCAGTCAGGCTATGGTTGAGTGCTGGTGGGCAAGGGTGGGTGGCCTTCCTTATCCCCTCCGTGTTCCTCACTCCAGGGTTTAGTCATATTTTTCTCTTTCTGTATCCTAAGGAAGAACACCGTGTCTCTGAAACAGAAGCCACATGAGAACAGAAATCTGCCTTGTTCACCAGGAACACACCCCCTCCCCGAGCCTAGAACAGTGCCTGTAATACAGTAAGCAGCAGTAAAAGAAAACAAAGAATTGAATGGAAGAACAAAGAATATTGTCCCCCGTATTCCTATACTAGATGACTGTTGTTCAGAAAAAGGACATACAGTAAGTCAGGATGGAGTGTTCCCCCAGAGGAGCTCCAGGGACAGAGCTCACACACTGCACACCTGATTTGCCAATTAGACACTCACACACGTTATTATTTTCTCTGATCTGTCTTTTCCTTCAGTTCTTACCACAGTTGGGAGTTTGCAATTTATTTGTGTTTGTTTGTAACAGCTCTGAATCGTGCTTGGGGAAGGCTGGGTTATGTCTGGTTTTTATACGGCCTCTATCTGTAGGCTGCCTCCCTTTATGCCAGGGGCCCCATATTCATAAACATCAACTCGGGTGTCGTGAGCCACATCTGTCCTACAAGCACAGGAGAAGGAAACAGTGACTTGGGGACTTTGGACGACGGGCTGTCTTGTAGGGCAGGCAGCCATTCCAGCTTCCTGAAATCACACCCCACAGGGAGATGCTGACTTGACCCCTGGTGGACTATGCAAAATTGGTGCTCCAAGGCTGGTGACAGAAGGAAACAGCTAGGACCCAGTTCATGTTCGTTTTGTAAAACTGAAAAAGTTACGATTAACTTACATTTTATAAAAATCTAGTCACATACTTAATAATCACTGTTCTCCTAAAAGTTGTTCCTTTTCTCTAACAGCTAGTGGTACACTTTTGCCTTGATTATGGAATTTTGTATATTTAAATGCTATTTACAATTTGTTTAGTTTTACATTTTTTGTGGTGTGCTATGATAGCCAACCCCCAGAAGAACATCAGTTACTTAAAAGTCAAGTATAGAAAGTAGCAATGAGGGGACTGGTGTTGTGGCTCAGCGGTAGAGCGCGCGCCTTGCACCTGTGAGGCCCTGGGTTCCATCCTCAGCACCACATAAAAATAAATAAATAAAATAAAGGTATTGTGTCCAACTACAACTAAAAAATAAATATTAAAAAAAGAGAAAGTAGCAATGAGGATTGTAAACAGGACAACAGTGTAACTGTAAATGGTGAACAGAAATCCAATGCGAATTTGGAATGTGAAGCTGTATTGGCTAGAACGAGTCTTGATGAATATGTGAAAATTGGATTTTATCAGACCAGCAATCAATTTGCCTGTAGTATCTATTGCATTGTCTGTTGCGAAATTTTGTTAAAGAATGGCAAGAAGCCACTGGAGCTTTGCATTGCTTTCAAAGTACCCTGACCTTTCTGATAAACCAATTGAGTTTTTCCTGAACAAGCACAAAATAATGCTTTCAAATGTGAAAGTGATTAATTTTGTCATTTAAAGGTGGAGAAGAGACTAAAACTAAAGAAATATCATTCAAAGTTAAACATCAAATGTGTGTGTCTGTGTGTCTGTGTGTGTATATATATATATATATATATATATATATATATATATATATATTTTACATATCAGATATTTATCTATCTATATATGCAGAGAGAGAGAGAAAAATTTTTATGAGAGAGAGAAATCACACTATGTTTAAGAGGTTTCTCTATAAGATTAATGATAATGACTATGCTCAGGAAGAAACTTTAATTAGCTGCTGAGAATTTCATAATCCAAATGGATTGTCATACATAATATAAAATTAATGGCATGCTGCACAGAAAAGCAGTGTTTAGCAGGAGTGTGCGCTTGTAGATGTTTGACTTACATTTAGAAAGAATCATAGAAGTATGGAGTATCAGTCAGCACTTGGCAGAGAAGTGCAGAGATACAAGCAAGACATGGCCACATTCATGCCAGGAACCCATCCATCACCTCCTCCTGTCTCCCTCCGTGTTCTTCATGCTTTGGGACCCCCACCTGCGAATGAGGATGTTGGCCTAGGGAGCAATTTCTCCTTTCATTGTGGCATTTCTGGTCAAGGGCCTCATCCTTGAAAAATGTGGAAATTCCACTCAAGAAGGAAAAGAAAAATATGAGAGAGAAGTGCTCAGTGACTTATTGGAGAGTTTGTGGCTCCCACCCCAGGCAAGAGGAGGTCCCTCGTGTCCTCAGCCGTGACCGTGTGAGCCAAGATGGAGGCTGAAAGACACACATTTACTGCGTGGACAGAGTGTTTGTCCCTTTAGCCATTATTTCATTTCCGGAAGACTGTGGGTGAGAGCAATTCATAAATTCACTGTGACCACCAAGGGTTGGTCTTTTAAGATGCTTTGTGAGGAAAGTGGAGCGAGTCCGAGCCTCTTCTTCCACAGAGATGGAAACTGTTCATTGAGGTGAAGAGTGTGTAAACATGTTTTCGACAAGAAAGAAATAAAAAGCTTTATTCGTGACACCAGTAATGTCATTTTGTTAAAAGTAATGTATTCAAGTGGCATCTCTCCATGATATGTTCTACTTTTCAAGGGCCTCAGTATATCATGTCGGAGTGTAAATTTTATCTTTTTAACTACTGGAGCTATCAGGATTTTTTAAGAAGACTAAACTATGGTACAAATATCTTGAATTTGATTTTAACACTTGTTTTTTTTTTTTTTTCCCCAATCATCAGAGAAATCAGTGATATTATGGGACAGATTTATATGTCTTATCCAAAAAATAAAAATAAAAATAAATCCAATGCTGGAGAAATACTTTACAGACCCATATCGAAATAATATTTCTTTTTTTCTTTTCTTTTCTTTTTTTTTTTTTTTTTTTTTGGCTCTGGGTATGGAACACAGGGCCCTGAGCATACAGAGCCACATGAAATAAAAATGGAGGAGAACTTCACTTACCATTATCTCTGAGTAAAATCCTAGAACATTCCAGGTATTAAATGGGATGTTTTTAATCCTAGTGCCTGACACTACTAAGAAAGAAATTACAGCATACTTTCTGGTACATGTTTGAACTATGTATTTAGAATTATCAGACAGAGGTTCTGAACAGTTTTGCCAACCCCAATGACTAATTGTGGTCAGAACTTTCTATTTCAGTTTCTATTTTTCAGAATGAAAAAGAAACTGACGTTGTGTGGATTCCAACACAGTTCCTTAAGCTTTTCATCTTGTATGGTGTCACAGAAACTTTGGTGAAAGATCACAAACACTCTTGGGGCTTTTACTGATACAAAATAATTATTTAATTTGAAACCATTGTGTTTTGCACAAACCTTGAAGATATTATGCTATGTGAATAAGCCAGACACAAAAGGGAAAATACATTATCCCCCTTTCATAAGGGAACAAAATTAGTAAGTTCACAGAAACAGAAAGTAACATTGAGGCCACTGGGGGTTGGAGGGAGTCAGGACTGGGGAGTTAATGTGTGATGGGTGCACAGTTCCTAATTGGAGAGATGAAAAAGTTCTAGAAATGGATGCTGGTGATGACAATGTTAACACACTGAATTTTGTTCTTAAAAATAATTAAAATAGTAAATTTTGTTATGTGTATTTTATTATTTTTTGGGGGGGAGGGTACCAGGGATTGAACTCAGGGGCACTTGACTACCGAGCCACATCCCCAGCCCT
Organism: Marmota flaviventris; assembly: GCF_047511675.1. Lineage (NCBI taxonomy): Eukaryota > Metazoa > Chordata > Mammalia > Rodentia > Sciuridae > Marmota > Marmota flaviventris. The sequence continues at coordinate 123,956,612 of NC_092504.1, forward strand.
ATTTTGAATTTTATTTAGAGACAGGGTCTCACTGAGTTGCTTAGCACCTCACTTTTGCTGAGGCTGGCCTTGAACCATGATCCTCCTGCCTCATCCTCCTAAACTTCTGGGATTACAGGCATGTGTCACTGTGCCTAGCTAAATATGTAACTAACTTTTAATGCATTATTTAAAAAGAAAGTCTCAAACTTAGAAGGATTTCCATCCCATTATCTCTAACCTTAAATTTTCTAATTCATGACTTCAGAGATTTAGTTGTTATTGGACTGCAGGGGTTGGGGGGCAGTACTGGGGATTGAACCCAGGGGCATTTTATCACAATCCTCCTGCTTCAGCCTCGTGAGATGCTGGGATTACAGGCATGCACCACTGTGCCTGGCCTATATTACTACAATTCTAAAAGAAGTTGTTTTTAATTGCAATTGTGTGTGTGTGTGTGTGTGTGTGTGTGTGTGTGTTGCCAGGGATTGAACCCAGGGCCTTATGCATGCGAGGCAAGCCCTCTACCAACTGAGCTATATCCCCAGCACCTAATTGCAATTTTAAATTGTAATAATGATACATTTAATATGTACCAAATTTTTATCCTTGGGTGTGCCAAACGCCCAGGGTCTGTGTTGGAAATCAGCCCTGGCTGTTCCCATTAGGGACTTTGAAGCACGATTCTTGTGAAATGGAAGAAGTGAGAGTGGATTGGAAAGAATCAAGGGAAGGGCTGAGCCTGAGGTGAGAGCTATGCCTCCTGTGGTTTGCTGTGGAGGGTCCATGCCCCTCTTACTTGCTGAGAAAGAGCCCAGGAAAAATATAACTCCCCACAGAGAACTCTGTGGAAGGTGCGGCTAGTGTTAGCAGAAGCACCTTGCTGCTATTTGGTAGTTTGCTTCTATGCTGGGCTTCAATTCATTAGGCATGTGGAAGAGAACACCTTTGGTGGTGGGATTCCATCTTCAAGAAAGTGGTCAAAGTAAGAGTCTTTGGGACTCAGTACGAAGACAGAGGGTCTGCTTGGACTTTACTAGAAGCCAGCATTTCCTAAGTGGGGGCTGCAGGATATTAACAGGTGTTCCATGAAAGAAGATTTCTGTGGTCAAGTAATTGATGTGACAGGTTCTCCACTGCAGAACCTTCCAGCGTGCATTTTGAATCAACAAAAGAGTTCATTTTTTAAAAATGTGGCCAACATTGTCTGAGGTCTTAAAAAGAAACTGCTTGTTTTTCTCAGAGCATTTTACAGACATATGTTCTGGGGAATCAAGGGAAGGGCTGACCTTGAGAAAACTTTGGGAAAGGTTTTCCCTAAAGAAATCATTTATATTGTTATTTGTTAGCTTCTTGCCCAGGTTTTATATGATCACCATAAATACCAGTGGCTCAGTTGCTGTCACGTGGTCTTAACACTTTGGTTATACAGTGTTTAATGTTTTTTCTTATTAAAAAGGCAGTGCATGGGTTCAATCCCTCCTACCACCAAATAAATAAATAAACAAAAATCAAAATCAATGCAATCTTATTGGAGATAATAGAAAAGTATAGAACATAAAAAACTATAAAATAATACACCTATGGCCCGCCCCACTTTCTAAAAGTAGTCATTGTTCCATAAATCAAAAATTCAGTTCTCTTCCTAATAAAACAGTTATTTACTCCAATGACACATTCAGCACACATTGTTTCAACCTAATTTTTTAGTTACCAAACACAAACTTCTTCTGTGTCAGTAAATATTCATCCACAGTATAATTTTATTGCTAAAAATCCCATATTAGTAAATAGATATGTATGATATTAACATGCAGGTCTGAACTATCCTCACAGACTTTGTAGATTTAGGAAATGCAGAAATGGCCTTCGTTCTTTTAATCTCCTTTACGAGAAAAGATTTGGTCAGCTCTTCCTAAGTCCCTCCACAACTGTATTTTGGCTGATTTTTTTTTTTTTTTTTAATATCAGGGATTGAACCTAGGGGTGTTTAACCACTGAGCCACATCCCCATCCCTTTTTGTGTTTTGTTTTGAGACAAGTCCTGCTAAACTGCTTAGGGCCTCAATAAATTGCTGAGGCTGGCTTTGAACTTGCAATCCTCCTGCCTCAGCCTCCTGAGCATCTGGGATTACAGGTGTGTGCCACCATCCCTGGCTTGGCTAATTAGATATAGCCACAGCTGAGCAAGATCACGTGTGTTGATGACATACTTGCCTATAAGGATAACACGCTTTGATTCGTACTTAAAAATGACTCATTTCTGAGACACCCCCCAACCCTGCAATGGCAGTTCACATGTGTTTACTTAGGGTTGATCATGGCCTCCCTGCAGGGACCTCGGGACCATTAAGGGTGATTAGCAACTGAAGCAGAGCTCAATGCACTGGGAAAAACAAAAACTTCTTCCAGGAAAGGAATTTGGCCTTTGAATGGAAATCTGTGGAGAGCCCTGCCAGTCTCCCAAAGATCCTTGGAGATCAAAAGGGATGGGCCAGGGCACTCTGCCCGTGGGAACACTGCTTCTCAGGAGGAAGCACCCTGGTAAAAGGAGGCCTTTCTCTCCTTTGTCCTTTTTTTAACAACCCGGGGGGAGATTCTTCCTCCACCTTGGTAGCCTTGGTAGCCAGGGTTCAGCTTGAGGACCAAGGTTGGGTAATACTATTACGAGAGGCACTAGGGGTGTAGCTCAGTGGTAGACTTCTCGCCCAGCATGCTAAGGCCCTGGGTTCAGTTCCTACCCCCCCACCACCAAAAATAAAATAAAATAAAATTAGGAGCATAAGTAAGTATATCTTAGAAATAAAAAATGGAAGTTTATTTTTTTTTTATTTTACTCTAGGGTAACTAATTCACTTAGAGATATTGTTTCCAAACTATAAACATTTCTTAACAATTGCAAGGATAAACACAAACTGATAAATAAAGAGTTAAAGATCACACCCTTCAAGAAACAAAGCTAGCCTAATTCTCAAAACCGTTTGGTTTATTGATCACATAAAAGTTTCCCCTTCCAATTTGCCAAATCCTTCAGACAACCTGAGGTACCTGACTGTTTCTAAGGGTACTTCCAAGGGCTGAGAAAATAGTCTTGTATGCCCCAAAAGGGGCTTTTGTTGCCCATAAAAAGCACACACAAAGAATCAGACACACAAACTTCCACCCACTTTCATGAATAATATTTCAAGACCAATACTTCACCCTATTATAGGGTAACATTTAAAAAGTTACGCATTTTAAAATAAAGCCAGGAGCAAGAGACCCAAAGGAATACCTAATTGTTGTTCAAAACACTGTTCTTCAGTTGACAAATCTCCCAGAAATAAGAAAATGTGCATTCGTCAATGGGAAGCCACTGTAAGCGAAAGCAGAAACATATGAAGCTAAAGGGTTTTTCTAAGTGAAAACAAATATATTTCTGCATCTTTCAAATGCCTCGTTGCTCACTCTCCATACACAATTAGGTAATTAAATATCCTGAACAAAGATCCCTTTTGAGAGTTGGAAAGTACACTTGGATGTCCTGAGCACAAGATTGTCTTCAGTCAAGGTATTTGAAGGGAACCCAACTTCTAGAAGAGACCTACCTATGGTGAGAGACACTTTTAGATCTGGGAATGACATAGCAGATCATTTATCTGACTGCTTCATTTTACAGATGACACAAAAAATATCCCACTCAGGGAAGCTGAGTAGAGCTGCCCAGGGTCATAAAGCCATCGACCTGTTGGCAACACCGAAATGAAAAGACCCCAGGCCTCCGGGTCTCCTGATCCCTCGGGGTGGGGGGGCCTCCGCCATGTCTCATGTGATGTATGTTTGATCAGGTCTCTCTGTGCAATGATAATGTCCATACATGCCCATAAAGTATGCAATGGCATTTATTGAAATTGATGCTCCTCTTAAACCAGTTCCTCACAGAAACTGTCACCCTTCACACTCAATCCACAAGTGCTCACTCACTCTCAGAGGCTCAAGTATGGTTCAGGCAAAGCATTGATCCCAGATGCTATGTTATGCTGAATTGTGTGATCATAAGATTCAACTCTATGAGGGCAGGAAATGGATCTCAAGCCCTGAGCACAGTATCTGGCACAAAATAGATGTTTAATTAAGTGAATGGTGATCACCAGCATCAGCGAATGAGAAGAATTCAGGTTAACCATTTTTTTCCATGTTCAGGACATGGGCAAATTGTCCTGTGGCTTGTGACTGTGAAGATGCCCATCAGTGTGGGGTAGGGGGAGAGGAATATGCCACTGGCTCAGTAAAGACTGTTTTTCAGATTTTATTTATTTATTTTTGGCATTGGGTATTGAACCCAGGGACTGGGCAGGCTAAGCACATGCTTTATCACTGAGCTACAGTCCCAGCCCCCAAGACTGTTCTATATCTGACTATGGGGACCTCATGTTTTTGCCTGTGGCTGTGGATCCTGTCCTTCAAGGTACAGTCAAGCCTCATTTGCCGCATGTACTTGTGGAGTTTCCTTTTTTGCACATATTGACCCAAGTAACGAGTGTGAGAATTCCGCAGCCTTTACTCAAGATGGCAGACCCCAGCCCGCATGTGGGTCTGCATGCCCCTTTGAGATCCCACTAATATCACAGCAAGCAATTAAAATGTTAAAGAAAACAAAAACCAGCAATAGCAATAATTTTTTAAAATGGCAAAGGAACTATCAACGGATGAGAGTCTTAGTGCATTTCTAGAGTGTGTGAGAGAATGGTGAGCGCTGACCATGAACCAGCCATGGTTCTGTGGTGCAGAATGGAAGAGGCGAAGGGTGCTGCTGCGGGGAGGGGACAGGAGTGCAGATATCACAGCAGAGGGACAGAAGGGTGGCAGAGAACAGAAGGGCTCTCTGCAGAAGTCCTCTCCTCCCCCTCACGGTTCCTGCTCTCAGAAGAGCCATAGCCCAGCAACTACTCCAAGGACACCAAAACTTCCCCAACAGACTCTCCAGGAAGAGCGAAGGCAGACATTGTAGATCTTGGTACCCAGAGCAAAACCTGCTCCTTTTGACACACGGGGTCCTAACATAAGGGCTAAATGGCTGAGAATTCAACAGATGTGTGAGATGAAACAAGCACCATGATGTAGAAAGTTCAAGATAAAAATAACACCAACGCATCAGAAGAATTTGCAGTGGAAGAAAAAAATCAAATAAAAATATATCTTTAAAAAAACCCAAAAAACAAAACAGAACTTTTCAGAGTTAAAGAAGCTAGTATATCCATAAAATAAGAACTGGATGCTCTAAAAAGGAATCTTGAAAAGTGAAGAACTCACAGTGATGTACACCTGTAATCATAGCTCCTTGGGAGGCTGAGATAGGAAGATTGCAAGTTCAAGGCCAACCTGGGTAACTTAGTGAGGCCCTGTCACAAAAAAATATAAAAATAATTTTAGAAGGGTTGGGGATGTAGCTGAGTTGTAGAGCATCTCTGGGTTCAATACCCAGTACTACAAAAAAAAAAAAAAAAAAAAAAGCGGAGGGAGTATGTGAATCTAACATCAAAAAAAAAATCTGTATTAGTTTCATATTGCTGCTGTAAGAAATTATCCCAGACTTAGTGGCTTAAAACACAGATTCGTTGTCTTACAATTCAGGAGATCAGAAATCCAAAATGGGTCTTATTTGGCTTAAGATCAGAGTGTTGGCAGGTCTGCTCTCCTTCTGAAGGCTCCTTGTTTCCTTGTTTGTCAGTTGCTAAAGACAGCCTGCATCTGTTGGTTTGTGACCCCTTCCTTCATTTTGAAAGCCAACAGTCTGGCGTCTTCAGATTTTGCCTTCTCTTTCTCCTGGGCTTCAGACCCTCCTGCCTTCCTCTTTTCCTCCAGAAGACCCTTGTGATCACATGGGACCCACCTGGATAGTCTCCCCATCTCAAGGTCTTAGGCTAGTCACACCTGCGAAGCCCATCTTTGCCACACAAATGACACATGGACAGATTCTGGGCGTTTGAATGGGCATCACAAAATTGGTGAAGTAAAGAGCTACAGCTGGATCTGTCATCAGGAATCTCAGTACGCCAAGGGCGAAGAAAAGATCCGAAAAGCTTTCAGTGGAAACAAACAACAATAGGTCATCTAAAAAAGATCGATAATCAGACGAGCATGGCTTCCATTCAGCAATCCAGCAATCCCAGGTCAAAGGGAAGACTCTCCCAGTGCCTTCAAAGTTCTTAGAGGGAATTTGTTTTCAACCTGGAATTCTGTGTTCAAACTACCACTCAAGGGGAAGAGCAAAATTTAAAAAGCTTCTCAGAAAAAAAAAAAAAAAAAAAGAGAGATTTTGTTTTATATTAGGAAATGACTTATTCAACCAACAAAATGAGAAAGAAAACCAACAGATGATGTTGTAGCATCCAGGTGACACAAAGTCAGCTAGAGAGTGCAGAGAAGGCAAGTCCTGGGAAGGTGGCTATGCAGACCCAGAGAGCAACTTGTATGGATGGGGAAGAGGGAGGCAGGGCTCCAGAACAGAGGGTGATTTGGAAGACTCAATAGTACGACAAAGTCATTGGCAAAACTTCAAGATGCAATAAAGGAACAGACGGGAAGTGTATCAGTCAAGGTTCAAAGAGAAGAGCAGAATCCATCATGTCTGCCTGGCCATGATGTGCTTCCTTGCTATAAGCCCAAAGGACAATGGATGGAAACCTCTAAAGCTGAGAGGTAAAATAAACCTTTCATCTTTTTAAGTTATCTCAGGTAAGTAATTTGTTATAGTAACAAAGAGCTGATGTACATACATACATAAGTAGGTAGGTAGGTAGGTACAAGATAGTTAATACAAGGAATTGGCTTATGTGATTGTGGTATGTGCTTATGTGATATATGCAAATTTGAAATATATAAGCCATGTTGTAAGAAAGGGAATATCATGGCAGACTTAAAACTATAGAGCAGGCTGAAGCAGTTGTCCACTGGTGGAATTTTTTTTTTTTTCTTTCTTAGAGAAACTTCAGCTTGGTTTTTAAGGTTTTCCAACAGATTAAATTAAGTTCATCCACTTTAATCTCCCTTATTTAGAATTATTTGATTAGGGACTTTACATCTTCAAAATCCCTTCCCAGCAACACCTAGATTAGTGTTTATATAATTGAGGACTCTAGTTTAGCCAAGTTATTATATTGAAAAAATCATCATGTGCAGGCAAAGGAAAAGAAATCAGAAAGCATAACTAAAAAATTTTTAAAAATCCATTATCAGAAAGCTATAGTCCAACTACAAGCAAAAGAAAATGAAAGTGTTATCATGATTACATGGTAGAACACACAAAAGGAAAATGCATTTGAACTTGACTCTGGAAACAGTTGCTACTGAGGGGCAACTATAGAGAAGGGAGAGCAATCGGAGCTCCCCCCTTGGCTCTCCATAGACACTTAACACAGTTATGATGATGTAAATGCTGTTGGTTGACTTGGAATATTTGGAACCAACCTGTTGGCAAATCCCAGGAGACTCAAGTACTTTAAAGAACACAGTGTAAATGAACTTCTACTTGGATGATGTTGACATTGAAGGCAAGGTAAGACCCTTTGTCTTAGTCTCAGAGAGTGGACGGATATTCATACAATTGATGGATCATGAAATGGAGAGTTAAGGTTTGCAGCGATGAAGAAGGCCAGGGAAGGAAATGAGAATCACAAAATTGCTCTCCTGGGAGTAGGCGGGAAGGGGATGTGGGAGCCATGTAAGCTAAATCCTCCATCACAGGAAGAAATCAATAAAGAAGGTCTAGAGTTAATAAAACCAAGAAATAGAAGTAGGAGTTTATAATTTAGAACTGTAGAGATGGCAACCAAAAGAAAAACAATAACAAATGTTAGCACAGGTTGCATTAAGGCAGCAGAATTAAGATAGAGGAGAGTAGAGCCCAGGATTGTTGCTTTGCAATTTTAAGTCAAAACTGTATAGTTGAATGTTAATTAATCAAATGCAAAAACTTAAATTTATCAAAAACTTAAATTGTATTTGAAAAAAATAGGAGGAGGAGGAGGAGAAGGAGAAAAAAAAATCCCAAACCAAAGCAGAGGTGTGGTATCTGTAAAAGATGAAAGTTAGGCCAGACATGATGGTACACGCCTGTAATCCCAGCGGTTCTGGAGGCCAAGACAGGAGGATAGCAAGTTTGAGGCTAGCCTCAGCAACTTTGTGAGGCCCTAAGCCACTTAGCAAGACCCTGTCTCAAAATAAAAATCAAAAGGGCTGGGGATGTGACTTAGTGGCTGATCATACCTGAGTTTAATCCCCAGCCCCGCCTTCCCCTCCAAAAAAGATGAAAGTTAGACAAAAGAGAGCACTGTAGTAATATTTACCGTGGGAATTCAGTCTTCTGTGCCTTTGTCTGCAATGAAGCTCCCCAAGATTCCTGTTTGGGGCCCAGTGTAGCAGTTCAGCATGGTAATACACAGCTAGTGTGGACAATGGGGAAGAACAGCAGAGAACAAGTGTAATGTGATAATAACATAACCTTGACCCCTAATCAATACCAGAGAGCCCTTCTGCAATTACCGGGCTTCTCAGGCTGCCTGCCTTTGCCCCTTCACATCCAAAGGAAATGTCAGCCGCCCTGCGGTATGAGGAAACCTGGGGAAAAGGGACGTGTTGTCAGTGACCCCACTTCCAGCTGAGCGTCCCCATGCAGGTGACTCAGGCTCGGTTGGAACCCTCCCAGCTTTTACTTCTTCATTGCAATTTCCTGGCAGCCCTGCTGCAAGCCTGCAAGACATCTTTACTGTCCCTAGAGCCATTCCCAGTAAACATGCCTGCATACCTGAGGGAGCCATGGGGAGCTGGAGGAATGGGCAGGTCAGCGCTTGCAGGTGGATCTGGGGGAAAGGGCCGGGCTCTGTCCTCTCCTCCCCCACCCCGACTCTCCCTTCATCCTGTGAGCAGCCATCAACCCTTCTCCTTTTTCTCTTCTTTCTTGATTCCTGGGCTGTCGGACCTCTTTCGGAGTCAGCCCTCCCGCTCTGCTTCTCTGCTCTCTGATCTCAATTGATATGCATTTGTCCCTCCTCTGGGCATAACACTGATGCTCTGTTTTAGTGTGTTTGCAGAATGCTCCTATCTTTTTCCTTCTGGCTTTTCCTCCCCACTTTTCTCCTCCACCTCTTTCTTTTCTTCTTCTTTTTTTTTTTAAATTCATAGAGAGGGAGAACCCCCACCATCCATTATCTATTTCATAATGATACTGACAGATCTCCTTGAGATGTCTGCAGTTGGGATCTCAGTTTGTTGTCTGTCTGGCCCCATCTGAACACTCTCAGTGAAACCTTTTCAGCAAGGAAACCAAGCTTTAAGTAGAATCACTGTAGGCAGTTTGCAACCTGGGAAGAACTTCCTGATCTCCTTCAGTCTTGTTTAAAGGCCAACTAAACGGGAGCAGGATGGTCGACTGTTCTCACTTCCACCAGCCATGGCATCAAGGTGAGAGCTCTCAAGAAGGGGCATATTCTATTTCATGAGCAACAGAAATGCAAAACAGCCTCTTTTTTTTCTACGGCAAACCAAGAAGCAGGGATGCCTTTCTTTCTAAGAGTAAAAAGATGGAGTCGAGATAAGAATTTCCCAGGGAACCTCTGATTGTCAATTCCTAGAAAAAGAAAATCAAGTAATAAAGTGCATCGTCCTTTTAAATGAGTTAAATACGTTCGCTCATGTATAAATTAGAGCAAGTCATCAGGATTTTAGAAACTAAGAGCCTATGAAACCGCAATTTTAAAAGCTCAAACATAGCTCAGTAATTTTATTATAAAATTTACATTCTGACCTGTACTACAAATTTAAAAGGAATTTAAAGATGTATCCAAAGTGTGTGTGTGTGTGATGGTGGGGAATGCAAGTGTCATGGTACAGTTATAGTATTTGGTGTAAAACAGAGATCAAATGTAGTAAACATTATTTATCCCAGGTTTTATTTTTATTTATTTATTTATTTATTTTTTATTGTTGGTTGTTCAAAACATTACATAGTTCTTGATATATCATATTTCACACTTTGATTCAAGTGGGTTATGAACTCCCATTTTTACCCCGTATACAAATTGCAGAATCACATCAGTTACACATCCATTGATTTACATATTGCCATACTAGTGTCTGTTGTATTCTGCTGCCTTTCCTATCCTCTACTATCCCCCCTCCCCTCCCCTCCCCTCCCCACTTCTCTCTCTACCCCCTCTACTGTCATTCATTTCTCCCCCTTGTATTATTTTCCCCTTTCCCCTCACTTCCTCTTGTATGAAATTTTATATAACCCTGAGGGTCTCCTTCCATTTCCATGCAATTTCCCTTCTCTCTCCCTTTCCCTCCCACCTCTCATCCCAGTTTAATGTTAATCTTCTTCTCATGCTCTTCGTCCCTACTCTGTTCTTAGTTATTCTCCTTATATCAAAGAAGACAGTTGGCATTTGTTTTTTAGGGATTGGCTAGCTTCACTTAGCATAATCTGTTCTAATGCCATCCATTTCCCTGCAAATTCTATGATTTTGTCATTTTTTAATGCAGAGTAATACTCCATTGTGTATAAATGCCACATTTTTTTGTATCCATTCGTCTATTGAAGGGCATCTAGGTTGGTTCCACAGTCTTGCTATTGTGAATTGTGCTGCTATGAACATCGATGTAGCAGTGTCCCTGTAGCATGCTCTTTTTAGGTCTTTAGGGAATAGACCGAGAAGGGGAATAGCTGGGTCAAATGGTGGTTCCATTCCCAGCTTTCCAAGAAATCTCCATACTGCTTTCCAAATTGGCTGCACCAATTTGCAGTCCCACCAGCAATGTACAAGTGTACCCTTTTCCCCACATCCTCGCCAGCACTTCTTGTTGTTTGACTTCATAATGGCTGCCAATCTTACTGGAGTGAGATGGTATCTTAGGGTGGTTTTGATTTACATTTCTCTGACTGCTAGAGATGGTGAGCATTTTTTCATGTACTTGTTGATTGATTGTATGTCCTCCTCTGAGAAGTGTCTGTTCAGGTCCTTGGCCCATTTGTTGATTGGGTTATTTGTTATCTTATTGTCTAATTTTTTGAGTTCTTTGTATACTCTGGATATTAGGGCTCTATCTGAAGTGTGAGGAGTAAAGATTTGTTCCCAGGATGTAGGCTCCCTATTTACCTCTCTTATTGTTTCTTTTGCTGAGAAAAAACTTTTTAGTTTGAGTAAGTCCCATTTGTTGATTCTAGTTATTAACTTTTGTGCTATGGGTGTCCTATTGAGGAATTTGGAGCCCGACCCCACAGTATGTAGATTGTAGCCAACTTTTTCTTCTATCAGACGGCGTGTCTCTGATTTGATATCAAGCTCCTTGATCCATTTTGAATTAACTTTTGTGCATGGCGAGAGAAAGGGATTCAGTTTCATTTTGTTGCATATGGATTTCCAGTTTTCCCAGCACCATTTGTTGAAGATGCTATCCTTCCTCCATTGCATGCTTTTAGCCCCTTTATCAAATATAAGATAGTTGTAGTTTTGTGGATTGGTTTCTGTGTCCTCTATTCTGTACCATTGGTCCACCCGCCTGTTTTGGTACCAGTACCATGCTGTTTTTGTTACTATTGCTCTGTAGTATAGTTTGAAGTCTGGTATCGCTATACCGCCTGATTCACACTTCCTGCTTAGCATTGTTTTTGCTATTCTGGGTCTTTTATTTTTCCATATGAATTTCATGATTGCTTTCTCTATTTCTACAAGAAATGCCGTTGGGATTTTGATTGGCATTGCATTATATCCCAGGTTTTAAAGTGGGATGCTTTGATATTATATTTAACTTAGGATAAATGGAACGCTGCCATCAATTTGTGAAGCTTTCCCAATGGAATTGTCAGAGGTATAAGACTTCTTGATGGGATGAGAACATGGCTAAGAAGTGGACATAGCCCTGGACACTGGGTTCTAGACACAGGTGCGTGCTAAGATGCTATGAGGCCTTATAAATGCCCTAACCACATAGGCTGCAGTTCTTCATTAGGGGGAAGGTAGATAACCTTTTACAGGTCACAGATGGTTTTGAGAATTTAGCGGGCCCACCCAATCCCACACTTTCAGGGAAATACACCTTGGCACATACACAGAATGTTTTACATGCAGTCTCCTGACCTTAACACCACACATGGGCCATCCAAGGCTCCGTGGCTATGTGGTCTGTCTTCTGCAATTTCTGCATCGCGGGCTACCTCAGATTAATTGTGAATCAGACTGGGCTGCATCCTCTACCGTTTTGAAAACCTCTTTTCAGTGTTATAGGCACCGATATTCTCCATGAAATCCCACTGCACATGGAGTGGGAGACTGTGAGGAGGAAATCACACTAGGAATAGTTATTGCCTGAGGTGGTGCACTGTGCTGGGGGACCCCAGTGGAGGAGCTGCCAACGTGGCCCCCGGCAGGCGACAGGGAGGCTACACGGAAGAGTCATGCCACGGATACTTTTTATTTTGCAGTGCTGGGGATGGAACCCGGGGTATTTCACATGCAAGGCAAGTGCTCCTCCATTAATCTACACCCCCAACTCTTGTGAGCACTTCTTAAAGGATGAGTTAGAATTTTCCAGGCAGCAGCAGAAGGATCTCTTAGTGGCAAGTTCACCAGTGTGACTGGAGCTCAGGCCTGTGCGGGGACGTGTGAGAAGACAGAAGGAGCCATGCTATGAAGGGTCCCTGCTCACTCTGCAAGTATGTCACTGATGTCTCCTTATGCATGTCATGTGTGATGATAGGGACACACTGAAGGATTCTCTCAGGGTAGAGTGACACAGCTGGTATTTTAGGAAGATGGTGTGTAGGATGGATTGGATGAGGAGGCTGGGGGTCCCGTCATGAACACTCATTATACCCATCACTTTTTGTCTTTCTCTTAATGGAAGTTTCTACTTGCTGGAGCTCTATGTTCATACGTCATTTTTAAAAAAATTTATTTCTTGGTGCTGCGAGTTGAACTGAGGCCCTAAACATGGTAGCACATGCTTTAGCACTGAGCTACACTCCCTACCATACAACAATTTTTGATGTGGACAATTTTTGTTGCTTAATTAGAAATGAAAGTTTGCTGGCAGCCCTCTGACCTCGTGTCCATCCATTGTGATTTGTGAGAAAAAGAAGATATCACACATGAAAACTTTTATACCCCATGTTCTGGCCCACAGATAGGTCTTGTCTAAGAAACACACACCTAATAGGCAGAAAAGAGCTTGTAAGTACACTGTGAAGGTTATTTTCGGTGAGTATTGATTCGCCACCCCTGAAATGGTGAGCATGGGTGCCACAGATGCCACAGGCAGGTTCAAATGTTTTAACCTCCTATTTTATAATGCAAAACTTAACAAGCCAGTTGCAGTAGCACACCTGCAGACCCAGCTATGGGAGTCCAAGGTGGGAAGATCACTTGAACCCAGGAATTTCGGACCAGCCTGGGCAACATAGCAGGACCCATTAAAACAAACAAACCAACACTTTGCAGTTCTATATGTTGTAGAACTAGGGGAGCCATCTATAGATCACCAGCAGGATGCTTTACCTTGCTTGTTCATTCTTTCATTCCACAAATCGTCCCCTTCCGTATTCCAGACACCATTGGAGGCAGAAAGGATGCACTGAAGTCGTTGATAGGTGGCACATGCTGAGAGGACTCAAGGAGGCGGTTTGACAGAGAAAGCCTCAGAGCTATGACTGCTGGTTGGTTGGCAAGAGCTGAGCAGGTGCTGGAGAGAGCATTGCTAGTGCCAAAACCAAAGTGCCAAAGGCGGAGCCACCGTGGTGTGTTTGAGGACTTGGGTGGCACGAAGCAAGACAGGAGAGATAAGCAGGAGCCAGAGCACCCAGGATAGTGGTTTTCAAACTCACAGGACCCAATGGCTTCTCCCCCTCATTTTTCAATTAGTGCAGCATAGTAATACATAATACTGGGGTTCATTTTGATATAATCATACAGAGATAGGATGTGATTTGTTCCACTTTAGTCCCCAGTACTTCTTCCTCTTTCCCTCCTTTCCTCCTTCCTACTGTTCCCCTTTCTCTATTCTACTTGGCTTCCTTCTATTTATTTATATTTTTAAAAAATAAATGCTTAATAGATAATACATAAAGATGCAATTCACCGGGCATGGTGGTGCATGCCTGTGATCCCGGTGGTTTGGGAGAATGAGGCAGGAGGATTACTAGTTCAAAGCCAGCCTCAGCAATTTAGCAAGGTCTCTAAGAAACATATATTTAAAAAGGCTGGGGATGTGGCTCACTAGTTAAGTGCCCCTGGGTTCAATCCACAAGAGAGAGAGAGAGAGAGAGAGAGAGAGAGAGAGAGAGAGAGAGAGAGAGATACACTGTGGTATTCATGTACATACGTAGCATAGTTTGATCAATTTCATTCCAGCATTCCTCTCTTCCTATCCCTCCTCCTCTCCTTCAATCTCCTTCCTCTGCTCCACTGATCTCCTCAATGCCATCTTAAACCAAAATGTTTTGTGGTGCCTCTCCAACTGCCCTGAAATCCCTACATAATATGCTATTTTCACTTTGTTTTTAAATGTAAAGATATCTATCATCTTCTCCTATGAAACACAAAGTTGATATTAAAACTGAAATTTCAGTCCCTAAGTTGGAGGTAGCCAACAGATCGATGGGTTCATTGGAGGAAGACCTCTCCTAGGTGTTCATTTTTTCCTAAGAGTGTTACTCTATGTGTTGGGAAATTATCTGTGCCTTCATCCATCAATGGATGAGTATAATTAGACTAACATTCTTGCTCATAAGCCTGAACCGGTATTGTAAATGAATCAGCCATTCATTCTTGTTAAAGGAGTAATTTAAAAAGCAATTTATAATGAAGTACTTTGCATTTCCATAAGCAATGCTCAGGCATGACTCCACTGGAAACATCAGGAGTCATCAGCTGAGTCTCATGTAGGTGGAACGCATGTGCAAGTGTCAAGGTGTGTCGCAACAGTGACTCAGATAGAGCCGGTGGCTTCTCTAAGGTTGAGGTAAGTGATCTTCTGAAATGGTGAACATTTCTAGATAAAGCTTGGAACAAAACAAAAGTCTCTTTTTCTTTTCTTTTTGTACCAGGACACTTTACTACTGCATTACATCCCCAGCCTTCCATTTTTAATTTTGAGACAGAATCTTGCTAAGTTCCTTAGCGTTCTCCCCAAGTTGCTGAGACTGGCTTCGAACTTGAATCTTCCTGCTTCAGCCTCCTGAGTTGCTAGGTCACAGGCATGCACCACCACACCCAGCCAAAATGCATCTTTTTCTACATTGACACTGGATATATAATATTGAGCAAAGAATCAGGCTTAAATAATGATCAATGGCTGGATGAAGGATCATTCCACAATATGGACATCTAGCATTCTCTATCCTGCTTGCTAAATGCCAGTAGCAGCTCCCCTTCCTAATAATTTGACGATAAAAAAATCTCCTGTAAAATTCAAGCCTGCCCTAGGAATAAGGACCACGAGGCTTTATGAGACATAGGAAGGAGTTTGCATTTTATTCCAAGTTCCATGGAAAGTCACAGAAAGATCTTATTCTGGGAAATAACATAAACTGATTTGCATTTTTAAGTTTGCCCTGGATGCCATGTACAAATTGATGGTAGCAGAGCTGAGAGTGGGGGCAGGGACATCGCAAGCAAGAGCATTGACCCCAGACAGCAAATGAGACTTCCAAGGAGCTGGAACAACAGAGTCACTCACTCTCCCTCTCACATGCACATGCACAGATATCAGATTGAATCATTTAACCCAAATATATACTGCTAGTTATGCAAATCTTTGCATTCAGTACAGTGGTTAATATTCCTTTGACAATATTATGATATATATGATGAACCACTTATTAGATTCAAGAAGCATTGTAGCTCTATCTTGTGAAATGTGAAGCAACATGAGTTTCGTCTGAATGAGGACGTCTGTTTGGAGTAGTTCTGAAGTGGGAGGAGTCTATAAATGTTCTGTGAGAGAACCAGAAAATTATTTCTGAAAACATACGAAATAAATTTTAATGTAGGTGGTCAGTCTAAGTCAGAAGAGTCTTTTTGTGAGTGATGAAAAAATATTTATAAATAAAGCAAACATAAACACAAACAATTCACACTTCATCAATTTCTACTAAAATAACAGCAACGGTATTGCTATATAATCAAATAAGGAACAACAAAATAAATATTGAACTAATTCCAACTGAGACCAAGCTCGTGTCAGGACCATGCTGATTATTCCAGCAAGCACCTTTAATATAACGGGTCCAAATTGAGATAAGCTTTGAGAGTATAACACGCACTGGATTTTCAAAAACTTAGTATGAAAAGTGTACAAAAGACTTCAAAAATAATTTTGTGTGAATTTTTAACTGTAATGATAATATTCTGTGTGTATTGATTTAGTAATAAAGAGTGAGATACACACACACACATTTATGAGAGAGAGAGAGAAAGAAGACCAGCCAGGGAGTTATAGTTGGAGTCTAATCTAGTCTAGTCTCTTGATCATGGGGCCCACAAGGTGGGTGAAAGTAGAAGAGGTGAAATAAATGGGTAGATTCAGAATGTGTTGAGGGCAGCGGCAATGGGATTTATTGATGTGGTCTGAGAAAAGATATTTGGTTTTGCAACTGGGTGAATGATGGTGGTCTCTGGTGATCAAAAAGGGGAAGAAACATGGTGGGTGGGGAGTAGCCCGGGAATCAAGAGTTCAGTTTGACCATGTTAGGTTTGAGATGACGCCTGTGAGGGAATGACAGGTTAGGTGATGAGATCCTGAGAGCTGCTCTGGCTGGAGACACATCTAGGACTCAATAGTACACAGGAGGCTTCCAATGTCACGGGGTTAACTGGAGACAAGTGGTCACCTTAGAAGAGTGGGTGGGTGGAGGAGAGAAGGGCAGTCAGGACAGAGCCCTGGGGACTCCAACACTATTAAATGGGACACTTTTCTCTATTAATGACTCCATTACGAGAAACACTAAAGTTTTTACATTAATTTTAATGGGAATAGTTAATGATTGATGACTCCAGTTTTGGCTTATGAGCAAAAATTTTGGAACTAATTAGACTCATTTATCAAAGCATGAAGATGTACTTCTTTATGAGTTTTGAATTATTTCCCAATGCAGAATACAGATATCATAATAATCTTACAATACAAATGTAGTAATTAATGTTTGGATTAAGGGCAGACTACATAAGGGAGATCTTGGACTCATGTTCTCAAGTAAAATGACAGATGAGTTCATTAATTTTTGTTGGTCACCTACAGCACAGGCATTGAGAATTTTTTTGTTGAGAAATCATTTTCATGTTTTCTAAGTTAATTTGATAGATTTCATCTTTTTAAATTAAAAAATCAGGTTTATTGAAGAATAATCTTTCTACTCTACAACTCTGAATATTTTTTAATTTGAAGGGGGTTACAGTGAATTTTCAAATACACACACACATATATACACACACACACGCACACACACACCCCCCACCCACTGGTGTAACCAACATAGTTATAGCAACTACTATTTAATAAGTACCAACATAAGTGTCAGGACTCAAAGTTTCAGGAAGACTTTCCAGAAATTGCCCAGGGAGGAAGTACAGAAGGTGGGATTTGAACACAAATCTCTTGGACTCAAAGCCGTTTCTCTCTCCCTAACTCCAGTGTCCCAAGTGATAGAAGCTGAAGTCTAGAATAAATGTGGAATCCCGCCCCCATTTCCAAGCTAGATCCATGTCACAACTCATCAGTATTAGAGTTTTGCTAATTCAAACGTTACAACGTTTTACTATCATAAGGGGATTAGCTTCAAAGAAATGTCTTAATGGTGTTACACTTAATGCCTCTGCTTAAGTAGAATTACACATCTTACAAATGTTGAATTGGCCTATCTTGTCTCCTTCCTCTGCAAAGGACCTGTGCTAATTTAAGTTTCTAGATATATTTAGGCAAGTGTGGGGGCGGGGTAGGAAAATTGGTAGGGACAGAAGTTAATGGGTTTTACTAGATACGAGTGAGTTATTAATACGTGATGACTAGGGAGGGTAGAATGTGCTGTGTATTTAGGCAGACACCCAGGGCAAAGTGACTGCCAGTTCACCCAGTTACGTACGGATCATGCACTTCCAGAAGTAGAATGCACTTCCATGTCCTGACCAGGGGAGATAAAATGACACCACCAAAATAAATCCTCGCCTACAAAGGGATAAACAGGAATTTGGGACGTGGAACTACACAGTAAGAGAAGGCCCCAAGTCATGATGAAGGCATCGTACTGGCTGCCAATTCCCAGGGGGGGGTGACAGGATTACTGGCAAGTCCTTCCAGCAGATGATGTGGAATGTGGGCGACGGAACTGAAAAGCAGCTTGAATCCTGTGGGAGTCGTGGGCGTGAGACCAGGTGTGGCATCTATTCAAGGTAGAACAACAACCCAGGACCAAACCCAGGAATAAAGAAATAATTCTGGGATTTTTCTTTTCTGTTTTACTTTCTTCTTTTGTTTTGTTTTTGTGGAACTGGGGGATGGAACTCAGGGACTGGCACATGCCAGGAAAGTGCTTTACCACCGAGCTCCACCCTGAACCAAGAAATTATTTCAGTATTGGACACCACAAGAGTAAAAGATGTCCTACAAGCAGCTGGTCTGTAAGTTAGAGATGCTGTAGGGAGTAGTGTAAATGGAAATATTTATAAGCACCCTGAAAGAACAATTATTTAGCAAAGCCCTGTGTGTTTTTCTCCTTCCCTTCATAATAAATAACACTTTTTACTGCTATTGTTGCAATTTAGAAAGTTGCAGGGGGCAGGGGGCTGTGTTCCAAATCACTTACTATGTCCCATGGATACTGAGAACCCAGCACCACCATCTACTGAGTGCTCAGTAGGCCTCGAGGTCATTGTCACCAACTGCAGCCAAACCACTATTAGCGCTCACCATGTGGCTTATGGCCAGGTATTCCATGTGCATCACACCGGTCCAGCTGCACAATGACCCATGAAAGGGTGACTGCTATTTTTCTGTTTTACAGATAATGAGGCCGAAGCACAGGCTTTAATTCACTTGCCTGAGATGGTGAAGTTAGAAAGTGGTAGAACTGGTGTTAAAAAGCTCGTGTCTATAATTCAAGTGCCTGCTCTGAATCATCACATCTGCAACGTAATTATCAATCCAACCCAGGGGTAGGTGCATATCCTTCAGTCTGCATCTGACCTAAGACCAGGGGAAAGATGAAATGTTCTCATCACGGCCAGCTCCAATGCAACTTCTTTTCTTTTGTATCCCCCTCTTTTGTTTTTGAAACTTACTCTGTGGGAATAAAGAGAGCTGTGACACTTTGTCTTTTGGATCAAGTTGTTTTTTTTTTTTTTTTTTTTAACAGATTGTCGGCTTTTCACAAAGTATTCCTTAGGAAAATCACTCCCAAGCTTTTAACCCTAACAGGCCCCTGCCTTTGAATTACCATGCTACATTCAGGCTGAATGGATTATGGCCTTTCCTATTCTGTTGCTAACACTGAGCTTTCAGATCTCCAAAGAGATTCTTCAGTTCCAGGGCTTGAAGACTGTAGGCCACAGGTTTCCTTCAGGCAATTGCGGCCTTCAAAGCCACTTAAGAGTTACAAAACTGTACCTGGTACACACTTATAAGACAAAGTAAAATAGTGACCTTTGTAGAAAACCGCCCATAGTTCATACAATCCAACTATCCCAGAAGAAACAGATGATTATGAAAGAAAGAAGCCAATTCACCTTGTGGTGAGCAGTCCTTCTTCAGTGTCCAGTGACAGGGCATGGTAATGTGACCTGAATGTGGTACATTTGTAAGGCACTTGACCATTTGTTTACTAAGTCCTGCTAGTAGAAGAAAATGCAGGCAATAAATAAAACACAGTGTTTTAAGAAATACCTATGGTTCTAAGGGACTCTACTGGTATTATACCTCCCAAGAAATACCAAATATTCCAAGGCCGTGGTCCCTGGAGCTGGCGATGGGCAACTAGCTTTTCAGACATCTATGTTTTTTCAACAGCTGCTAGAGACCCAGTGAGCTTTGGAGGAGCAGGGGTCTGTCCCTGATCCCAGAGCTGCTAAACTGGAAAGGCCTGTCTGCTGTCTCCATGTCTCTCCTGCTGCTGTCCTGGAAGCTCTGTCTTCCACTCATCCCTCTTGCTGGGTGTTCTTATTCTGGGTATCACTATGGACATGTCATATCTGGGGAAGCAACTAAGGAGGGCTTTGGTTTGCTTTGTTCTGAGGTTCTGGCGGGAACCCAGGACCTCACGTGAGTGCTCTACCTCTGAGCCGCACCCTTCGCCCTACCCTGGGAATTCTTCATTAGTGAGCTTCATCCAGCTCATTCCCCCCTCCCCACACCTGTTTCCTTTCTTGACTTCCTTTCATTTAAGAGTATTAAAATCTCAGTGAACTGAACTAGAAATTCTTCAGAAATCCTCCCAAATCCTTGGGTATAGGGAATTTTTAAAAGACACAGATGATAGGAGATCAATGAAGGAATTTCCCATTGCCCTCTGTCCGACCTCAGGATGGATTGATGGCTGTTACTGACTCTCCCGGGCTTCCTCTTCAGACCCAAGTTCTTCAGGATCCTGGGGTGACTTAATTTTTGTCTGTTCATTACTGTGGTGCTGTCCCTCCCTTGCCCCACTTCTACTGTAACCTTTGCAATGTCTTCTGTATGATTCTGTATGACCCTCGATGGCTTCAGTGTCCATGAGGCTACACCATTTCATTCATTCATTCATCCATTCATTCATTCATTCTTCTTTACTGAGTGCCTAGGCGCCATCTAGTGGTGCACTAATGAAAATCAACACTCTACTCCCAGCCACCCTCTTGGTTCCTTGAGTTTTCTCTCCTCCAGTGACTTTTACAACTCTGCTCCATAACCAGCACCCCTGGTGAAGGTTTGGTTTACAACTGATCACCTTTGAGGTTTCTGCAATCTCAGATTTCCCAGTGGAAGGCTGTGGCTGTTCACAGTGAATGTGCCCTTTGCTCTCCCTTCTGCCTTGGTGTCCCTACTTTGATTCTTAGCCTAGACCAATGGGTCACCATTGCAATGACGGGCATTAGTGTTCCCCAGGACTACATTGTCAGTCCTCAGCCCTAGGGACTTGAACACATTTTCTTCTTCTCTGATCCCCAATTCCAGCCTACAGAACTCTGGGGACTGGATCCACTTCAAGGCCCATCACCTGAGCTTAGCTGCACTCACAGATGCTTGACGGTGCTTCAGCTTGTTACCAGTGGGTACAGGGGTGTTCACAGCTCCTGGTTCTAACACGACCTTCCTTCCCCTCCACGCATCTCTCCAGCTACACAGAGTATCCTCCATCTTCTTCTCACCAATAAACTTCTAGATCAAAGTACTCTGCTTCCATTTCTTTTAGTCATACTTTCAACCCCTTGTTATTTGCCTTTGTGAACCACCCCTCAAAATTTTTAACAGTCCTTAAAAACTTCCTAGTTATTCAGTTAAAAAACTTTCCTAAATTTATTCTTCTCTCTTGTGCTGGTCGTGTTGCTGATCAAACCTTCCTGTTGCAACTAACTCTTGCCTTGGCGTCTACCACGACTCTTTCCTGCTGTCAGATCCTTCCTGCCTTTTATGTGACAGCTTCACTAGAGGTCCTCTCCTGGGCCCTGGTCGGTTTAGTCTCTACCATCTAGGAGCTAAAATCACAGGGGAAAATAAAAAATCCCAACCCTTAGTATAACCTACACAAGATCCCTAACGACCAGGCTCCTTCCCAACTGCCCTGCGCCTCCAGCTACACTGAATTACCCAACTGCGTCCAAGTCTCCTGGTTTGGGCCTTTTCCTTTTCTGCCTGGTAGACATTTCTCCTGCACAATACCCAGTTAGCCCTGGCGAGTTGCTCTTCCCGTCTGGGTTATGCACCCTCAGTGGCCCTATCATGGCACTGGAACATCATTCTCTTGCCTGCCTTCCTCATCAGAGTGCAGGTTGCTTGGCAGCAGGACAGAGGTGTTGTTGACATGAGCGTAGTATCTCGTATTCTTGTGAGGGCGCGAGACAGTGCTTAGAAACCCGTCGCTCAGGGCCTGCAGCACAGTGGGCACCCTGCAATCGCCTGTTTTCTTCCTTCCTTTCGTAAGCTCCTGGGGTCAGGATTTCCCCGATTTAATGAGCCGTACAATCATTTACTGAGGGGTTCTAAGTGCTCTGCATGGATGGATTTAATCTTTATGATAACTCCATTAAATAGGCTTTTTGCTTCCATTTTACAGACAAGAAAACAGGTGCAGAAAGAAACTTGCTGGATATCAAATTCTATTAAATAACAGAGTGAGGCTGTAGTTTTAAGGCCTTCCATTTTTTTTTTTTTTTTTTAATTTTGGTGCCAGGATTGAAACCAGTGGTGCTCTATTGCTGAGCTACATCCCCAGTCCTTTTTAAGTTTTGAAACAGGATCTCATTAAGTTGCCCAGGCTGGCCTTGAACTTTTGATCCTCCTGCCTCAGCCTCTCAAGATGCTGGAATTACAGGTGTGTGCCACCATGCCCGGCTTGGCAGTTATATTTCTAAGATATTTTCATACATATTTTTATCTGAATGATCCTCTTCTCAATTTTATGATAAGAACATAACTACATTATCTCTGCTTAACAAATGAGAAAACAGGTTCACAGAAGTTGGATCAGCAAAGATGGGCATGAATTTGTTATAACATATGTCTTCTAGCCAGGGCTTTCTCTACTTGTAATCTGGTGATTTGGCAGACGACAATAAGAAGTGGGAATTTTTTTCTTGATCATAGTGTAGGGATATTGCTTTCTGGTGGTGGGGAGGGGGTCAGCATTTTTTTTCTTTTAAGCTGGGTTTAAAATGGGAAGAGAAAGAATCTTAAAATTTTAGGTCTGGTACACCTCCAGGAAAGAAATAAAATGTGAAGGAGAAAGAGTGGCATCTATTTGGTCAGGAAAGTATGTAAAAGTCCTCAAAATTTGGGTCCCTTATGGACAAAATCATTCTCTTTTTTTCCTTTGGGAGGGGTTTGGAATCATACCCAAACCCAAGAGAACTGCAAAAGCAATTTCTCTTGTTGCGCTGAGTTCTCAGCACCACCCGCCGCCCCCCCAATAACACCCTCCAGTCACCCTTAGTTTCATCTGAGTTGGAAACTGGTTCTTTCAGGTGACTGAACGGCACCAACCAATAATTGTTGGTGCTGTATTTCTGCACATTGAAGGATGTGTACACTTAGATTCTGCTAGGTTTTCCTCAAATTTTTGAGTTCTACCTGTCCTTTCTTTTCTGACTTAAAGGGACCTTGCTCTCTACCCGATTCCTCTTTTTTTTTTTTTTTTTTTTTTTTTTTTTTTTTAATTTTTTATTGTTGGCTGTTCAAAACATTACATAGTTCTTGATATATCATATTTCACAATTTGATTCAAGTGGGTTATGAGCTCCCATTTTTACCCCATATACAGATTGCAGAATCACGTCAGTTACACATCCATTGATTTACATATTGCCATACTAGTGTCTGTTGTATTCTGCTGTCTTTCCTATCCTCTACTATCCCCCCTCCCCTCCCCTCCCCTCCCCTCCCCTCTTCTCTCTCTGCCCCCTTTACTGACATTCGTTTGTCCCCCTTGTATTATTTTTCCCCTTCCCCTCACTTCCTCTTGTATGTACTTTTGTATACCTCTGAGGGTCTCCTTCCATTTCCATGCATTTTCCCTTCTCTCTCCCTTTCCCTCCCACCTCTCATCCCTGTTTAATGTTAATCTTCTTCTCATGCTCTTCGACCCTACTCTGTTCTTAGCTACTCTCCTTATATCAAAGAAGACATTTGACATTTGTTTTTTAGGGATTGGCTAGCTTCACTTAGCATAATCTGCTCTAATGCCATCCATTTCCCTGTAAATTCTATGATTTTGTCATTTTTTAATGCAGAGTAATACTCCATTGTGTATAAATGCCACATTTTTTTTATCCATTCATCCATTGAAGGGCATCTAGGTTGGTTCCACAGTCTAGCTATTGTGAATTGTGCTGCTATGAACATCGATGTAGCAGTGTCCCTGTAGCATGCTCTTTTTAGGTCTTTAGGGAATAGACCGAGAAGGGGAATAGCTGGGTCAAATGGTGGCTCCATTCCCAGCTTTCCAAGAAATCTCCATACTGCTTTCCAAATTGGCTGCACCAATTTGCAGTCCCACCAGCAATGTACAAGTGTACCCTTTTCCCCACATCCTCGCCAGCACTTGTTGTTGTTTGACTTCATAATGGCTGCCAATCTAACTGGAGTGAGATGGTATCTTAGGGTGGTTTTGATTTGCATTTCTCTGACTGCTAGAGATGGTGAGCATTTTTTCATGTACTTGTTGATTGACTGTATGTCCTCCTCTGAGAAGTGTCTGTTCAGGTCCTTGGCCCATTTGTTGATTGGGTTGTTTGTTCTCTTATTGTCTAATTTTTTGAGCTCTTTGTATACTCTGGATATTAGGGCTCTATCTGAAGTGTGAGGAGTAAAGATTTGTTCCCAGGATGTAGGCTCTCTATTTACCTCTCTTATTGTATCTTTTGCTGAGAAAAAACTTTTTAGTTTGAGTAAGTCCCATTTGTTGATTCTAGTTATTAACTTTTGTGCTATGGGTGTCCTATTGAGGAATTTGGAGCCCGACCCCACCGACTGTAGATCGTAGCCAACTTTTTCTTCTATCAGACGGCGCGTCTCTGATTTGATATCAAGCTCCTTGATCCATTTTGAATTAACTTTTGTGCATGGCGAGAGAAAGGGATTCAGTTTCATTTTGTTGCATATGGATTTCCAGTTTTCCCAGCACCATTTGTTGAAGATGCTATCCTTCCTCCAATGCATGCTTTTAGACCCTTTATCAAATATAAGATAGTTGTAGTTTTGTGGATTGGTTTCTGTGTCCTCTATTCTGTACCATTGGTCCACCCGCCTGTTTTGGTACCAGTACCATGCTGTTTTTGTTACTATTGCTCTGTAATATAGTTTGAAGTCTGGTATCGCTATACCGCCTGATTCACACTTCCTGCTTAGCATTGTTTTTGCTATTCTGGGTCTTTTATTTTTCCATATGAATTTCATGATTGCTTTCTCTATTTCTACAAGAAATGCCGTTGGGATTTTGCTTGGCATTGCATTAAACCTATAGAGAACTTTTGGTAATATCGCCATTTTGATGATGTTAGTTCTGCCTATCCATGAACAGGGTATATTTTTCCATCTTCTAAGATCTTCTTCTATTTCTCTCTTTAGGGTTCTGTAGTTTTCATTGTATAAGTCTTTCACCTCTTTTGTTAGGTTGATTCCCAAGTATTTTATTTTTTTTGAAGATATTGTGAATGGAGTGGTTGTCCTCA
Source organism: Marmota flaviventris (assembly GCF_047511675.1). Classification (NCBI taxonomy): domain Eukaryota; kingdom Metazoa; phylum Chordata; class Mammalia; order Rodentia; family Sciuridae; genus Marmota; species Marmota flaviventris. The sequence continues at coordinate 123,981,976 of NC_092504.1, forward strand.
TTTCCATTTCAGAGGATTTGTCGCTGATATACAGGAATGCCTTTGATTTATGCGTGTTGATTTTATATCCTGCCACTTTGCTGAATTCATTTATTAGCTCTAATAGTTTCTTTGTAGACCCTTTTGGGTCTGCTAGGTATAGAATCATGTCATCTGCAAATAGTGATAATTTAAGTTCTTCTTTTCCTATTTTGATGCCTTTAATTTCTTTCGTCTGTCTAATTGCTCTGGCCAGTGTTTCGAGAACTATGTTGAACAGAAGTGGTGAGAGAGGGCATCCCTGTCTTGTTCCAGATTTTAGAGGGAATGCCTTCAATTTTTCTCCATTCAGAATGATGCTAGCCTGAGGCTTAGCATAGATTGCTTTTACAATATTGAGGTATGTTCCTGTTATCCCTAGTTTTTCTAGAGTTTTGAACATAAAGGGATGCTGTACTTTGTCGAATGCTTTTTCTGCATCTATCGAGATGATCATATGGTTCTTATTTTTAAGTCTATTGATGTGGTGAATAACATTTATTGATTTCCTTATATTGAACCAGCCTTGCATCCCAGGGATGAATCCTACTTGATCATGGTGCACAATTTTTTTGATGTGCCTTTGTATCCGAGTGGCCAGAATTTTATTGAGGATTTTTGCATCTAGGTTCATTAGAGATATTGGTCTGTAGTTTTCTTTCTTTGAAGTGTCTTTGTCTGGTTTAGGTATCAGGGTGATGTTGGCCTCGTAGAATGAATTTGGAAGTTCTCCCTCTTTTTCTATTTCCCGAAGTAGCTTGAAAAGTATTGGTATTAGTTCCTCTTTAAAGGTTTTGTAAAACTCTGCTGTATACCCATCCGGTCCTGGGCTTTTCTTAGTTGGTAGTCTTTTGATGGTTTCTTCTATTTCCTCAATTGATATTGGTCTGTTTAGGTTGTCTATATCCTCCTGACTCAATCTGGGCAGATCATATGACTTAAGAAATTTATCTATGCCTTCACTATCTTCTAATTTATTGGAGTATAAGGATTCAAAATAATTTTTGATTATCTTCTGTATTTCTGAAGTGTCTGTTGTGATATTGCCTCTTTCATCCCGTATGTTAGTGATTTGAGTTCTCTCTCTTCTTCTCTTCGCTAGCATGGCTAAGGGTCTGTCGATTTTGTTTATTTTTTCAAAGAACCAACTTTTAGTTTTGTCAATTTTTTCAATTGTTTCTTTTGTTTCGATTTCATTGATTTCAGCTCTGATTTTAATTATTTCTTGCCTTCTACTTCTTTTGCTGTTGTTTTGCTCCTCTTTTTCTAGGATTTTGAGATGAAGTATGAGATCATTTATTTGTTGGTTTTTTCTTTTTTTAAGGAATGAACTCCAAGCAATGAATTTTCCTCTTAGAACTGCTTTCAATGTGTCCCATAGATTCCGATATGTTGTGTCTGTGTTTTCATTAATCTCTAAGAATTTTTTAATTTCCTCCTTGATGTCTTCTATAACCCATTGATCATTCAGTAACCTATTGTTCATTCTCCAAGTGATATATTCTTTTTCCTTCCTTCTTTTATCGTTGATTTTCAGTTCCATTCCATTATGATCAGATAGGATGCATGGTATTATCTCTACTCCTTTGTATTGTCTAAGAGTTTCCCTGTGACATAATATATGATCTATTTTTGAGAAGGATCCATGTGCTGCTGAGAAAAAAGTGTAACTGTTTGATGTTGGGTGGTATATTCTATATATGTCAATTAAATCTAGGTTATTAATTGTGTTATTGAGTTCTATAGTTTCCTTATTCAACTTTTGTTTGGAAGATCTGTCCAGTGGTGAGAGAGGTGTGTTGAAGTCTCCCATGATTATTGTATGGTGGTCTATTAGACTCTTGAACTTGAGAAGAGTTTGTTTGATGAACATAGCTGCACCATTGTTTGGGGCATATATATTTATGATTGTTATGTCTTGTTGGTGTATGGTTCCCTTGAGCAGTATGTAGTGTCCCTCTTTATCCCTTTTGATTAACTTTGGCTTAAAATCTATTTTATTTGATATGAGTATGGATACTCCTGCTTGTTTCCGAAGTCCATATGAGTGATATGATTTTTCCCAACCTTTCACCTTCAGCCTATGTATGTCTTTTCCTATCAAATGCGTCTCCTGTAGGCAGCATATTGTTGGGTCTTGTTTTGTGATCCATTCTACTAGCCTGTGTCTCTTAATTGGTGAGTTTAAGCCATTAACATTTAGGGTTATTATTGAGATATGGGTTGTTCTTCCAGCCATATTTGTTTATTTATGTTACTAAACATGGTTTGTTTTCCACTTTGATTATTTTCCCCCCTTTAGTGTCCTACCTCCCACTGTTGGTTTTCATTGTTATTTTCCATTTCCTCTTCCTGTAATGTTTTGCCAAGGATGTTTTGAAGAGATGGTTTTCTAGCTGCAAATTCTTTTAACTTTTGTTTATCGTGGAAGGTTTTAATTTCATCTTCCATCCTGAAGCTTAATTTCGCTGGAAACACAATTCTTGGTTGGAACCCATTTTCTTTCAGTGTTTGAAATATGTTATTCCAGGATCTTCTAGCTTTCAGAGTCTGTGTTGAAAGATCAGCTGTTATCCTGATTGGCTTACCCCTAAATGTGATCTGCTTCCTTTCTCTTGTAGCTTTTAAAATTCTCTCCTTGTTCTGTATGTTGGGCATCTTCATTATAATGTGTCTAGGTGTGGGTCTCTTATGATTTTGCACATTCGGCGTCCTGTAGGCTTCTAGGATTTGGGGTTCTGTCTCATTCTTCAAATCTGGGAAGTTTTCTCGAATTATTTCATTGAATAGATTGCTCATTCCTTTGGTTTGAAACTCTGTTCCTTCCTGTATCCCAATGACTCTTAAATTTGGTCTCTTGATGTTATCCCATATTTCTTGGATGTTCTGCTCATGGTTTCTTAACAGTCTTGCTGAGCTGTCTATGTTCTTTTCAAGTTGATATACTTTATCTTCATTGTCTGATGTTCTGTCTTCTAAGTGTTCTACTCTGCTGGTAGTATTCTCAATTGAGTTTTTAAGTTGGCTTATTGCTTCCTGCATTTCTAGGATTTCTGTTTGTTTGTTTTTTATAACCTCTATTTCCCTGTATAGTTGATCTTTTGCTTCTTGGATTTGTTTATGTAATTCATTGTTGAAGTGATCTTTCATTGTCTGATTTTGCTGTCTGATGTCTTCCTTGAGACTCCAGATCATCTGAAGCATGTATATCCTGAATTCTTTATCTGACATTCCATCAGCTGCAGCTATTACCTCTTCTAAAGTTGAGTTGACCTGCAATGCTTGTGGTCCTTTCTTTCCTTGTCTCTTCATACTGTTCGCGTTCCTTTCTTCTTGGTGAAACTGTTGTGCTATTGAATTTTCCCCCTATATATTTATATTGGTCTTGTATAGTTGCAAAGTCTCCCTCGCAGGCACGGGCGGCGGCTCTGCCCCTCCGCCAATTGGGGCAATGTGCCTACCACGCCGGCAGGCCGCTGGGCCTGCTCTGCCAGTCGGTAGCAGGTCCGCCGCCCTTGCAGGCGCGGGCGGCGGCTCTGTCCCTCTGCGGGCCTCTGGGGCTGTACTGCCAGTGGGTCGCAGGTCCGCCTACTTTGCAGGCGTGGGGGGGGGCGCGGCTCTACCCTTCCTCAGGCCACTGGGCCTGTTCTGTCTCTCGGTTGCAGGTCTGACCTGTTCTGATGGTGGTCTCAGTTCCGACTACCTTGCAGGCGCGGGGGAGAGGGGGCGGCTCTGCCTCCCAGCAGGCCGCTGCTCCTCTTCTGCCGGTGGGTCGCAGGCCCGCCTACCTTGCAGGAGTGATTGGAAGCTCTGTCCCGCCGCGGGCCACTGGGCCTTTTCTGTCGGTGGTCACCCTTCCCCTACCTGGCAGGCGAGGGGGGTGGGGGGCGGCTCTGCCCCTCAGCAGGCCGCTGGGCCTGCTCTGTGTTTGGTCCCAGTTCCCTCTACTATGCCGGCGCAGGGGGAGGGGGCGGCTCAGCCTCTCAGCAGGCGGCTGCTCCTCTTCTGCCAGTGGGTCGCAGGCCCGCCTACCTTGCAGGAGTGATTGGAAGCTCTGTCCCGCCCTGGGCCACTGGGCCTTTTCTGTCGGTGGTCACCCTTCCCCTACCTGGCAGGCGAGGGGGGTGGGGGGCGGCTCTGCCCCTCAGCAGGCCGCTGGGCCTGCTCTGTCTTTGGTCCCAGTTCCCTCTACTATGCCGGCGCAGGGGGAGGGGGCGGCTCAACCTCTCAGCAGGCGACTGCTCCTCTTCTGCCAGTGGGTCGCAGGCCCGCCTACCTTGCAGGAGTGATTGGAAGCTCTGTCCCGCCCTGGGCCACTGGGCCTTTTCTGTCGGTGGTCACCCTTCCCCTACCTGGCAGGCGAGGGGGGTGGGGGGCGGCTCTGCCCCTCAGCAGGCCGCTGGGCCTGCTCTGTCTTTGTTCCCAGTTCCCTCTACTATGCCGGCGCAGGGGGAGGGGGCGGCTCAGCCTCTCAGCAGGCGACTGCTCCTCTTCTGCCGGTGGGTCGCAGGCCCGCCTACCTTGCAGGAGTGATTGGAAGCTCTGTCCCGCCCTGGGCCACTGGGCCTTTTCTGTCGGTGGTCACCCTTCCCCTACCTGGCAGGCGAGGAGGGTGGGGGGCGGCTCTGCCCCTCAGCAGGCCGCTGGGCCTGCTCTGTCTTTGGTCCCAGTTCCCTCTACTATGCTGGCGCAGGGGGAGGGGGCGGCTCAGCCTCTCAGCAGGCGGCTGCTCCTCTTCTGCCAGTGGGTCGCAGGCCAGCCTACCTTGCAGGAGTGATTGGAAGCTCTGTCCCGACGCGGGCCACTGGGCCTTTTCTGTCGGTGGTCACCCTTCCCCTACCTGGCAGGCGAGGGGGGTGGGGGGCGGCTCTGCCCCTCAGCAGGCCGCTGGGCCTGCTCTGTCTTTGGTCCCAGTTCCCTCTACTATGCCGGCACAGGGGGAGGGGGCGGCTCAGCCTCTCAGCAGGCGACTGCTCCTCTTCTGCCTGTGGGTCGCAGGCCCGCCTACCTTGCAGGAGTGATTGGAAGCTCTGTCCCGCCCTGGGCCACTGGGCCTTTTCTGTCGGTGGTCACCCTTCCCCTACCTGGCAGGCGAGGGGGGTGGGGGGCGGCTCTGCCCCTCAGCAGGCCGCTGGGCCTGCTCTGTCTTTGGTCCCAGTTCCCTCTACTCCCGATTCCTCTTTATTAGTTATTTGGTTCACCTGTTTTATTTGGCAGAGGATATCTGAGGAAAAAAACTTTCAAAAGAAAAACAAATCTTACCCTAAAATCTGATATGTAAAGAATGAAATTCACCAATTTTTAACCAAAGTAAGCAATAATGACAGGTTTATTTAAAATTTCCAGTAGAGAAAACCCACTAGTTTTGGAATAAAAGTACTCAATGTACGAGAGCATAAGTGAATATAAAAGATAACAGAAGAAAATAAAACCAAACGTAGTACAAAAAAATTAAAAAAGTTTGAAATGGATTTAAACAGGGATGTTCTTTAAATCCTCCAAATATTTAACAGTTACTAGGTTTGGCAAATAATTCATTTGAAAATTAAAGCCTGTTTCTGTACTGTAAACTCCATAAAAACTGCTTAATAAATTCAAGCACTCCATACAATTGGTATTGAAATACATAGGCAGTCGATTTCAGAATAGCAGGAATTATTCATTTGCTCTCACAGTTATATGAATTAACCAGCTGCATAACTGCTTTTTTGGGAAAGGATGGAGAGAAGAAAGAAAAAAAAAAAAAAGAAGATAAAAATCTCTAAAAAATTGAAACACAGCAAAATTCAGACATCAGTTCGTTTCTTTAAGGCGACAAACTGAATTTTTACAGTATATTCTACATTTGCAATTGTCATTTCCCCCCTCCCCCCACCCCCTCAAATACTCCTAAATTCACTAGTCTAATCAATTCTTAACTTTCAAATATTCTGTACATACATATTTAGCAAAGAGCATATGCCTAACATTATTCTGACAGCAGTATGGTCAGCATACAATTTTAGAAAGATTACTATGTATATCATAAAGATTAATCTTTACTTAAAAACAAACAAAAACCATTACTAAACAAATAGTTTTAAAAATTATGAAAACCCATGAAAAGAAGATTCAACATGGGCTCTAAACCTGATAAAAACACACTTCAGAAAGACTAACCATTAATGCTAAACTTCTGCCAAACGATGACCCTAAAGTGCCAAACACAAAAGAATCTCTTAGGACCATTTTTTCTAATAGATAATTTGTCCCTGGCTTGGCCATCTCTTCTTTAACTATACACAGAGTCCTGCTAAAAGTCTGCATTTTAGTTGATTTTACAAGAGAATGTTACAATGTAAACTAGACAGGTTCTTGATATCAATAGTATGTTACCAAGGGTTTTCAAATTTCTGAATCCAACAGTTGGTCACAGAGGTCAAGTATTATCAAGGCTCCTTTGTCAGCTCTCCATTGGGTCTGACTCATCCATCCTTCAAGTACATGCAAGGCTCAATAGTTTTCAAGAGGCAGAAGCCTGAGGCCATTTAAGACACTGATGAAATAGGATTATGAGGTGAACCCATCTGGGTGAGAACTTTATCCAGCCACTGGAGGGGACCGTGCAGATGTATCTCAATCCAGCAGGGGGTGCTAGTAACATCCTGGCGGTGGTATTCTGCTCCCCAGCCCTGGAAAAAACAAAGCAGGGTCATTTAACTTGTTTAATGCAGTGTTCAACTTATTAAGTAAAAGGAGTTCACCTAATCAGGGACTCTGACTGAAGCGACAGACAGTTCCCAGAAGAGTGCGCACATACACGCAATCTGGCAGGCAAACTGCGGGAAATGGTGCTGGCCACTGGAGTCCATCCATGGACTCCAGGTTAAAGAATTACTGGTCTTGGGGCTGGGGCTGGGGCTGGAGCTGGGGCTCAGTGGTAGAGCACTTGCCTAACAGTGAGGCACTGGTTTTGATTCCCAGCACCACATATAAATAAATAAAATAAGGGTCCACTGACAACTAAAAAATATTAAAAAACAAAACAAAACAACAAGAATTATTGGCCCACATACTTTTTAACTTTCATATTCATTTCCCATTCCCTTCTGATAGTAAGGTAATAGCTATTATTAAATTCTCACTTTATCATCAATAAAATAAGGAAAAGGCTTCTTTGGACATTGATACCCTTTCTTCCCTGTTCAGCCACCTAAGGTCTGCCTATCAACACGGACCTCTTGATCTTTCGATCTCTAAGCAAAACTGGCAGGAGTGCATGTAAGTATCCCCAAAGTTATGACTGATACCTAGCCACTGCCTGAAGTCAGCATTTAATTATTCATTTGTATAAGAAGGCAGCTTGGCAGACATCTTCAAAATTACTGAATCAGGACCCTAAAGTTCCATAGAAGATAAAGAGCAGAGTAATACTGCCACTTCAGAGCTCAAAAACTTGTTGGCAAGAGTGGATAGCAGAACATGAAGTTCTGGTTGATCCCTGTTCCCTGAGGTGTACCACAGAAGGCTGGCACGCTCTCTCTGCTACCTATCTACTCTAGCAGTTTCAAGAAGTACATCTGAGTGTGAAGACTTTCAGGAGACAGTGGTGACATGTGAACTCTATCTGCACATAGTACGTAGACACATGAACTTGAACCTCCATTAATATATTGCTAAATGGAATGTGTCGGTTTACCTCCATCAGACAGCAGGTTCTGAGAAGGCAGGGACAACATCCAGCACAGTCACTGGCACAAAGCAGAAGCTCTATATACACTTTTTCAGCTGAACAGATCTGGATTTTTCAGCTATGGGGGAGTTTAAGATGCAAATAATTTATGAAATATATGCTTTATATTACCATCCTAAAACGGCAAAAATGGTGCAAGATTGGTTATTAATGTTGGTTATATTAATGTTCCTCAGCATTTCTCCAAGATGCTGAGTGGCAGAGGGTGAAGTGTCCAGTCATTGTGATAATGAAGAACAATGCTGTAAAAACAATCTGCAATGTTTTTGTTGCTAATATATGAGAATCCCTTACAAAAAAAAAAACTCAGCAAGAGTTTTTAGTAAGATTCGTTTATCCTCAACTCTCTAAATCCAGCTTCCCAGCTATATCCATTACACGGTGTCAGCCCCTTCATGCTAGTGCTCATCGTATGTTGTATTAATTACATGTGTGAGACCACAAGCATCCTAAAGCTAGAGATTGTAGGTTGTTTTCATCTTTGTATTCCTTCTCTGGAATACTGCTAAAATTCTGGCTGAAAGAATGAAATCGGATATAAATACCTTCTATTAGTGTAAAAGTTTTTTTCTTGTGTAAAAGTACATTATTGAAACTATAAAAGTGCGGTCATGGATATATACACAGCAATAATAATGTCTATTTTATTCTGCTATCCTTCCTTTCCCCCCTTCCCCTCCCTCCCATCACGTGACTGCATGACCAATGTGATTCTGCAACCTGTACACTCAGAAAAATGAGAAATTATATCCCATCTGATTCAAATGTATGATATGTCAAGGTCATTGTACTGTCATGTGTAACTAATTAAAACAAAAAAATTAAAAAAAATAAAATTTAAAAGTTTATTCATGGTAAAAAAAAAGAAACTATAAAAGTGAAATAGTTAAAATGATTGGGTAATTAATAAGAAATGAATCAGAAGAGGCAACTAATTGGAGTGTTAGAGCCATAAATCCTTCCAGAGTGGCCTTCAGTAGTAATGAACTCACAAGGGATCACAGAATGATCACCACAGTCCCAGCCCCACCCACCCCCATTTTACAGATGAGGAACATGAGGCCCTCAAAGGAGTCCCTGCGCCTTAGTCACACAGTTAAAATAGCAACTAGAGGCCAGGTGAGGTGGCACACACCTGTGAGCCGAGCAACTTGGAAGCCTGAGGTAGGAGGATCACAAGTTTAGGGTCAGTCTTGACAACTTAGCAAGACCCTGTCCAAAATTAAAACAAAAAAGGCAAAGACAACTAGAAGAAGAAGAACCTGTATCTCTTCAGGCTGTTCTTTCCTCCAAACCAATAAAAAGAAACAAACAAAAAAATGCTTTAGGCAAGTCACGTCCTTATTTTAAAAATCACCTGAGTCAAAATGCTAAGTCAAAAATTAAATAGTGAATTAAAAATGAATGAAAATGGTCTTTGTAGTCTCATATGTACATGGATAATAGGTCAAACTCTGAAAGGGGTAAAACAAAACAAAACAAAACCCTCTTTTAATATGAAAGAGGTACCGGGCTCCGTTGCAAAGAACCACTGAACTACATTTTGAGAAAAGCAGCAGTAAGAAAACATACCAAAAATCTGCTAAGAGAACTCAAAACAGGAAAAAAATGATATTTGGGAAAAAAATACATTTGATCTAAAGAATGATGAACAAAATTAGGTTCCAAAATTATCCTCAGTAATAAATACATTACAAAACCGGTTTGATAACTAGCTAGGTGAGCTTCCGAAGAAACGACATAGAGGGTGATGGCCTCACCCAAGTCTGTAATTAGTTGTGTTTCTCAGAGTGATACAGGATGAAAATTTATCTTTGAGAAATCAGAGACAAGCCAGTCAGTTTCTAGAATAAGTCACTGACTCACTAAATATAATCAGATATTCATTTTTTTTTTTTTACATTTCAATGGCATCTTAAAAACTTTCATTTCTCAGAGGCACAAGATGAGGCAGCACAGAGTGACCAGTTAGTACAAGCATGTCTTTAACCTTCTCTTCAAACATACAATACACACCTAATGCACTTAAAGCTAATAAGGTATCTATCTTGGAACAAGGGCCTTAATAAATTTTGAACTATATGAAAAGTACAAGATGTACTAGAACCACTAAAACAACAACAAAAAAACCTGACCAGTCAAAAATAACTTCCAGGGCTGAGGATATAGCTCAGCTGGTAGAGTGCTTGCCTTGCATGCACAAGGTCCTGGGTTCAACCCCAACACAAAAAAAAGAAAAAGAAAAAAGAAAGAAAGAAAAGAAAAATGCAGTGTGATGAACTTTTATTTGTAGACTGATACACTTCAACAAGGCACAGCAAAATGTATTAAGCCCAGCCTAGAGCAATTGGAGCTCACTCACCTTCACAAAGCTCATGCGTATAGTACACATTTTTGTGAGCTCGTAGACGGTCTCGAAACCATGGTTCACAGACTGTGCCAACAACTGAGCAAATTCTTGGTTGTTAAAAATTTTCAAGCTACACCCACTAGGGATCTTGCAAACAGTCGTGGGGTGAAATCCATGATGGTAGTTGCAGTTCCGACTTTGCACGAAGATGCTACTGTCACTGAGGCATTCGGCATACACCTCCCCTCCAACATAATAAAGATGCACTCCTGTGGGAAGACAACCATTTAGTTACTGCCATCGTTTTACAGCTGAAAGGCACCTGTGCAACCTCAACATAAAAATACACATTTATATGATTTCAACTTTGGCAACATAGGCAGATATTCTCTAAGTCCTGCACAACTGACAGACTCTTAGTTAAAAAAATATCCATACGTGAATACAATATCCTTACATCAATAAGCACATCCAGGAGGTTTCTAGGGAATAACAGAACAAGTCTTGAAAATAATAACAAAGTATAAAAATTCATGTTTATTTTTTGGTACTGGGGATTGAACTCAAGGTGCTTTATCACTGAGACACATCCTCAGCCCTTTTTGAGACAGATCTCACTAAATGGCATTGGGCCTTGTTAAGCTGCTGGAGCCAGCCTTGAACTTGTGATCTTTGTGTCCCAGCCTCCCAAGTCACTGGGATAACAGGCATGTGCCATTGTGCACAGTTCATTTTTGATAAGTAATTAATGCCTTATTTAGCCATGGCTAAACATGTATTCTTACTCTAAAAATATTGTATGATAAAACTTGGGCTTTGTTGTGGTATCTTCTATGCATTCATAATATGTCTCTTGGATTTATTCTTCAGCAGAGAAGGGGGACCAAGAAAAGTAGAACTAGAAAACTAGAGGTAGAAGAAGCTTTGCTGAGAACTGAGATTCAAGGTCTAGTAAAACAAATTTTTAAACTAAAAAAATGTCATACTTTATGAAACAATAGCTCACTAACCTACCACCTGCTGCAAACTTCTTCCTGTGAGACTGACCCAGAGTTCTAGAAGTGTAGGAAATCGACACTAGTCAGTCTTTAAAAGAAGGAAAAAGGGGAAAGGGCCCCTCTGACAAAGTCCCATGCCATTAAGGGAGATTATATAGGCCACCTAGCAGTCACAGCCCGTATGGCTTTAAATGATCCATCTTACAGGTAGCTGCATGGCTTAACCACTGCTAATGTGGCTGTCCCATCTGAAATATGAAGTGTTGTGTTTACATGTGCACCCAAGGCAGAAGACTTCTCTAACAATTAAATAGCTGCTGAGGCAGAAACCCATCTTTCACCTGATACAGTAAAAACTTCTTCACAGAAAGACTTTCATCCCTGATGGAAAAATGATAAATTTAACCATATAAAATTTAGAAAGTAAACAAAAAATATAAAGAAGCAAAAAATGTCACTCCCTTAGCAACACAGAGGAAATAATTGTTAATAGTCTGAAACACCATATTCAGTTTAGGGCATCATTAAGCTTTCTTTGTAAACATTTAAAATGCCTCCATGACTATATGGATCTAACCATTTATTTTACAGTTCTCCCATTAGCAGACCATTGTGTTGATGCTGATTTTCTGCTGTTATAACAATGCCATGATAAATGTCTCTGGACAATTTTTAATAATATCCTTAGGAGAGATTCCTGGAAGTTAAAGCACTAGATCGAAGGCTTTGACTCACTTTGCCAAATGGCTTTCCAGAATGCTCGGATCAATTGACACCCTCACCAGCAGTGTGTAAGTGCCTTCCTCATTTGACCCAGGCAGAACTGAATATGAGCTTAAACAAAAGCAAAATTTTTCTAATGTATAGCTGAAAAATAACATAGCTGTCTTAATCTGTGTGTAAGGCTGGATACACTCTCCAAGTCCATTCGCCATCTGGGTTTCTATCCCGAACTCACTGTTCGTGTTCCTCCCTTATCCTACTGTGGTTCTGGCTTTCTGATTATTTTTTTATGAGCTGTGCATATAGAGATAGGATGTAAATAATTTGTTTATTATTTCCCTGTTCTTTGTCTTTTAATTTGGTTCATGATATATTTTAACCTAAAGAAGTCTGAAATCCTTTTAAGTCTCTTTTTGTTACTTTTTTATGCTCAGAATTTTTTTTTACATCTCTGATCAAATATATTTCACTCTAGCTTTTTAATTGTTTGCCTTTGAAAAAAATGTTCAAAAATCCATTCACTTATATGATATGAGGCCAGGATCCTCCCCACTTCACAACAGCTGACTGTGTTATTGAGGACTATTAAAAGACTCTCCTGATTTGCTATGCTTCTTAACAACCTTAAATTTTTATGCAGTCTGAGTTTATTCTCCTGTTTTGTTTTTGATTTACTTGTTGTTTTGTAACATTTTATTAACCCTAATGTCAACAGTTTTTTCTTTTCCATTAAATCTTTTAGATACTCTCTTTTGTTTATTCATCCAGGTAATACTCAGAATATATTACTCAAATCTCAGAAAACATCACATTGTAGTTTAACTTTTTGCTTTAAACTACAATTAAGTTAGAAAGAGCAAATATCCTAAAATGCTTTCACAATATTAAGCCTTCCCTTTAAGGAACAAAGACTGCCTATTAATTCAAATTTTCTTTCTCTCTCAGTCCAGTTTTAGTAGCTTTATATAATCTTGCTACAGTTCAGATTATTTCCAAGAAATTTATGTTTTCTGTTGCTATAGGACTGGGACTTTCCCCTCCCTTATATTTTTTAACGGGCTATTGCCAGATGAAGGGAGACTAACAACAACAACAACAAGGTTCTCCAGGGGCTTCCAGGTGAACAGTGCTCACCCACAGTGTGGGCACAGGTGAGGGAGAAGGCTAGTGTGCTTCTGGCAGGGCTGTGAATTAATATTAAGCTTTCTGATAAAATACATCAAGAGCTTTTGGCCTACCAGTTTCATTTCAAGAATGTATCTCACGAGTGTTATCTAAATCACTCATATCATCTGCAAATCATGATAATCTTGGCTTAAGCTTCCATCACCTGAAATTGTAAGCACACTACTCAGAGCATCTGGAACAATTTTAAGAAATGGCATTCCCAGAATCCTTATTTTCTTCCTAATATTCTGAAAGGCAATTGTACACTGGCTTTTTACTACTTTGGGGAAATAGTCACCTTAGAATTTAATGAAAAGTAAGTCCTTCCATTCCAAATGCAGAATGTGTTTATACATAAATTATAGGGGTTTACAGACCATACAAAGTTATCTGTGTATGTTATGAACCTAATTTCTAGCATTTCATCCTTAAATGTATTTAGTTTTTTTTTTCCCCTTTTAATCATATTAAGGAAATATCTATCAATTCCTATTTAAGGATTGCTGGGTTTCACCGCCTCTAGAATGTTAAAACTTTGTCTCAAATGCTTTTCAAATACCCATTAAATAATCTATCTGGTCCACTATTTTAAATTTCACAGGTCGTTCTTTTTAAACATTTAACTCTGAAAATAATTTCAAATTTATAGAGAAGTCTGAAAAAGATAACAAAGAGCAACCGTATACCCATCACCCAGACTAACCTACATTGACAATCTGCTACATCTGCTTTATTGTTAGTACTCTCCCTCCCCACTGTCCACACACACACACACATACACACACACACACAGACACACACACACACCCCTTATGTATTCTGACACAGAGTTGCTTCAGATACAGCCAGATGGAGAGAAGACAGATATCTTCATATGTACATAATGTCTTTCTCAACTATTGCATCACAGTCCTTTACTCTTAAGTACTTAAGTATGTATTTCCCAGGCAAGACGGTTCCACACAATCCTCAGCAAAGTCAGTGAATTTAACATTGATATGAAACTTTAATCTACCATTCTTATTCCAGAATTGTTCTCTCAATAATATCATTTATAATAATTTTCCCCCTGTCCAGTACAGGATCATATCTACTGTCAGATATTATATATAGCTTGTCATGTCTTTTAGAGGTTGATGGGCCTTTATTTTGTTCATTTATTTATATAAATAAATAAGTGGTGAGAATTGAACCCAGTGCCTCACACATGCTAGGCAAGCACTCTACCACTGAACCACGACCCCAGCTCCTTAACGTCTTTTAATCTGGAACACTTCTAGCTTTTCTTGTTTTTTTTTTTTGACAAATATTTTGGGAGAATAAAGTCACTCTTTACTCTCTTAAATACAGAATGCTCATCATTTTGGATTTGCCTGATGTTTCCACAGGATGGGGCTCAGGTTTGCATTAACAGCTGGAATCCTGCACGGGCGATCCTATATCCTTATCAGGGTATCACATCTGGAGGTATATGGATTCGCTGTCTTTACTGCTGATGATAATGTTGATCCCCCAGTCAAGATGGGGGATCAATTATGTAATTATAAAAACAAATTATACAGTTTTTCTACTTTGTAATTACTGCCTTCTAGTGTCCTTTGTGACTAATAGGTAGTTTGTGGGGAAACACCTGAAGACCATGCAAATATCCTGATTCTTATAAAAAAATTCTCTTCATATTTGGTATTCATCAAGGAGCTTGATCCTTACTAGGATGCTTGCAAACTGTTGTTTCTCCAACTCTAGCTCTTGGTCTATACCAATCAGTCTTCCTAATTCACTAGTACATCTATTTATTGTTGACAAGGACATATGTTAGTGTTGTTCTTGAGCGGTTTAAAATTAATTAGTGTACCTAATTATATTTGCCCCCAGGTATCTATAGGATCTAAATTCACAGATTGAAAAATATTCTTTAAAAAACTGCATCTGTACTGAACATGTTCAGACTTTCCTTTCTTGTCATGATTTCCTGAGCAACACAGCATAACAGCTACTTAAACAGCAATATATTGCATTTGGTTTAAAGTATATAGGAGGACTGCACAGGTTATAAACACTAGTACACCAACCTATACAAGAAAACTGAGCACCCAAGGGTTTTAGTACCCTCGAGGATCCTGAACAAGATATACCAAGGGACAACTATTTTTTGTGCTCACACTGGGAATTGTGGAAGCCCCTTTGAGTTGGCTCCTGTGACATGCCCCATAAGCATTCTTTACTTTCTGCCATAATGAGATGCTGGCTATTCTTCCAAGGAGCCCCAGTTCCTCTTGGTGGGAAATGGCGACAGAGGTTGCAGTCGGGGCTAGAGATGCACTTGTTGCTACTGGATGTCTCCGTTTCTTGGCCCTCCCGGCACACACATCAGAAACCACATGCATGTACAGTCACACATACATAGATTTCCATACACACGAGAATAAACACAAGCATGCACGTCTAAGTATATATTATTAAAGTTATGATTATACACTGATGCCTCCATCTACCTCATAATTAATCTCTTGCCCTCCTTCATGTTTGTGTGTCCCTTACTCCACAGTGAAAACCAAGCTCCCCAAATAGCCACACACTCATTCTCTTAATCTTATCATATATCTAAAAGTTACAGAACTATTTTACTCGTATCACCACTAAATAATTGAGTCTATTAAAAAGATATTTTATTCTACAGCAAAAAAAGATAGAGCAGTGCCCTAAAATAGCAAATCATGATTCTGGCTAATTCACATTAATAAAATGGCAGTCAGGAGACCACATAGTGTTTAAATGGAAGAACTCTAGATAATACAAAATTTAAAAATACTTCAAACTGCAGCAACTGAACATGACCCTGTGTTTGCTACAGGAATGAATGACCAAGTCTCCTCTGGGAGAACAGCGATAGGAAAGATAAACATCTGAAGGGTTCAAGTGAAGACTCACCTTTTCCAATATGCCGCCTGGTGTTTTCAATAGTGGAATTCCGGTTAACATTGGAGAGCAGCCCAAGGCAGAAACGGTTCTTATTGTTGGAAGGATCAGTGAAACCATCCACCAACACACTTGTGGAGGAGGCATGGAACGCTTCACCCACTCGATTGTTGAGCTCATAGTAGACAATAGAGCACCAGTGTTTTGGTTCCTCATAAGCAACTGCCTGAACATCTGTAAAAAAGAAAAGGTTCCATCAACTGAAGTTTGTGCCTTGGGCTCTCAAAAACTGAAACTGCATCCCAAAAACTGGCTCAGGATCATGGAAGAGCAACTGCGGTTACAGGTTTTCTCTGATGTCTAAAGCAGGTACTTCTTACGAAGTGTGACATTCTCCTTTAAAAGGAAAACAATTTCCTACAATTACTATCAGAGAGCAAGCCCAGAGACAGCATCTGCTGAATACTAACAAAATGCTACTTGCTCTTTAATATGCAGAAATGGAAATCACCCTACCACAGACCCTGGCTCCCCATCTAAAGAAGTAAAACAAGAGGCCAGTGAAAAAAACAAGTGGGAAAGAACAGCAGAGGCCCGGAGTTATGCCAAGAGTGCCGCATACAAAGGGCTCACTTTTGGCAAAGCCTTTTCTACCTATGCTTTTTAAAGGAATGAAAATCAGTTTTTAATTATTGATAAGAAGTGACTTTATTTCGTATTAAGTTGCCAATAATGATCACAGCTCCAGTTTTGCTCCAGTTCTCCAACTCAGGAAGAAATCCTGCCAGCTGGCCATTCTTACACAATGAATCATATCTCTCTCATCCAGATTTCATGCTAACTTCCTTATATTTGCTTTAAGTCATGCAGAGCAGGTGTGTTTTGTCTCTCCATTCCCAGAATGGGCCAACAATGGAAATTACCCAACTTTACTGACAGGATGCAGCTTGTTAAGTCAAATCTCCTAAGACTAACAAGTCTCCCAACAGAACACACTTCTAAACACTTGCAACTAAAAGGTTTTAAAGATAAGTTCCTTCTGTAGTAAAACCTCTTGTACAACTGCTTTAGAGATTCCAGGAATACAAAACCATAGTATTTCCAGCATACCAATAAATAATGATCTGAGGTTTATGAAGTCTTGGGTGTGCAATCATAAAAAAATTGAAAGAAAATCCACATCAGAGGCATGGGCTATAACTGTTAAGGGAGAAGAACCTCTGTGTTCTTACTATCAGCCTTTACACATATTAAAACGCACTTTATTTTTGACTTTGGTAAAGAAAACAAAGAAAATGATCACTAAAAAATCCCACACATTAGTTGCTTTATATACTTACATATTTCAGCTGAAAATATATACTATTTTCCTTGTTTTCTAAGCAACTCTGCCATGTCAATTTGCTTAAGCTCATGGAGCAAAATTTTAGTGATTTACAAGTGCCCAATCTTAAAGACGGCTCCAAAGTCATTCATATAGGTCTTTTATCAGCTTCCAGGATTGTTCAAAATACTATTCAAGTAGACCAGACACTGATGCAATTCTTTTTCTATAAAAAATGGCATGATAGGGCTGGGGCTGTAGCTCAGTGAAAGAGCACTTGCCTCACATGCATGAGGCACTGGGTTCAATCCTTAGCACCACATAAAAATAAATAAATAAAATACAGATATTGTGTCCATCTACAACTAAAAAAATATTTTTAAAAAATGCCAGAATATTTCGTGAGCCATACAATCTTTATTAGAACTATCCCATTCTGCCCTTGTGGAGCAAAGGCAGTCAGAGATAACAGGTAATGACTGGCACGGCTATGCTCCAATAAAGCTTAGTTTACAAAAACAGGAGCAGACTCAATAGGATGTGGGCTCTAGTCTGCTGACCCCTGCTCTTGGGAAGTCACCAACAAGGACAATAAGAACAAGACCCAACATCCCCTTCCTTATGAAAATATTAAATGATTGTAGACTTATTCCAATGGGGAAAAAAGTTAAAGTTATATAACAGGAACATTCTTAAATCTGTGTCTATTTCCTGAAATCAACATGTTAGACTTAACCACAATGGGCACAGGGTCCACAGGGTCTTATCAGTGTGTACTACTCTGTCCATTCTCTCCTTCTATCCTGTTCTCTAAATTCCAAAAATGTGTGCGAGAGGGATTATTTTTCAAATCAGAGTGTTTATTTGTTGACTTATAGTTATATGTTTGATAGGATGTCCTAGAGATGATCAGGTACCATAAAACACAGAATCAATAAAAAAAGAAAGTGATTTTAAAAATTTAACTGCTTAGAAGTTGTACATCCCAATTTATTACATTGCACATCTAAGAAAGGTTCTTTGAGTTTGACTTTTTAAAAATAAATCTTACTTTTTAGAGCAGTTTTAGGTTCACAGAAAAGTTGAGTACAAGGCCAATAGATTTTCAATATGTCCCCAACCCTAGGCATAGCTTCCCATATTATCCATAACCCCTATTGAGGGGTATATTTGTAATAACCTATAAATCTATGACACATAATTATCACTCAACGTCCAGAGTTAACATTTATATGGGGATGTATGTGGTATTGGAGATGGAACCCAGGGCCTTGTATAATCTAGACAAGTGCTCTATCTTAGCTACACCCTTATCTCTTGGTGTTGTTCATTCTGATGGTTTGGACAAATGCATAGCAACACATAGCTATCATCATAGTATCATACAGATATCATCAAACTTTAAGTACTTAAAAATACCTGCAACTCTGAGGAAGTCTGAGATATCTATTTTAATTTAAAAAGTGTCAATAAGACATATCTAGCAATCAAGTTGCATTTTTAACTTCAATTTGCATAAATGTTACACAGATTGAACAATCTGTGCATGTGAGTGTGTGGGTGTGCCAGTGAAACCCTTCCTGGGAGGCCCCTGGGGAAGGGTTCTTTCTTTCCACTAGTGTGGCTGTGGCTTCTAACAGATGCTCAGGGTCCTATCATACTTAATTTACCTGTGCTCTGCTCTCTTAAGCCTACTCACCACTGTCAACCTGCAGGAAGGATGGCACTATCCCCTCAGTCACTGCCATGAATAATTCACAGCTGAAATTAAAGACCCACCCTTCACTAAGGAAGGAAAAAAACATTCAGTTCTGCTTAGAGTTCTTCAGGGTGAGAAGAGGAAAAAGGTGTGCCTCAATGTCTTTAGGGTAATAAAGTTAGAAATAAATTCAGCAAGAAAGAAGCAAATGTTATTAGTTTTGGTTTCAGCGAGACATAAATAAGGTCTAGAAAACAGATGGAGTTTATGCCTATGGATTCTAACCACAAAAGAAACCTTTCAGAAGGCCAATTATGAGAACTTTCCATTCTGAACATCACCTGTGGAGCTGGTGCTGTGCCCACTGGGGCTCAACTCCCCTCTGTCCACTTAAAAGCATTCCTTTCATCACCAGCTCTAAATGATGCAGTATTGGAGATAAAAAGACAACTGCACAATCACACTCAGGCCTCAATCAAAAAGTCAGTGTTTGCTCTTTAAATAAGAGACATATGTGTTATCCACAGAATTCTGTCCACCGAGCTTCTCTTCCTGTGCTCTGCCTTTCTCTAGCAGTTATCTTTTTTAAAGATTAATAAACTTTGTGAGAGAAAGCAACATATTGACTTTGGATTGTAAAAGGAGAGTAACCAGCTACTCATTTTACCTCCTCTGTTGATTTCTGAGGGCAGGGAAGGCGCCATCATATTTGTGTCCATTGGTTGAGAGCCATCCTGGGTCATGGGGTCCTCGGGAGGCAAGTAGGCAGGTGGGGGAGTATCAGCTACAAAGTTTCAAAAAAATTAACATGCTTAAAACACTCTTAAACACATATTCTCAAAAATGCTTAAAACACATATTCTCTTCTCTGCTAAGACAAGACCCCAAGTTGCCATCTAACCTTCACATCAAAAGACTAGATACTACGGACACTGGTCTTGATGTTACCCCCAAAACCTTACACATTCTCAATGACAATTAAATGGGAGGAGCACCCACTATGAGCCAGTTCCAGGAGCTGTCAGCCTGTTCAGGACCACACCATTTTATTTATTTATTAAACATTACATGCAATTTCTTGTTAACACTTAGGAGTTTCACCCAAGTTTTTAGCACTAATTATACAGAAGTCTTAATAAAAGTCTATGGAAAAGCTTCCCATCACTAATATTTGTTGTAGCCAAACCTTAATGACTTCGGTGTCCTTAAGGCTTATAATATGGCATTACTATTGCCAGCTTTTTCTAAACTTCTGCAGAAACACATCCAGGTAAGCAGACTCACTAGCTGGCTTGGACCGGGCCATTTAAAAAAAACAATCAGAACCGCACTTAACTATAGATGGAAAACATCTGAAAGCTAATTATTTAAAAAGAGGTTTCAGAATCTTTTGTATTAAACCTATGGGCTTTTTAGGGATTTACCAGCCAAGTTTCATTAGAGTCTATGGATTTAAACTGATAATTTCCCATGACTTTGAGCAATATGTTAGGATTACCTTCTCCCTTCTATTTAAATCAGCACTAGTTTTAAAATTCCTAATAATAAAATAGTTGGAAATAAATCAGTTTATCACAGTTTTAATTCTAAAATCTTCTGTTTCAGAATCTACGAATGTACTCTTCTGAAGGGCTCACCAGCTGGCAAACCAGGGCAGACAACATGGTTTCTGGAGCAACAAAGACTAACAGAAGTCTGATGTTTTCTTACTGTAAAACAGAGGGTATTATGGCTCCCCACAAACAACTCTTTGTGGTCCTAAGCCAAATTCCTCACTGGCTCTTGGGAGCCCACCACCTAGCACCCATGACAGAGCCTTGGGAACAAACTTTGACCTTAGGGAACCATGCATGCTTGGAGAAGTACTCAGGGCAACTCTCCCACACAAATAACCAGCACTGCTCCTTCAGGGGTTCTTGGGGATTCTACTGATGCTCCAGTTGATCAGCCCAATGCTTCCACCATCCAGCTGCTGAAAAGCTGTGACTCAAAGTCCGGACACAGGATTAAGGGGTTGCAGCTGGATGCCTTTCCCCACCTTTCAACTTCTCTTTTAAAATTAGCTTCTTCCCTGTAGCTTTATGGCTGACTCTGTTTTACCTCAAGCCAGGACTGAAGACAGCCTCCTCTGAGCCTGAATCCTTTGAATTTCTGCTATCAAGTTGGTGACAATTTCACTGGCAACCTGCAGCATCAGCATGGCTAGGAGGGAGCAGTTCGTTATAGCTGGTGGTCTACTACTCCTCCTTTCTTCTTCCTGCATTTCCTCTACTTGGCCTGTGCCTCAATCCCTGACAGCCAAGGACAAGGTGTAAATTCAGGCAATAACCTTCAGTGTTTTCTTTCAGGCTCGCCCTGGGTGCCACTGTTGAAAGTGCTCTGAAATATATCTCCTTACCACTAACCTGTCCATCAAACCCAACAGGTTTTTGAGGGAGCAGAGTGGACAGGGAATCACCAAGTGTTATTAGTTTGATCTTTAAACTATCACACCACCTTTTGGATTGAAAAACCACAAAGCAAAATAAACAGGCTTAAAAGCGGGGAGCAACAAATACATAAAAATGGAAGCAATGTAAGCAATATGAAGTATGAAACACTTTCCTTTTTTTTTTTTTTTTCAGTACTGGAGATTGAATGTAGAGACACTTTACCTCAGGGTCACATCCCCAAACCTTTTTATATTGCTAAGTTGTAGAGGCTGGCTTTGAACTTGTGATTCCCTTGTCTCAGCCTTCCAAGTAGCTGGAATTATGGGTGGGTACCCACCACAATGGCCCATTTTTCAATTTTTGAAGGTTCAGGACTGATGTTCAATTTGACATGTTTGCCCATTTTCCTTTACCAAAATGTTAATGGATTTCAAGTGTACCTTTGATTCTTCTTGAGGTCAACTGGCAAGAAATTTGGTATTAATTTTTTTTGTGTGTGAGATGCTTGTTTATTAATTTATAATTTGAAAGATACAATGTCCTAATTAATCATTTATTTTGGTAACCATTACACCATCAGTTATGTCTAAAAGAGGAAAATAATTGTTTTTTGTCTCTGCTAAGTTAAACAAGCAGATGGTTTCCAGTACTTCTGCTGCAATTCCTTTGTTGCTAAAGTATACGTTTCTTGGGATTACATCACCACTTAAATGAATTTAATTAAATAGGGAGGGAGGGTGTGATCCCTTAGGAAATATCTTTTCTGAAGTTGCACTGGCAACAGGGGTTTTTCCACATCTGAAATGATGTTAATCGAGACTGTTTTTCATAACAGCAATGTGTGTAATGCACTATTTCTCTCTCTTTTTTTTTTTTATCAAGAGCAAAGACTGTAATAATTATGCCACTCCCAGAAGGATGCAGCTGTTTCAAAACTTTTTTAAAACAAAGGAAAAACAGTTTATTTGAGCATTTGTGCCTGACAAATAAAGCAAGACATTTGCTTCCTTGGCTGGAACCTCCTTCCTCTGTGAGTGGCACTGCAAAGCACCAGAGATTGGGCCCGGATGCTGCGGTGAAGCCCCCTCCCGCCAGGTCTCCCAGGTCTCCCTGGGACCACTCCATCCTACCTGGCATCTGGAAAGGGCTGCCCGGGTCTGAGCTGGTGGGAGAGTGAGGATAGGTGCTGCTGCTGCTTCCGGGAGAGTTCGGGTAACTGCTGTTGGGAGAATGAGGGAACGGGTGGCTGTTGGGCTGCTGGAAAGAATCTGGAAAAGTGGCGTTGAGTGGCATGTGAGGCTCATTCTGTCCCAGGTTCCGGAACTGAGCTAGGAGGCTGTGCTGAGGGTTATATTCGCTGTGTCTCGGAACCAGCACTGGAGGAAGAACTGGAAACAAGGAGAGGAAAAAAAGAGAAATAAAAATGAGAATTGTGAAGATCAATAAGCACCTCACTGTAAAGCTGTAACATTATCTGTAAGTAACAACAAATGATCTGAACCCGGCCCTGCTGCCAACTCAAAAGCACCATTCAAATGAAAAGCCACTGATGCTCAGGAACAAATATAGCCTCTTTAGACCCCCAGATGACATATGCCTGAGATCTGCAGCACAGACAAAATGCCCCAGGAAAGTTTGCAAAATACATTCTTTTAGGTTAAAAATTGTTAAGTTTCTCATTGTTAATTTTTCCACCCACTAAAAATCAAACACAATTAGGAATATGTCACCATTGACAAGTCCACTTCACAGCCCAGCTGATAAGGTGTTTATTGAATGATATGAATTATTCCCAAAGAATGTTTTAAATTGACACACGACTTGCTTTAAAATGAAAAGGAGATAAATGAAGTCAAGAAGGTAGATACAGTGGGCAAGAGAACATCCCAAGGCTGGTGAAGATGTCGATCACACAGGGAGCGATGCTCTGTCGGGCAGGTTCATGCTATGTCCCATCCCAGCAGCAGCACTCCATGAACACCTTTTCCTAAGGAGCTCAGTGACTTTTCCCAGCATTCCTTGGCACCACTTGGTAGGCCAAGGAGGACACAGGATGAACTGTACATTCTGCTAACTGAAAACTCAAGGTATGAAGGCCAAAAGGCAGGCACTTGGGAGAAGCAAAACAACTCCTGTCACTCCTAAAAGCCTCCTAAAAGCTCTATATAATACTAGGAACCCGAGGAGTTGAAAATCGGCATGTTCATCAACCTCTAGAAACCTCCAGGCAAAGCCGCTATCGATATAAGGGCAGGGGAATGGTCAGTTACAGAGCCTTGAGTAGGCTCCACCCTAAGTTTCCCACTTGGTCACCGGCTCCTCCTAATGACAAAGGCCTCTGGAAGTCCTCCTGCTCTTGTAGCCTCAATGGAGAGGATAAAACCCCATTTTCAAACTGCACGAGCCAAGAGACAAGATTTCAAATCTATTATTGTTGGTAGTTAAAACTCAATGTATTAAAGAAATAATACTTGGTGGCATTAGGAATTAAGTTGACTTTTGAGGCTTTCCAGGCAATCTGTCCATGATTTGTTTTATTTTCGGGGAAAATAAGCTCTTAATACTTGGATCATCACATATTTATGGGCTGAAAAAAATATTTTTTAAGTAAAAATAGGTTTTATAAGTATTAAAATTTCTCATGCTGTATCTTAAAATCCTATATAATCCTGTAGCAGATTTGTTGATTTCTCTATTATCTGTCCTTTAGGAACTAAGCTTTTGAGCATATTATAATTTTTAAAAAAAAATTTTAATAGCTCTGTGATGGAATCTGCCCAAACCAAGCCATTAAAAACCTGATTCTTTTCTCCTTCTACCTTTCAATATCATCTGAAGTACAAACTACTTTGCTTTATCAAACAAATTCCTAATAAATGCTTCCGCTATGCCAATAGAAACCTTACAAAATAAATACAATCTGTCAAACAGTCCAATACCTTTAAATTATCTTCTAGCTACAGTTTGTAACGATTTGCACTCTAACTCACCCTAACTCCTAAACCACTTCCCACAAATGCAGAACCAGGCTGCAATCTGAATCAATTCTCCATCTCCTCTACCTTTCAGAGATCATCCCCTGCCTGCCTATTTTAGCAGCTCTTATTCTGCCCAGGAGTCTTAGACTGAGGACTTCCTGTTCCTACTGCCTGCAGGCAGGGCAGCCAGGGGGGGAAGAATTAACCTTTGCCATAGCAAAGGACAACGTGTTTCTGTACCCCCAGCATGTGTTCCCACAGTAACCCTGTTGTGTGGCTACCTGCTCAGGCACGGAGCTGTCCTCAGCCACAGATGAGCTCCATCAGCTTTTGTAGATGACCTGGGAAGTGAACCACCAAGGACAGCAAGGCAGCATGCTGCAGAAGAACTTGACAAGAAAAATAACTATTTCCCTCACCTCTGTTTTGTTTTGGTGTGGTGCTAGGGACTGGACCCAGGGCATTGCACATGATAAACACGTGCTCTGCTGCTGAACTCCACCCGCAGGTCCTCACCTCCGATTATTAAGATGATTTTGTCATTGCTGGTACAGGACCTTTTAATAAACTCTAAGTAATGAATTACTAGAGATCTACAATGAGATGCACAGATCTTCGCATAAACAAAACATACACTGCTCCATCTGGCTTCTTCACCTGTGAGATCCATCTAACGTTGTATTCCATTTTATCACAGATATATTACAATATATTTGATGATATAATTATATCTTATGCCAAAGAAATTTTTTCCAGTTTGGAGTAATTATAATGAAGCTACTATGATTCCTTTATTTAACTTTTTAAAAAATAATTTCAAAGCTACAGAAAAATTACAAGAATAGTATAAACAACTCTTATATATCCTTTACTCAGATTCAACAGTTTTTAACATTACGCCACATGTGCTTCATTATTACATTCTCCTCCCTTATCCTTTCACAGGCACATGCACATATACTCTTTCTGAATTATCTGAAAGCAGGTAGCATATATCCCCTCAATTTCTAAAAAGAATATTAACTGTCACATATAAGGTTAACAAAATAGCTATTTTCAGTTTCATGCTACTAACATTTGAGTTGTTTCATAGACTCTCTCTCAATTTGGGTTTCTCCTCTATTTCTTTTTTTTTTTTCCATTTCTTTTTTTTTTTAAAAATATTTTCTTAGTTGTTAATGGACCTTTATTTTATTTATATGTGGTGCTGAGGATCGAAAACCAGTGCTACACATGTGCTAGACAAGTGCTCTATCACTGAGCTACAGCCCCAGCCCTCTCCTCTATTTTTTGATAATTAAACTCAGAGATTTCTGACTGAAATACTGCCTAGGTGATACTCCTCCCTTCTGAGGGTAAACATCCAAAAGCCACTGTGTCTGCTTATGATTGATGTGTTGTCTAATTCATCCACTGTCTACAGTTATAATTCTTCCTTTTGTAATTAATAAGAAAATCAGTGAAAAATACCTTAAGACTATGTAAATACCATTTCTCATGAAACTTTACCTCTATGTGAAGCATCCATTTTTGCTTGAATCAATTTTTGCTATAATGATTACAAAATGGTGTTATTTAACTCCATTATTCCTCGTCAAAATTCTAACATAAGCACTTTCCCTTCTTCCCCATTTACCTGCCCATCTATGACAATCAATCATCCACATGGAGTCAAGGATTCTTAGTCAATGGACTACCTATTTTGTCGTTCATATGGTCTTGGAATTGGCCATCAGGAGCCCATGTAAGCTGGTTTCTATGTCTTCTTAACATGCCAGAATTTTTTGAGATTTAATTTCTGGAATAAGATGTTCCAGACTTATCTTTCACCCTTCTCTCCAGCTCTAGAATTCCCAGTCCCTTTCAGTTAGGAATGGGATTTAGAAACCAAAATCTGGGCTCTGTGTTCTCTAAGTCTACCAGAGTCATACAGATTCTAGGGGTGTGTGGGCATCTGTGTCTTACAAATCCCAAGTTTTTACTGTTAGCTCCAAGTCCAATCCAACTACACAGGGTTTTGATTTGATTTCCTCCTTTAGTTCATATCAGTGTAGCCATATTTCAGTAACAAGCCTCAGCAACACCAATATTAATACATTTATGAAGAACATCCTCAATTCTAAAAGATACTTAAAATTTTTCAGAACAATTTTTCAGAATCATTATATTTATAATAATTTATAAACTAAACCTAAGATAAACTTGAGGCTTATTTTCTTTTTATGGAAAGTTTTTTTTTTTATGCATACAAAATACTTAAGACTTTGCTCCAATTCATTTACAATGTATTCCCCCCACACCCAGTGTTATTTTGTTAACTTGAAATTTTCTTTCTCTTCTTTTGGTGAGTTTATTTATTTGAATATGACGTTTGTTGCTGTTTTAAGAATTTTGTTTTGCAATCTTGATTTAACTTCATTTTTTAAATAAAAGAATGTTAACATGATTCTGAAAGTCAAATACTATAGTCCCTCTCCTGTGTCTTTTACTCAGTCCCCTATTCTAACCTCCTCATTTTTATTTTCAGGTTTATTCTTCCTGTGTTTCTTCTTGGGGGTGGGGGAAAGCAGATAAATGTCTGATTTTTTTTAAATTTCCTCTTTACTACTAACAAAGAAAGGTGGCCTACTGTTGTTATCTTCTGCACTTTTGCTTTTTCTACACCTGTTATGGTTTAGATGTGGTGTCTCCCAAAAGTTCACATGTGAGACAATGCAAGAAGGTTCAGAGAAGAAATAATGTGGTTATAGCCTTAACCTCATCAGTGAATTAATCCCTGATAGGATTACCTGGGTGGTAGCTGGAGGCAGGTGGGGTGTAGCTGGAGGAAGTCTTCACTGGGGGCATGGCTACGGGGTATATATTTGTATCTGTCAAGTGGAGACCTCTGTCTCTGCTTCCTAATCACTATGTAAGCTGGTTCCCTCTGCCATATTCTTCCACCATGATGTTCAATCTCATCTCGAGCCCCAAGGAATGAAGCCAGCTGCCTATGAACTAAGACCTCTGACACTGAGACCTCAAAAAACTTTTCCTCCCCTAAAATTGTTCTGGTCAGATCCTTTAGTCCCAGCAGCAAAAAAGCTGACTAAAACCACATTCTAGTAATAACTTCATGTTATAGAGATCTTCCTCATTTGTTTTGAAGTCCATCATCAGTTTGTTGAGCCCGTCTCCCATGCCCGGGTGTATTAAGTGGTTCCCATTATTTTACCTGTAAGGCTGCACTGACTTCGAGTATGTGCGTGCTCCTAAATTCCCACAGGGGGAGATGCCGGGTGAAGGGTAAACGCACATGTGACTGTGACTGTTCAGCACCCCTTGTAGGGTTGTCATTTCCCACCGCCACCAGTTATGCATGAGCATCTTTCCCCTACCATTTTCCAGAGACTCGGTCAAGCTTTGGATGCTTTCGACAATCTGGTGGGTGAAACATGTTTTCTAGGTGCACTTTTAATTTACATTTCTTATTGTAAGAGATTATTATCTCTTCATATATTCTGGAAGAGTGTTTTTATATCTTCTGTCAAGTGTCTGCTTATGCCTTTTTGCCTGTTTTGGATTTTTTTTCACCCTTCATTTAAAAAATATGTGTCTATTCACTAGATTGTCCACATTAGCCTATACCTCATGTTGCAGGTATTTCACACCTGTCACAGGTCTTTTGATTTTTCTTATATGCCAATGTTTTTAATTTTTTGTTAGTCAAATATGTATTTCATTGCATGTGAGCATCTGCGTCATATAGTCATTTATACCCATACTACAAGGAGGAATTCATCTAGGCATTCTTGGGTGCACATAAAGTTTCAGGGGTTTTTTGTTTGCTTGTTTGTTTTTAAGATTTAAGTTTGATTTTACTTGTGAAGAATCCAATTTTACCTTTTTCTAAATAGTTAGCCAGTTACTCACTTATTGAAAGGCTCGTCCTTTGTCTTACTAATGGGAAACACCACTTTTCTCATAATTTCTACATGTTTGGGTCCCTTTTAAGATATTTCTTTATACTTCATTCTCATCTGCTCTGTGCCCAGTATGACTGTTTCAATTACAGCTGTTCTGGTCTCTGACAGGGATAACCTCTCTCACAATTCCTGTTCAGTGTTTTATTTGTAGGCTTATTTTTCCACCTGACTTTTATTATTTACCTCCTGAAAAATGTTATTGATATTTTCATGTTACTTTTATAGTCTATTATCTGCCTGGATTATTGGTACTTTTACTGGGATCGTGTTATCTTCATAATCTGACAGCAAAAATCAACATCTTGAGCATGGTAAAAGGCCTATTCAAGAACTAGGAAGTTCTGCTGGATTCTAC
This sequence comes from Marmota flaviventris, assembly GCF_047511675.1. NCBI lineage: Eukaryota > Metazoa > Chordata > Mammalia > Rodentia > Sciuridae > Marmota > Marmota flaviventris. The sequence continues at coordinate 124,010,636 of NC_092504.1, forward strand.
TGTTGTGCCTTTTGTGTTCCATAGATACCATCTGTATTAGTTTGCTAAGGCTGGTATAACAAAAGCACCAGTCTGGAGCCTTCAACAACAAGTTTTTTTTTCTCCCTGTTCTGGAGACTGAAAGTCTAAGATGAAGGTATTGGCAGGTTGGTTTCACCTGAGGCCTGCTGATGGCCATCTTCTCAGAGTGTACTCAAATAGCCTTTTTTTCTGGTATTTCTCTGCATGTCCTAAACCTCCTTCTTATGAGAAAACTAGACAGATTACATTACAGCTTTCCCCTCATAACCTCATTTTTACTTAACCTTCCTTAAAGACCCTATCTCAAAAAATAGTCACATTATGTGGCACTTGGGGCTTGGGCTTCAAAATGAATTTTGGAGGAGTAAACCATTCAGTCCATCACGCCATACACTGGATTTATTCATTCCTTTTTAAATTTACTAAGCACTTTATATTTTCTGCTATTTTTAAAAGGGTTTCTCCATTACATCTTCTAAATAGTAATTATATATACAAAGGTTATTGAGATTTTCATGTTACTTTTATAGTCTACTATCTGACTGGATTATCTTGCTGAGTTATTTTTATCATCTACTTTTATAGAGATGTTCAGGTGCATAGATCGTGTCAACTGACAAAGGGACAGCTTAATTTTTTTCCTTTCCATTGTTTTCTCTTGTCTGGTTGCATTGACTAATCGTGTCAGCAGAATGTTAAAAAGCAGCCAAGGGAGCAAAAACTTTCCTGACTTATCTTGACCTTGGTGGGACGCTGAAGTGTTTCCTCCTCAAAAAGATGCTGACTTTAGGATGGAGGTGTATCTACCCATTCCTAAAGTTGAGTGTTTTTAATTAGGAATGACTGTTGAATTTTGGCCAAAGGCTTTTTTAGCATTTCTGCCACACTCGTATTTTTCTTCTTTGACGTACTAATACAGTCCCCTCACCCCTGGCATAACAACTGCTTGGTCATCATATACTATTTTCCTAATATTAGAGTCTGATCACAATAGTTTATTTAGGATTCTTACATAAATATGAATAAGTGACACTGGTCTGTGTTCCTGTGTGCTACCTCTACTGGGTGCTGGTGTCGACATGATGTCTGCTGCATCAGTGTCTGTAAGCTCTGAAGCAGTGTGTTTCCGGACAGTCTCCCCATGTTCAGTTGACTGCCTCTGTGAGGCCAACTGGGCTTGGTGCTTTTATGTGGACCAGTTCCTAGATAACTTTCGGTATTCCTCTATGAAAATAAATTTGTTTTAGCTATCTCTACTAAGATAAGTTTTATAAAACTTATCAATTTCTCCTTGGTTTCCCAATTTATTTGCATGCAAATATGAAACAAAATCTTAAAAAAGTTTTTTTTCCTTCTATACAAATAACTGTTCCCCACTTGTTTCTTATTTTTTATTGGTTAAATTATCTGGTCCCTGGTATATTTTTGTTTCTTCTTCAAAGCAGGGTTTGGATTTGATCTGTGCCCCCTCCCCAATCTGTACCTCAATTTTGTATTTTGTTTTGTTTTTTTAATCTCATCATCCCTGAACTTGCTTTGATTTACTTTGATGTTCCTGTCCTGCCTTTCTGATTGGGAATGCAAAACTCATTTTTACTCTTTCACTTCTACTAATAGAGGTTATGAATTTCCTTTTTATCATTTATTTAAATGTATCCCACTGACACCAATCTATAGGTTTTTGCAGAAATAACAATTTTTTGTTTATATCTTCTCATTCACCTACAAGTCATTTAATGGAAAAGTTTTTAAATTCTCAGGTGGGGGATGGAGGTAAAGCTCAGTGAGAGAGCACCTGCCTAGCATGCATGAGGCCCTGGTCTCGATCCCCTGCACAACGAAAACATAAAACCCCAGGCAGAGTAGCTATGTACTTTTACAATAGCACTGTAATAAGAATGTTGGTTTTATTATTTCTACTTTATGGAACTTGACATTTTGTGACCTACAATATAATATAATACATTGTCTGAATTTTGTATTTCCCCAAATGCTTATTTAAGGATATTTATTTTGAAGTACTATTTTGCACTTAACAAATTCAAGCCACGGACCTGAAGGAAATCACATATCTGATAAAGGACTTGTGTGTCCTGAATACATAAGAACCCCAAAAAGTTATTCATAAAGACTAAAAATCCAATTTAAAATTAGGCAATCAATTTCAACAGTCGCTTCATTAATGAAGATGTACCTCCAAAATATGCTTAGTGAAATAAACCAGACTCAATACCAATAATCTGTGATTTCACTATGTGAACAGGCAAATTCACCAAGGCAGAAAGTAGAACAGAGGTTATCAGAGGACAGGGATAATGGGAAGGGGGAAGAATTGTTTTATGATATGGAGTTTTCACTGAAAACTAAAATGAAATGAAAAAAATGCTGGATTTGGGTAGCAGGAATGGTTATGCAATATTGTGAATGCATTTAATGCCACCAAAGTATATGTTTGCAAAGTATATACTTAGCTATATCCCCAGCCCCCATACCTAGATATGGTTAAGATGATAAGTATTTTATGTTTATCTTATCATGCTAACATTTACTTTTTAAATCAAAAGTGCTGGCATGGGTGTTGAACAAAAGGGATTCTAATACACTGCTGGTGGGAATATTAAATGGTTGTCAGACAATATTTTGGCAGTTTCTTAATAAACATGAAACTTCTATATGACCCACAATCTCATACCTAGATTTTTTTTTTTTTTTTTTTGGGTGCTGGGAATTGAACCCAGGGCCTTGTGCATGCAAGGCAAACACTCTACCAACTGAGCTATATCCCCAGCCCCCATACTAGATGTTTTATGCACGTAAAATCAAAACATTCCACACAAAGACATGTATGTTTTATTTGTAATAGTCAAAAACTAGGAACAAACCAAGTGTTCATCAATGGCTCAATAACTAAACAAATCACAGTTTATCCATACATTGGGATACTGTTCAGCAATAAGAAGGGATGAAACATTGCTTCACATGACAACATGTATAAATGTCAATTATGTTGAAACAAGGCAGACAGAAAAGGGGTATCTGATATATATTCCACACATACAAAATCTAGCATAGGCAATTCTGTATAGTAACAGAAAGTGGTCATTGCCAAAGAAGAGGATGGGCGCCCAGCAGGGTGTTACAGGCAATGCCTATGTTCACGCTCTTGTGCCGATGTCTGCACGGGTTCTTAGGTCAAACACAATCAAACTGTATGTTCTAAAATACGTACTGTTTGTTCTACACCAATTCTGTTTCTCAAGAAAGGTATTCAAAAAATAAATGTGAAGAAGCGATTTTAAATTGTCCTACGCCAATTTTTTAAAGAGCTAAAATTTTGCTACTGTCTACTCCTTTTCTACCCCCATCTTTAAGATCTGAGAATCGTTACTCTGGGCTCTCGACACTACTACATTCCCAACTAAATCAGTTTTATTCTCCTGTCTCTATCACTGTCCCATAGACACAGCATTATACTGAAAATCAACTGAAGACACTGAAGTAAAGAGCTACGGGGTGGTGGTAACAGTTCAGACACACACTGTCTTGTAATACGAGACACCAAGTTCAAAAGCCAAGTGCAAGGTAAAAAAATAAATGGATACCCTACACACTCTTTGCAAAGGACTTTTCTATCAAATCTCTCTTAAGTTCAAAGAGTGGCAATCAGCACTTGAAATCCACTCTATAATCACTCTCAGAATCGTCTGCAACATTTTTCCACCGTTTCTTAACATTTTTCAGGGTGGTAAACCTCAGCGACAGGGAAAGTGAATTCATCTAGAGTCCAAGCAGCTCCATTGGAATAGTGAAATTTTGCTTTAGCTTACTAATTCATATACATAGGTTCTACTCCTTAAAAGTTATCAAATGTAAAGTAACATCTTAAATAACTAACAACAAACTGACGCTGGAACTCCAGGAAAATGTGCATGTTACTTTTATTCTGAGTGCCCAGTGTGGCACAAGGGGCTGGGTGGGTGCTAGCACCCTAGTTTGAATGTGATTGTCTATTCACCAAGTGTCACATACTATTCTAACAAAGTTATAAATTTCTCAGAAAAAGATAAAAGATAAAACTACCCTAGAAACAAGGACACCTATTAGAAGTGAGGAGACAATGTACCAAATTGATGTTCAGGGGATAACTAAGTCCCACAAGGATCACATTGATGTTGCTACCACAATAATTATCTACGAGTACAAAACACACTGAGCACAGGGCACCATGCTGCAGACTGGAGTGCTGAGAGAGGCAACTTCCTCCCCTGAGGCCACACAAAAAGGGTCAAAACCAGGCTTCAGGGGAAGGCAATGGTGCTCTTCAACAGGAGTCTCCAGGAGACTTAGGGGACCAAGAACAGGACCTGTCTTTGGGATCTCAGCATTGTTATGTTCTTTGTGGTCTGTTTAAGAATGGATGATTAGAATAAATTCCAGAATGTTTCTGGACAAATTAAAGTTAAGGTCACTCATTTTGCAGGAAAAAAGTCCAGCCTAATTTAATGAGTTCCATTATGACAAGTACCTATCTCCCTGATGCTGCATGATACAGAAATCAAAGAAATAGAAATCTGATTTGTGTCATTTGAAGACATTTTATAAGTAGGATGTTTGTCTGGGGCAGTCCCAATTTGTACCTATTATCTGGATTCATTAGTAATAGGGGACCCCTGTCAATACCAAAAGTGCCCAACTTGGACAATAAACAATATGGTCATCTGAAATATAAGCAATAATGGATGAAATTCAGGAAAGAAATGGATCTGGAAGAGCTGTCAGCCTAGGAAGAAGTATTAGAGTGTTGGAGAAGGGCACCTGGGAGCTAGGCAGGCTGGGCTACCAGGCCAGGCACCTCTTCCTGGTGAAATTCTGAAGGGCGGGCGATGCTGCGGCTCTCCTGGGCAACCCCTTTCCCCCACACTGCTCCTTTCATTTTGGCAATATATCTGTTTTCTGTTGTGGGGAAAGAAGAAACATCCAGACTATCCATGTTGAAGCACTCTCGTTGTGCAGCTCTCAGTTCCTGGGTGAGAGATTAACCAACCTACAGAATCAGGATTGCCAACTAGGCCTGACTCGGGCAGAACTAGGAAAGCGGCGAGGTGCGGAACACCTGCTCATGCTACCTCTTTCTGCATCTCAGGCTACTCCTATCTTATGGGAAACAGACATAGGGAGGCAAAGACTTTCCTGGGAACCATTTTCAGCTTCTTAGAGCACTATCATCGTAGTGCGATGAGGCCCCACCTGGTACCTCCAAGAATGGGGCTTCCCTTTTAGGAAAGGCTGGTTAATTTGAATTTCAAGAATCTTCTCCAAAAACACAATGTGATGTTGAAACACCTTTCTTCTTAAGTCATTTAAAATCTGATTATGTGTACAGGTCCTATATTCTAGGCACTCTAACCCTGGTAAATCCTGACCTGGCCTCACTAGTTCCCTCTCAAGTGTATTGTGAAAAAGGTGCCCAGTGACCCACCCTCCCCCACCCCCACCTCCCCTCCACTGGCCTGAAAATCCGTCTAAGAGGGGGCTGCTGGCTTCACTCCTTTCCCTGCCCTCTCAGGAGGGAGGTCAGATTTCTGCCCGTTCTCAGTGACGTAACTGCTTTTTAAACTGTGCATCTCTTTTGGTTAAAAAACAGAATCCCCTTTTCCAGTCAACAGGCACCAAACTAAGAACACAGGAAGCGGAAGTTTTGGGAGACCTTTGTGATCTGCGGTGGACTCAGCTCTTCCGCGTTGCCAAGGGGCGTGGGAAAGGAATGAAGAGGACCAGCTGAACTCTAAGGAGGGGCTGGACGCTGGAGCCCGCCTGACTCTGGATTCCAGCCTGGTCAAGATGTAAGTGCAGCTTGAGATTCTGTCACCAGGTGGAAACTAAGTAGTCTAGTCGGCTAGTTTAGTCTAAATCTGACAATGCCCACCTGGGCTGGGACCCACCAACTGCTTTGGAGGAGCAGCCCCACCCCTGTTCTCATTAACACACGAGAGAGTTGCCCTGAGGCGGAGGCCAGGCCTTGCCTGTGTTTGTTCTCAGCCACATGATGGCAAACAGGCTACCTGCCACCCGGCAGTACATGAATGTTCCCTGGCTCCACAGGGTTAGAGAAGGCATTTAGTTGTGAACTGACACACCTGGGTTCTAGTCCTGCCAGGACAATAACTACCTTTGTGACTCTGAGCAAGTCACCCAACTTCTGTGGGTTTCAATTTCCTCATGCAGAAAGAACAAGGGGCTTGCTCCAAGGGCCTTCCCATGTTAAATTCCACATGTCTTCTGGCTCAAGGGAACGCTGCTTTGTGTACACCTGGAGCTCCACTGAGTCCAGACCTTGGTCCCAGATGGCATTTCTGGATACTTTGATGAGGTCACCTGAGAGCAAAAAGGTGGTCCCGGGCTAACGGAAGAATGGTTCGAGAGCCAGTCCAGCAGCAGCAATCCTCCTGCAAAGGGGGCAGTGAGTTGTCAAAGTGGCTGTGCCCAATGCACTGTCCTCCTTAGACAGAAGTCCCAACAGTGTGTGTTCTGTAGACAGAAGTTTCCCACAGGAAGTGGTGCAGAGGGTAAGGCCACCTAAAAGCTAACAGTATTCTCGTTATGAAATAAAATCCCTCACCTCAAAATCCCCTTTGGGGATTCTGAAGAAATGAAGAAACTGAAGAAATGATCCATAGCACCTTGATCAAGTTTCCATGAAAATATAGAATAGCCGGAATCCCTGCATGGTGGCATCTGTTTTTTTGTTTTTGTTTTTGTTTTTTGCTTCTTGGTAGTGAGCTGAGGGCAGGCTGGGTTTGACAGAAGCTTTGCTGAGCACTGCAGTCACTGTGAAAGACGGAAGGCAGACACTGCCCCTGCCTCCAGGAAGTTCCCACAGGGCTGAGTCCTTAGGAGGGTCCTCTGCATTTTACAGCTGAGGAGGCGCTCAGCCTAGACAGTCTTGCAACTTAGGACACACTGCTGCGGACTAGAGGCCAGGATTTGAATACAGGTCTACTGGTCAGCACCAGACCACACTAAGTCCTACAAAACTGAAGAGCAGTGAAAGCCATTTTTACGATTCTCTTTCCATTCTTCTGTGTGGTTCTTTTGGGGAAACATGTTTTTAAAAGAAAGACAGTTTTTGCCTAAAGATGGCAAAACTGTAGTGTCTACCTGCTAGGAATCCACTAATGACTCCTAAGTAAGAATATGTTAGTGGAAGACAGGTATGCAAACGACTAAATAGAGAAATGAGTTACTGTCAGCAACATTATCAAGCTTAAAACAAAAATTAAATGTACTTTAAAAAGGCCTGATTTTAACTCCTGAGAACTCAACTTTGTAGCTATGTCATGCCCATGATTCTCTTTAGTATACCATGGGTGATGTCCTTGAAACGTGCCACCCATCTATGAGAACTTGAGCCTATAGTACGTGCACAAGACTTGTGACCCAGCTGAGGTTCCTGCTGCAACCTACGTTCTGGGGGAGCATCACACTCTTCCCCCACCTACCCCTGGCCTCTGCAGTTTCCTTTGCTAGTTGTGCTTCTGCTCTTTGCTCACCTAAGTCTCAGCTCGGACATCTTTTCTTTTATAGTGCTCTTCCTGGTCTTACTCTCCACCCGCAGCAGAAACAAATTCCTCTTTGTGCCCCCTCAGGTTTAACAGATTTCCATCTTAGGACCTGCAACATTTCATTGCTAATTTGACTACCTCGTCTTGTAGACCATAATGCCCTTGACGGTAGAACTGGTTTTCTTTCTTTTGATTCATCCAGTATCTGACATGTAATAGGTCCTTAATAAGTATTTTTTCAATTAATATGTTAGTGAATGATGTTACTGTTACTGGCATGTGTATTGTCAGCTGGCTAATACAGACCAGTCTTTTTCAAAGAACAGATCTCTGACTCCCTGCACTTGAATTAATTAATTTGCAAGATACTTCTTTTTTTTTTTTTTTTTTGGTACTGGGGATTGAACCCAGGGGCATGCACCCACTGAGCCACATCCTCAGCCTATTTTGTATTTTTTTAAAATTTAGAGACAGGGTCTGAGTTGCTTAGTGCCTTGCTGTTACTGAGGTTGGCTTTGAACTCACAATCCTTCTGCCTGCCTCTGGAGCCACTGGGATTACAGGTGTGAGCCACTGCGCCCCCCGAAGATACTTCTTTTAAAAGGTGGACTCATTACAGATATGATAAATCAGAACCAGCCCGGGTGAAGGAAGATGAGGGGCTACTGTGTGTACTAGCACCAGAGGCTCAGGTTTCCTGCCCTATCCATGGCTCTAACTCTTGCATAATGAGAACTTCCATTTTCTCACTTTACACTAAGACTACAGGATGTCAACTGTGATTCCTGGACAACACACTGATTTAAACTGGAGGATATGGAAGCAGGGTGTGGTGACACACATCTGTACTGGAGAGGCTAAGGAAAGAAGGTTACAAGTTTGAAGTCAACCTGGGCAACTTTTTATCTCAAAATAAAAAAGGTTGGGAATGTAGCTCAGAGACAGAGGGCCCCTGGGTTCACTCTCCAGTACTTCCAACAACAAAAATCAGAATGAAGTGGAAAAGTCTGACACGGCTTTGCATGAAGCTGACAGAAGATTTTGTAGTGTCCAGTTTTACCCTGGTCACCCAGCACAGCATCATGGAAGAAGAACTGGCTCTGGATCCAGAGAGCTCAGGCTCTGAGCTAATGACTTTGGACAGCACAAGTTCCTGCCCAGTTTCCACACGGGGATAAGGAAAGCGTCCCTGGGACCTGCACCCTGAGGATCAGGAGGACCGCTCACAGCAGTCTCTCAAAGCCAGCTCCCTCTCAGCCCTGCTCTTCCTGCTCTCACCCCAGCATCCTTTCCCTTAGCTTCCACAGCACAGGTGCCAGGTTATCAATGACTGCGGAAGTTCTTTAGAGGTTAAAACAACAACAACAAAAAACTTCTGGGTATAAGCAAAAAAAATAAAAAAGAGGGGGTGGGGGTGGGGTGGGGACTCCTTCACAGGGAATGAGGCATACAACAGAGAGTGGGTTTTAGTTTCAGATTTCCAAACTGGGAAATTCTGCTCAATTATGTACTGACCAATTAATGGGGGCAATTTACTATGGTAAGCACTCAGTAAGGGCTAATTACTACCTCACTTTTATTACTAAAATGGGAATAACAGTATTTGTCCCAGACTTTCTTTTAACATTTACATGGTGCTTATCTATGCCAAGTGTGGTATCAAGCTGTACCCAAGGCTAACATATTTAATCCTCATAACAACTCTGCTCCTAGGCATGTTACCTTGTGGAAATCGAGGTACAGTGAGATGAAGTAACTTGCCCAAGAATATATTATCCAATAGCCAGTGGAGACAGGATCCGCTATGGGCAAAAAGCCCCACATCCCACAGCACCACGGTGGGTGTGAGCATAGACACAGGTTAGCTGGAAGGAAGTTCTGAGCCTTGGTAAGCACTAGTGAAGAACTGTCAAGGCCACACAAAGCAGTTGGCCTGGCTGCCTAATCACCCATTGATATGTAAATGACAATGCCCAGGCGTCACACCAGGCAGCTTTGCTTAATTTGTAATTGCAGCTGAATTAATTATATTCAGCTCATTCTGAGCTCAAATTTGATTCTGTTAAATATGTTCTATGGATCAGAGACACTTATTACCTGATGGTGACTGACCAACAGGAAATAAAGACAAATAAAGCTCTGTAAACATCTGATATACAGGTATGGCTGCCCTCAATTTACCATCATCAACCCAGGGCAGGCACGTACAGCAGATCACACCCGGTACCAGGGCGGACTTCAGAGGCAGATTAAAGTGGGGAAACCACTTCTTTAGAGAAGCAGGCCAATGTGGTGGTTAAGCAGCATGGATTCTGGCGTCAGACTTTGATTTGAACCCTGGCTCTCCAGTTTTAAGCCATGTGACAATTTCCACCAACTCTGCAGTTCAGCTGCCTTGTTGGTACCAACTTTCTACAGTTCTGGTCAGGATTCAATGGCACTGTGAATGAAATGGCAACACAGTGCCACCACACGTAAACACAAAAACAGCTGGGTTAACTGTGCTCCACTATTTTTATTGCAATGGCTGCCATTAATTTTCTGACATTTGCTTAGTGGAGACTTGCTCACTCACGTTACAATTTCGTTCTTTTTTTTTTTTTTTTTTTTTTTTAAGAGAGAGAGAGAGAGAGAGAGAGAGGGAGGGAGAGAATTTTAATATTTATTTTTTAGTTTTCGGCGGACACAACATCTTTGTATGTGGTGCTGAGGATTGAACCCGGGCCGCACGCATGCCAGGCGAGCGCGCTACCGCTTGAGCCACATCCCCAGCCCACAGTTTCGTTCTTATTCTAAGGAAGATATACAGAGAGGCCATGTTCCTTGTCCTGTTTCAGGCACAGCATGTTTCCAGAGTGCATTAAGTACCTGGGGCCTATTTAACTGTGTGGTCCTCACCACAACCCGGGAAAGGGACACAACATCACTCTCCCACTTCATGGGTCAGCAAACAAAAGCCCAAAGAGGACGAGTGACTGGCTCAAGGTTAAAGTCACCAAATGCCAAAACTGAACCACGGCCTTTTAATCCTCCTTTCTCTCTTTTCATATTTTGACCCTACTACTAAAAGGAAATCAATATCTACTGTAACTGGCCTCATCTATCCTACATTTCTTCAAGAACTCCACTCCACATTCGTAGAGGGTAATCAGCCCTCGTCCTGGTCAACAGGGTTCTCAGATTCCTGTCCCAGCCACCACCAGTGATCTACTCTGTCCTTAATTATTCTGCTGATCAAACCATCTCAGATTTGGCCAGGGACCACTCCTTCGAGCTGGCCCCAGGGACTGCATGACAGGCTCCCATCAGCTGTCTCTAAAATCCCTCACTTTAAATTTAGCTGTTCTTTTCCCTATTTAAAAGCAATTGGTTTTATATTTCAAAAGCATTTATCCACAACCATTTCCTAACTTGACTACTTTACTTAAATATCTGTCCAGTATACCACCATCCACTGGGGAAACTTTCCAGGTGCTCACAGAAAAAAACATCACTGACTACTACAAAGCTGGCTGTCTACAGATAAGACCTGTTTCGGTCTTACGGTGTTTCAAGAAAGCACTAGTACACAGGGCCCACACACATATCAATTATGTAATTGAAACAGGACATATGTGTATGTATGTCTGCATATATGTGTATATATATTTTATATATATATATATATATATATATATGGAGAGAGAACAGGACATATATCCTTTATGTTGATAGAGAAATGAAGAAAAAACTATACAAGGCCAATTTCACTGTTATTTTTATATACATATTTTTATATATTTTATATAAACATATATGCATGTACATTTAATTTTAATTTATAAGAAGCTGCCCAAACACCCCTCATAAAGTCTTACTCTTCTTTTGCCTTATTCCAAGCGCAGATTCCATACAGGTGAGCAGATAATAAAGTATCGAAGGTGTCGTGTGACTACAGGCACCAGGCTGCCACCTCCTAGCACATGGGTGGGTTCTTGTGAGAGTGAACTAAGAAACGCAGTATCTCCTACAAAGTTGTCCTAGCTGAGGCAGTGGTGCAGCAGAAAATAAACCTGAGCTGCCATCAAATCTGCTCAGATTCCAGAGCATGGAAGTACCATTTCAAGAACTGGGGGGAAAACTGCCAGTCCTTCACTGGCCTAAATCTTTTAATTTAAACCAGAGAATGCATTTCCAGACTCTCTTTTATTGGAGGAAGTTATGGTTACTTCTGGCTCACAGCAGTTGGATGACCTCAGAACTGCCCTGGAGTTTTGCAGTCAGGCTTCAGGGCTAAAGGTCACAGGAGGGCGATGAAGACTGGGAGGGATGAATGGGGCAAGCAGCAAGGTCTTCAGCCCACCTCCCATACAAGAGGAAGAGCTACTAAACAAGGACTCCAGTCCAGGCCAAGCGCAGGGGAAGCGAGCCTGTGGTTTTTCAAACTAGTCAACACCATGATCTAACAACTGTACTAATCCCTAGCTAGGCTGGCAAATCTACAGAACTGGGGATTCTTCAAACCCACTTTGCTTTGTCACATAGTGCTCATGGGATCTGTCCCCCAGCTATGCTTTTTAAAATTAATATCCTCGTTTTACTTCCCTTTTTCTTTCCCAAACAAATCTCATTTTCCCCCAAATCTGGGCAAAGGACTGCTGATTTGGCAACTGATGATTATTAGTAATGATTCTCTGAGTCTTTGAAAAATGGGAAGGTGGTAGGCCATACATTTGGGGGGAAAAAGTCTCTAGTCTTTTCTGAGCCTTTTGAAACCCAGTACACCAAGAAGGCTGAAAGTAAAACCAATATAAGCAGTCTGAGATCATTACATAAGAAAACACCCCATTTATTTCTTTCCCTTTTGCAAGTGTCCATCAAGGTCACAGGGCACTCCTCACTTGAGGTAAGTCACCTGTGACTCCTTTTCCTCCTCCCACCACACATAAAACCTCCCCAAACCTGCAAATAAGTCACTGTTTGAGGACAATCCACATGTGAGATTAATAAGCCAAAACCCATAACCCATAAAGTCTCAAATTATTTTGCCCAAACCCAATCTTGGATGCATTAGCATGATGATGATGGTGGTGGTGGTGGTGGTGGTAATTATTATTATTATGGTACTGGGGGTTGAACCCAGCAGTGCTCCACCACTGAGCTATACCCCAGCCTTTATTTTCAGACAGTGTCTTGTTAAGTTGCCTAGGCTGGTCTTGAATTTGTGATCCTCTGGCTTCAGCCTCCTGATTACCTGGGATTACAGGAGGTTGCCACAACTCCCAGCCAAGTTACTTATTTTAAAAAAAAAAAAAACTATTTTCACACAATTGCAATCAGTATACACACTACTTCTTTCATTTATTACAAAAAAAATTTTCTATAATTTTCAAAATTGCTTTTTCTTCAGCCATATTTTTATCTTTAATAGCTGCCAGCTGGATGGTGCATTCAGCCCTATGAACACCTATGAACAAAATATGTGAGACTATTAGCTTAAAAAGGTTTGTTTTGGCTCATGGGTTTCTTCTGGAGCTACTGTCGGTGATGGGTAGGCCCTTCAGGCCTGTGTTGAAGCAGCACACCAGGGCGGGGGTGCGTGGCAGAACAGGGCCCTCACCTTAGGAGCAGGGGTCAGAGTGAGCGAGGAGCGGGCTGTCCCAGAAGCCCCTTCAAGGGCACAGAAAGGAAATGACCTGAATGACCTAAAGAGGTCCTACTAGGTGCCATCTTCTAAAGGCTCCAGCACCTCCCCAAAACAGCAACATGGGGACCACGTCTTTAACACGCAGGCCTGAAAGTGTCAGCCAGCATCCAAACCATGGAACATAGTATAAACACAGTTATTTTTTTCGAAAGTTTTCGATCAGCAGTTGATGTGGAGAGCCAATTGCACACAGGAGTCTATCTGTAGCCCAGTAACTGCTGTAGAGCCCAAATGTGGTCATTTTCCTTAGTCAACCTTTTCATTTTCACTTGTTTTCCTTAGTATACTTTATTATTAACACCTAGCACGCATGAGGTCCTGAGTTCGATCCTCAGCACCACAAAATACATACACGCATACATAAACAACTTCCTACTTCCTATCTATAAACTGATTTAAACTTATCACAGCAAAATATATACACGTAGGCTGGAACACACAAACCCAGCTGTGTTATTAGACGAGAGAGTATTGTTGGTGCTCTTGGGCTTATAAATTGGGTACACCCTTTGTCCACCTTTGTTACTCAATTTTGCACACTGCTGGAGTTACAGACCAGGCTTCCTTAAGCAGGCACAGTTCCTGAGGAGTCATCTATGTGGTATAAATGTCTGAATAAAGGGAAATTTTGATGTATGGAAACACATGCTTCATTTTAATTTTTATAGTTAATGCTGCTAATTAATCCCAAATTTTCAAAATACTTTTAATGAACACATTGCTACCTGGCTTACAATATCAACAATCAGACCCCTAGCTGCCAGCACTCAGGAACTTCATGGAAAAGTCAACACTTTTCTCCCTACCCTCCAAATGTACAAGACTCTCGATTTGTCTTATCAACCCTTGGGAGTTGAAATGCATTTGCCATCCTAACCTACCTAACATCCTAGCTCAGCAACAAAGGTCCTGCAGAATGTTGGACTGTCTCCCCCGCAACCATGTGGCCAACTGGGAGCACCAGGAGCGTATCCTACTGCACATCACTAGCAAAGGGAAATATAAAAATCCCAAATTAGAAGTCGTTTTGGTGAATGTGTACTGCCTCTGCACCACCTTAAAGGTACCACGCTGGCATAAGGAAAAGCCCAGGTGGCTGAGCTGTGAGCTGAACTAGCTGACTTTTCATGGACCGCCATCTATTTAAATTGAGGTAACTAGATTCACAGGTAGCTGCAAGAACAGAGAAACTCGGCTCCCCTTTACACCACAATATGAACAGTGCCACCCCAAACAGAGAAGGTCTCTCTCAGCCCCAAGGTTCCTCAGTTTGCTCCTTTCAGCCACACCCACTTCCTTCTCTACCCTTGGCAACAACCAATCTGTTCTCCATTTCTATAATTTCAAGACTTTTGCCAAGTCATGAATTAGAGGGTGACTTAAGTGTTCAAAATCAAAACCTGTATTCAGTCAGTAGGTGAGGAGGCTCTCAGGTTTTAAACAGCTGGCAGCCTTCGTGTTGAAAGAAAGGCGCCTGGAAGCCAACTCCGGGGTATTACTGTAAAGATGGAAACTGAAATTGCAGAATGTGAAGCTCAGGCTTATACAGCCTTTAGAGTTGATAAAGTTCAAAGTACAAAAGACAATGGCCAGACAGAACCACGTGGAAAACATTAAAAAAAAAAAAAAAAAAAAAAGGCCAATGGTAGGAAATCTCCATAAGGCACTTTAATAGCAGTAGATAGCAACAGGATGGCCTTCTATTACCACAGTCAGATGACTGACCTAACCACCACTGGCATTTACTTTGGTAAAGAAAAAGAAAAACCTCCACTTAATTCAACCACTAATAAGCAGCCTTGGTCCCCAAGGCTAGTAAAAGTCCAAGCACAAAGCCACCTGCCACACCATAGCAGGGTCAGTCTTCATTTGCTCCTGGAACTTTCTGTTTCCTCTAAGTATCCACACATATGCAGAAAACAAAATGCCTAACATTTTCTACTTCCCCAAAATGCATTTGTCAGTGATGGTCAAAGTGGCACCTTTCAACCACCTCTCATGCTCTGCCACTGTTATTAACAGCAATGAATCCCAGCCTCTGCAAAATGTTTCCATAACTCAGTTTTTCCCCATGACTATTTTTATGCTATTTTATTTGTAATAAAATAAATGGCACAGGTTGAGGAAAAACTACAGGAGCTTAAATCAACATGATTATTTTTGGTAAAAAAAACTGAGGGCAAAAGATACCCAAAAGAACAATGACAAAACTTGCATTTCAGCCAAATAAAGAAAGCAAGTCTCTCTCCCCCACTTTCCTACTCACCTGAAGTTACCTTATAACATCGGCATGCTAATCTTAATGAACACTAACACAAGGAAAAATCTAGAAAAACAAGTCAATTTTATATTTGTCTCAGAACATGCAAAATTCAAAATGCTGCATGGCCAAATCACTAGTATCTCTTTTCAGTATTGGACCACCTTGCCCAGACAGTTGGGCCTGTCGCCTTGCCTGGACACTTAGCCAGGAAACATCAGAATCACAGCACAACTGTCCTGCACGATCTAATCTAAAAAAGTTGAACTCATGGAGAGAGAAAGTAGCAGAGGGTATCAGAGGCGCAGGAGGGGCCAGGTTCAGAACAGAGTTTCCCTTGGACAGGAAGAACAGTTCTGTGATCACCCGCACAGCACAGTGACCTCAATTAATAATGTACATTTCAAAGTTGCTAATGAAGTGGATTTTAAGTCTCACCACAAAAAAAAAAAAAGAGAGAGAATAATAGGAAGTGATGGATATGTTAATTAGGACTTGATTATTCCACAATATACTTATGTGGAAACATGGCAGTGTACCCTACAAACAATTATTTACTAATTGAAAATTTTTGCATTTTTAACAAATTCTAAGGTGATGCTAATGCTACCTGTAAGCAGACCACAATTTGAAAATTTCTAAACTTTCTAGATACTCAAGATTTCTGTTGGGATTTTCTCAAGAGTTACTAGGAACTCTCTGGAAAACAACTTTGAGAGACTAAGTTAACTATCTTATGCTTGAACTGCTATACTACTCTTCAAAATGCTTCATCTGAGGTATTCAAGTAATTTCAGAGTGGAGCTGAGTATTTGCAGTTTAGAATTCCAGACCCCTTTTTCCTGTTTCACAAAAACAATACCTAGGTGTACTTCAGGTGGCTCTACAGGGAGAAAATGCCTATTCAACTCTGGGAGGAAGGGGTGGACCTAGCCTGGCTTCTAACCACCAGGTATAGGGGTTGCTCCACAGCAGTCTCTGGAAAAAAGCCATCTGTTCCAAGTTTCACACCGGGGACTCCACAATGACAAATAAGTAAAATCCTGGTATTTTCACAAATTGAATAGATCTTAGCCTCAGCCTCAAAACTCTTCTAGAACTGTTCTGTGCATGGCTCACAACACTTTAGGTAAAGAGAGGCTGAAATGACATCTGTGGAGTCTCAAAACACCTATTTAGCCAGTTTCCCACCTCTTCCTTATCAAACCTTTTATTAAAGCATGCAAATTACTAAGAGTAACAAAATGATTTCAGTATCGGTTTTACTTTTTATCTTACATCAACAATGAAATGACCAACGAAGGACAGTGGATGGTAAAACCATATAGACAAACTGAAAACTCATCTCTGAAAAGATGACCATACTGATAAGTTAGAACCAGCGTTTTCATTTTACAGCAAAGATTCACTGAAGCCAATACCTCTGCCCTCACAGGGCTTTAATCACTGTCTTGTAGAGAAGCCCAAGGATGACCACGGCAGAGAAGAGCACTAGGGGAAACCCAGGTTACTGTGACACAGGCATAATCTATCTGGTGGCAGAGAAGAAGGAATTAGGAGGCTGCCCCAAGAAACCGACGTTCATTAAGCTCAGACACCAAGGACAGAGTGAGCTGAGCAGAGAGGGAGGAGGAAGGCATAAAGGCAGAGGAAAAGAGCACCAGGTGTCCCCACAGAGCACAGGGTACAAACTAGAAAAGCAGGAAAGGAAGCTGGGAAGGGAGGCAGGACCCCTGTGCAGAGCTCCAGCAAGACTGCCAGCACTGGGAGCGGAAGGTGAGTGGATGGATCCTACCTGCATTCCAAAAGACCACTTTCCCTAGAGCACAGGGAGCTGAAGGGTGACCAGCAGGAGGGAGGCACCGGTGGGGCCCACACCCAGTGTTTTCTAGTAGTGGATCCGGGCTTCAGAATACTTTTCATGTCATATCACCTCTCCTTCCCAGATGTCTGGCACACAGGTTGCTTAATCTATGAGGGTCTCAGTTTCACTGTTTGTGCATATTAAAATCTTCCCTCTGTAACCCTGAAAGTCACCAGCGACCCAAACATCTTGTTTGTACATCTTACTTAGATCCTGCTTTTCGTTCTCCAAAACTCTTAGCTCCATTTTAATTCCTGGCTAAAGAGGACTGTGTGCCTCTATGTTAATCTTTGTAATTTTTAAAAATCCTAGCATCTCTGTTATAACAAGCAGTAAAGAATGTCTAAATTCGAACTAATAGAATATGGCAAGGTTGTCTGAAAAAAAGCAGCTGCCTTCTTAGCACAGAACAAATTTAACAATGTAGCTTTTAAAGATATAATAAAAACAGTCATCTAGAAACACGTCTATGAAAAGATGTGAAGAAAAATTTAAAAATATTATGTTCCAGAGCATAATTATGTCAATCCTCCTCAGATGATAGCAATGACATTTCAATAAATACCCAGAGGGTTCTTCATAGAACTAGACAAGGTAATTCTAAAATGTATTATCTAGAATCACAAACATACTGTTGAATGAATACAACAACTTGTTGCAAAAGGAAATGCTAATATTATATAGCATTCTATATAATATTCTAAAGTATACAAGACAACAGTATGTAATGTCATGGATTCATACATATATAATAACAGTAAAAAATATGCACAGGAATGATAAACATCAAATTCAAAACAGTGGTCAGAGAAACAAAGACAAGGGTTTCAGTTGTGTGTAGTCTGTTATTAAACTGGGTAGTGAATACAAAGGAGTTTATAAGTTATTCCCTAGTCTTTAAATACATTTTGTATGTCTTTTTTAAAAAAATATTTTTTGAACGCCTTTTATTTGAAAACCATGTTATCATATGATTTGGCTCAGCAGTTCCCAAATACCAATCCAATGGCTTTGTCAGCAAGACCCAAAGTAATTGTTAAACAGATTACCAGGCTATCCCAGGGTCAGGATTTCTGGGAGGGGAAACCGATTCTAATGCACATCTACCTTTGGGAACCCTTCATTACCATTAGCTATTAATAGCCATTCCATCAACAAAACTGGTCCCAATCTGACAATGAGATACTTAAATGCTTCAATATCAAATCTCTTTTGATTGACCCAACTGTCCAGAATATGGATTCTAACTTGAGGGCAAAACTATAATTTAAAAAGAGTCATGTGTCCATGACACTGATTCCAGGACTCTCCTAGACTCCATAATCTGTGGATGCGCAAGTTCCTTATGTAAAATGGTGCAGGATTTAAGTATAACTTACATAGATCCTCCTCCACACTTTAAATCATCTTTGAATTACCTATAATAAGTAAAACAATGTAAATGATATGGAGATAGTTGTTCTACTCTATTGTTTAGAGATAATGGGAAGAAAATAATCTGTACGTGTTCAGTACAGATGTCATATTTTTCTAAGTATTTTCAATCCCCAGCTGGTTCTATATATGAATGCAGAATTCACAGACGTGGAAAGTCAGTTGTGTATTCTTTACCTCCAAAAAGGTCATATGTGTAAAAACTAGGAGTATCTTATAATTGTATCAAATTATTTCACAGCATAATTCTTTTTACATCCTCCACTAGGAGATGATGATAAGTGCTATTCTTAAAGACAAAGTAGTAAAAGTCACAATGGCCTCGTGATGGCTCGTGGACGTATGGCAAGCAATAGCATGTTCTTTCCTGATTTTCTTCCCTTGCAATATATTTTTTCATAGCTAAATCTGCCCATACAAATGTACAGAACCAAAGTGAAACAAGAAAACAAATTCAGAAATGCATTTACTAAAAATTAGAGGTACTGGTATTGCAATGACAATTTTCATAGCCTGTTTCTAAGAAATAAAGCTAATTTAAGAGGTCTAAGCTGTTAAAATGTATGAAATACTTATGGGCTGCTATGGTTTGGATTTGGATTATACTCCCAAAGACCACATGTTAAAAGCTTGTTCCCCAGAGTGGCATTGTGGTAGATGGTGGGACCTTTAAGAGGTCAGGCCTACTGGAGGTCTTCCAGTCATCAGGGGCATGCCCTTGAAGGGCAGAGAGGAACCCCAGCTCCTCTTACTCTTTGAGATGAGCTTTGCTCTACCATGCACTCCACACCATGACGTGCTGCCTTGCAACAGATCCACGTGACCATGGACTGAAACCTCCAAAACTGTGGCTCAAATAGATCTTTTCTCCTCACGAGTTGATTATCTCAGGTCTTCGTTCCAGTGTGAGAGAGCTAACTAACACATGGGCTCATGTTCTTTCTCTCTCTCTCTCTCTCTCTCTCTCTCTCACACACACACACACACACACACACAAAAATTCCCCAAATACTTTGGAATTAAAACCGAAGACAGAAATTCTGTGGTTTCAGAGAGCATGAATCTGCTGCTTGGCAGAAAGCAATCAACACAGAGAGACTCACTCACCGGGGCTTTCTACTCGCTTATAGTGGTAGGGATTGATGCAGACTTCCTTCTGCTTGGAGCCAAAAGGGAACTCACAGCATTCCAGTGGCTTCAGTTCATGGTGGCTCTGAAGATCAGGCCAGCGCCACACGCGGCAGTAAATGACGTGAGGCAGTCCCTTCCGGTGGGAGACCTGCAGCCTGCCGTCCAGAGAGCGGGGGATGGTGACACAGTTACTGGGCTGCCCGGGACAGCTCAGGGCCTTCTCCAGCTCCTCCATGGCACCCTTCTTCTTCTTCAGTTTTTTCACCAGCGCATCAACAGCCTTCTCTGCCCATTTTTCTTCTTCATCACCCTGTTTCCACCCGAGAAGTCTCTTCACAGCTGGACTTGTGAAGGAAAACAAACTTGTCACATTCATAATGACTGTGCTAGTTATATATATACTCCTCGGATGTGGTGAAATAAAGGGGTCTCCTAATGTAAAAGGGCAGCAAAAGAGATCACAGTTTATTTACATAGGATTCTCTGCAGCTTCTGAGTTTGCAGTCCTGACAAGTAGAAATCACTATTCTTGATGTTCTAGAACATAATCCAAAATCAGCACCTAGAAAAGAAAAAAAAAAGGGGGGGGGGAAATGTTTAGAATCACACAATTTAACTACAATGTGACAGGTAACTATTTTAAGTACTGTTATGTACAGAAGGTCCCTGGCTTATAGTGGTTCAATTATACAACTTTTCTACTATATGATGGGTTTACTGGGACCTAGCCCCATCCTAAGTCACAGAGCATCTGTATCAGTTTGCCAAGGACTGAACTGTGGTCCCCCAAAATTCACATATTAAAGCTCTAGCCCCTGGTGTGATTTTATCTGGACATGAGCCTTTAAGGAAGAATTTAAGGGCAAATCAGGTCATAAGGGTGAAGCCTTAATCCAATAGGACTGATTGTCTTAGAAGAGGAAGAGAGAGATTCCTAACATCTGCGCCCAAGAATGATGGAAAGACTGAAAGACCGTGTGAGCAAACAGCAAAAAGGCAGCCATCTGCAAGCCAGGCAGAAAGCCCTCACCAGAAAACTGTCCAGAACCTTGATCCTGGACTTTCCGGACTCCAGAATTGTGAGAAAATAAACTTCTGTTGTTTAAACTGCCCAGTTTAAGGTACAGTGTCCAGAGAGGAACAATATACAATATTTATCCTTTTAACAATCCTTTGAGATAGGTAATACAATTACTGCCATTTTATGGATGAGTAAACTGAGATAGTTTAGAACAGCAGTATGTCAATTCTTTATGAAGCATTGGGATAGAAACAAATAGCACCTTAGTGTAAATAAGTTCAAATTTTCAACTTATATTGCGATGTTTCTATCAAGATTCATTAATAACCTCTAAAAATATATTTTAAGACATACCTCCATCAGCAAAAACTAAAATCAATAGAAAACAGCAAAAATATTTGTCTTAATACCTCTGATTTATTTCTTATGCTAAAAGAGAAGGCAGTTACACTTCTGCTACATAAACTTAACCTTTTAGGCTATTTTTCGGTAAACAAGCCTCTGTCTATGGGCATTAGGGCAAGCAAGGTAGGAAATTATTCCTTGCTTTAAAATTCTTTTCACTGACATGAAAAGAATGAAGCACATGCAGAATACTGTGCCAAAGTCTTTAGTCACACTGTCTCATTAAACTTTCCATCTGCTCCATACCAGATGAAAACAGAAAAGAAAGGTTAAGAGACTCAATTTTGCTAAGATGGAACAGCAGCTAATACCAGACCAACCTTCTCCCCAAAAATTACCACATCAGAAAACCAAAAGTCCAGCTTTTTAAAGGCATCAGAGAGCAACTAAGAAAAAAAATAAAAATTCAAAAAAAGAAAGAATTAAAGAGTTAAGATCCTGGAGAGAAGGTATAAGCAACGAAATGAGCTGAACACCTTCACAACTTTCCTCTCCAGGCATTCTAGTAGGGAAGCAGGAAGCAGCTATGAAGAACTAAAAAGGCTAAGCAAAGCCACGCTAGCCCAGCAGTGCTGAAAAGATACCAAAAACCTGGAGATGGGTCCACCAAGAAAGAGGAGCCCTGGAGAATACTCTGCCTCCAGCAGTCTTCTTCAGGTGTAGGCTCAGTACAAAGCCAAAACTGGAAGGGAGCAGTCTTTACAGCACTGAAAGTCCAGAATCATCCTCATCCCAGACTGGGTCAAGGTGATGGATACCACCTTCTTGCAGCTTGCCAAAAGAAATGCAATATAGCCTCCCACGAGAGAGAACATCATCTTTAGCCTCTATAAGGTTTATTCATAATGTAGAGGAGGCAGGACCAAATGATCCACTCAATCAGAATTGCTTTCTCATAGTTTATATTAGAAAGATGTCCAATATACTAAAGAAAACCAAAACAAAACAGATTAGAACTTGACCTAAGAGGTCAAAAAATTCCAGATAATAAAATACAGGCTTAAAATATTAATAAATACTGACTGATATGTCAAGGAACTAGAAGACAAGAGTGAGGATTTTAACAGAGAACTGGAACTCATTAAAAATTCTAGAACTGAAAAATAACCAATGAAGACATTAAATAGACTTAACATAAGATTAATTACTGAAGAAAAAAGAATTAGTGATCTGAGAGATCAGTAAAAAATGTCTGAGTTTTAAGAGGGGAAAATAAGAAAATAAAGAGACATAATGGATACATTAAAAAGGTTTAGAACTCCGAGGATTTTCCAAAATCCATAGCCGACTCTAGCCATAGATTCATGACACAAAAAATACAAAAAAGTCCACAAGTTTCAATGTGTCATATTACAGTAAAATACCTAAAAATTTAAGAAAGATTTGCGTGGTTTCTTTGCAAGTAGATTCTGGCCTACACATTTGGTACCACGTCTAAGGAACCTGCAGCCGACTTTGATCTTGGCACCACCTATTTTTGTGTGGCTGTCTTCCAGCATGGAAAAGTGGAGATAACTGTCAATGGTCAGGGGAGCCAAACTACCCCAAGCTGTGTCGCCTTCACTGACTCAGAAGGATTGGTCAGTGATGCTGCGAAGAATCAGGTTGCAATGAACCCCATCAATATGGTTTTTGATGCCAAACGTCTGGTAGGATGGAGATCTGACGATGCTGTTGTCCATTCTGATATGAAGCACTGGCCCTTTATGGTGGTGAATGATGTAGGAAGGCCCAAAGTCCAAGTAGAACAACAAGGAGAGAAAAAGAGTTTCTATCCAGAGTAGGTGTCTTCTGTGGTTCTGACAAAGCTGAAGGAAACTGCAGAGGCCTACTTTGGGAAGACTGTTACCAGTGCTGTGGTCACAGTGCCAGCTCACTTCGATGCCTCTCAGTGTCACACAACCAAAGATGCTGGAACCGTCACCAGTCTAGTGTACTTAGGGTAATCAATGAGGTAACTGCCGCTGCTATTGCTCATGGTTTAGACAAAAAGACTGGAGCTCTTTTTATTTAGAAGGTGATACTTTCCATGTGTCAATCCTCAGATTGAGGATGGAATCTTTGAGGTCAAATTCACAGCTGGAGACACACTTAGGTGGAGAAGACTCTGACAACCACATGGTCAGTCATTTTATTGCTGAGTTCAAGGGCAAGCATAAGAAGGACATCAGTAAGAACAAAAGAGCTGTCCAAAGTCACCGTACAGCAAGTGAAAGAGTTAAGCATAGCCTCTCTTCCAGCACTGAGGCCAGTACTGAGATGGATTCTAAGAAGGAATCGTCTCTATACCTCCATTAATCATGCTCAATTTGAAGAGTTGAATGCTGACCTGATCCGTGGCAACCCTTGATCCTACAGAAAAAGGTCTTTGAGATGCTGAACTAGACAAGTCACACATCCATGATACTGTACTGGTGGGTGGTTCTACTCATATCCCTAAGATTCAGAAGTTTCCACAAGACGTCGTCAGTGGAAAAGAACTGAATAAAGGCATCAACCTTGATGAGGCTCTTGCTTATGGTGCAGCTGTCCAGGCAGCCATTTTACCTGGACATCACTCCTCTCTTTCCATTGAAACTGCTGGTGGAGCTATGACTGTCTTCATCAAGTATAATACCCCCCTTCCTACCAGGCAGACACGGACCTTCATGACCTACCCTCAACATCAGGCTGGTGTGCTCATTCAGTCATGAAGGTGAGTGCGCCCGGACAAGGGATAACAACCTGCTTGGCAGTTGAACTCACAGGCATACCTCCTGCACCCAGGATGATCCTCAGATTGAAGTCACTTTTGACATTGATGCCAATGGCATCCCCAATGTCTCTGCCGTAGACAAGGGTACACAAAAAGAGAACGAGATTACCATCACTAATGACAAAGGCTGCTTGAGCAAGGAGGACATTGAGCACATGGTCCAGGAAGCTGCAAAGTACAAAGCTAAAGATGAAAAGCACAGGGACAAGGTGTCATCCAAGAATTCATGGAGTCCTATGCATTCAACATGAAAGCAACTGTTGGAGATGAGCGACTTCAAGGCAAGATAAATGGTGAGGACAAACAGAAGATTCTTGACAAATGTAATGAAATCATCAACAGGCTGGATAAGAATCCGACTGCAGAGAAGGAAGAACTTGAACATTAGCAGAAAGAACTGGAGAAGGCCTGCGACCCCACCATTACCAAGCTGTACAGAGTACAGGAGGCAAGGCAGGAGGAATGCCAGGGGATTCCCTGGTGGTGCTCCCCCTGGGCTCACCGTGGAAGAGGTTGAATAAGTCAGCCCAAGTGCTGTACTTTGTTCCACAGTAAAACAGGGAAGGGCCCAAATTTGTAGCAAATGCTATGGCAGTTTTCAAATTGCTGCTGTAGTAAATCAATGGGCATTCTCAATACTTGAATATGGAATATGTGTGTACTCAGGGAAAGGAAATAACATTAAACTTTATAAACAGTGTATTGTAAGTGGAAAATGCAATGTCTTAAAAGTATTTAAATTTGGGGAAAAAAAGTTACAAATTTGTGTCATAATACAGCAACAACTGAAAGAATAAGCTTAAAAGTACAAGTTAATAGTAGAAACAAAAATACGGAATTTTTAAAAAATCTTGTGATTGCTGAGTATGGTGGTGCAAACCTGTAATCCAGCAACTCCGGAGACTGAAGCAGGAGGATCACAAATTTGAGGCCAGATTCAGCCATTTAACAAGGCCCTACCCTAAGCACCTTAGCAAGACCCTGTCTCAAAATAAAAAATAAAAAGGGCTGGGATACAACAGTGATGCAACCACATCAATGTTTACAGCAGCTCAATTCACAATAGCTAAGCTATGGAACTAACCTAGGTGCCCTTCAACAGATGAATGGCTAAAGAAAATGTGATGTATATATACACAGTGGAGTACTACTCAGACATTAAGAAGAATGACTTTATGACATTTGCCAGTAAATGAACAGATCTGGAGACTATCATGTTAAGTGAAATAAGCCAGTCCCAAAAAGGATATGCTGATGTGTGGAAGCTAATCCACAATAAGGAGGGGAGAAAACAAAAATTCAGTACATTAGATAGAGAGAATGAAGGGAAGGGAGGGGGAATAGGAAAAGGAAAGACAGTGAAATAAATCTAACATAACTTTTCTATGTACATATATGAATACACCACAGTGAATCTCACCATTGTGTCCATCCACAAGACTGGGGTCCTAATTAGAATAAGATACATTTCATACTTGTATAATTATATCAAAATGGATTCTACTGTCATGTATAACTAAAAAGAACCGACTGAAAACAAGGGGACCTGGGAATATGACTCAGTGGCAAAGTTGTCTCTGGGTTCAATCTCTATCAAAAACATAAAATAATAATAATAATAATAATGATAATCCAAAGCATAGAAGGAGAAAAAGGGAACAAATAATAGATAAGACAGATAGAAAAATAATAAGATTTAGATCTAATTCCCTTAAATATAAAGAGACTAAACCATGGCAACTAAAAGATGGAACACATTAAACATAAGGACACATGAAGACTCAGAGCAAAAGGATGAGAAAAGATAGACAATGTATATTTTAACCCCAAAGCTGGCACAGCTATCCATTCAAAGAAAACAAGACTTTAAGACATCTCCCCCCAAGAGTGAGAAGGAGGATGGAAGACATTTCATGATTTAGGAGGTGATCCACCATGTGGACATCACAATCTCCAGTTTATATCCAAGTGATAACGACTCCATACACATAAAGCAAAACCTGAAAGACTTAAAATGACAAACAAACCATAATCCTAGAGGGAGATTATTAACTGATAAAACAAGCAGACAAAAACTGCTATAGAAGAGTGACATGTTCGAAAACTTGACCAACTTCATGTCCATAAATCACTGTTAGGGTTTAGATATTAAGTGTCCCCAAGAGCTCATGTGCGAGATAATTAAAGAAAGTTCAGAGGTGAAATGACTGGGTTATGAGAACCTTGACCTAATTAGTGCATTCATCTGCTGATAGGGATTAACTGGTGGTAACTGTAGGCAGGTAGATATGGCTGGAGGAGGTGGGCTCCTGGAGACATGGCTTTGGGGTAGATATTTTGTCCCTAGTGAGCCAGCTTAGTCCCTTTCTGCTTCCTGACTGTCATGTTCTGAGCTGCTTACTGCTCCACACTTTTCCGCCATAATGCTCTACATTACCTCAGGTCCAAAGCAACAAAGTCAGCCATCTATGAACTGAGAACTCCGAAACTGTGAGCCCCAAATAAACTTTTCCTACTCTAAAATTGTTTTTGTCAGGTCTTTTGGTCACAATGATGAAAAAGATGACTAAAATAATCACTGCACCCAGTAACTATAATACAAAATATTTTCAAATATATACGGAATACCTTTCCAGGTTGACCGCATATCAAGCAAATCTCAACATGCATCAAAGGAGTAAAATTGTATAACTACCAAGATCCTTTAATTTTTTTTTTTTTTTGTACCAGGGATTGTACCTAGGGGATTGTACTGAGCCACATCCCCAGTCTTTTTTATATTTTATTTAGAGACACAGTCTCACTAAATTGCTTAGGGCCTCCCTAAGTTGCTGGGGCTGGCTTTGAACTTGCGATCCCCCTGTCTCAGCCTCCCTAGCTGCTGGGATTACAGGTGTGCACCACCACCCCAGGCTCCTTTTATCTTATTTAATCAACAAAAATATTGTCATTGAAAATAACCACATTTTTTAGCCCACAAGTCAAAGAAATCACAGTGGAGACAAATTATTTTTAACTGAATGAGTGTAAAAATGACATGTGAAAAATTGTAGGATGTGAATAAAGCTGTAATTAATGGGAAATTTATATCTTAAATGCATACATTAGGGGAAAAATGCTTTTCACTATTCTATGTATCCACAAGAGGGAAAAAAAAGAATACTAAATAAAACCTAAAGAAAGTAGAAGGAAATGAGAACAGAAACTTTTCTCTTAAAGTATACTACAAAAAAACCCTGTTAAAATCAAAGTTGGTTCTTTGAAAACATTAATAAGAATCGGATAAATCCTTAGCAAGAGTAATTAATAAAAGAGAAGGCATGGATCACCCATAACAGAAATAAAGTGGGGGAAACCATTACTGATCCCCAAATTTAACAAAATGATGATTATAAACAACTGTGAACTGCATAATTGTGTAGGCTGTGCAACTGTGTGTCTGTTACAGGGTGACAATCTACATGTCTACCTTCCTCACTGGAGGAAGGTGACTGAGGAACTCTCAGGATTTCCCTTTCTTTGGAGCCTGGAAGTGTACCTGGCACAAGGCAGATTCTCAATAAATGTTTGATTAACTATTTAGCTCTCTAAAGAACCTAGAAGGCCAAACGTGGAGGTTCAATTTCATCCAGTAAGGTTACAGGAAGTGAGTTTTCTATTTTAATGAGCTTCACCAAATTTACTAGTTATTCTGAGGCTGGTATTGTTGCTTTTAATAGGAAAGAGAAAACAAAACCAGGCTACTCTCAAAAGTCACACTTGGTCAGAGTGTACCTATTGGTATGGTAATTTACTTCTTACTAAAGATTGGTTTGGCAAAAGAACCAGAAAGACAACTTCTCTCTAGGCCTCCAGTTAACAATCCATAGAGGGACTATATTTCTTCCTGTTCTGTACCTCCTCTTTTACTCCCAAAACAGCTTTTTTAACAAATGATTTTCAAATGGAAGGGGTAACTTATCAAAATCACTTGGGGTAGTGTCAAATTCTGATGGGAGTTTGTTATTATCTAAAGGGAGTCTGCTGCAGGGTAATATAATAAGAACCATTATTTCAGACCCTGCTTCAACTATTCTAATTGACAGTCAATCAAAAAGCTGTGCTACGTGCCTGCTAGACACAGGGGGGACACAGAGACAAAGAAGTCCAACATCCTAAAGGAGCTGTTCACACACTCAGTACAAGAGCCAGTGTGCGATCAGTCCACTCCCACAAAGCAAACTGCTAACTTGCCTGCTGAATCCAAAGCACGGTGCTGAGATGTCTTATCAGGCCATCTCCAGGACTTCAGCCAGAAGGAAGGCCATGCAGTACCAAGGTCGACCGTGGGCACAGAAACAGAAAAGAAGGTCCATGTACTGTGCATTTGCACAATGCTATCATAGTACAGTGTGATGTATGCTCTAAAACAAGAGCAAACCACGCTAAGGTCTGGATGTTTGTGACCCCCAACCCCTTAATGTCTATGCTGAAATTCTAACTCCCAAGGTGATAGTCCTGGGAGGTAATTAGGTTAGGAAGGAAGAGTCCTCTTACACAGGATGACTGCTCTTACAAAAGACCGCAGAGAAATGTCTCCTCTCTTCTACCTGGTGGGGTTACAGTGAGAAAAGGCCATCTGACTAGAAGGAAGTGGGCCTCACCAGACACCTACTCTGCCACAGCCTTGATCTTGGACTTCCCGCCTCCAGACTGCAAGAAGTAAAGCTCTGTTACTTGTGAGCCACTCGGTCTATGGTGTTTTGTAACAGCAGCCCATGTGGACTGAGAGGAATCTAATGCAGTGCAGAAAAGAAAAGAACAATTAATTCCAGGAAGTTTTTCCAAAGAGGAAATATCAGTTAGGCCTTAAGTGATGAGCAGAATTTTGCAAAAACAAGAGTGCTCACAGTGGGAGTGCTCATTATATGACAGACACTGTTCTCGTACTCCATGTCTATTGACTAGTTTGACCTCACCAACAAACTCTGAAGTAAAGGCTGCCATTGTCCCCATTTTACAGGTAAAGAAAGTGAAATATTAAAAAGTTAAATATTGGATTCAAAATTACATACACAGTTGTAAGTCGTAGAGCCAATATCTGAATCCATTTTGCTTGACTCTAGAATCTGGGTTTTTAAACCACCATTCTAAACCACTACTTCTAGCAGACACGAGATACAAATGACGGGGCTTAATCTGGGTGGAGACGATACAAGGCTAACTGTGAAGGGCAGGGGCACGCCTGGAACGGCTCTGTGATACACCTTGTCCTGTGGACAAGTGCAGGTCTCAAATTAGTGTACCAATATGATTCAATCTATGTTTTAGAAAGACAGCTGAGATAATGTCTTTGATACAGGAAGACTTCTCCACACGAGGAGGAAAAAAAAAATTAAAATTGCCACCTCCAAAAACTGCAGGGGTTGGCAAACAGTAAATAATCTTGATGCTGTCTACAAAAATTAAAGTAAAAAGATCATGAACTTGTATATAAACGTGCACAGACAAAACAAATCTCAGACTGATGACAATTTTTACCTACTTGACTCCAGCATGTTTTATATACAAGTCACACATGTAACCTACCTCACATCAGGGACTCAAATGAGTCCATGATACTATGGCCTTGGCAAGATAACTAAATTTTTTTTCTGCCCCTTTTTGTACTTCCTGCCTTGGTTTATGTCAAAAGTTAAGTGGCCTTATCAGTCTAAAGTGCAAAATAAAAACATGAGTCAGCAAACAGAGATTTCCTTCCCTCTTGTCCAAATACAAACATTTCACACTGATGGAAAAGAAAGCACCCGTCCAGCAAAAACCTGCCACCTCCCCACCCCCACAGCCTTTAAAAATATGGGGCACTTTGTTCCAGAAGAAATTTAATCTAAGGAAATATTCTAAACTGGAAAGGAAAGAATGTTTCACAAAAAGATTCATGAGAAAATCATTTACAATCTAGGAAAAGAGACATTCTAACAATCAGAAAATAACTGCCAACTATATGCATCCATTAGGTTAGGAAGGAATTCAATGGAATACTATGTAGTCCTTAAAATTATGTTCACAGAATATATAATAACTTTGAAAACGGTGGTGGTGTGGCTCAGGATGGAGTGCTTGCCTGGCCTGTGAGAGGCCCCAACTTCCATCTCCAGCACCACACACACCAACAAAAAAAGTCCTTTGAAGCCCGGCTTCATCTGTAATCCCCACCATGCCGGAGGCTGGGGCAGAAGGATCCCAAGTTTGAGACCAGCCTCAACAACTGAGTAAGACCTTGTCTTCCACGCAAAATAAATGATAAAAAGGACTAGGGGTGTAGCTCAGTGGTAAAGCACCGCTGGGTTCAATCCCCAGTACTAAAAAATTAAAATAACTTGGAAAAAACTATAAGCAAAACATAAAATGGCACATGACACGAACAACTATGTAAACATACCAAAAAAAAAAAAAAAATGGTGGCTGGGTTTGAAGATCGATTCTCTTTATTTTTCTAAATTTTTCAAAGTTTTTAGTGAAAAATTATAAGTCATTTTTAAGTCCTCCTATGCCAACATTTGCTGATTAAAATACACACACATAAAGCAACTCATGAGCTCAAGTCACATATACATTCTGCTTAGAAGTTGGCTTTCCCTGTGCTTCAGTTCTACAAGTAGTAACGACATAGTTTAAAGCTGGGTTCTAAATTCAGAAGCCTTTCCCATGGAATCTCACCCAGCAGGAGGATCTCTATTGGGACTACCAGAAGATGTCCTTATAATACTCCTCCTCCGATGATAGTACTCCTTATTGTTAAAAACGAGGGGGGGGGGGGCAATGAATTTTAAAATACTTCTAACTACTGTGTAACCTGCTTTATATTTAAAGGAAACCTAATTAGCCGGTTGCTCAGCCATGGGCATTCTCTCCACCGTGGCCTCATCTAGTAAAGAAGCATTAATTATCCAACGGTGTGAGGGTGTGAGTGTCAATAACACATTCTCTGCCACTCCACACCTTACAGACCCCAGTTTCCCACAGGAAGTTCTAAAAGAAAAATTATTCTAATTTGTGTCAGAAGATGCAGTTGGCCCTCCATGTCCGTGGGTTCTGTACTTGTGGATTTAACCAACAGTGACAGAAAAGAAAGAAAAAAACTGCACTTGTGTGAAACATTTATACTTTCCCCTAACAATAACTATTTACACCACATTTACATTGAAAGAGGTGTTACAGTGATGACTTAAAGCACAGGGGACAAGGTGCATAGGTTACATGCAAATTCTATGCCATTTTATACACGGGACTCAGGTATGCATATTCTGGTATTCTTGGGATCCTGGGACTAACCCACCCACAGATGCCATGGGATGACTGGGCTTTAATACAAAAATGAGGGGAGAGAAAGGCAAAAAAAAAAAAAAAGGCTAAACACTCTCTTTATCAGCTTCAACTAGAGGCTGTTTTATGATTCTTGCACTGGAATGGAAGCCAGTCGACTAGACGGAACGAATGACCCCATTAAATATTGAGGAAATAATTATCCAGTAAGATAAAATATGGATCCAAAAAATGAACAGGAAACAAAAATCAGACTCCTATCTTAAAAAAGGCAACTGACCGAAGACAAATGATCTGTCTACTGTCACTGAGGCAAGGGACTCACCTTTTCCCTCCACTTGTTCTTCAGTTCACTACTCTGTCTCAACTAATGGTAAAATATCATAGCATAAAGATCAAAAGAAATAAGAAGCAAAAACAGGTTACTGATTAACTTTACTTTGAAACTGTTTAACAGTTGGATAAGTTATTCAAGAAAAAAAGACAACTTCATAGTAACTCAATACACCAACTGTACACATATGTCCAGGTTTAAATAGATGAAATGATCTCATGACTACCTGGGAAAAGCAAGACCTGAGCTCCTAAAGCAGATCTACAGTGGGGCTTCACAGTGATAACCAACCAACTATTGGATTTTGTAGTTCAATGTTTTTACGATATAAAGCCGTTCTGCTATGTACTCACTAGATTCCATGGAGATGCAAAACACCTTGGAGATAAATTGCATAAAGTGATCAGTGGCAATATTAATTAGCACTGTGAAAAGGTATGTGTAATCTAGCCTAACATCCAATTTTAGATAGGGTTCAAGGCCTGATGAAGTTAAGTCTTGCCTCCTGAGATACTGAAATTAAAACATCAAAAAGGGTCAAAGGGGAACATACCAAGGGACCTGTAATGCAACTTTCATTACTGCTTGATTTCACTTAGGTAATGAAGTCAGCTGTGTAATTCTAACAAAGGCAGAATTGTCAAAACAGATTATGATTCCCAAGGAGGTTTTTTTTTTTTCCAGAGACATCCTAAAATTCCTGACACTCGTAGAAACCACAGACTAACAGAAGACTAGACACTAGAGACCAGAGTTAAAAATACTTAAAAAGAAGAAGCTGCAAAAAATAAAAAATAGAGACAATGCCATTAAATATTTTAAAACATAGAAAGCAATTCATTTTTAAGCCAAGAATTGAAATATGCTTTGTTGATAAAAGAGAATTCAGAAAATTGGAACAAAAATCAAAATCATTAAGACCTACATAAAATCAGGCTACTGAATTAATCAGAAGTTCACGAAGAACCGGAGAGCTTGAAACTTTTGGTAAAGCTAAAGTACCTATTACTTAAAAGTGAACAAAAGACTCCCCCAGAGACTGGCCCAGTAGGAGGGCTGTGCAGAAACTGGCTTTCACTCCTGTCTCTAGATGGAGAAGCAGCCCACAGGCAGGACCAAGAAAGGGGTGAGGGAGACGTGCTCTGGAACAAGCAGAAGACGGCTGTGCATGTTACTGATCAGCCCAGTTCCTCTTAAACAAAGTGGGAAAGGATACTGTATAACTCCTCAAGGAAAATGATAAATCTTGACTCAAGGCAAACAGGAAAAAGTCAAGTTAAAATTCGCTATATAAATCCAATGCCGTTACATGAAGATAAAAACAGATGGGTCTCAGAAAAAAACAGAGATGGGTCTATTTCAGTGTCAGAAAATGCCCTAAAGTAGAAATGTTCTGTGATTTAGGGTCAACAAATAATCCGCTCAAATGCCGTTTTCCCCGTTACTCTAGTTTGGAACTCAGTCCGAGACATGTGTACTGTAGGAGGAAACAGGTAAAGCACCCTTGCACTCCATCATCCCATTGTAAAACAGCAGTCGACTGTCAACATCTCTCCATCTCAACCCATGTCAACTACTGCTAAAGAAAAGGCACAGCCAACCAAAACAGAACAAAAAGAAACATGAAGAAAAACAAACCTCTCTTTCTTCTGCAGATCCTAATGCACATTTTAAAGTAGTTACTTTAGGTTAAAATGAGTTCCTCAACTGAGTCCTCAAAAAATGTATTAAGCAAAATTCCTACACAAGAAAGCCACAGCTCACAGAAGAATTCTGTTGGTCCCAGTCACAGCAGCAGAAAAGTCCTACAGTCACCAATATCTGGAAGTCAAATGCTCCTTGTTGAACTTCTTACCGATTGGAGCTTTGTTTACTTCCAAATTTTCCAACCTTTTAACACAAGGCAGACTAATAAGTGTGCTAACTTTTCATTTAAAAAAAAAAAGTTTTCTAGAGCTTGACTTTCTGAAGCTGGAAAAAATGGGGGTCGGGAGTGTTAAAACTCCTGAAAGCCTATTTCCCTTTTAGAGCAATAATGCAGGAACTGCACCTAAAGCACAGGCATAACTGGCTGCCTTCCCGTCTCAGGTATGATCTAAACAAGTGCTACCAAGAGCTGTAACAATGTAGTCTCAGCAGAGTGCTAAGTGGGAGTCCTAGGAAATCAAAAAGAAAAGGAATAACATGAAGACTTTGGATTCCAACTCACCACATAAACTCACTGCAAGCTGCGACTTTTCAGACAAATAATTCAAAAGAAACATCTCCTTGATGAAAAGGAAGCAAAGAGTTTTTGAATGTCACTATTACATAAGTTTCATTTATACATGTAAGTGCATGAACTATGCATCTCAATACATCTTCATTATATTAAAAAATCTGGCTATGCTGTGCATACACAAAGCCTCCCATCCTGACAATCTAGGCTGCTTATGGGGAGCCCGGTTAGTTTTTCTTAGTCACATAGATTCCCTAAGGAATAGCAGGTGTCAGTTCTTTTCCGTCTCATTTGATGATAACTTATTTAGGTAAGGAAACTGATGGCCATAAAAGTTTTCTTACTGTTACTAACTTCAACAAATTTGGCTGTTCTACATCTTCTCCCCATCTCCTCTAAAAGTCCTAGAATATTCCTAATCCCACTGGATCTCCACTCTTGAATCATGCTTGTAATGGAAACCGTCCTCCAGGACATAGTAACCTTCCTAGAGATCCAGGTTCTCAGGACCCTCAATCCCCATAAAGCTTATCTGTTTCACTTCAACTCAACTGACGTATAGACTCATTTGATCACTCCTCAAATGCAGGAAGGATACCAAAACCTTCAGTTTTAAAATTTGATTTTATTGACTATCCCAGGAAAGAGTCTATTGTAGAAAAAAAATG
The DNA here is from genome assembly GCF_047511675.1 of Marmota flaviventris. Classification (NCBI taxonomy): domain Eukaryota; kingdom Metazoa; phylum Chordata; class Mammalia; order Rodentia; family Sciuridae; genus Marmota; species Marmota flaviventris. The sequence goes on from NC_092504.1 coordinate 124,045,300, forward strand.
TTCTCTGAATCATAGTTATCCTAGAATAGCAATTTCACAGACTGCAAGGAAGGCTAAATCTGGTAAATTTCCATAAGTGGCCAGTTATGGAGGAGAAATGTTTAACTGAGCGACTACCTTATGCAAGCATTATACTGTATGTTTTTACAAACATTATCTTACTGACTCCTCAGGGCAATCCTCCAAGGTATGTGTGTCTCTATTTTACTAAGAAATCAACTTGAGACTCAGAGGTTAAGTAACTTTCTCAAGCAGCAGCTCTACATTTTAAACCTGTACTGATACTAAAGTTCATTAATCATGTCAAAAAATAACAATTCAAATACCAAATTCACGGATGAAAACAGAATCAACTACAGGAGGAAAAACTATCCCTTTTATTTTTTTCTAAAAAGCCCTGCTTCACTTCATCTTTTGGAACACATTTCTCTTGCTCCAGGGATCCTGCAGGTGCTGTCCACAACAACAAAAATGTACATCTGTAGGGCGAGAGGACTGACGCAAAGCAGGACGGCCTGAACCCTTTCCCTATATTTAGATCCTTCAACTCAGCTCTTAATTGCATCATTTAATCAGGACCCTCTGGAAGGGAAACACATCCATATTCATCACAGGCATCAAAGGAAACATCTTTACAAGTTACATCCTTTTGCAAACTCACACACAACCCCAGCCGCTCTCCCCACTGCTGAACCCCTCCTCTGGGAAGAGCATGGAATTTTATTTCTTTTTATCACTTGAAAAAATCACTTCCCTCCTAATTCAGTAAAACTGGGTGGAGGCCACTTCCTCCACAGGTGAGAGAAATAAAACTTGTTGATCTGTCATTGTCAGGAATTGTATCATTAACCATTTATTTTACATATTTTGAAAATGGAAACAAAAGGCAGACTAAACCCAGAACAAGAAATCGGGGCCCATGTTCAAGGCTTTCAAATAACACTGCCCCCCCACTCCCATTTTTTTTGTCATCTTAAGATGGTTTCTAAATTAGAAAACAAGAGTCCTGAACTTTGTAAAGGTTTGAGCGCAGCCTTCTACTTCAGAGCTGCACTTGAACAAACCTCTTGGAACTTCAATTCGATTTTCCACAAAATTCTGACACCAGTGTGTTGTCACAGGGATTAAATACGAATATGTAAGGCTGATTTGGAAATTCTAACATGCTGAAAAACTTAAAAAGCATATCATCAACTGAGCAATATTCCAAATAAAGCTAACTTTCTTTGTTAACAAAGAGGAAATCTGTTCAATTCTTTTGTTTGCTTAATGAAGTTCTAACTTTATTTTTTTTAAAAGGGAAAATAAGAAATGATAACCGCTACAGTTATTCATTTCATACAACAAACACCTACTGTGTGCTGGGAACCATTCTCGGCTCTGGAACACAGCATTGAAGGAGACAGAAAGCTAGTGCCACCTGAAAGGGCATGAGGGGAGGAGAGAGCCAACACAGAAGAGCAAGTACCAAGGCTCTCAGGAAGAATGCACAGGGGACCTTTGAGTCCCAGGCAGCTGGAATGGGCCTGACAGCTTCTGCTCCAAATTAAGAGGGGTGATGGGGACCACAGGGAGATGTGAGCACAGCAGAGCCACCATCTGACTGTCAGCTTCACTGGATGACTAAGATGTCACGGGTTGAGACAGACTGAACGGGTGTGGGGTGAAATAGTGAATGGGGGAGCGACTAGGAAGCCATGGCAACTATTAAGGTCCAAGATGTTACAGTGCTGGGCAAACATGGCATGGTGGACACAGTCAGGTTCTGGATGCATCCCGAAGGTCCCGCGGTGCAAAAGTAACACTCGCTGCTTGCATAAAGAACATGATTCACCACAGAGTTGGAGAAAGCCATTTAAGTTTTAAAAGTATGAAATCCTGGGTTGAGGCTGTAGCTCAGTGTTTAAGTGCTTGCCTCGCGTGTGTGAGGCACTGGGTTCAATCCTCAGCATCACATAAAATAAATAAAGATACTGTGTGTTCATCTGCAACTAAATAAATATATTTTTTCAAAGTATGAAACTACATTATGGGGACTGTGAGAGCGAATACTGGAGGAGCAGCATAAGAATTTGGACTGGAGTGTATGCAGAGAGCGTGACTGGGATCCAAACTCTTGCAGGAAATGGGGTGATGGATGGGGGGAGTGTGAGGCAGTACACGGACTAACAAGGAAGGGTGGCGAGACTACAAACCTACAGGAGAGCCAAAGCTGGTGGAGGATGGTCTGGAAGTGACAGTGAAGAGGTGAGAGGGTTAGGAAAGAAAAGAGCTAACATTTGAGAGCTCCAGGGAGCCAGCATCCTCAGAAGAGCACACAAGACCACCTGTGTTCAAGGATGTTCGTGCTCTGAATATTCCAGCTGTCTAACAATAATGGAACCATTAAATAAGTTAGGTACATTCAATTAAATAATAATAAATAAATAATAAGTAAAACTGGCATGAAAAAGATATTTACATAGTGGGGAGACCCATATCAAACTTTTTTAGTTCAAAGAAGCTACAGATCAACTATGAATCCTTTTCAAAAGCAAATGAAAACAATATGTGGAAACACATGCACTTTTACAGGCCTAGAAAGAAAAAACCAAACCAAACACCCTGAAAGCAAGTGGCTGCCTTCAGCAGTGAGCTGGGAGCAGGTGAGTGCAGAGGCCACCACTGCTACTCACACCAAGAATGATTTTCAAGTTTAAAACCCAATAAAAATTAAAAATGAAAGCAGGCAAAAGATTTATTCTGCATAGCTCCAGAAGACAGCATTGTGACCAAGAGGTTGCAAGTTTTTTGTCTGTTTATTTTGTTTTGCGTTTTAAGAAGAAAAGAATTAAAAGGGTATCTTCACAGAACGGATACGACTGAACAACTGAACAGTGATTTTCAGAGGCATGCAGCCTGTACCCAGGGGTGGAACATGTGACCCAATTCTAGGTGAATGGGATAATGGATGGGAGTGGACTCTTTCATTAAGCAGTTCAGCTTCATGATCGAAAACTTCATTTAACAAAAAAAAAATTTTCCTTCCTATTCAAGTCCCCTTTCTGCTAAAAATCCAAATATCCATCAAAATCCTTAATGCATAAATTTCTAACAAAAAAAAGTTTTGTATTATTCAAACAACTTCAAGAGTAATTTGGTCCTGATTTTTTCTAGTATATAAATCTGCTATTTAGAAAAATAATATGTCCAGAAATCAATACTTATATAACAACTGAAAAAAAAAGTTAAGATCAGCCAGATACTATCTCACATGACAATCAATGACAGCCTGTTTTCAACCTGCCAAAAACTGAAGTGGACTAACAATTGTTCACTTGGCACCTCCAAGGCGCACTTGGATAAACAGTAAGAGCTCCCTCCAGCTAAGAGCTAAAAGAAGAAAGTTTCCCTCTGGTTTTAAAGAATTAACGCTTCAGATATAGGTAAGCACTTCCCACAGAACCAGGTGGACTTGTATCAAAAATCTAGGCCTTTTGTGCCTTTGATGACAAGTTCAGTCCAGTTCTATTCCCACGACTTCCCTACAGTAACAAACACACCAATTAGAAGTGCAAAACCGAAGGCCCGAGAACCCAAGTAATCCTCTTGTATGGGTTCTATGATGTCTAAGACACCAACTATTACTGAAAAAATCCTTTAAGTACTTACTATCAAACATATAGGTACAGCAGAATGAAGAGGAGAATGATACCATTCCCACCACCACCACGCTTACAGAAATAAAGTCTGTGAGAGAACTGGCGGGGGCATTAAATAAGGTACTGCGGTAAGAATCACAGGGCAATATGACTGGACTATTTATCGATGGAGGAAACACGTTCAGGTACAGTAGCCAATGGCCTGTGCCATTTTCTTGGTACCACTATATCTGCTATGCATACTGAGCTTCACGTTGTTCACCTTGCAATGGAAACCTAAATGAGTTCAATTAACTATCAACCAGTCACACCATGGAATATGAAAACGGAATGCATATTCCTAAGCAGCACCAGCAAAAATGAAATGCTGTTTTGGAATACATTGATTTAACCAAGAAATCTTTTAGTTCCTTCTGTTTTTATTAGAATGATAATAAAGCTCTTATGTAGCCTGAGAAAACAGTAAATGAAAGAACTACCTGTTGGAGATTCAAAACTTGCTGTGAAAATATGTAAGTGGATGACAAATTAACCATCAGTTTTCTCAATATCGTAAAAACTTTTATCACATGAATCACTCTATCCTCCTCTCAGAATTTAGAGTATCAGCAAGAAAGAGCCTTTTTATAGAATACATCCTGGCATGAGAACTCAAAACACTTTTGTCACTCTTGCCACCAATTTCAAAGGGAAAGAGTGTTGTGCAGATGGATCTATGGAAAATGCCACGAGGGCCACTCATGGTCCCCATCAATCTTCAACACAGATAAAGTATTAAAAAAAAAAAAATCACCCCATGTCCTCCTCATCAGCAGCACTACATGCAAGCACTTGACCTGTACCAACTCTCTCCATCCCGCTGAGGCTCCTGTAAGCACTGTTTTAGAGATGACAAAAGTGAGAACAGAGAAGCTAAGAAACTTGCTGAGGCCATCCCTCTAACAGCTGCCCTCCTAACCACCTCCTCCTTTCTCGATGATAAAGCTGAAGGACCCACAAGCAAAGATTTTGCTGTTGTTGTTGTTGTTTAGTTATAGATGGACATAATACCTTTTTTATTATTAGTATTATTTTTTATGTGGTGCTGAGAATGGAACCCAGGCCGCTCACATGCTGGCAAGTGCTCTACCCTGAGCCCCAGCCCAGCCCTCATTTTATTTTAATCCCTCTAAGGCTTCCCTTCCCAGCTCATTTTTGGTTTTTGCTGTTTCTTTACTTCTTGACACCGTCCCACTTTCTAGAACATGTAAAAACCAAGAGTTTTAGCAGGGTAGCAATGACAAAACTGAATTCATTTTCATCTAAAGAGCATGGAATAAACTTAAGTTATAATTTAATTAAAGGAAACTGGGCCATTACTTCACATCAACACCCCCTGTTATGTGTTCAACTCTTAACATCCTTTTCTTACAATGAGTCTGTGGAATATTAAAATCAAACTCTTTTTAAGAAATTCAATTTCTTTACATTCTCACCAACTGTCTTTAAGGTCCTTTATGGAAAACAAAGTAATAAAAAAAAATTAGTGGCTCATTTTTTGGGGGGTACCTCTTATCTACTCAAGCAAAATACAGAGACAGAGAAAACTTAAAGGATTCTTTCAAATATCCTATCTCAATAAAGTAAAACACTACAATATTCACAGTCATACCTGGTGCATAGCTCTAAGTCGCAATTCTGCCTATACTCTGGAGGATTGCGGTGGAGGGGTTAGGAATGGAGGGAGATAAAGCAAACACGTAAGGAATGGCAGCCACTACCGTCGGCTATCCATCTGCCTCCCGATCCCTTCTCCATCCTCAGTCCCAGCATTCTCGGCTTCAGCATTACAAGGTGCCCAAGTAGCCTCACAGGGCTCTACCTACCAGATGGCAGTCACAAGGCCCCTCCTTCCCACCCACTCACCCCCCAGGTGTGACAGCCAGAAACTTTCCCAGGCTCTGCTGGTGAAAAGCTGCTCTATTCCACACTCTACCTCTCCGTTTCTCTTTGTAACCTCAGCAGCTCTATGTAGCTGCACTTCTAGACTCCAGGAATCAAAGAACTGCTGGTTGCTTCAAGGAAAAAGGGGACCATGTCAAAGACACACACCTGTTCTCTTTTCTCCTCAAAGAAAAAAAAAAAGGGGAGCAAGTCAGTCCTAGCTTTTAAATGGCCTGCCTGAGCACCTGGGACAGGATCCTCGCTCTGTCAAGTGCTACCATGAGCAAAAGACCTGAATGGCTCCTACCCACGGGCACTCACAAGGAACAAGAGCACATTTCCTGGCATGTTTTTAAAAACACCAAGATGGAAAAATGCACTCCACAAGTGTCTACTTTGAGTCAGGTCAACAGCTCTTAATACTGCTGCATTGTCCAAGTGGTACTTTCTAAAAGCACCCCAATATAACCCTGGAATAGGGTCCCCTAGGGGTGGGGGACTGACTATTCATGTGACTCTGACGAGAAGATGCTGGCAGTGCTGTGCTCCATAAGGTGCCAAACACCAGGATCAGAAGACGCTTCCCATACCCTCAAGGGACTCAGTCCAGAGTTACTGTGATAACTGAAATCAAGGTGTCCCAACAGAAGCCAGACTAGACAAGCAGGTTTGTACTGTTCCTCAAAGTTACATTTCCCATTCTGTATCCCAACTTTATCAAGCTGTACACGCAATATGCTGTGAAAACAAGAATAAACATAAATACAGACACTCAAAAACTTGCTGAGAATGAACTAAGGTAGAAAAGTAGGCAGGAAGAGAAAGTTCTACCAATTACATCAAACTTCTTTCCCAATCCCTTGATGTGGAGACACTACCCCAACTAGAAGTGAAATACCTTCAGTCTAAGACTAAGGAACATTACAACAAAGGCATGTTATTTAACTTTTTATATTGCTGTCATCTCTTCTTACCAGTTAGATTGCTTCTTCAAAGTAGAAACTAGTTTTACAGTATCTTTTCCTCTACAACCACAGCCCTGTGCTGGATGCACGGTACAAACATGTGAAGTACTTGGTGAATTGTTTACTTCTGCCTTCAAAAGCAAAACTTCACACTCAGGATGGGCTCTTTTTAAAAGACTTTCCTAGGACACAGAGTAAAGTCTTGGCCACACCATTTGACCACTCTCCACTGTTTAAATGCAAATAAATGCTATGCAGTTTTTGTACCAATCATTTAAATGATAATCAATTCTGTTCAGTGAACAGAAAAACATTTAAAATCAATCAAATGTTCCTTCAAGCTTGAACTGACTAAACAGAAGTCCTGAGCACACAAACTCGAACACAGGGAAAATAAAGAGATTGGTATTAATTATGCCAGGCTGCAAAGCCGGCAATGGACAAAAGGCGAAACAGGAAGCTGTAACAGAGGACATGTGAGCTACCTACCATCGACTGTCCTGAGTTTCAATAAGGACTAAATGTACAATTTCCACAGCAACATTCACTGCACTGTCACTCCCTTTCACAAAAAGCTACTGTCCTTTAATAAAATTAAGATCCCAACATTTACCCTCCCTCTCCAACTTAGCTTCAAGAGTTTGAGTGACAGGTTGGACCAGTGCATACCAGTTCAGGGCCTGCACTCCCAGTCACTCATCACAGAAAACACAGTTGGGTAGCAGGCCAGTGATGAGCCTGTAGGCGAGATTCTCAAGCTCCCCCACCCAACTTTGAAATATTTGCAGGTAATTTAAAAGAAAGGCGATGTGGTAAGGCTGAAAATGCAGACAAATTCTGATTCTGTCTAGTAGTGAGCTAAGGGCCCACTTAATGCTGAGGTAAGACAATGTGACTCAGTTAGGTATGGACCCTACTAGTCACCAGCAGACTTCTTCCTAATGGGCAGCACATGAAAAGACTTTAAAACCCATGACCACTAACTATTACCCATAAGAGAAAATCTGGAAAATTAAATGCTGATGCCTAACTTTCTTTAACTTTATAAGAGGTTTTACTACATGGGGGAACTTTTCTTACTTTATTTTAATACCTCATAAACCAGTCCATCTCAATAATCAAAACCATATTCCAAGACATCACTGTCTCTCTCATGAATCAGTAAATGCCACTATAAAATCTCATACTGCAACACAGGTAGGTGGGAAAGAGGCCTATTTCAGAATGCTCCAGGGAGAACTGGTGTCTTTAAGCCCATGCCAGCAGATTGAGGAATATGCATATGACTGATAGCCCGGAAAGTGCTAGAAACACCCCACATTCTAATAAGAAAATTCCAAAATCATGTCATGAGGGAAGCAGGGTGATATCAAGTAAACCAGACGGAGAAGGCCTGCTTCTCAGAAGTCATGTAAGTCTAATAGGTATAAACACACACAGAACTACGTACACAATGTGTGTGTGTGTGTGTGTGTGTGTGTACGCACGCGCACATATATGGATATATATATATATATGTACACACACACACACACACGGATAAATATGTATAGATATAGATAATCTTGACCCTCCTTGTAACTCCAGAGCATTTCTTAGGATTCTCCTTTTCTTCAAGGAGAAAAGCCCAGCGTTTCCAGATTGACACTTTCTGGTCTATAAAGAAAAACACAATAAAAGAGAAGATATCATTTCCATTCCGGTGATGAGTCTGATCCAGAACACAGTAGAACATTTTATGTTTGTTAGTTTGTATATTTTATTTGTTCTTACATTACTTGATCATACCCCTTTCCTGTATTTTTCTATTAGAGTGGTATTTCCTATTAATTTTAAAAGTTTCTTACAAAGAACAATAATTAGTTGAAATCTGCTATCTTTTAGGCTGTATCTGTGTGTTTGGTCAAATCTATAAAAATTTTCCTTTATGGTTTCTGCCCTTGGAGCCACATGGAGAAGTGCTCTGTAGCTGGCTATTAATAATGTCCCCAAACTGACAGAAATCAATGTCTCTCTTTCCATCCCCCAATAGGGTAAGAACTCATGCCAGAATTTTTCTGCACCAAGCATGTATTGCTATAGTGAAAAAAAAATTAATACTAATGAACACTGTAAGAAAAGCAATAAATAATTCAGAAAAACTTATTTTTAAAAGCCCTGAACAATTTAAATAATCTCTTTAAATCATTAAAGAGAGTCTTCCCTTAGCTCAATTAATATACTTTTCTTTAAAACCTTTATCTAGAATTGTCAGGGAAATATTCTATCTACAAATTCCCAAACTTGATATCTCAAAATTTCATTACCAGGACTCCCAATGTGTAACTCCTCTCAATTCATTTAATCCATTAGGCTCCCTTATCTAGATTAGACTCAAGATTGCCTTTATTAACATTCTAGACTCTAAAAAACATTGATTTTTATAAACAGCTACCATACATGAATGCTGATCATGTGCCAAGACCTATGCTAAGTCTTTTATGTATTCTGCACTTCACTGACTACGAGATGCACCTCTGACATTTTAACACCACAGAAGCCAGGAAAGCTTACAATTCATGGTATGTTCAAGAGGTTTTCCCCTCATTTGTACAGGAAATAACACCTCACAATTAGCACTATCTTAAATTAGATGAAATATGGATGAATAACTCATTTCATCTCCGAAGCAATCCAAGACTGATACTATCATCCCTATTCTTTCCGATGAGGGAGAATCCAAGGTTAGTGGTAGCTTTGCAAAAGCAAATCAGTGTGGGGCCTGGATTTAAATCCAGGCAACCTGACTTAGCTTAGGGTACATATGAAAGCTTGGAAGTCTTCCCTAAACTTCAGGAATGCCCTTCCAAAATCCCTTAAGAACACTTAGCCGCCCCACCTTAAATTCCACCTGGGAACCCATCTGCTCTCCAGGCCCAGCAGGCCAGAGTCATACTAGAAAGTAGCCATTACTCTGTTCACCCCAGTCTTTTTATCCACTGTTTAGAATTTGAATCCTCGGTCAACCCTCTGGCATATGATTTACAATGGTTCCTCCAAGACTTCTCCAGTATTCTTAAACTTCCCCTGCCGTTTGCTGATCCCCTCACCTCATCACCCTGATGCAGGGGCTTGCCTCCTAGGACAGTGGAAGCTGGCGCAAGCTCTGCAGGGCACTTTCCTCTAACCTTGACCCCCAGCCTGCTTTCTCAGACTCCAACTCCTTCCTTTATAGGTATCGGCATTTTGTTATCTGCACCAACACTAACTCCATCACCTTTAATCTTCAATTGCTCTCTATTAATTTCTTTCCCTGAATCTCCAAATATAAACAGGTCTCATTTTGAAAAATAAGTAATTTGAGAATCTAGTCCTCATCTCTTTACATACTCAGATCTTTTTCCTGCCAACACGTTCATTTGATCATGTGACCTTCTCTCCCATACCCTGAACCTCACACTTGCCTCTCCAGACCTACTTCTGGATTTTCTTCCCACAGCTTCCTGGTTTCACCTCTCCGCTGACCCTCTACTTTTCTTCCAGTTCCTTCTTTTCTCGATTTCAAACATGCCTCTTCCTTCTCCTAACTCCTAATTGTGGGCTCTAATGAAGCCAAACCACTGTTTTTTCTCTTTGTGGGTCCCTGAGAATATGAAGTAGACGGCTGCTGAGGGTACATATGAAAGCTTGGAAGTCTCCCCTAAACTTCAGGAATGCCCTTCCAACAAACCTGTAGAACACTTAGCCACCCCACCTTAAATTCAACATGTCTAGTCAACCCTAACTTTCTCCTTCTACAGCCACTTCTCCCATACTAAGGTTGGAAATTTAAGATTCACCTCTGACATCTGTTACTCTACAGCCAATCACAAGTCTCTATGGTATTTGGCCTGCAAAACTCTTTCTTCTTCCACTTCCCCCTTCACCAGAAACTTACTATCACACAGATAATTCAATAGCCTTCTTATAAATCTTTTGGCATCGAGTTCTACCCTCTCCAATCTGAACTGCATGCCCAAACACTTTCAGTGACTTCCCCAGGCTTCCTATTCTAACACACCAAGGTTTCAAATTCTCATCCCAATATATCCTTTCTGAACATCAGCTCTGCCTCATCCTGCTGGGTTCCACTGGGAACACCACAGAGTCAGGTGGAGATGCTCACCAGTTACTAGATCTGTGCCGCTCCATGACAGCCATTGTGGCTACTGAAACAGAAGTTAGTTAGGACAGTAAAAATGCAGTTCCCAGTTGCCCTGGCCACTTTTTGAGAGCTTGGTAGCACCTGTAGCTATAGCTATTGTTTGTGCTAATACATGTGCTAGAACACCTGCTCTTATTGAACAGTGCTGCTGGAGAGCTATTCAACACCAGTACTGATCTCCCCAGTGCTCTATGCCCAGCAGTGTCTCCCTCCTATTTGTGCAAACCCACATGTCCCTCCACACCACAGTGGTCTTCTCATGAGCTGTCAATAGAGCTTACTCCTACATTACTTTGTTATAATTCATACAATGTTGTTGCATTTAATTTTTCAATATTGTGTCTTAAATTATTGTGCCTCTTAGAAACTAACAAATACTCATGGAATAAATGAAGAATATATAATTATTACAATACCACACCAAAATTACTAAATACGGGTGTATTTAATATTCTTCCTCTAATAAAATAGATGTTTTCTTTCAATCTAAACATACAAACATTCTTGAATTTAGCTAAATGAATGACCTGATTTAATGGCTAATTATAATAGTTCACAGATAATTACTTCCCCTTTTTTCTTGTGGTGTTTGAAATTGAAAGTAAAAAGCTACACAAGGTCTGAAATACTTCCACTTTGCATAAGCGTACCACAAAGAAGCCACAAAAGACACACAAGGACAGGAAAATGAATGAACAGTCTGAGTAACTATAACCTAACAATCTGAGATTGCAGGAAAAAATATCTATAACAGAGCAGCCCTAAAATTAGAGGAAACTACAAATAAAGCTTTAAAAATTATGTATAAAAATATATTTTCAAATCAATAGGCAGATCCTTATAACCCACTTCTCAAATATGACAGTTAATATTCATTTACATCTTGAGCTCAAAAACACAAATATGCATAATTTATGGTTGTACGTATATGAGTTCTTTCTTTAAATTCAGGTTTGTTGTCTCAAAAAAAAAAAAAAAAACAAAGTTAAGAAACCAATCCACCACACCACAGACCTGGGTTCTTGTAAAAGAATAAGGCTTCTTTTCCAAACACTAAGAACCAAGCAGAAGAGATTTGGGAGAATCACACCAGGTAAAGACTCCTCAGTCCTTAAGAGGGTAGGAAGCTCTATTTTCAGGAGAGTCTTCTCTATTATTTTTAGCTAATGACAAAGATGCTAAACTATTCGAATACTGCACTTCCAGTGCCTTCCAAAAAGTCTTGATGTAGACACTGGAGTTGAACCATTTATGAAAGTTTTGCTTTTTCTATCCAAAAGATGTAAGTCCCTTAAGCAAACAAATGTTCTAGAGCCTGCTCATTTCTGCAAGTCAGCCAGTAGCAGATATAAATGTTACTTTTTTGCCTATAAAACTAACTGTGCTATAAAACTGACATTATCTTACTACATACATCAATGAATAGCTTAACTTAGATTTTAAGTAGTAGATGCTATTTAGCTTTCTTTCTTTTCTTTTTAAAGGTTGCTATAAGGGTTAAAAATACTTCGAGTATTTTTGCTGCAAATCAAATAAGAGATCACCATATCAGACTGAGTATTTGTCTATCAGATAACAGCAGAAAAGGAAGATACAGAGTCAAGAGATTTCAGTATGAGACACAAGGCAATGCCCCTGTTTGTTCCTAATGCGCACGTCCTGCAATCTTGGTACCAACAATCAAAGCCACATACAGAAGTATCAGAGCACCTCTTATCTCAAAGTTGCTTTATGACTTAATAACAATTTATACCACCTTTTTACATTTACATTATCCTTTTACTTCTCAACATTTCCATCTCTCTCCCTAGTGCCCCCTATCCCTTCTTTAAAGACCCCAACCTTTGGTGAAAAATGTGATCTGATTATGAGAGTCACAATAGGAGTTTCGTATATTCCTATGTCAGAACTGTCTGCTTTAACCTGAACTTTGTACAATCTTGGATCTCCCATTTCCCAATAAGGTCCCATTGATTAAATTTGGGGGGGTTTTTCTTTTCCATTTCTAGAATGAAAGAAAAAAAATCAATTTCAACCTGGAGAAAACAAACATATCTCTTTGGTGGTCAGACTTGATTCCTATTTACCTCAAACATTTGGAATAAAATGTCAGTATCATGCCAAAAACTCTTCTACCCTTCCTTACCCAAACTCTACTGGACAGACTCAGCCCAAAGCCTCAGGAGTGTGGAAGGAAAAAACAAACAAAAGAATACCCTACCCTCATATATAAATATACCCTGAATGTAAAACTCAACATCATGTACAACCAAATAATGGGACCTAATTGGAACAAGTTACACTTATTCTATGTATGTATAATATTTCAAATGATACTCTGCTGTCATGTAAATAATAATAATAATGATAATAATAATAAATACTCAACAACACTAGGAGGATCCAGGATTGGCTTTCCTACTTGCAATCCCTAAGGGTAACTTTAGACAAGCAGGTTGTTTTCTCTCAGCCTCACATTGCTTATCTCCACATGAACCATCTGGATTAGAAAACCTTTAAAGCAGCTTTTAACATTAAACATTTCTAAATAGGAAATCACAAGTCAGTGTTTATGAAAGCACCTGTCAAGGCAGTCCCAGGGATGAACTTCACCAGAAGGATCATGCACTAGGGCTGTGAAAGTGTACTCACAAACTCACCAGGACACACAAACATTTCTGGATGAGAGGAAGGAAGAGAAGACACAGGACCCAAGGTTTTATCAGATTCTTAAACAGCCTAACACTCTATTCAAAAAGTTGAGAACAAGTGAAAGGTAAGACATACAAAAGAATACTCAAACACTTCCCACCCCACCACCACCCCTCCCCCGCAAAAAAAAAAAATCCCCAAGGAATTTGCAATGAACTAGTCTTATCTCAAGACACGTGTTTAACCACTCAGGGAAAACACAGTAATTTTGATGAGATAAACTGAACTACTAGAACTTTCATCAGTACCCATTATCTTATGATTATACAATAAAACACGAGAAAAGTGACAGGAATTATACAGAAAAGCTGAGATAAAACTAGTTGGGCTTTGAAATGCATTATTTCTATGTCAGACTTATTCTTCAAATTATGTGTTGCTTAGATAAGTATTACCATTACTTTTCCCTTTTAAACATTTACAGGAACAATAGAAGACAGGCCCAAAAAAGAACAACAGAGGACAAATATGTCTAAAAACCTAAAAGTCAAGTCATGTCTACACTGGCATAGTAAAGTACCACCTACTGCACAATGCCTGTTTGGGTCCTCTAGATGAAAACCAAAAAGCACAGCTAAGAATAAGGTTCTGGAGTCAGACTGCCTTGTTTGTATCCCAGCTAAGATGATAAATCAAAATCACTCACTGGTTATGAACCTGAGGGAAGACAACCGCTCTGGCCTCAGTTTACGTGTAAAATGTGACAACAGTCCTTAGGGAAGTTTTGAGGCTTAAATAAGTATTACAAATAATGCCTGGCACATGGTAAAAATTCTGGAAAAAAGGGAACACTATTTCTTACCCCGTGCTGTAAATCAAGTGAGAATCCATGACATTAATGACAAATAAGATCTCCAGAAAAGTAAACCTAATTTTATCAACAGCTTCAACTGTCACTTCCGAACTGCGTTTTAACAAGAGCAGTTAGTTGTAAAATTAACCAATGTATGTATATATTTCTGTCTCTCTTGAACCTCCCAAATTCACTACTAGAGGAGACAAGTGAGAACAGTGTGGAAGGTCCTGGGACAGCACTATCTAGAATTTTCTAAGATGATGAACTATCCTATATACACACTGTCCAATATGGAAGCCACTAGCTTCATGTGGCTGTTGAGCACTTCAAATTTGGGCAGTGTTAAAAAAAATTTTTTTTAAATTTAATTTTATTTCATTTAAACAAATAGCCAGATGTGGCTATGGAGCTACTTTACTGGACTACATGGCCACAGATGATCCATAAATGAAAAAACGAACATAAGAAATTTAAGGGTCTTCTTTTCCTGAATTGCTTATATGTTCAATGCAAGTATCCTTGTGTTTAGTGGAAATCGGGTAACTGACTAGTTAAAGAAATAACATGTCAACTCATGCATCAGTACAGTGTAAACTCAGTGCTAATAAAAGGATCAGAGATAAAGAAGTATATGGCCTTCTGATATTTTAGAAGGTCCCTAAGGCCAAGTTAAATTCAAGCTCATGTGAAGCATGATTCAATACATAGACCAGATCTGCAAAGGGCCAGCACCAAAGCGCTTGTTTCTATATCACCAAGTGGGAAGCTACTTGGACAATGCACACTGAACATCTCTGAATTTATCTTCAATTGTTTCTCTCAGACATTCACAGTTCTGTAAAGCTTTCCCTCTTTCAGAAACACTAGTATTCTTGGCCTTTCCACTATGCACAAAATCCATGAACCACCCATATCTGAAGTATAACGCCAGACTCCTGCTTAGCTGCCCCTGTAATATGGTTTAATTATGATGACTGAACTAATAGGCTGACATCATAGACTTTTACAGGCTGACCCCATGTCATCCTGATGTATCATTTTGCACCAGTTCAGTGCTGTAAATCAATTTAAGATCTTGAGCAGGTTGAAAAGGCTGGTAATGATGCTTTCTCTGCCATCTCTGGAGAGACTACATTATACACAACTTACATTATTTATAAAGCCTCAGCGATGCCTCCATTAGCCTTGTAAGACTACACAAATGAGTTCTTTTATACACACACAACTTGGCCTTAATTATGTAGGCTACTGCAGCTTAAATATACTCCTCTAATTACACTCAAGTTTATTCTTTCTCCAATCTACCAAGTTATTAAATTTTACCCTGAACCCAGAATTGCTAAAAATAAAATTACAAACTGAATTTTAGTTTTTAACTAAAAAAAAATATATAGTAAATGTAGCTGGAAAAATGAGACTTACTTCCTCTTAATGCTTTAATCAACTTGGGGGGGGGGGATTTTACTTAAATCCCAAGAGGTATTAAGAGGTTAACATTTTTATTTCCTAAAAACTATCATTTCTCTAAAACACAAAGGTCATCAGCTCTGCAAGGAAAGGATAATGCAAAAGGAAAAATGTATTTGATTACATACCTATGGTTGTAGGGGTCAAAACTAAATCAAGGACAAATCCCTACCCTCAGAAGAAACCCGATCCTGCCTGGATCCTCTGGCATCACCATCTCCAGAAAATCATCTCTCAAGACCCTGGTTACAGTTTCCTAAGAATTGCACTATTACACAAATGGTCCACCACCTGCATAGAAATATCAAATAACTGCAAATGGGAACGAGGGAGGGAGAGCGGAGGACAAACACTTTAATCAGTACAGCATATTTAGGCCTGGCACCTAGATCAGAGTAAAGCTGATGCAAAAACATTTACACCAATTGAAAATGCTGGGGCAGTGAACACAGGATCTGCCTGGAATTTTTTTTTTTTTTTTAAACAGTCGTTCCAATACAGCTCACCTGCCTCCCATACAACGTTAAGTGGTAGTTACAAACAACATGTAATATTAACCTGGGCCAGGAACAGTTTTCTCCTGGTGTTCCTGAGGTGTGGGTACGTTATCCACGACTGGCATTGAGCGCAAAAGATGTTCGTTCTGAAATAAGGGCATTCTGTGATCTAGCCGCTGAGAGCTTCCGCAACATGAAGACAGAACAGAAATCTTCCAACTTTTCTATCAGTCCATACTTTGGGGCGGGGAGTGGGGTGCAAAGCCAAGAAGAGAGAAAAGGCAGGCTGTCAGTACTCACGAAAACGATGCTTCCTCCGCGGGCGATGGTTCTCAGACCCGCCTGGATTCTCAGCGCCTCACTAGTTATCTCGCACCGAGTATTTTTGTTTTAAATTGCATATGCCTCAAAATAAACAAAAGCCTCAGCTACGGTAGTTGTGAGATCCGGCCGGCATCTGTTCCTGCTGCCTCCCCAAAGCACATCCAGGAAACCTTCTCCCTCGCAGCCCGCACAAACACTGAGCAACTAGCAAACAAGCCCACGTCGTCGCTCTCACTCCCACCGCCCCCACCTTCCTCCAGAAACCACCCGAGAAACCCTAACAAAGACAGGCGCAGAGGGGAGGCACAGTTGTTCCCGGCGAACTCGCGCACACACACGCAGTGAGGCAATCGAATCCGGTAAAGGGAAAGGAATGAGACGACACTCGGAGGCGCAGGGGGTGTAGGCGGAAGAGGGGGAAACTGCGCGCCGCCGCCAAACCTTTGAATAAATCAAGAGGGAATTTCGGTGCGAACTTTCCCTGACCTCGACCCCAGGGCGGCCGGTGGGGCACGGAAAGGAACCCGCGCGGGATGCCCGGGGGCCCGGAGTCCCCCTCCCGGGCGCCCCGCTCGGCCCGGGCTCGGAAAGGGCAGCGCCCGCGGCGGTCCTCCGAGCACGGCGAGGGTCGCCCGGCCGGAGCGGGACACAATGGGCCCGCGGGCCGCGCGCACGGGCCTCGGCCCGGCTGCAGAAACGGAAAGAGAACCCGGGAGAGGGAGGGCGGCCGGGAGGTCCCGCCGCGGGCAGGCCGGGGGCGAGACTCCCCGCAGCACACCCAACAAAGCGGCGCGGGGAGCCCGGCCCGCGGGGCACGAGGGGAGGGCGAGCGGGCAGGTTCGCACCCGGAGCGGCCGCGAGGCGCCATCATGGGGGGGGGGGGTCCGCGGCCCCACGCGGGGAAGCGCAGCCCGCGCCCGCCCCGGCGGGGACCGCGGCGCTGGGCAGCCCGGGCCGCCGAGCGGAGGGCGGGGACGCGCGCAGGGAAAGTTGGGTTCGGGTCTGTTTCGCTTTACCGGCTTGGCGGCGCGCCCATCCGCGCGGACGCACGAGTGGCCGGGCGAGCGGGGTCCCGCGGCCCCAGTGCGGCCGGCCGGGCGCGGCGCCGCGCTCCGCTCGCAGGGTCCCACCCCGCGCCTCGGCCCGGGCTCAGCCTCTCGGCCTCTCCGTCCTCCGCCCGCTCGCTCCCGGAGCCTGGATTGATCTGGTCGCGCTGGCGTCAGGGAGTCGCGGCCGCCCAGCCTCCACTCCTCGGCTGCCAATACCCGGCGCACTCGCTCGCTCGCCCGCCCGCCCGCTCGTTCACACGCGCACTCGCGCGCGCCGCCGCCGCCGCCGCCGCGCGACCAGGGATCCTCTCCAAATTCCGGGCCCAGCTGGCACGAGCGCGGCGCGGCGCAGCGCAGCCCCGGCCCGCGGACAGCGCAGGGGAGCGGCGCGAGCCACCGCCCCCAGTCCCCAGCCCCACGCCCAGACCGTTCCAGGCAAGAGGAAAAGCACACCGGCTTTCCGGCTTTCGCAGCCCTGCCTCTAGTCCCGGTGGGGCAGGCTGGGTGCACTAGGAGCGAGTCCGGCTCGATGTGCTGTGGGTTTCTTTTCTGACACGTTCTTTAACACGTCCACCGCGCGCACGGGTTCGTCGTTAGAACGCGGAGCACATTTTTTCACTCACCTTTTCCTGTCTAGTTTTCATCGCCGCTCATTCACTCCACAAAGATTTGCAGCCCCAAAAGGTGCTTGTGTCCAGAATTGGATAAAAACTGTTGCAAACCCTGAGTCCATAGATGCATTTCCAACTCAGGATCCAATGATTTGAGTAGGACCCTGTTGCTCCAGATAATGACAGAAGCCACAAGGAGATACCTCTTTTTTTTTTTTATTGGTTGTTCAAAACATTATAAAGCTATTGACATATCATATTTCATACATTAGATTCAAGTTGGTTATGAACTCCCAATTTTACCCCAAATACAGATTGCAGAATCACATTGGTTACACATCCACATTTTTACATAATGCCCTATTAGTAACTGTTGTATTCTGCTACCTTTCCTATCCTCTACTAAGGAGATACCTCTTTATATTCCAGGGATTTGGTCCAGTTTTTTAGAATCTTTTAGATAACCCAAACGCCCTCAAAACAAAAACAAACTTAACTTATATATACCTGATTTGCATAGACATTGAAAACATGTTTTTCCAAGGATCAACTTTTTTCTTCGCCAGTCTTTGAAAGCTGAAATAGAATCTTGAATAATTACTATAATGGTGAGTTGTGTTTAAAGAAGAATTATTCTGAGGAGTAAATTTCGCATGAACCAAAGAATTGTTGCCAGCAACGTTAATTTCAAAAACCATGGTTAAATGAATGGTACTCTGATTATTCCTGTATCTTTATGCATCAAGCATCCCATTTAAAATTCTTGCTTATTATTAAATATTTTATATTTAATTATTAAAAGGAAATACAACAAATCCCATAAAACCCATAAAATGTCATTTATAGGTTATATGTCAGAATTTCTGCTAATTAAATCCTTTCTTTGTTAAACTCTTTGAGCATTTACTGGTCAATTCTTGGATCTCATTTGTATTTTCCTAAAAGCAACATTTATCAGAGTTGCTCATTTCTGCTTCTCAGAGCAAAAGCTACAATTTTAGCCTTGTAAAATGCCACTGAGATCAGGTCACTCTCTTGTTCAGAACCCTCCTTTGATAAATAAAATGAGGTATATCCAGACAAGGGAACATTATTCAGTCATAAAAAGGACCAAAGTACTGACATGTGTGCTACTTGGATGACCCTTTAGACATTATGCAAGTGAAAGAAGGTAGACATAAAAGAACACATTTTGTTTGTGTCATTTGTATGAAATGTCCAGAGGAGACAAATCTATAGAAATAGAAATTAATTGGGGGATTGAAGCACCTGGGGGTAGCCAAAGGTGTACTAGTTGTTCCCTCCCTGAAACATCATTTTCCAGTAATAGTTACACAACTTTGTGGATACACTGCAAGCCATTGAATTTTATACCTTAAATGAGTGCATTATATGGCATGTGAATTTTATCTCAGCAAAGCTGTTAAAGGAAAAAAAGGAAGATATAACTAAATGCAGTATATGATCCTTGATTGGACCCTGACGAGAAAAAAAAAAAAAAAAAGCTATACAATGGCATTATAAAGCTGCTAATTTTTCTGAACCTCTACATGGTCTTTCTTAATGCAGTCCTACAAGCCTCAAATGATAATTATTAATATTACACACACTATGAAATTTGATTTCACCCCTTGTGCATTTTATTTCTTTAAATGGTAATAAAAATTTAGATACTCTTTTAAAAATGACATTAATGAGACAGTTATAAGAACATGAATATAGACTATATATTAATATCATTGCATTAAAATATTTAAAAATCCTTCTTTGGCTCCCCATTTCACTCAGAATAAAAGTTCTCCCAGTGTGTAGAGAACTTACATGATCTTCCTTCCCAACCTCCTTTACCACTCCAACCTCATCTTCTACTTTCCCTCTTGCTCCCTTTCTCAAGTCACCCTGGCCTCCTCACTCTTGTGGCATTCCGGGCACACTCTCACCTCAGTTCTCATGTACTAGCTGTTCCCTCCCTGGAAGGAGGTCCACATGGCTCCTCTGTCCCTCCCCCATGACTTTCATCTGCATGTCAACAGGCCACCATCTACAGTTTCTCCTACACATACACTTTTTATCCTCTCTCCCTATTTGGCTACATATGTTTCTTGTAGCAGTACCTGTATTGATTAGCTTTCCATTACTGTAACAAATACCTAAGACAATCAGCTTATAAAGAGAAAAGGTTCATTTTGGCTCATAGATTCAGAGGTTTCAGTCCATGATCCGTTGGCCCTATTGTTTTTGGACCTGTTGGAGGCAGCAGGTCATGGCAGGAAGTCTGTGGTGGAGGAGACTGCTCACCCCATGATGGCTGGAAGTGAGGAAGCCAGGGAGGGGAGGGGAGGAGAGAGAGAGAAAAAGACTCTCACATCCCAGGATCCCCTTGTGAGCACGCCCCCAATGACCTAAAACCTCCCACTAGGCCCCATTTCTTAAAGTTTCTTCCACCTCCCGTTAGGGCCAGGCTGAGGACCAAGTCATTGAGGTCTTTGGGGCGACACTCCAATTCAAAACTCTAGCATGGCCTAACTGCTTACCTAAAAAGCTAAATTCTTAGCCTGTTGTGTTCACTGCTATAGCCTCAGCGCCTGAAACTGCCTGCATCTAACAGAATCTCATTAAACACCTGCCAGATAAATGAGCGAATGAATGAATGAATCAATCAATCAATCACGCCTTGTTAGTCTTGGGGGACATGATGGCAAACAAAACAGATGAAAATCCCCGCCCTCCTCAAGGGAGATATAATAATTACAAATATGTTAGGTGGTGGTACAGGGGATAGAAAAAGCAAGGTAAGAGAGATCTGGAGCAAGGCCAGGGTTGGGAGATGGTGGCTATCTCTACTGGGACAGGGAAACCCCCTGGCAGGAGGTTCTGCACACAGTAAAGGAGGCCTGGCACACTATCTGAGGGATAGTTTTCTGACTGCCCAAGCAAAGGACAGAGCCAGTGCAAAGTCCAGGCTACTTCATGTCTTCATGACAGATCCAGGGGCCACTGCAGCATTGCCAGGAGAAGTGAGTGCCTGGCAGGAAGGCTGGGTGTGGGGCCCAGGGGCACACAGGCCACAGGCCACAGAGGCAGGGCCCCAGGGTGGTCTCTTCTCACTGCTCTCCTGTCTGGAAGAAATATCCAAGGACCTGCTTCCAGAGAACTGCAGTGGGTGAAGAGATGTTGGAAGCCGCAGAGAAAGGGCACCTTGGAGCAGTTGTCTTCTGGGAGGGCTTGAGAGCAAACGAAGTAGGGAAACGTGGCCGGAATGCCAGCCTGCAAGACAATCCTATGAGGGATTGAGAAGAGGGGAGGACTGAGGAAGGGGAGGGAGACAAAGGGAGAGTAATTGGGAGGGCACGGATATGATCAAAGTATGTCACATGCATGTACAGATATGCCCCAATGAAACCCACTCTTCTGTATAATTACTATACACTGATTAAAAAAAACAACACTATGTTATACACACTGTATTCTCTACTTTATAGATGCAGAAACAGAGGCACCAACATAATAAGTGACTTGCTCAAAGTCACACAGCAAGTATGCTGGTGTCTATAAAGTACTGGATATGGTACCTGGCCTCTTGTAGGCATTCACCAAAGTTACCAATAGTCTTCTTGCTGAATATTTGTAGTGCTATGCTGAGAATACAATTTCTGTCTCCAAGCCAAATATCTTGGGTAAACTCATACCCACAGAACAATTAATGGAGTAGTCAGTTTTTGAAAATGACTACATGATTTCCAGAAAAAAAAAAAAAAATTCTTCAATGGTTTTGCTCCCAGTAGCAAGTTCTCTCCTCTAGACATGTATCCATTGGCAAGTTTCCCACAGTGAAGGACTGGCTTTGGCTGCATTTAATATAAAACCTAAATAACATTGATTAGGCAAAATAGGAACTTATTTAATCTCTTATAAAAAGAAGGTCAGAAATAAGAATTTCGGGGCGGGGGCCGCGGTGAGATAACACAGAGGTGTTAGGGCCAAGGTCTCTGCAATTCTCTTTGCTTCTAACTCATTGTTGATTATAAAATGTCTGCTGCAGCTCCAGTCTTCCCATCCGCATTCCAGACAGAAAAAGGAAAAGGACAAGGACAAAAGAATAGTCTGAAGTCCCTTGGACGAAGATACCACTCACCATCACCACCTGTGACCAGCTGTCACCACTACTACTACAATATCTGCCCACACCTCAAGGGTGAAAACACTCCTGTGGCCCTTCCTGTTTGCAAGGATGGCTGGAAAATATCACTTTAAATCGTTTAATCTGGGCAAATTGTCACTCCAACAAATGTCAGTCCGACAAAATGAGGAAGTGAGGGCAGAGGTGGAAGCTGAGAGCCAGAGTGGGCCCCAGCGGGCTTGCCCTGGCTGGGGACAGCTAATGGCTCCATCCTCAAGTTTTTTCAAGCTCGTTGTTTAACACATTGGTCACCTGAAACTGGCCATGGTGGGTGTATCTACAACACAAAGACTGACAAACACCACAAATAAGGTCCTGCCTTCTTTTCTGGAGAACCAGTTTAACATTTCCAGCACACGCTGGCTACTGGGCAGGTAAGGCTTTCCTTGCTACAGAAGGCTTTTCATTTCGCCTTATTACCTTCTGTTGGTTGTTTCTGACTATAATGGGTGAGACTTATTAAAGATGAAGCAGGTGATCTTTTGAAGTACCTGGTGTAATAAAAATCTCCCTCTTTAATTACATAAAGGTGCTAGGAGTATCCATTTATATTAGCTCTTCTTTCTTTAGAGAATGTACAAGTTCTTTGGTGGTAAGTTAGGAGTGTCATAAAACTATTGTAAATGCCTTTTCAAGATGTAAAAGCTTTTATTTTTAAATAGTATAAAAAAATGAAGAACTTTTCATAATATTTATGAATCAGACATGCTCCAAAACAGCCTCTCGATTTTGTGTTTGAAGCAAATATTACAACAAGCTGTTGCTGTAACTACCAACTTTTCTAAGATGTAATTTTAATAAAAATATAAGACACTCTTTGAACTAGCTTCTTCCAAAATTTATTCTGGAAAAAAAACAGTGAAGTGGAATATCATCATTTTTTTTTTCCAGTGCTAGGGGTAGAACCCAGGACCATAAGCATACTAGGCAGGTGTTCTATCACTGGGTGACCCCTGCCTGCCTGATTTTCATTCCTAAGGAGGAGAGAGCTCTTTCCTCCTTCCCTTTGGAATACAAACAGGTGCTTCAGACACAGCACTGACACGGACAAAGAATGTCTCCCCTTTGGCTTGAGAAGAGGCCATAAGAGTTAATTTTGGGAGCTGAACCAGAAATTGAAAAGTAAGCCTCAAGGGTTTGTGAACACAGTCCCACCCCACCTAGGAGGTTTTGCCTCCAAGCTAAAAGTGTCTTTAGGATATTTTAAAATGAGCACCTGAAACCAAGTCGTGTATCAGAGTTGTAACATGTATCTTAGATGGTTCTGTGAAAAATCTTGCTCTGTATGATTGACTTAATATTATCAGACTGTAGCCGTAATGCTGAAGAATCTTATTTGAAAAATAAATCAATGATCAATAGTGACCAATCTAAAAAGCTTAGGTATCCAACTGACTCATACTTATCTGTTGGGGGTTTTTGGAGGATGGTCAATAAATAACACCTCCTCTTTCTCCTAAGTACGAGGTCATATAAGAACCAATTAGAAGTCACAGAGATGGAAGTCTAAATATGATCTTTATTACCTATAAAGTGTATTGGAAGGTTTGGTCTTAGATCTGTGGCCAAATTGGCTTGCCAATATTGTACTTGCAAATACAATACAAATTAGCAACCTCCTGAAACTCGCTGGCAGTAGTATAAAGGAAGAGCCACAGGCTGCAATTTACTTGTTTAACTGTGGATCAAACAGAATATCTCCCGGGGTGTAGTGATGCATGCCTGAAATTCTAGTGGCTTGGGAGGCTGAGGCAGGAGGATTGTGAGTTCAAAGCCAGCCTCAGCAGCTTAGCGAGGCCCTAAGGAACTCAGCAAAGCCCTGTCTTTAAACAAAATGTAAAAAAGGGCTAGGGATGTGGCTCAGTAGTAAAATGCCTCTGGGTTTAATTCCTGGTACCAAATCAAAAAAGATATTCAAGAGAATATCCTTCTTCTGGGTTCCTGAAGGATTCTTCCGCTCTGCATCAGCATGTGCCCTAAGTTAGCTCCTCTTTCAAAAGCAAAGCTAATGTTGCACTTGTCCATGTAAGACAAGGTGATCGGGTTTTCTCCCCCAGTTAACAAAAGGATGCTTCTAATAAAACTTCACTACAGTTTGCATTTTGTTTTTAAGGAGTTGAAACTAAGTGTTATCCATTTCAAATTTGCTGCAGTTATATTGTCACCCTGCCCCCCAAACCATGGTTATTAAATGAGAGTACTTCCTGTAAAACCATAGGACTGAGAACATGGAACAGTGGCTGTAGAAGGTACTGACAAATGAAAGAACAATATTACTTTAGTTGGCCAGTATTTATTGAGCACCTACTGTGTGCTGGGTACAGTTCTTGGCACTAAGATAACTGTAGCAATAGGACCTTTCATTTTAGGTTGGCAATTATATTTTCACTGGGGAGACAGTGAACACAGGAGCACAAGATAAGATGTGATCGTTGAAGCTAAGAGGACAATAAAACAGGATAAGGTGACAGTGATGGTAGGGACCCTGCAGGGTTCTGTTTTAGACCAGATGGCCACAGAAGGCTTCTCTGAGGAGAACTTTGAGCTGAGATGAGGATAATAGGAAGGATGCTGAGGAGTTAAGTCCCATCTGTAACTCTTGCCAGGACTGCATTTTATTCTGAATTCAAAAGAAAGTCATTGAATGCATCCGAGCAGCGGGGGTGGGAGGCAGGATGAGGGTTCCCTTTTTCTGGCTTCTAAGTAGAAAAGTGGGAGCTACAGGAGGATCTAGAGGGAAAGCAGGTAAACCAGGGAGAGGTGACTGCAGTGATCACAGGAGAAGATGGTGGCTTGGACAAGGCTGGTAGTGAGGATGGGCCAAAGAAGAAAGAATGCCTTTAAGGATTAATGCTTCTTTGACGGTGAGCTTCCAGAGGATTGGCCAAGTGAAGGGTGGTCCCCTTCCTATGGTGCTGAGCTCCCGTGAATTTCAGGAAATATGTATTTTAAAAGATGCTTGTCTCACATTGATATTTCTCAGCGCTGCTCCCGACAATTACAGGAGTCTTCAATAATGAAGAATTTCAGAATTTCTCCACCAGCAGTACCTCTTGTTCTCCTGTGGTCCTAACTGCAGTTGGTTTTGTCACCCAAATGATGAATATGCTCCAATATCTTTCATCCAAAAAATACATACACACAAATATTCATAAACATATAGAGACACAAAGATAGAGCCACTCCTGGCCCTAAATATTTCCCCCGTTACATCCATTTTCTGGGTGACTCCATCATCCACATTTCCCCCAAAGAGTATTTTGCACCCTTGGCTATCTTCTAAATCCCACTGGCCACATCACGCACTCTAATCCAACTTCTGCTTGTACCTGGCCATTGAAACCCTTTTTGCTGAGCCAGGGTCACTGCATACTACGGGGTAGGTTGTGTATATATGATTTATCCCTGGTTTTAAAATTTCATTGACCTTCACATTGCCAAATTTAATGAACACTTTTCTGTTTTTGTTCTCTGGGGTGGCACAGATTCAATAGACACCACCAGTCATTCTTTCATTCATAAACAACTGGGATCAAATCAACTTCCTAGAGGACTGGTTGAGTTAATAATGGAGTATTTTGGAGCTTGAATAAGGAAATAGGACTGTTTCCTATATGCTCCAGGGAAAAATCTCCAGAATTTGTTAAGTAAAGAAAATAAAGTGGGGAAAAACATGTACGTTTTAATTTATTTTAAAAGGTGGAGGGATATGAATATGTTCTTGTTCGCTTGTAACAAAATGATAATGGAAGCATAATCTAAAACTTTTTTAAGAGTCCATGTTGGAGAGAGTGAGATAGAGAAAGCAGGATGGAGACTTGAGTTTTCTGAAAACACAATGTTTTGTGGATTTGATTTTGAACCATGGATATATTCTACCTAATTATAAAGCAAAGTTATTTTTTAATTAGAATCGATACAAACTAAAATAAAAATGAACCAAATTAACCTAACTATGATTGGGCCAGTACCACAGAGAGGAATTATTTCAAATATCTTTAAAAAGGCAGTGATCTGACTATAAATCCCTAATAGGATATAATTAAGGACAGAATGTAGTGGGGGGAAAAAAGGAAAGGAAAGAAGCTGTTTCAGTCGTTATGTTATTATTAATATAGCATTTTAAATTTGAAATTATAAAAAAATGTAACGAAAGTAATTATTTTAACATTGTTACAGCCAAGATTGGAAAGTTTCCAGGGCTCTGGAGCCAGATTAGCCATGTGAATTTGGCCAACAAACTCCTACTGCTTCCTCATCTATAGAAATAGATGAATAGTCCCTATATTATAAGCTTTTGAGAATTACGTGTCATGCAGTTAATGTAGCACTGGCTCTTAGAAAGAGCTCACTGTGAACTACTTTTATGAATTATCTCTATGTGTGCCACCTCCTCTCTAAGAGCTGATCGAAGGCGGTCATGTGTTCAAAATGTTTAACACAATTTCTGCAACACACTAAGTGCTCACTAAATATCTGTAAGTCAATTAATTTCCCTCATGTTAATTTTAATTCAAATAAATTCAAATAGTTGTGACTGTCTATGTTTCTGATCTAAAGAATTTGATATATTGTTTATATACTATATATGTAGACAATTGCATTTAAACAAGAGTGCTAAATACATGTTGTGATTTAGTTGACTTTTTGCTACCTGTCTACATTTTTTTTCGTGTCAATTATGCTATAATGTAAAACAGTATCACTACCTGCTCATTCCTTTGGCAAAACTGCTGTTCAACCATCTAAAAGGTCCTTTCATCGATAAGGAAATGCACACAAATTGTGAAACATTACCACCTACTAAGTTTATCCTCTACCTCCTCATGGTGACCCAGACCTGCATGAGCAGTGGAGTTCATTTTCCACACAAGATTTTCCAAGGCTGAAGAACTTTTAGTTTTCCAAACTCCTATGCTTTGAAATTCCTACATTTGCAGAAAGTCTCCATTTAAAACTAAAAAAAAAGGTCTAAATTTTTTGTCCAGAGAGACCTTGTGATGTTTGCAAATTCCTGTGTTTTTAAAACTCTTCCCATTCTGTTGAAGGAGCAAGAAATGGTTGGTATATTAGATGGTTCTCAATATTAAGATAGGGGGAAAACGTGTCCTGGGGCCCCCCAAATCTATACTTTTTTAATAAGATAGAAAACGTTTTTCTTTCCCCGGAGTAGAGCTTCTCTGACCCTTTCAAGTGACTCTTTGGTGAAAGCAAACTGTTAGAGCATGGTCAGTCACAGGGACCCTTAAACGGAAATCTTACCACCTTACCATCTTCCTTTATCCAGATGTCCATCCATTTCCTCTCCCTTAGCATGGACATCACATTATTAGACCTCAAGTCTCCCTGATAGGATGTCTCCCAAGATTAAAAAGAGAACAGAAAAACAAACAAAAAAGACAAAATAAATAAAAAACAAAATACATTTCTTTATTACTTCCCAGACAATACTGGCTAACCCACAAGAGGAGGAAGACATGTAATCTGGAATAAGTCTTAAAATATAAGCTCCTTTGTCTATCTTCTTTAAAGTTCTAGAATGGTACATTCTAGCCTATGGCATAGGCCCAGAAAACTGAGATTTACTTTCACTTCTTTTAAGCTCTCTGTTTCTTCTAGGTAGGGTTATTCTCATCAAGGAAATGTTCTCAATGTAGCTCTAAGAGAACTAGATTAAAATTCTCCATTACATAAACTGTCTCCCCAGAGTATGTGTACTATGTGTTTCTTCCTCTCTCCAGTCTTCTCCCAGAATACATCTATTTTCCTAGCAGTGTTTTCAATGAATAGAAATTAACTAGCATCAGCCAGGTGTGTTGGTGCGGTGGCACAGGCCTATAATCCCAGCAGATTGGGAGGCTGAGACAGAAGGATCGCAGGTTCAAAGCCAGCCTCAGCAAAGGCAAGGTGCTAAGCAACTCAATGAGACCCTGTCTCTAATAAAATACAAAATAGGGCTGGGGATGTGGCTCAGAGGTAGAGTGCTCGCCTAGCATGCGTGAGCCACTGGGCTTGATCCTCAGCACCACATAAAAATAAAATTAAGGTATTGTGTCCACCTACAACTAAAAAATAAGTGTTTTTTTGAAAAAATATCGACTGAGCATCTACCAGGCCCTGTTATAAGTCAATAAGTAAAGCAAGAATTGCTCTTGCTTCCATGGAACTGATGTTCTAGAGAATCTGGAGAATATCTGGTAAGATGGCTCCAAACAGGCAGCCTGCTAGTGTTGGGAAGAAGCAATACAAAGAACCAGAATAGTACAGGCAGATTTCTTCTTCTAGAGCTCTCCCTCCTGTGCTCTGGGTCCATTTTTCTCATAGATATGCTATGTGCTCTGTTTCTTATATTCCCAGAAAATATGCACTGAACTAACTGCAGGTGTTGTGGGAACACATTTAAGAAATTTTAGGAATGACCATAAGGGAAATGACTCACTTTGGAGAAATTCACAGTAATAGTGTATCTGGAATGATCCCCTTTACTATGTTGGAGTGCAAACATAATCACCTCACTTTCAATCATTCCATTTATTACTTGAGCGCCCACCTGCCCTTAGTGACAGGAAATCTACTTATTTCCTGATACCTCCCACAACCTCCCTGCTTTGATAAGATCATCAAGGATTCATCCAATCCAAAGGAGACCAGTCCTACTGCAAAAAGCCAGGAAAAGAGAAAGAGAACCGGGAAGCATGGCCAGTCCACTAGCAGCTTGGGTTGGGTTTCTGCCACAGGAAGTTAAAGATGAGCCCTGTACATTCTAATAACAAGACATTTGCTGATGGTCACTTTCATACTCCCATGGATTCAGCTCTTCTCTTCCCATCACCCCAGCTGCATCCTTTCCCACCCCTGCGCTCTGAGGCCACATCTATTTTAGATTGCATTCACACTGTCAGTCATTCCCCAATATACACAGTACTAAGCCATCTTAGTACTGTGCCATCTGCACCAAGGCTAGAAAAGAACTCAGCCCCAGTGTCTGTCATCCTGGAATAAGCATTCTCATAAAGCCTTAGCACCTTTCCTGCTGCTGGACACCTTGGCACATCCCAACCAGGAATCTTCTATTGCATGCAAAGGCGAAGGGTAGATGTTGCAAAGCAGCAAACACATGTCTGTTTTACGCACAGAGACACCTACACCTACACAAATTCATAGGGAAGTATTTGTCCTACATTTTCATAATTTGAGGGTCTTTTAGATGATTTCTTACAGTGAAGTTTGTTGATATCCTTGAAAGGAACTGTTTTAGTCAGCGTTTTTGCTGCTGTGACTAAAGGACCTGACCAGCACAGTTATAGAGGAGGAAGAGTTTATTTGAGGGCTCACGGTTTCAGAGGTCTTAGTCCATAGAAGGCTGGCTCCATTCCTCGGGGCTCTAGTGAGGCTGAACATCATGGCAGGACAGTGTGGCACAGGGAAGCAGTTCATATCATGGTGATCAGGAGGCAGAGAAGCTCCACTCTCCAGATACAAATATATACCCAAAGCCACGCCCCAGTTCCCACCTCCTCCAGCCACACGCCACCACTAAAGTTTCCACTCAGTTAATCCCTATCAGAGGATTAAATCATTGATTGGGTTAAGATCCTTTCAACCCAATCATTTCTCCTCTGAACCTTCTTGCATTGTCTCACACGTGAGCATTTGGGGGACACCTCATATCCAAACCATAACAGGACCATTTTTGACTATGCAATAAAAGATGTGGTAGCTCATTCATTACAACACTGACTTGTCTTAAAGAAAGTTCCACTTCTAGGACTATGGGTTTTAAGTGAGGTCAAGAACTCACCATCAGGACTGGATAAGAGTTATGTTGTTTGCTTTTCCTCTTATCATCTAGTAGGAGGAGAGTTATCATCATCTTAATAACAGGAAAATACTAAAACGAATATGTTAGGGGGTTATTTGGTTGCTCATTAGCGAGCATGGTAGAACAAACACAAATCAGTGATGTTGGTGGCATTTCAGACTTTCTGATGGCAGAGCACCCATCTGAAGGCTTAGCTCTGCTCCTTTCTTCTTCAAACACCTCACCGTTCTTTTATATGGACCTCAGACTTAAGTCTAAAATCCTCAGACAGGTATTCAAAGTCTTCCACAGTCTGGGCCTTACTCACTTGTTCATCTTAATTGACCGTTATTTTTAGAACCCTATTTTCTTTCAGCTGTATTTTTTTACTCATTATTTCACAAACTTGCCATGCACACTTTTGACAATAAACTTTATTTCAGAATAATTTCAGATTTACAGAAAAACAGCAAAGATGATACAGAGTTCAATAGAATACCCGTCATCCAGTTTCACCTAATGCTAGCATCTTACATTATCATGGCGCATTTGCTACAATTGATGTATTATTGTGAACTGAACAGTCTTCCTGCTAATGTTCCAGGATCCAACCGAGGGTATCACATTGCAGTTAGAGCAGGTACCTTTCTGTGTCTAGTTCCTGCTCATCCCAGTCCCCCAACCCCCAGGAATCTCTTTCCTTTTCTGACCTATCTCCAAGGTCCATTCATGCCATGTCTCTGTAATGTCTTTCTGAATTGTTCCCGTCTTCAGGGATTTCTCTGATGTTTAAACTCCAGAGCACTTTGGTCTGGATCATATATTCATATATTTGGAGCGTGGAATACACTGACCTGCATTATTATGTATCTTTTTATATTTGTTTTCCAATTATCTCTTAAGGAAAAGAAAATACCTCATTTTCTTATCCCTGGCCCATAGTTCTACAACTATTTTTTTTTTTTAAAGAGAGAGAGAGAGAGAGAATTTTAATATTTATTTATTTGTTTTTTAGTTTTCGGCGGACACAACGTCTTTGTTTGTATGTGGTGCTGAGGATCCAACCTGGGCCGCACGCATGCCTGGCGAGCGCGCTACCGCTTGAGCCACATCCCCAGCCCCATTCTACAATTATTAATTGAATTATCAAGGGCCCAAGGAGACTACATTTATAGTTTATAACATAAGAAATATAAATATAACTTGACAAGTTATAATAACAAATATTTATTGAGCATTACCGTGTGCCAGACACATCACATGTAGTATTGTAGCTGATTCTTATGAAATTTTATGTGGCAAATATTATAATGAGCCCCATTTAGGGTAAGTCGTTTGCCCAAGACTACATGACAGGAAGGAAATGGACCCAAGGCTCCTACTCAAGCATTATGGCTCCAGAGTTCACAAATTCCTGAGCACTTTACTACACAAAGTGCTTTTTGCCCCAGCAAAGATTTCCAATCTTTAGTCTACATTTGAGGCCTCCTATTCAATTCCATCCAGCGTGTCTTCAACTCTGAATACCTAGTTTCCCTGGTAGCCCACAGATATCGTCCTTCTCCTTCTCCTTCTTCTTCTTCTTTTTTTTTTTTTGGTACCAGAGTTTGACCTAGGTATACTTAACCACTGAGCCACATCCCCAGCCCTTTTTCTGTTTTATTTTGAGACAGGGCCTCACTAAATTGCTGAGGCTGACCTTGAACTTGGGATCCTCCTTCCTCAGCCTTCAGAGCTGAAGGGAATATAGGCATGCACCCCCACTCCCGGCTCCACTGATATCATTCTTGAAAGTTTCAATTACTCTCTTTTTACCAGTTCCATTGTCCTTTTTTTTTAAAAAAAAAAACTTATTTATTTATTTAATTAGGTCTATATGACAGCAGAATTCATTTTGATTCATTGTACACAATTGAAGCACAGCTTTGCATTTCTCTAATTTTACACCATGTAGTGTCCCACCATATGTGTCTAGGGTAATGATGTCCATTACCATCTTTCCTGCCCCCATACCTCCTCTCCTTTGCCCAATCAAAGTTCCTCCACTCTTCTCATGCTTTCCCCCATCAGCATCAACTTATCAGAGAGAACATTTGGCCTTTGGTTTTTTTGGGATTAGCTAACTTCACTTAGCATGATATTCTCCAACTTCATTCATTTACCTGCAAATGCCATAATTTTATTCTCTTTTCATGCTGAGTAATATTCCATTGTGTATATATACCACAGTTTGTTTATCCATTCCTCTATTGAAAGGGATTTAGGTTGCTCCCACAGTTTAGCTATTGTGAATTGAGCTGCTATAACATTGATGTGGCTTCATTACTATAGTATGCTGATTTTAAGTTCTTTGGGTATAGATGGAGGAGTGGGATAGCTGAATCAAATAGTGGTTCCATTCCAAGTTTTCTTTTTCTTTTTCTTTTTTTTTAAAGAGAGAGAGAGAGAGAATTTTTTAATATTTATTTTTTAGTTTTTCAGCGGGCACAACATCTTTGTTTGTATGTGGTGCTGAGGATCGAACCCAGGCCGCACGCATCCAGGCGAGCGCGTTACCGCTTGAGCCACATTCCCAGCCCCCATTCCAAGTTTTCTTTCTTTTTTTTTTTAAATTTTTTTTATTATTAGTTGTTCAAAACTTTACAAAGCTCTTGACATAACATATTTCATACATTTGATTCAAGCGGATTATGAACTCCCATTTTTACCCCGTATACATATTGCAGATTCACATTGGTTACACATCCACTTTTTTACATACTGCCATACTAGTGTATGTTGTATTCTGCCATTCCAGGTTTTCTAAGGAATCTCCATAGTGCTTTCCAGAGTGGTTGCAATAATTTGCAGTCCCACCAGCAATGCATGAGTGTGCCTTTTATTCTGTACACTGATTGGTTTGGGACTTTTAAGCTATGTTGTATTGTGTCTTTTCTCTCTTTCTGTGGGAAGGCTCTTTGCATCCTTGCACTGAGCCTTAAAACTGGAACACTATAGAACACAATAACCACTATTTTTTTTTCTCTTTGTGAGAATATTTTGAAAGGCTGACATTTTTTAATTTATTGAAATTGACACATAAAAGTTGTACATATTTATGGGGCACCATGTGATATTTTGATACATGTATACCTTGTGTAATGTTCAAATCAGGTCAAACCTATCTATCTCCTCAAACATTTATCATTTCTTTGTGGTAAAAGCATTCAAAATGCTTGTACTTTTTATTTTAAATATGCAATACGCTGTCATGTCCTTCAGTCAGTCATCCTGCTATGCAATATCACATGAGAACTTATGTCTCCCACCTAAATACAAAGTCCCCTTTCCCTGTCCCTCTCTCTTCCCTAGTTTCCCTAGCCTCTGGCAATCAGATTGTACCTTCAACTTCTATGAGATCAACACTCTTAGATCCACATTAGTGAGATCATGTAATATTAGTCTTTCCATAGTTGGCTTACTTCACTCCTATACTACCCTCCAATTCCATCCCTGTTGCAAATATCAGGATTTCATCCTTTTTTTTTCCCATAGTTGAATAGGATTCAATTGTGTACATATAAAATATTTTCTTTATCCAATCATCATTTGTTTCCATTGATGGCCTACGTTTTTTAAATTATAAAAGAAGTATATGCATATAAAGTGAGAAATTCCTTTTTCAATTTTTTCCCCTACCCTTTCCTTAAGGACAGATTGTTTTAAAATGTGGCCTTGGCATAAAATATTTAAAGTTATAAATACTTCTAATTATAAAAGAAAATATAAGAGTCCTGATTTAATATTTTTCAACTGAAAGTTGGGTACATTGGTACATGCCTGTAGTCCCAGCTGCTTAGGAGGCTGAGGCTTGATGACGGCTTGAACCCAGGAGTTCAAGACTACTCTGGGCAACACAGTGAGACCCAAGTTCAAACAAAATGAAGAAACAAAAAAACAATTTTAAAACTTTCCAATTATGCAGAAGAATAAATACAAAAACCTCACAAGAACCTCACTAAGCACTGCCCTCCCATCCTTTCTAGAAGAAACCACTGTGAAGGTTACAAAACCTTGGGAAGTTTTCTCAACTTTTATTTGTTTGTGGCAGGAGTAGACTCTCGGCATATTTTGTGGCCTGATGTGCCCGGTTATTCCCTTGACCTCTGCTGCCTTTGATGTTGCTACCCAGTCTTTTTTTATCACATTTTAGCCAATCTCGTTTTTCTGGACACTAACCAATCACTTTCTTCTTTTTTACGTTTCTTCTTTCTTACCCCAAACAGTGACTTTATCTGAAATTTCTGAGTTTTTTTCTCTGAATATTTTCATCTTCAGAAATTTGATTCATTCTCTGAGTTGGCCGCCATCTTCCCTAGACTCTTGCTTCCAAACATCTTTTTTGGAGTTTCTCAACCCACACTCATTCTTTAGTCTATTGTGATCTGACTCACACCTACCATTCCAATAAATTACATTAAAAGGTGCCTGACCCTTTAAATGTCAGATCTGTTCATCACAGAAATTCCCTTAGCCCTCTACCATATGAGCTTCTGCTACCAGGAACTGTCTTGTCTTCAAAAAGCACTCTCTTCCTAGACTTGGAGGCATTGCAAAATCCTTGTTTCTCCTCTATCTTTAGATCAGCACCTGCCTTACCCCACTGCCCTCCAGGGTTTTTTGTTCCCTGTCTTTGTCTTGCCCCTAGATGCCCTGGGGAATTTCTTCAGCTTCCACAAACATCAACACCTCTAACTCCAACATCAACTAACCTCGCTCAAAACCAATTTCACACTTCCAACTATCTGCTTGTCATTTTCACAATTTTATTGCACAGGTAAGATGTCATCTTACTCATTTCACATCTTCCTCATTTCTGTTAATGAACTTTGGCCCAACTGGGCAGCATATTGATCATTTTTCTTCCTAGTGCTCTTTGAATTTCATTGATTCTCTCTCCCACAAATTCTATTGCCACCTCTTTTTTCTTCCTTTGTCTATATGGTCCCATGATCTTCTAGCTTCTTAACTACACTTTTATAGCCCTCCAATTCTCTCATCTTTATTGTCCTCTTCATTGTCTATGCCCCGTACAAATCTCCAGGTAAGTCTTCCATAAAGTCTGGCTCTAACCATGATTGTTTCCCCGATCAAACTCTCCAGTGACACAACACTGTGTGGGAGCAAGAGACAAATTTTTCATCATGGTTTTGGAAAACCCCATACAGCAATTCTTAAACACTTTTCGGTTAGGATCCCTTTTCACTTTCAAAAGCTATTAAGGAAGCTGGGCGTTGGAATGTACACCTGCAATCCTAGTGAGTCCAGAGGCTGAGACAGGAGGATTGCAAGTTTGAGGCTAGCCTCAGCAACTTAGTAAGACCCTCAGCAACTTAGCAAGACCCTGTCTCAAAACAAAAAATAAGAAGGACTGAGACTATAACTCAGTGGTATTGCATCCCTTCAATCACCAGTACACAAAAAAGAAAGAAAAAATTATTGAGAGCTTTTATTTATATGGGTTATACCTATCCCTTACTGTGTTTTAAGTTAAGACTGAGAAAACTTTAAAAATACGTATTTATGTATTTTAAAATAAAATAACAGACCAATTGTATGTAAAGATAAATACTATATTTTATGAAGAAAATAACATTTAAAAAAATTTAATCAGGAGATTGCCATTGCTTTGCACTTTTAGAAATCTCTCCATGTGACTTAATAGAAGAATAGAAGACAGCTACATAGTTCTTATATCTGCCTCTATAGTCAGTTCATTGTGACATCACATGCTTTGTAACCCCTAGAAAAATTCCTTTGTATATTTACAAGAGAAGAAGAATGAAAAGTCAAAGAACATCTTCCTATTATTGGGGTAATAGTTTTGGCTACACTGAACCTTTGAAAGGATTCCACCTCTTGAGAATTACTGCTATACACTTCTCTCTCAATGCTCCTTAATCAAACTTCAGATTCCAGGTAAACCAGACTATTTATCCCCTTAGCATATTCATATTTCCATAGCTATCATATGAATTCAGTATCTCACTCAAACAATTTTACTTGTACATTGCAAGTTCTATATGGTTCACCCAGGACACAGGATTTTGGTGGGAAAAAAATGAGACTTTTCCTGTGATTTACTGGAAAGCAGTCAGTACTGGGAATCAGTGCTTAATGCCAATTCTGTAACTAACATTTTGTGCTACCTTGGACAAATCATTTAATGTCTTGGTTCTTGGTGCATGCATTTATAAGCAGAAGAAATTAGGTATGGTGATCTCAGGGTATTGTTCCAGATTTAAAAGCAGCAGGGAATTGGAATTAAATCACCTGTCATCTATTCTGAAGAAGTAGGAAATATTCATACTTGCCACTTCCAATCTTTTGTATTCTCTCTTAGTTAACCATAAACTGCTGCCTTCTTGTATGTGCATAAAAATCAGGTTCTCTGCAGTTTCTAATGACTATCTTGAAGGGGTTTCAAGAAAAAATCCTCTGGACCTTTCTTGAGCCTCTTGAGTCAGTAAGTAGTTTTGTTTAATTTTGGAATGTGTCTCCAATACATTTCATGAAATTTAGAAAATTTTCAGTCATATTTCTCTTTTCATGACCTTTAATGTATTATCACATATTAAATTCATCTTTTTTGGTTGTCTTTGTGTTTCAGTTGGAATACTTTTTCAAATTCACTCGCCTTTTGTCTGCAGAGTCAACTCGTCTGTTATTCTCATTGAGTGTATTTTTTTTTTATCTCAGTCATTGTATCATTCATCTCTAGTAGTTTTTTTTATTTTTAAATTCTCTTTTAAGTCATCTCTTCTTAACATGTTTTTTTTCCACTATCTTCTTGAACATAAGGAGGATATTGTAGTAATTGATTAACATCCTTATCCACTAATTCAATTTCATTGGGTCTGTTTTCATGGATCTGTATTCCTCCACATTGTAGATCCTATTTCCCTTTTATTTGACATATTTTTTCTTCTAGTAATTTTAGTAATTTTCTTCTAGTAATTTTGGATACCAGACTCTGTGAAATTTACATTGTTGCATGCTGGATATTTTTTTTTTCCTTAAATATTCTTGGACTTTGTTCTGGAATGCAGGTAAGCAACTTGAGAATGGTTGGATCCTTTTAAAGCTTGCTTTTAAGCTTGTGCAGGTGGGATCAGAGTAGCATCTAGTCTAGGGCTAATATGGCCCCTTTACTGAAGCAGTGCTTCTCAGAGCACTGTATCCCTTGCCCTGTGTAGTAAAAGGTTTTCCGTCTGGCTGCATTAGCCCTGCATATGATCTCTGGGGATTATCCTCGTGTTCTTTCCTGGTTATTCTTTCTCTGGCTGTCAGCATATGTAAGCACTGATCAAAACTTTCTTGAAAGGGGCTGGGGTTGTGGCTCAGTGGTAGAGTGCTTGCCTAGCATGCATGAAGCACTGGGTTCGATCCTTGGTACAATGTAAAAATAAATAAATTAATTAAATAAAGGTATAAAAAGAGAACTTACCTGAAGATTCCAGGGGAATCCCTAGCAGGCATCTGGAACTCTCTCACTTCAGTCCCTCTCTGTGCAACAATCTTTCTAAAACTTGGCCTAACAGATTGTAGCTGTCTTGGCTTCCCTAAATCCTTAGCTCTACACCCTTAATTCTGGGTGCCCCTCAGGCTTTGTTTGGTTTCTTCCATCCTGCACTGCAACCTGGAAACTCTCTATATGCACCAAGTTAGAGCAATTTTAGAGCTTATTTGGTTAATTTCCATTCTCTCAGGATTGATGACTTGTGCTGCCTGTTGTCCAATGTCAGAAAACCATTGTTTCCTACATTACATTTACTTTTAGTAAGTTTTAAAATTTTGTTTTTCACATTTAATCCTTGTTTGATCTGTAATTGACATTTCTTTTCAATGCTATATAGAAGGCATTATGAACTGAATTGCACCTTCTCCCCCCCAAAAAATTTGTATGCTGAAGCTCTGTCACTTAATGTGACTGTATTTGGGGAAAGGGCCTTTAAGGAGGAAATTCGGGTTAAATGAGGTGTTTAGGGCGGGGCCCTGATCCAACAGAACTTTGGCCTTATGAAAAGAGAGTGAGATATCAGAAATCCATGTGTGCAGAGGAAAGGAAAGTCCATGTGGGGACACAGGAAAAAGAGCCGTCTGCAAGCCAAGGAAGGAGGCCTCACCAGAAAACAATCTGCCAGCACCTTGATCTTGGGCTTCCAACTGCCAGGACTCTGAGAAAATAAATACCTGCTGTTCAAGAAACCCAGGTACTTGTTATGGCAGCCCTGGAAGGCTAACATCTAATAAATAAAGGGATTCAACTTCACTTGTAGATAACTAGTTATCTTAGCATGTTATTGTAGTCTTGGGTTTTCCCTACAGAACTGCATTATAACCTCTCCCATGTAAATATTGACTGATTTCTGTCCCACTGGTCAGTTTGTCTATTATTACACCAAGACAATACTATCCTAATTATTAGGATATTCAATGTCTTAAGTATTTAGGGGGCAAGTACATCTCTCTTATTCTCTTATCGAGAATATAAGAGTATGGTGATTCCTGGCACATTGCTCTTCTGTATCCATTTTAAAACCAGTTTCCAATTACCATCAAGAACACTGTTGGGATTTTAATTGTGCTGCATTCAAAGTGTAAGTCAATTTGGGTACTACTGACATATTTAGACTATTGTCTTCCTTTTCATGAATGTGGTCTGTTTGTCAATATATTGAATTTTTTCTCTTACATTTTTCAATACATTTGTATAGGTTATCGATAAAAGTCATGCACATTTTTTGTGAGATTTCTTCCTGAGTACATTTTTGGTGTTGCAGTTACACATTGGTATTTAGAATCTATTTTCCATTTGTCACATATATCTTTGTCTATATCTATACACATATGTATATGTGTATAGATACAGATATAAATCAATTAGTTTTTGTGTATTTATCTTTTGTGCGTGAGTGTATATGTGTGTGTGTGTGTGTGTGTGTTGCAGGAGATTGAACCCAGGGTCTTGCACATGCTAAGCAAGCACTCTACCACTGAGCCTCAGTCTCAGCCCTGTATCTATCTTTTGGCTGACCACTTTACCAAACTCCTAATTATAATAGGTTGACTGTATATGAATATCATCTGTGAAAGTGACAGTTTTTGTTCCTTCTTTTTCAACCTGGCATCTATTGTTCCTTTCTCTGGGCTTATTGCATTGGCTTAGGCTATCTAATACAATATTGAGCAGAAGAGGACATTTTTGTGTTATTTCTGGTTTTAAAGGGAATGTTTTTAATGTTCCTCGTTAAAAATAATATTTTGTGTAAGTTTTGGGTAGTTACCCTTTATCAGGTCAAGAAAATTCTGTTCTGTTTCTAAATTGATAGGAGTTTTTAATAAAAAATGAATTATGTACTCATAAAATTTTTATCCTACATCTGTTGAAATGATCATATGGTTTTTCTCCTTTAATATGTTTTTGTAGTAACTGACATTTATGGATTTTCTAATAATAATCCATTCTTGCATTCTTTGGATAAACACACAACTTAGTCATAATGTATTTTTTGCACATGTTAGACTCAGTGTGCTAATATTTTATTTAGAATTTTTTGCATCATGTTCCTATATTAGACTGACCTATAATTTTCTTTTCTTGTATCATTCTTTTCTAGTTCTAGTATCAAAGTTAGGTTTGTCTCATAGAATGCATTCCTAAGTTTTTGTCTTTTTATAGTTCTATGTGAGTTTTTATTTATGTAAGATTAGAAGTATTCACTTCATAAAGTTTGGTGGAATTTGCATATATACACATACACACTTATTGGGAATACATTTTTCTAAGAATTTATGCATTTCATCCTTACTTCCAAATTTAAATCGACATTGCTTATTTATAGTACCCTTTACTGTTATTATCACCATGGACACAACAAGGTTATGCCCCCCCCCATTCAATCCTAACTTTGCTCAGTTGCTCCATCCTCTTTTCCTTCATCAATCTTACCAGAAGATTAATTAATTTTAATTAATATTTTAATTTTTATTAATATTTATTAATTTTAATTAATGGAAATAATTAATTTTAATTAATATTTTCAAAGGCCACTATGGTTTTGTTGGTTTTCTCTTTTGCATTTTTTCTACCCTATTGATTTCTGCTCTTATCTTTATCATCTCCTACCTACAGGCTTATCCTACTCTGTTTCTAATTTACTGGTAAGACACCATAGTAACTTTCAATCTTTCAATGACAGTGCCATTTTCACTTCATTATACAAGTTTTGATGTGTCTACATTTTAAGAGTCTATATAATTAATTTCTAAATGTTTTTAAATTTAACTTTGATTCATCATTGGATTATACTTTAGTAGCTTATTAATAATTTCTAGGTATATATGGATTTTATCTTTTTGTTATAAATATTATCTCATAAATTTTTAGGATTGCTGTTCAATTTGGAAAACCATGATCCACATTCTTTCAGGATGGGCTCAAAGATTTCAGGGAATTTCAAGATTTCTAGTACAGGACTAAATTTAGAGTCTTTGAATCGACAACACTCAACAACTAGTTCATCATGGGAGACTGATAAGCTTATTCAGGAGAACATTATGAATTTTATGGTGTCTTTAATGATGTCAGAATTTTGTCAAATCCAGGAAGGATTTTATATTCTTCCTAATTATTTATATAATAATTACATTATCAAATAATACAGGAAATGCTTTATTTTTTCTGTTTGAAGTGGAGCTGTTTTTCTTAATGAATCATGGCTTTTGTATAAACTGAAACTTTTGTTAAAATTTGCCAAAATAATTTCTATTGGTTTTAATTTATTTTTTTATCACTTTCACTTTCTAATAATTTTAACAAAGTTTTCTTCTGCTGTTGAATATATGAATTTAAAGATGACAAAAAGTCCTTTTTATATGTCCAAATCAGATATTTTGTTCCAAAATGTCCGCACAGATCACAGTTAAAATGGCATAACTATATCAGTTTTTTAAATAGACATTTTATACCTCTTTTGGATTTGGATTCTGTTTCAAATCCTTGAAATTATGGGTAATGTCCTTAAAACACAAGATTTGAACAGTTTTCAAGATGCACAGATCATGTGGATATACTGACTTTTCTTTAATGAAAGTCCAAGTTGGTTTATGTTTTAGTTTGGTGGGACTACCGTGACAAAATACCACAGAGTAGGTGTATTAAACAACAGAAATTTATTTTCTTGGAGCATGGAAGTCCAAGATCAAGGTGTCAGCAATTTGGTTTCTCTTGAGGCCGCTCAGTATTGGTTTCTCTCATAGCCTTTGCTCTTGGCTTGAAAATGGCCACATTCTGCAGGGACCCCTTTCTGTGTCCTCACATGGTCCTTCCTCTGTGCATGCATCCTGGTGGCTCTTTCTATGTCCTAATCTCCTCTTATAAGGATACCAGTCAGATCAAATCAGGGCCACCCCTAGCAGTTTCACTTTAATATAGTCACCTCCTCAAAG
The DNA here is from genome assembly GCF_047511675.1 of Marmota flaviventris. Taxonomy (NCBI): domain Eukaryota; kingdom Metazoa; phylum Chordata; class Mammalia; order Rodentia; family Sciuridae; genus Marmota; species Marmota flaviventris. The sequence continues at coordinate 124,086,939 of NC_092504.1, forward strand.
ACCTTAACATCTAAATGCAGTCACACTTGAGGCCCTGGGCTAGGATTTCAACATTTGAATGTCTGCAGACATGGACAGCCCACATATTCAAAGTAGCCCATTTATGGAACAAGTTGAAAGACACATATCTTTTGCAAAACACTGATGAGATTAAAAGAATGAACCTCACCCAGCACATATGCAAATATTCTAATGTTTTAAAGTCATTTTATATCACCTTGTCTGACTTTCACAGTAGCATTTTCCCGAGACAGACCAGGACTGCTATTCAGTGGCAGATTAGAATTGTTTAGAGTTCACTTTGTTGAGGAAAGAAACAGAAAGATAAATTTTGTTTGGCCATAAAAACAAAAAAAAAACTAAAATAGCTCCTAGAAATTTCTATCAAAATCGTGTCATACAATAATCTCCATCTGATTGGTACTTGTCACATCTGGTATGGAATCAACAAGAATGAAATAGTATTCATTGTCTAGTTAATTAATTAAATTTGCTGTTTGATTTTGGACATGTTTTCATGGGCCTGTTGTGGGGGAGGGGGATGAAATTCAGCCATTGGTTTGATAAAGTGGCATTTCCTGTGCTCAAAGTATACTGTTTCATATCTTCTTTCACTTAATTTAATAACCACAACTTTTGAAAAACTGGGTATTCTTTCTTATCTGCTCATCTTTCCAGTGCCTCTTTATTTGACTTACATGTCATACAGATGAACTTGCTGTCTTTTGCTCTGTGGGACCCAGATGACTTTGGCTGGGGGGGTGGTTGTCAATGCAAACCTGTCAGAAAATCTGTCTGATGTAAAAGCGATCCATTTTGTTGAAACAGTTTACAAACAAAATATGTAACCTTTAGTCTTGAAGTAAGCTGTCCAGGATTTCACAACAAACAGTTCCTCTTCCTTCTGATCAGGGTCAAAAACCCTGCCACGATATTAACATCACCTGCTAGTGACAGGATTCACAGGAAAAGCCCCAAGGACAGGCAAAGTTTATAGCTCAACAGTATCCTTGCTGTGTGCCCTGGCAACAGTGGGACCTCCAACCTTGCTGAACCAGAATGGGAATGAGAACAACAAAATCCCAACTGGATCACTGGGAATAATGGTAGTTGGGGCCACTATTCTTCCACCCTTTGATCTCTAGCCCCATGTAGTCTTCCTATTGCGGGCATAGCCCAGCTCTCTGTTTAAACGCATCTGTTGTATTCTAGAAAGTAGTACCTAATTCTTCCAGATTATTGTCAGAGAACTGGCCCTGAAGGCAAACCTATAAAAGGTTGTCTCAATCTTGTGCAAGCCTGGCTATATCTGGACAATGGCTTGTAAACATTGGATTGGATTGGATTCCATGGCCACAGCCTTTGGGATCCACTCTCACACCCCCTTTACTGTGAACAGAGTTTCCTGGTTGTATGCCGTGTTCTATGGGATTCCATTGCTTATCTGAATTATTGCCCTGCAAGTTTTTTTCCCCCTACTGAGACATTTTTATGGGTGCTCACCACTAAAATCATTAGCTCTTGAGCTGCCATCTTGTACCAGGGCATCCCACCTATTATCTGGGGGTGTTGCCCTCTTGATATGAGGACATTCCCAAATCTCTATCTTAACTGCCCATTTTTTTTTTTTTTAACCATTCTCATTAGCACTTTCTTTAGTTCAGGTCTATTGAGAAGTAGATGCCAAGATGGGATTAGATGTACATGAGTTCTATTGGGGAATAGTGTTGTTTTTCCTGAGCTCAGTATAAACCTTTCCTCAGGGCCTTGAAATCCTCTATAATCTTTTCTCAACCTATCTGTTCAAGTGCATTTCTTATACCAACCCATAATGAACCTTTTATGGTGAATACCTACTTCATTCCATACTGCCTACCCTGTGCCAATTCCTACTTCTGAAACTTATCTCAACCTTCTCTCCTAGAGTGTCAGTACTTTCCCCTTCTACCTCTCCATTCCACCTTTCCTAAAAGAACAGGACATCTCTGCAACTGACAGAAGCTTTCCTCAAAGGGTCTGGTGCACATCAATATCTCCCTTCTCCAAATCACCCTGCAGTTCACAGGAACTTCTCTCTACTTACTGGTTCTGTATTCTTTTCCCATTTTGTTGGTCTTAGCTCACAGAGGGCAGGGGCCAGGTGTGACTTTGCTGTGCCTCCCTCCCCCACAGCATTTCACACCTTCCATCAGAGCACTCCCAAGATTGCTCTGAGGCGAAATTGATGGAAACAGGTGTTGGTAGTTGTAGTTTATCTAGGCTCTTAGAGTAAGATTTCTTAAACTTTTCCAGTCAGGAGATTTTATGACAATGCTTGTTAAAGACAAATTCCTGGAACACCAACGACCTTCTGAAACTCTCCAGAGAACAGAAGCAGAAATTTCTTGGTGTTGTTGGCCTCCAGGACCAGATGGTTGAGCTAGTCATTGGCCTGAGCTAGGTCCTCCTCTTCTATTATTTATTTTCTCATTCTCAAATGCCCTTCCCTCTCCTCTTCTGCTCACAGGCATCCATTTTAATGTTTGCATATGTTACCTGTTTTGTTTGTTATGTGTTTTTGCAAAAATATAAGGTATTGTCTTGAATGCACATATTGTAAAATTTATGTCAAGTTATTATGTTCTATTTCTCCTTCTGGCTTTTTCCTAAGTGCCATGTTTTGGGTCCATCCATGGTGCTATGTGTATATTTAATTCATTGTTTCCAACTACTGCATGACATTCCTTGGTGAGCATTTATTTACTACCCAGGAACAGATCCTGAGGTAGCCTCCGACTTCTCACTGTCACAAACACTATTGCAACACACAACCTCATTCTTTTTCTAGGACCCAAGATTATCCATCTTATTCAGTGAGATTAAAGTACAGATGAAAGAGGGGGCGATTCTTAAGCTTTCCAAATAGCTGGTGAATACCCACCTTGAAAGAGGGCTAGCAATCCAATTAGTTGCTCACCATGAATGATGATAACACTACAATACAACATTTATTTTTAAGATGCCAGCTTTAATACACTTGGTAGTCCCAACAAATGCCAGATAATTTATAACAAGGCTTGTAAGAGGCTGAGGGTTCTTAGCTTTAAGATTCCATTTATTTGGAGTCAATTATGGGAACACCCTAGTCTCACCCTTGAGACAATGCCCAACTCAAAAGAGAGTTTTGCAAACAAGAGTGATCTCCCCAAAGCACACCGGAGGTCAGTCCAGACTGAGCATCCATCAGGTCCAGTTTGGAGTCATCAAATGCACTTAAGCAGAAGCCAGTTGTCATGCACCATAGTACGAGTATTTTTAAAAGCTGAGCAAGGCAGAGGCTCCCCCATCAGTTCTGGCTGGCTTCAATTTGTTGCCTGGAGCTATATTGCAGAACCTCTGATGTATTGCCAGAGGGGTCACTGGAGGATTGTGTCTTTGCTCAAAGGTACTCTCACCTTCATGTCTCTGCCCATAAGTCACAGCCTTGAAATGCAGCTATTGGCAAAAACTACCCCAGCTGCCCAGGGCTTCTTATGACAAGTCCCTCAGATCTTCTGCCATCTATCTAATAACGCATGGGGAAAACATATATCTCTTGAAATAACAAGCACAGCACCAAGGCTGCAGAATCTAGTAAGCCAAGAGGTTAAAATAAGTTGGAAGAACAACTTAAGGCAGCAGTTTCACGTCTCCAAGAACATTCTTTGTTTACCTGGTTCAAAAAAAAATTTTTTTATGATTGATAATTATTAAAAAAAGGTAAAGACAGAAAAATGAGAATAAATTGTAGGTTCCTCACATAGATTGTGTCACAGCAGTGCAAGTGGTGCCCAAATTTCAGTCTGCCCTCTGCTTGGCCCAGAGCGGAGAAGGGGCACCTTTTTCTAATTGGTCAATCACAAGAAGACATATTTTTGCAAAACTCACCCAGACGGATTTAGATGAGATTTCCATTTCTTCTAAGAGGCACTTTATGTCCTTTCAGTGGCCCCTCGGGGAGGGACATTGTGCCATTTTATTTTAAGCCTCAGTGACAGACCCAGTGAGTAACAGGGTGATGGGCAATAAAACACAAGTTGGTTGAACTGAATATTTACCAAACTGGGATTGTGGCTTTAAAATCTTGACCTTTCCCTCACACTAAAGCTGAGAAATCTATTTTACCTGCCTCCCCAGCTTGATGGATAGTTTGCTTTTTAAGGGTAGAAATTTTTTATCCATTTCCTTTATGATCCCCAAAACAGTGTATATCATCTTATGCCCAAAGCAGGTATTCAATAAATATTGGTGAATATAAAATTGAGGTTTTGGGGGCTGGAGATATGGTCAAGTAGCAGTGCGCTCGCCTGGCATGCCTGAGGCACTGGTTCGATCCTCAGCACCACATAAAAAATAATATAAAGATATTGTGTCCACCTAAAGCTAAAAAATAAATATTAAAAAATAAAATAAAATTGAGGTTTGTTTAAAAATCCTGTATCATAAGTCCTCTGCCAAATGAGAACTGCTAGAATGCATTTGCGGAGACTCTCCCCTTTGCAATAGCTTTTGACACAGAACTTTGGAATCCCTGAAGGCAAATTTTGATTTATACACGTGTTCAAGAGCGCCTACCCTGAAGGCAGTCAGGTGTTTCTTAACACAGGTGAGTCAAACCTGGCGGTGGGGGCAAAATAATATCTGGTTCTTTTAAAGAGACCAAATTTCTTCAGAAGTAGAGGCAAGAAATGAAATTATTCCCTTTCTTTATTTCCTAGGGCTCAACTCAAATGTAGACTTCATGTGTTTACAAGCAAAGTATAGGGCCTAAGTGGTTTCTGATTTCATCTAACCTTCCTAGAAAGAAGACATTCAAGCATTTACAAATAGAAAATAAAATAATATGTGTCCCTGCTGTCCTTCCCATTTTCCTAGAGAAATTATCCGAGAGAGAGAGAGAGAGAGAGAGAGAGAGAGAGAGAGAGAGGGAGAGAAATGTTCTAAAAAGTTAACACTGGATTTCTGTGGATAGTGAAGTGCTTATGTTTTCTTTTTTTACTTGTCTAAATCTTCCACAGTTTTTAGAAATGGCAGATTTTAATGGGAAAAAAATGATTTGTTAAAAACTATCACAATCTTCTACTCTCTCTCAGCACTTAGATGGACTAATCTGGCCTGATTAGAATCTTTCCCTGAGATTTTTCCATTTGGAGCAGGAGGAGAAGGGGGTCTTATCTCTAGAATCACATAGCCAGAAGGACTATGTTCACATAGTGACTATGGTGCTGCCTAGAAATGTCTTCCCTGATAAATGGAGAAAGTTTGGTATATAAGGAAGAACAAGAATCATGCATAGACAAAGAGAGAGAATCCAGACATTGGTCAGACAACTAAATGTAATGTCCCTCCAATCCTTTTTCATTTTAGTTCACTCATGATTCATTATTAAAATGTGTATTAAATACCCACTATGTGCTTCCAGCCAGAAACTGATAAATGCTAATTATGTAAGGGTGAGTAACATGTAATTTCTGGGGTTTGCATATACTTCTTAGGTACCTCTTTGTTACTCCGAATAATAAAGTAAGTACGTATACACATTATGGTGACTAGAAAGTCCTACTACAATACTGTCCCTTTAAAACGTGATGAAACTGGCTTTCTACTCTTGACCTAAATGGAGAAAGAACAACCAAATTTACACTTCCACTTGAAACAACCAAACACAAGACAAAAGACAAATATATATATATATATATATATATATATATTTAGAGGACACTGGAGACAATTCTTGAGACATAGAAAGTAGAAAGACAGGTCATACAGTTGCCTTAGTTTACTGACTTGAGAGAAATTCCAAGCCGCAGTGTCAGAAGGAGAAATCCAGGAGAAGCCTAGCAGAGTGAGGGTCTAGGCATATGAAGATAGCTAGAGTTTATAGGACAGGGAACTGGAGAAGAGAATAGCACGGAGTGAAAAATTCGGACACCTGCATGAATGTATATGAGGAAATCATCTACTTCTGGGAGAGGATCCACCAGAACAGATTAGAAGAAACAGCATTTAGTAGTCATACAGAGCTGGGAAAATACATATTCCAATTGAAAAATCAATTCATGTAACAGGAGGATTTTACCTGACTAGTGAAAAATAATTACACCTGATCTAGACACTGCTCTAGACCTGCCTGATAAATCTTAAAAGGAAGATTTCAGCATCTCTTCCATCAATCAAATCATTCACAAGTAATGTAACTGCATCATCAAGTATACTTACAGAAAATTTAAAATATATTCTACATCCACAAGGTAAAATTCACATTGTCTGCCATCTAACTGAAAATTACCAGGCATGCATCGAAGCTGGAAAATATTACCCACAATGAGGAGAAAAAAATCACTCAAAACCAATTCAGAACTGACATAGATGTAGAATTAACAAAGACAAAAATACAAAAATTATAATTGTATTCTATACGTTTGAAAAAGGAACTTGAGGCAAGGAAGCTATTTAAACAAAAGTGACAGGTAAAAACTACAATGTACAAAATGAAAAATGCTCTGAAAAGAATGAATGACGTATGGGAAATTACAAAAGAAAAGATCAGTGAACTTGAGATAGAGTGGCAATACAAGCTCTACAAAATTAAACAAAGAATAAAAAGAAAATAAATAGCACCAGTGTCTATGGGACAACTTCAAATGGCCTAGTAGGTAGTGTAGTCAGTTTCCAAACAAGGAGGGGGGCAGAGGAAGCAAATGCTAGAGTTTGGATCTTGTGGTAAGCCCATGTGTTGAAGGCTCAGGCACCAGCCTGTGGCACTACTGAGAAGTGGTGGAACCTTTAGGAGGCGGGGCCTAATGGAAGGAAGTTAGGTCATTGGGGGTGTGCCTTTGAAGGGGTATTGGGACCTGGCCCCTTCCTCTTGCTCTTTGCTTCTGAGCTCTTAAGAGGTGAACAGATCTCCTCTGTCACATGCTTCCACCATGATGTACTGTCCCACCCAGGATACGGTGCGACTGACCATGGACTGAAAGCTTTGAAACCATGAGCTAAAGTATCTTTCCTCCTCTTAAGTTGATTATCTCAGGTATTTTGTCACAGTAATAGAAAAAAGACTAGCAGTTATAATGATCAAAACTTTTCAAATTTGCTAAAATGTATAAACTCACAAATCTAAGAAACGGAACAAATCCGAAGCAGAAGAAGCACAAAGAAAACTAAAGCAACACATATCAGTAAGTGAGACAGCATAGAGTACCAATATCAGGAATGAGAATAGCACCACTTCAGACCCTATAGACATTAAAAGGATTATTAGAAGATATTACAATTTTATGTCAATAAATTTGACAACTTAGGAGAAATGAAATTCTTTGAATGTATAAGACATCAAACTCATTCAAGATGACATGAATAACACAAATATCTCTGTATCTAATAAAGAAAGTGAATTTTTATTTAATCCCATCTCTTGCTAAAGAAAATGTTGTACCAAATCCACATGACCTGTTATAGGAAACTGAAGGGGAGGGAGACTTTCCAACTTATCCTATGAGGCCAACTTTATTCTGGTATTAAAACCAGACAAAGATATTAAAAGAAAAGAAAACCACAGATTAAGGCACCCTATGAAACTAAATGCAAAAATTGTAAACAAAATTTTAGCAAATTGAATCCAACCATATATCTATATCTATCTCTATACACACACACAGATACATACATAATTGATAATATATAGTAAAAAGGACGTTCTCCCAATAATACAAAAGTTTGCTTAATTGAATATTCTCAATCTGTTAAAGAGCATCTATGAAAAATCTACAGCTAATATAATTCCTAATGGTAAGACTTAATGCTTTCTCATTAAGATCGTGGATAAGTCAAGGATATCTGCTCTCATTATCTCTACTCGACACTATTGACAAATAATTGACAACATTATTAACAACATTATTGGAAATTCTAGCCAATGAAATAGGCCATAGAAAGAAAAAGGCATCTAGATTATAAAGGAAGAAGCCAACTATCCCTATGGAGAAGACATCATTGTTTATGTAGAACTAATGAGTGATTTAGCAAAGTTGTAAAAGGAGATCAATATATGTAAGTCAGTTTTATATCTACATTCTGGCAATGAACAATCATAAACTGAAATTTTAAAAAATAATATTTGCAATAATCAAAATTTAAAAAAATTAGGGTTAAATCTGACAACATACATGCAAGTTCTATGCACTGAAAACTATAAAATGTTTTTTTTTTAAAGTATAGTAGACCTAAACGCATAGGAAGAGGCATCATGTTCAGGCATCAAAAGACTCAATATTGCTATGAGGTCAATTGTCCTGAAATTTATCTATATAATGATACAATACCAATAAATATCACAGTAGTCTTTTTTCCTTTTAGAAATTGGCAGGGTGATTTTGAAATTTACATGAAGCCATAAAGATCCTACAAAAGCCAGCATAATTTGAAAAAAGAGCAAAGTTGGAAGAAATTTAAAACTAGAAGTTTTAAAAAACTAGAACAATTAAGACAATGTGGTACCATAAAATAAATACATATACCAATGCAAGGGAATACAGATTCCATAAATAGAACAACGAATTTTTATAAAATATAAAGGCAATTCAGTGGAGAAAGGGTACTCTTTTCATTAAAAGATGCTAGGACAACTTGATTATCTGTATGCTAAAAAATATACCTTGATTTATGCCTCACACGTTATACAAAAATTAGCTGAAAATATATCATAGACTTGAATGTAAAACATGAAACTATAGAACATTTAGAGGAAAATAGAAAAATGCTTTGTGACCATGGGTTAGGAAAAATTTTTTCTTAGATCTGACACCAAAATTGATAAAAATAAACTTCATCAAAATTAAATGCCCCTTCAGTTTGAGAAGAATCTATTAAGAGAATGAAAAGACAAGTTTCAGATTGGGAAACATATTTGCAAAACATATATTTGGGATATTAGTTTCCTATAGCTATTATAAAAAACCACCACGAACTTATTGGTTTAAAATAACACAAACTTATTCTTGTACATTGTTGGAGGTCAGAAGCCAAAATGAGTCAAAGTATGAACAGGAATGTTTCCTACTGGAAGTCACAGGGAGAATTTGTTCCATGCATATTCCATCTTGAAGAGGCCCCCAGCATTCCTATCTCCTGCTTTAGCACCCCAATCTCTGCTCCCATCACCATACTGCTGCCCTCTCCCAGGTTGGCCAGCTTGCCTCCCTCTTACAGAGACTCTTGTGATGACATGTTGGGTCCCCCAGATAATCCACAATAACCTCCTTATCTCAACATCCTTAATTCAAGCATATCTGCAGAGTCCCTTTTGCCATAAAAGGTAACATGTTCATAGTTTTCTGGGGATTTCACCAGATAAAGAACTTATCCAGAATACATAAAGAGCTATCAAACTCAGTAATAATAAAATAATAATAAAATTACAAAGTGGGCAAAGATTTCAACAGATTTGAGAAACAACAAAAAAGATATACGGATGGTAGAAAATACAAGAAAAGATGGCCATCATTATTAGACTTACACTTATTAATATGGCTAAAATAGAGACTTTCAATCATGTCAGTATTGACAGGGATATGGAATGACTGAAATTCTCCTACACTGCTGGTGGGAATGTAATATTGTACAACCACTGTGGGAAGAAGTTAAAAATTAAACATACACCTGTCATGGTTTGGCTCTTCCACTCCTAAGCATTTACCCCAGAGGAATGAAAGCACATATCTATCTTGAAATGAATAGACATTCTGAAATAATAGCATTCTATCTCTAACAGAAATGTTGCCAGTAGCTTTATTTGTAATAGCCCCAAACCAAAAAGACTACAATGTCCATCAAAATGAGAATGGATACATTATGGTGTGGTCATGCAATTAATTCTATTCTTACAACAAGAGGAATAAACTTTGATACATGCACCACATGCATAAACTCCTATCCCCCCAAATGTATATATACCATATACATACTACATGTATATAAAATGCTTTATAAAAATGCAAACCAAAAGCAAATAAAAATGCACAATAGAAGGCAGATTTGTGGTTGCTTTGGGAAAGGGAGAGAGTAGAGAGAAGCAAGAGGAAGGAACTAGAAGGAAACTAGGAAGAAATTTTGATGCCAATAGATGAGTTCATTATCTTGATTGTGCTAATAGCTCCACAGGAATATGCTTATGTCAAAATTCATCAAATCTTATACTTTAAATAAGTGCAGTTAATTGTATGTCAATTGTACTTTCATAAAGATATTTTAAAAGGAAAAAACACATAAGATAATAAAAATTAAGCCTATCTTGCATTCTATTTATGAGGCTATGGCTATTCATTAATGTAGCAAGAGAAAATTACTCCATGGTAGTTTCACCAATCTGTCAAGTGGTCCAGTGACATGGATTTCCAGAGGGACTGCTTTATTACAAAATTTTTTCCAGTTACCTATTCCAAGTGATTATAATGGATTAACCTCTTGCTTGACAAGCCAAATACCTTTCATTCGGACATGCTTGTCTTACACTCAGTTCTTTGTACAAAACCCAAAACTACCTTTCATCTCTGCTGTAGTGTTGGAGATGCTCAAGTACACCAAAAACAAAAGAAAATAGTCCCACCGAGAAGAGAAAATTGAAGGGCAATTGGAGAATGCAGCTCTGCATAAGATTAGGAGGTTGTTGATTTGTTTTTGTGCCCTCAACCAGGTTTCCTTTATTTTCAGGAGCATTCTAAGCCTCATGAGGAAGACCAGTGTCTTCATACCGCCTCTGCTTCCCACCACACCTAGAGGGCATCTGATGGGAAAAACGAGTAGTGAGGAAGCGCAGTGGATGGCCGCGGAACTTTGAACTAGTCACTTAATTTCTGGCACTTAGTTTCATTGTCTGTAATATGGGGTTAATATTATTATATTAAACGTTAAATTATTAATTATATATTATATACAATATATGATAATATTAATTATATTAATATGGAAGTAATACTACTTTCATATTAATATACTAATAATATGATTAATATTAATAATAAATACATTTTTAAAATATATATATTTTTTTAGTTGTTGATGGACCTAGGAATGGTTGTTTTGAGGCAAAAATGAGTCGTCTTCTCCGGCGGCATTGTCCCCTTCCCCTCCTCCTTTTCGTAGAATGGAATCAAACCCAGGTCCATATTTGCTGATTGATGGGTATCTAAGATGACTTCAAAAGATACTAGAACATAAACATCCCAAATGTGTATGTGTGTCTTCTCCGTAGAGAGCAATTACTTATGCTGTCTGTACTCAAATTTTTTTATTATTTTAAAAAATTTAATTCATTTATTGGGGCTGGGGTTGTGGCTCACTGATAGAGTGAGCCGCAACATACCTAGCAAGTGTGAGGCACTGAGTTCGATTCTCAGCACTACATATTGATAAGTTCATTAAATAAAGGTCCATCAACAACTAAAAAATATGTATTTTTAAAAAATATTAATTCATTTATTATTCTTATTACTGGTACTTTACCACTAAGCTATATCCCAATCCTTTTTTTTTTTTTTTTTTTTCATTTTGAGATAGTTTTGTTAAGTTGCTTAGGGCCTTGCTCAGTTGCCCAGGCTGGCCTTGAACTTGTGATCCTCCCGCCTCAGCCTACTGAGTTGCTGGATTACAGGCATGTACTACTGCACCCAGTTGTACTCAAATTTTAAACAGTAATTTTTTCAGAACTAGAAGTTCATAGCTGTAATCCCAGCTACTCAAAAGGCTAAGATAGATCACCAATTTAAGGCCAGCCTGGGCAACACAGTGAGTCCCCCCCATTTAAAAAAAAAATTCATTATTTTTAATGTGCCCAATGGTGGTAAAATTTTAAGATGGATACTATTAAGAAAATTAGCCAAATGTACTAAACACATGAGCACAAGTGACTGTGTTAGTCAGCTTATAGCAAATACCTGAGATAATCAACTTATAAGGAGAAAAAGGTTATTTTGGCTCACAGTTTTGGAGGTTCTAGTTCATGATCTGGCAGACTCACTGCTTTTAGCTCACCATGGTGGAATCATGTGGTAGAGCAAAAACCACTCGCTCACCTTATGCCCAGGAAACAAAGGAAAGAAAGGGAAAAGGGGCAGGGTTCCCACAACCCCCCCCCAAACACACTCCCCCAATGACCTAAAGACCTCCCCTTAGGCCCCACCTCTCCAAGATTACACTGCATCCCCAAAGCACCACCCAGGGAATAAGTCCTATATGGGTCTCTGAGGGACATTTAAGATCCAAACTACATTAGTGTCTAATCTAGGTAATTAAATTTGGGGTAAAATCAGGATATGAATGGCAATCTTAGTTTTCTTATAGCTTTGAAGAATGCTTTCAAGCAAATGTGCAAAAAAAATATCAAACAATGGTGGTATCAATTGAAATAAGTATTCAGTCTTTTATGTTGGTGACCATTAATTTGAGTAAGAACTGATGCTTACTTGAGAAATATCAAACTAACTGTATTACAGGCATAGTTTCTTTGGCCCTGATTCTACCTGTGTTTCAAATCATTTAAGCTGCTTCTCAGGTGGCTTTGCCTATATAAATATTATAGCCCATGTTATTTTTTAAAAATTGAAGCATTATAGTTATACATAGTTGGGTTCATCTTGACAAAATCATACATGCATGGAATTTGATTCATTGCATTTCAGTCTCTGTTCCTCACCACCTGTTTTCCTCCCCTCCTCCCTCCCCCTATTTTCCTTCCTCTACTCTAACTGGTCTTCTTTTTGCTCATGTATTACTATTTTTATTGGTGTTTTCTGTGCATATGTAAAGGTGTAATTCCCTATGGTGTATTTTTATATATGCACATAGTGTGATTTTGTTAGATTTATTCTTCATTTCCTTCCTTTCCTATGCCTCCCCTGTCCCTCTTGATCTTCTTCTTCACTGATACAGCTCTCTGATACGTTTATGATATCTACCCCACCACACACACACACCTTTCCCCCCTTATTTTTTTTATTTTTTATTTTTTTAATTTTTTATTGTTGGTTGTTCAAAACATTACAAATTTCTTGATATATCATATTTCACACTTTGATTCAAGTGGGTTATGAACTCCCATTTTTACCCCATATACAGATTGCAGAATTACATCAGTTACACATCCATTGATTTACATATTGCCATACTAGTGTCTGTTGTGTTCTGCTGCCTTTCCTATCCTCTACTATCCCCCCTCCCCTCCCCTCCCCTCCCCTCTTCTCTCTCTACCCCCTCTACTGTCATTCATTTCTCCCCCTTGTATTATTTTTCCCTTTCCCCTCACTTCCTCTTGTATGTACTTTTGTATAACCCTGAGGGTCTCCTTCCATTTCCATGCAATTTCCCTTCTCTCTCCCTTTCCCTCCCACCTCTCATCCCTGTTTAATGTTAATCTTCTTCTCCTGCTCTTTGTCCCTACTCTGTTCTTAGTTACTCTCCTTATATCAAAGAAGACATTTGGCATTTGTTTTTTAGGGATTGGCTAGCTTCACTTAGCATAATCTGCTCTAATGCCATCCATTTCCCTGCAAATTCTATGATTTTGTCATTTTTTAATGCAGAGTAATACTCCATTGTGTATAAATGCCACATTTTTTTATCCATTCGTCTATTGAAGGGCATCTAGGTTGGTTCCACAGTCTTGATATTGTGAATTGTGCTGCTATGAACATCGATGTAGCAGTGTCCCTGTAGCATGCTCTTTTTAGGTCTTTAGGGAATAGACCAAGAAGGGGAATAGCTGGGTCAAATGGTGGCTCCATTCCCAGCTTTCCAAGAAATCTCCATACTGCTTTCCAAATTGGCTGCACCAATTTGCAGTCCCACCAGCAATGTACAAGTGTACCCTTTTCCCCACATCCTCGCCAGCACTTGTTGTTGTTTGACTTCATAATGGCTGCCAATCTTACTGGAGTGAGATGGTATCTTAGGGTGGTTTTGATTTGCATTTCTCTGACAGCTAGAGATGGTGAGCATTTTTTCATGTACTTGTTGATTGACTGTATGTCCTCCTCTGAGAAGTGTCTGTTCAGGTCCTTGGCCCATTTGTTGATTGGGTTGTTTGTTTTCTTATTGTCTAATTTTTTGAGTTCTTTGTATACTCTGGATATTAGGGCTCTATCTGAAGTATGAGGAGTAAAGATTTGTTCCCAGGGTGTAGGCTCCCTATTTACCTCTCTTATTGTTTCTTTTGCTGAGAAAAAACTTTTTAGTTTGAGTAAGTCCCATTTGTTGATTCTAGTTATTAACTTTTGTGCTATGGGTGTCCTATTGAGGAATTTGGAGCCCGACCCCACAGTATGTAGATCGTAGCCAACTTTTTCTTCTATCAGACGGCGTGTCTCTGATTTGATATCAAGCTCCTTGATCCATTTTGAATTAACTTTTGTGCATGGCGAGAGAAAGGGGTTCAGTTTCATTTTGTTGCATATGGATTTCCAGTTTTCCCAGCACCATTTGTTGAAGATGCTATCCTTCCTCCATTGCATGCTTTTAGCCCCTTTATCAAATATAAGATAGTTGTAGTTTTGTGGATTGGTTTCTGTGTCCTCTATTCTGTACCATTGGTCCACCCGCCTGTTTTGGTACCAGTACCATGCTGTTTTTGTTACTATTGCTCTGTAGTATAGTTTGAAGTCTGGTATCGCTATACCGCCTGATTCACACTTCCTGCTTAGCATTGTTTTTGCTATTCTGGGTCTTTTATTTTTCCATATGAATTTCATGATTGCTTTCTCTATTTCTACAAGAAATGCCGTTGGGATTTTGATTGGCATTGCATTAAACCTATAGAGAACTTTTGGTAATATCGCCATTTTGATGATGTTAGTTCTGCCTATCCATGAACAGGGTATATTTTTCCATCTTCTAAGATCTTCTTCTATTTCTCTCTTTAGGGTTCTGTAGTTTTCATTGTATAAGTCTTTCACCTCTTTTGTTAGGTTGATTCCCAAGTATTTTATTTTTTTTGAAGATGTTGTGAATGGAGTGGTTGTCCTCATTTCCATTTCAGAGGATTTGTCGCTGATATACAGGAATGCCTTTGATTTCTGCGTGTTGATTTTATAGCTTGCCACTTTGCTGAATTCATTTATTAGCTCTAATAGTTTCTTTGTAGACCCTTTTGGGTCTGCTAGGTATAGAATCATGTCATCTGCAAATAGTGATAATTTAAGTTCTTCTTTTCCTATTTTTATGCCTTTAATTTCTTTCGTCTGTCTAATTGCTCTGGCCAGTGTTTCGAGAACTATGTTGAACAGAAGTGGAGAGAGAGGGCATCCCTGTCTTGTTCCAGATTTTAGAGGGAATGCCTTCAATTTTTCTCCATTCAGAATGATGCTAGCCTGAGAATTAGCATAGATTGCTTTTACAATATTGAGGTATGTTCCTGTTATCCCTAGTTTTTTTGTTGTAGCTTCCACAGATGAGAGAAAACATTGGACCCTTGGCTTTCTGAGTCTGGCTTATTTCACTTAGCATCATGTTCTCCATTTCCATTCATTTACCAGCAAATGCCATAATTTCATTCTTCTTTATGACTGGGTATAACTCTGTTATGTATATATACCACATTTTCTTAATGTATTCATTTATTGATGGGCATCGAGGCTGATTCCATAACATGGTTATTGTTAAATGCTCTGTTATAAACATTGGTGCTATAATAGGCTGATTTTAACTCTTTTGGATAAATACCAAGGTATGGGATAGCTGTGTTATATGATGGTTTCATTCCTAGTTTTTTGAGGAATCTTTCAACTGCTTTCCAGAGTGGTTGTACTAATTCGCAATCCTACCAACAATGTATGTGTGTACCTTTTCCGCCATATCCTCACCAGCATTTATTATTTGTATTGTCGATAATTGCCATTCTGACTGAAGTGTGATGAAATCTTGGTGTAGTTTCGATTTGCATTTCCCTGATTGCTAGAGAGGTTAAATATTCTTTCATGTATTTGTTGGCAATTTTGTTTCTTCATTTGAGAAGTGTCTGCTTAGTTCTTCTGCCCATTTATTGATTGGGTTATTTGTTTTTTGGGTGCTAAATTTTCTAAATTCTTTATATATTCTGGATATTAATCCTCTGTCAGAGAAAAAGCTGGAAAAGATTTTCTCCAATTCTGTAGGCTCCCTCTTTACACTTTTAATCATTTGCTTTGCTGTGTAGAAGCTTTTCAACTTAATGGCATCCCGCTTATTGATTCTTGTTTTTATTACTTGAGCTTTAGGGATTTTTTAAGGAAGTTGGTGCTTGCACCAATATGACCCTCTGGTTTTTTTCTAGCAGTTGCAAAGTTTTTGGTGTAATTCCTAAATCTTTGATCCATTTTGATTTGAATTTTGTGAGGGTGAGAGATAGGGATCTGTTTTCACTTTTTTTTAAGTTGATATCCAATTTTCCCAGCACCGTTTATTAGAAAGGCTGGGTTTTTTTCCAACATATATTTTTGGCGTCTTTGTCAGGCATCAGATGGCTGTAAGTATGTGGGTTTGTCTCTGTGTCTTCTGTTCTACCATTGGTCTTCATGTCTATTTTGATGCCAATATCATGCTGGGTTTTTAAAAAAATTTTTTTTACTATAGATCTACAGTTTAATTTCAGACCACATATTATGATACCTCCTGCATTGCTCTTCTTGCTCAGGATTTCTTTGGCTATTCTTAGTCTCTTATTCTTCCAAACTAATTTTAGGACTGTTTTCTAGTTCTTTGAAGAATGACATTGATATTTTTATGGGAATTGTATTAAATCTGTATGTTGCTTTTGGTAGTATGACCATTTTGACAATATTAATTCTGCTTATCCAAGAACATGCGAGTTCTTTTCATCTTCTAAGGTCTTCAATTTCCTTCTTCAGTGTTGTATAATTTTCATTGTAAAGATCATTCACCTCCTTGGTTAGACTAGTTCTCAAGTATTTTACTTTGTTTTTAGGTTATTATAAATGAGACGGTTTTCCTGATTTCTTCTTCAGCAGAATCACTGTTAGAATATAGGTAAGCTATTGATTTATGGGTGTTGATCTTGTATCCTGCTACTTTGCTGAATTCATCTGTCAGCTCTTGAAGTCTTCCAGTGGAGTTTTTGAGGTCTTATAAGATATAAGATAATGTAATTAGCAAACAGTTTTACTTCTTCTTTTCCTATTTCTATCACTTTAGTTTTCTTCTCTTGCCTGATTGCTCTGGCTAGAGCTTTGAGAACTAGATTGAATAGAAGTGGTAAGAGTGGACATTCTTGTCTTGTTTCTGATTTTAGAGGAAATGCTTTTAATTTTTCTTTGTTTAATATGATATTGATTTGTGGTTTGTGGTATATAGACTTTAAAATATTGAGGTAAATACCTCTATTCCTAGTTTCTCCAGCATTTTTAACTTGAATGGGTATTGAATTTTATCAAAGTTTTTTTTCTGTATTTGAGATAATCATATGATTCTTGTCCTTAATTTGATTTATATGATGAATTAAATTTATTGATTTTGTGCATGTTGGACCAATTTTTCAACCATGGAATGAAACCAGCTTGATTATGGTGCATTGTTTTCATGATGTGTTTCTGAATGCAGTTTACTAAAATAGTATTAAGGATTCTTGCCTATATGTTCATGTATTTGAGGGTGTTCTCTCTCTTTCAAGTTCATGAAATAATTTAAGAAAGACCAGTGTTAGTTCTTTAAGGGTCTGGTAGAACCAAGCTGAGAATCCATCTGGTCCTGGGATTTTCTTTGTTGCAAGACTTTCAACTGCTGTTTCAGTTTTATTACTTGATATTGACCATTTTAGGTTTTCTATATTTCCCAGTTCCATTTGTAGCCCAGGGAGTTTTTTAGTTATAACATTCTTGCTTGTCTTTGAATGCTAATATGAAAAAATAATTTTAAAATATGTTACATGGTTATTCTGATTTAACTGTAGAATATGGGTTGGTGAATTCAAAGTTAATTATAAAAATAACTTATTGCTATTTCACATGAATTAAACTGTGTATCAATATGCCTAATTTCAGCTCCAATCAGAGCTGAATGGTGGTAATGTCCTCTGGCTTATCATTCTCTCATTTAGTAAAACTAAATGATGCATCATATATCTTGCTGATTCAGAAATTCAGTGTTTTTTTTTTTTTTTAGTAAACTACTAATTGAAAATTTCTTTTTGGTTTTTAAATCAATTTTCACTTGAGCTTTGAGAACATAATACAATGTTTTGATAGTAAGAATTTTACCCTGTATTTGAAATAAGAGGGAAAAAATGCTATCCTGGCATTAAATCAAATGAGTGTTGTCAAAAAGAATGTTTGTGAAAGATTTGCATAGATAACCTCAACACTTACAGATATTTATCATGCTGGAGTTAAAAAACTATACAACTTAAATATAATATACAACTTCATCAAATGTAAACTTACTTTATGAAAGTAAATTATCCAAATTGTAGACAATTTGTAATATGTTGAATGTAGAGATAATTCTGTTCATTTATATCCATGACCAAGAGTACATAATGGAGGCAAACTTTCAAAAATGAAAGACAAATGAACCAACTTCCAGAGTCATCCAGTACATTACTGTAATCATTTAAGAATCACATCATTAATAGCTTCCTTGTTTATCCCGAAGCATACTGTACATACCTTGACCTGCATGTATGGTCTAGTTCCTGATAAACATTGTAATTGGAGTTTTTGTTGTAAAATGTTTTCCCAGTGCCTGGTGTAGGGTTCATTTTATTTTTGCCATTTAATTAGACTGGAACCCTCAAAATGACCATCAATAAGCAATGGCTATATTTAATGTCTTTGGAAGATGACAGACAGACAGATAGACACATGCAAAAATAATCAAGTGAACAACTGTTATTTTTTTTCAAATTTGGGCCTTGCTATCAGGACACAGTACACATCAATAAACAAATACTGACAAGCAAAGTTTAGCCAATATTTTAAGATAGCCAAAATTTTACTACCTTGTCCTTTTAAAATTTTAATTATGAGGCAGAATCACAAAGTGTATAAGAAAGATTATTGCTTAAAGAAGGTAATCTTAATTAAAGTGGGTTAAGTTCATACACCATAAAAATATATGCTACCATAATGAAGTTTTATCTTTACGTTAAGAGAATTTACCTCTTGGAATTCAGAGTGATGGTGGCCACCCAATCTTTAGATTTTGCACACAGACATTGATAGACTTCTGCACCTGGACCTCTGACCAACTGATTTTAACTACACTCTTCACCACCTCAGGTTGGACTTTATCATTTTTAGTGTCATTCAATTTTCCGGATGCTCAACTGGAGATGCAGGAATCAACAGGTAGGTACACTGTAAGAGACACTGGCAAATTAGCTAAGGTACTTCTTGTCATCTTTGAATATAAACAGCAGTCCACTTATTTATACAAATACTTACAACACTTCTCATGTGCCCATCACATATATACCCAGCACTTGCTATTTGGATATAGCTCTATACAAGACATATATTTTCCTCAAAGAAGTTGTTGTATAGCAAGCAATATACACATACATTTATCTAGAATAACCAAATAATAAGACTTTCTGCACTCGTGGAAGATTTTTTCAACTCCCTTTTCACATAACAATTTGGAAATATGCCTTGAAGTGTTCAGCATTTACTAACTGATACTAATCAGAGATAAGAAATTCTATCTTTGGGATTCAGTATAAAAACTATGCCAGGCATTTGCCATGAAGATCTGACCATCTAACAGCTAACATTAAAACTTCTTCAAGTAGTACAGGCATTTTTTAAAGGCATGCATGAGTAAAAATATAGGAAACACCAAATACCGTAAAAGGGAATTTAGTGACTGTGCTGGTGAGTCAATTGAGAAGAGAAACATGGATATAAAAAAGTTTTACTGTATTAAAGACCAAAATTTAGAATACTAAGACAGTTAATTTTTTTATCATATAATTATATTTTTTTTCAAAATTATATCAAAAAATAGTTTTTCCCAAGTTGGAATTAACTGATGGTTAATATTATTTCCTTAGTTGGTTAACTATTGCCCATTCCCTGAGGAAAGAAGACAGGCAACTCTCTTCAATCAATTTCTCAACACAGTGGAATGGAATAAGTATCAGATTTACTTCCTCATCTTAAATAAGTATAAAACTGGACTATAAATATAATTATATTTATGTATAATATATAACTACAAAGATAGCAAATATAATTAGTACAAAAGAACATTAACATTCCTATAAAATTATATATACACACACATATGTATGTGTGTATATGTATATACATATTTTTTTTTTCAAGAAGTAGAAGACAGCATGAACATAATGAGAAGAGGAATTTAAAAGATAGAACAAGACCCAAGTGGAACTTTTAGGGATGAACTATATAATACCCAAGGCAAAAACTACAGGGAATTAAGTTAACACTAAATTAGACAATGCAGAAAAAAAATAGTGAACTGAAAGACCTCATGATAATAATGATTCAAATAGAATACACAGAGAAAAAGACAGGGAAAACATGAACAGAACATCAGTAAACTGTAGAACAAAGTCAAGCTGTCTAACCTATTTAAAATTGGGCTCCCAGAAAATGTAAGTTGGGGAAGCAACAGAAAAATTATCTGAAAAAATAATAGCCACAATCCTCTAAACTTGATGAAAACTATAAACCACAGATCCAAGAAGCAACACAAACCCTAAGCAGAAAAAAAGAAGGAATTCACACAAAGGCAAGATATAATAAAAATATTGGAAACCAGTAATGAAGAGTAAATCTTAAATGCTGCCACAGAGAACAAGAATATTATTGATAGATGAATAAAGATGCATTGGTCACCTTAGGTTGCCATAACCAAAATAAATAAATAAATAAATAAATAAGTAAAATTAAAAATCCTGGGTGGTTTAGACAAGAGTTCTGGAGACCGGAAGTCTGAGATCAGGGAGTCTGCATGGAGGAGTTCTGAAGAGGGACTACTTCCTGATTTATAGGTGGATGCCTTCTATCTATGCTCTCACATAACTTTTTCTTGGTATATGTACAAGGGAGGTGGGGGCAGGGAGAGTTCTTTCTCTTCTTATAAGACCATCAATTCTACACAATAATGACCACACCTTTATGAGCTCATTTAACTTTAATTACCTCTAAAAGCCCTACCCGCAAATAGTCACATTGGGTGTTTGCATTATATCATATAATTGGGGGGGTATAATTTGATCCATAGCTAAAGATAAGAATAATAGTAGTCATCTCATAAAAACAATGTAACCCAGAAAATGGTGGAGTGATATGTTTGAAAAGACTTCATGTAATATAAGTCCAGGAGATTTTTTTAAATCATCAGACTAACACACAAGAAATGGAAAAGAAAATTGTTTAGGCTAAAGGAATAAAAGAATTCTAGTTGGAAATTTGGATTTTAATAATGAATGAGACACACATGATGTGGTAAAAATGTAGACAAATATGTTTCCTCTTAGTATCAAATCTTGCTAAAAGGTAATTTACAGCCAGGTAAGTAGTGGCCCACACCTGTAATCATAGGAGGCTAGAGAGGCCAAGGCAGAAGGATCACAAGTTCAAACCCAGCCTCAGCACCTTAGTGAGGCCCTAAGTAAGTTAGTGAGACCCTGTCTCAAAATAAAAAATGAAAAGGGCAGGAAATATGGCTCAGTATTTAAGTACCTCCAGGATCAACCCCTGGTACCAAAAAAAAAAAGTAATTTACAATTAAAATTAATGAAGTATTATGAGGTTTATAACATGTAAAAGTGAAATGTATGATAAGAGTAGCTCAAAGGTTGGGTGAGAAATGGACATATACTGTTCTTAAACTCTTTAAAAAGTGTGTATATTATGCAGAACAAGAATACCATCAAATTCCATAGGTCCACTCATAGGGACCTGTTCTTCTATGAGTCCTCACATTGAAGAAAGGAGAAAGAGGCTCCCTCAACCCTCCTTTATATGGGTACTGATTCTTTTTATGAGGGTTCTGCCCTCATGATCTAATCATTTCCCAAAGGCCTTCCCTTTTAATAAAATTAAAATATTTGATCCTTCAAAAGACAGTGTTAAGAAAATGGAAAGGCAAGTCACAGACTGTGAGAACATTGTTTGAAAAATATGTATCTGGTAAAAAACTTGTATCCAGAATATATAAAGAACTCATAGCTCAATAGTAAAACAATCCTATTTTTCAAATGGGAAAAATAACTTTGTAGGTTGGGTTTCAACATATGAGTTTTGGGGGGACACAGGTATTCAGACCATAGCAACATATATCTAATAAATTTTAAAGTATATAAAACAAAACCTGATAGAACTGAAAGGAGAAAAAATTTCAGTTATGTTGGAGATTTCAATATCCTTTAGTCAATAATTGATAGTGAATTATTCTTTCAGCTTCAAAAAAGCTAAATAAATTTTAACGGAATACTCTTATCTTTCATTAGCTCTTTGTACAAGAAACAACACCAAGTCTCATCTCTCTTACAGAATTTAGAGATGCTAAGGAGCATCAAAAGAAAAAGGAAAAATTGTCCCACTGAAAAGAGAAAATCAAGGGACAGGTGAGTACTATAGCTTTGGGTAATTAGAGGTTGTCAGTCTGATTTCATATTAAAAACTTGGTTCAAATATTTTTAGAGGAATAATGGTTTAAAGATTCTAAGCATCATGAGGAAGTATGCGTGTGGTGTCTTATTATTTCTTCTGTGATCCCCACAGTACACATCATACATCAGGTAAGATACAGTGTAATGATTACTCAAAAATGATAAAAGTAATGAATTCATTGGCTAGAGCCAACATAAAAAATTACTACCAGCCTGGTGGTTTAAAAGAATGGACATTTGTTCTCTCACAGAGGTGGGGGCTAGAAATCTGAAATCAAGGTATCATCAGGGTCTTGCTTCATCTGGAGACGCTG
Source organism: Marmota flaviventris (assembly GCF_047511675.1). Lineage (NCBI taxonomy): Eukaryota > Metazoa > Chordata > Mammalia > Rodentia > Sciuridae > Marmota > Marmota flaviventris. The sequence continues at coordinate 124,109,895 of NC_092504.1, forward strand.
GGAAAGAGTCCTCTCTTGCCTCCTCCACCTTCCAGGGCCAGTGTTCCTTAGCTTATGTTCCAAACTTCACACTCTGCCTGTCTTCACATGATCCTCTCTTACCTCTCTCTCATCATAAGGACACTTGTCATTGAATTTAGGACTCACTTGGATTATCCAGAATGATCTCATTTCAAAATTCTTAATTTAATTACATCTGCAAAGACCCTACCCCAACCCCAAATAAGTTCACATTCACAGGGTCTAGGTGTTAGAATAGAGACATATATTTGAGGAGAACAACATTTAACTCACTACAAGTCATTCTCTATAAGGGTTTTCTGTTTTTTAGGGTTAAGTGAGATGGCTTTTCTAAAGCACTGGTCCTATAATACTTTTTTTAGTTCAGGATGCTTTAAGGTATATCATTTTCATTAATTTTTATGATAACCTTGCAAAATGGACATGGCATATCCATTTTACAAATTGAGAACCAGAAACTTAAGAGTTTAAACATTAATAGTGGTTAAAAATATTAAAAACTGAAATTGAGAAGACAAAGCCATTCCTAACAATTGAAAAACTATGAAATACTGAAGTACAAACTTAACAGAACATTTCCAAGACTGCTACATTAACAGTTACAGAATATTAATGAGACCGAATTCAATAGAGATATAAACAATGCTTATGGGGTCTGAAGGCTCTGTATTGTTAAGATGTCATTTCTTCCCAAATTCGTTTAAAAACTGAAAGCAATTCCAGTTTACATCCCAACAGGTTTTTCTGTAGCAATTGCTGGCCTAACTAAAATTATACAAAAGTGCCAAACAACTGTAAATAAGTAGGACAAAATTGGAGGACTCATACTGAGTGTTATAGCAGCTTTAATAATCAGAGAATGTGCACTGACATAAAGATAGACATGTTACTCTACGAAACAGTAGACTATGAGTTGTGAAATGAGTTAAGTGGCAATTCATTTTTTCCAAAAGTGTCAATGGAATCCTTTCCTTTTTTTTTTTTTAAGTTGTTGATAGACCTTTATTTTATTTATTTGTATGTGGTGCTGAGAATTGAACCCAGTGCCTCACTTGTGCCAAGTAAGTGCGCTACCGCTGAGCCCCAGCCCCAGCCCTCGCCCTCAAATTTCCTTTTTTTTTTTTTTTTAACTGACAATACTGGGCTAGGGCTGTGGCTCAGTAGCAGAGCACTGGCCTAGCACATGTTGAGGCACCAGTCTCACTCCTTAGCACTGCATTAAAAACATAAAATAAAAGCATGCTGTCCATCTACAACTACCAAAAAAAAAAAAAAAAATGTAACTGACAATACTAACTATTGGTGAGAATGGATAGCAACTAGAATTTCCTTACATTGTTGGTAGATATGCAAAATGGCATAGGCACTTTGGAAAATAACTTGACAATGTCTTCTAAAGTTAAAATATACTCTTGCCAGGTAACCTCACGGATTTATTTCTGGGCATTGCACAAGAAAAATTAAAATGTATATTCACATAAAGACTTATATGCAGGGGATTTGGTTGTAGCTCAGTGGTAGAGCGCTTGCTAAGCATGTGTGAGGCACTGGGTTTGATCCTCAGCACCAACTAAAAACAAATAAAATAGGGCTAGGGATGTGGCTCAAGTGGTAGCATGCTCACCTGGCATGTGTGCGGCCCGGTTTCAATCCTCAGCACCACATACAAACAAAGATGTGTTCGCCGAAAACTAAAAAAATAAATAATAAATATTAAAATTCTCTCTCTCTAAAAAAAAAAATAATTAAATAAATAAAATAAAGGTATTGTGTCCATCTCTAACTAAAAGTAATTTTTAAAAGACATTTGCAAATGTTTCATAGCATTTTCATTAATATTAGACAAAAACTACAAACAGCACACATAGCAACCAGCTGTAATAATCAACAAATTATGGTGTGTTGTTATAATGGTATACTGCTTGATAATAAAAATAAATGAACTATCAATGCACATAACATGAATATATCTTAAAAGAATTTATATAAAATGAAAGCAATGAGTAGTAAGAATACCTTCTGAAAGATGTCAAAACCTAATTTCTAGAATTTATGAATGTGTTACATTAAATGACATGGGGGACATAGAGGAGATCATCAATGTTGGGGACTTCAACCTAAGATTATCCTGGATTTTTCAATTGGGTCTACTCTAATCACAGAAGCTCTTCAGAGAACAGAAATTTTTCCAGCTAGAGTCAGAGAAGGGGGAGTCAAGATTTCACATACGAGAAGGACAGGAGGTGCTTTTGCAGGCTCTGAGATTTAGGGGGTCATGTGCAGCCACTGGTAGAGGAGCTAAGGATGGCCCCCAGCTAGCAGTCAGCAAGGGGATGGAGACCTCAGCCCACACCTTCCAGCAACCTGCCAGCAACCCGAATGAGACGTAAACAGTCTCCTGGAAGGAGCCCAGGATGCCTTATGCCTTTGGCCTTGTAAACTCTAAGCCAAAAACCCAGTTGAACCACACTACCTGGACTTTAGACTCAAGAATTCTATTTGTGGCAATTTGTTACAGCAGCAATAGATAACTAATACAAGGAGCCAGACACAAATGACCATGTTCTAGATGATTCTGTTCATATACCATTCAAGCAAAGATAAAACTATTGTGATAGGAATCAGTGGTTGGTGCCAGATCCTAGGTATTCTAGGTAAGAGACACACTGCAAAGTGTTATAAGAGAACATTTAGGGTGAGGGAAATATCATGACCATTGTAGTGACATGACTGTGTACATTTATCAAAATTCATCAGATTGTATGCTTAAAATAATTATATTTTATTGTATGTAAACTATATGTCAAAAAACTGACACCCACACACAACAACATTAAAGGTCTCCTTGCTTTTCAGCTTACTGCTATTTGGATGTAAAATTCTTAAAATTAAAAGCAAGTATTAGCATACTATCATTTACTCATTCATATTCCTGAGGTTGAATAGATTTCTAATAGTCTCAAATATACTAATAATAATGCATAAAATTATCATTATGGGACTGGGATTGTGGCTCAGTGGCAGAGTGCTTGCCTTCACGTATAAGGCACTGGGTTTGATCCTCAGCACTACATAAAAGTAAATAAAATAAAGGTATTGTGTCCATCTACAACTAAAAAAATATTTTTTTAAATTACTATGTACAGATACTAATGTTATAACCAGTAACAGTATATTTATCATATATAGGTATAGATAGACACACACACAAACATACACACTTATATACATGTAAAAAGATAGATATTTTTTCCCCCTCAGCATTTTTAGGTCTTGTGCTGTTGTTAATGAGGTGTTTTCAGAGACACGTTAATTTGGTCTTTTGGGGGCAACATGAGTCCCCTGTAGGTGATGATCTATTTGACATTAAATACAGAACGAGTCTAAATGGCAAGTCTATATGGTACATCTCATTATAAGGTCAAACTCCTGAAGCATCATGCTTTAGGGGAACTTTAAGGACTAGTAGGAGATGAATCCAGTAATAAAATTATTATGGTTTATCTTCCTAAAAGTTCATGTATTGGAAACATGTTATCCAACAGAGCAATGCTCTGAGGTTGAAATGATTGGATTATGAGAGCTACAATCTGATCAGTGGGTTAATTCATTAAGCTGGATTGAGAATTTGAATGGATTACTGGGTGTTACTAGAGGCAGGTGAGCTGTGGCTGGAAGAAGCTTGTCCCTGGGGTTGGGTGGCCTCAGGGATTATACACTGTCCCTGGCTCCTTCCTCTGTCTCTCTCTGCTTCCTGGCTTCCACGTGCTGAGCAGCTGTCCTCCACCATGATGGTCTACGTACCTCTGGTCCAACGCAATGAAGTCCCATCATGGACTGAGACCTTTGAAACCTTATTCGAACCCAAAATAAACTTTTACTCCTCTAAGTGGTTTTTGTTAGGTATTTTGGTCACAGTGATGGAAAGCTGATAACACAAGAATCTATTGACTGTTTGCTCTGTGACAGAAGACTCTGTCTTCATGTCCTGACATTTTCCAGCTGACAGCTATGAAGCTTCTCTTCTTCCTACATGGGGGCAAGATATAAGAAAGCCTGACCCTCCCTTCTTTGGCCTTTGGGGGAGTAAGTCCATGAAAGATGCTGCCCACACAGACTCTCAGCCTGGCTGGCCCCACCTCCTAACCACAATTTTTAAAAAATGCCAGTCTTCTCTCTGCTCCCAAAGCTATTGTTAGACCAGCTTGGGACGCCTGCCCTGCTCTCCCCACAAAGCCTCACCATAATAGACCATCTGGCATGTGTAGCCTTATCAGTCTCCATATCTAATCCAGTTTTGGGTGGGAGCACCCTCCATTCCTACAGGATGAGCATTTTACCTTTGCTTCCCAGTTTACAGTTGAGGAAATTGAGAAAGAGGGTAACTGGCTAAGGTCACACAGAGAGTAGCAGGGCTGGGATTCGTCCTCGAGTCCATGCTTCATGAAGTCCACATTCTGTGAATCAGATCACTACGATGATAGTGATCAGCAGCAGCAGCGTGGTCATGATGATATAGGCCTCGATTATGGAAAGTCTATTTGAATGCACTGAACAAACTTCAAAAGGCTGTTTCAAAAGAGCACAGAATGGCCTTGCCTTAGTTACCTGCTAGTTTGGGCTACTGTTGTGTTCACAGTGAGTGTTCTGATGCAGCTCTCGAAAGCCAGGCTGGGCAGCCTGGCATTAGAAAGAATTGTTTCAAGAATGTCTCCTTTTGACCCTCTCTGGCTATTAGGTGGCCTCAGCTATTGGCACACTGTATCCAGATAAAGAAACAGAAGAGTCCATTTCAAATGTCTTTCCAAAAGAGGCAGATGACACACAAATTAAAGAATGTGTCACGTAGTTCTGAGGTCAATTTGCTGTTATGGAAGTATCAAATGGGTGAAGGATCATCATGAAACCTTTCTGGAATTTTGGCAGTAGAAAGAGGCAGATTACATGGGATCCTCTATGGACAGGACCAACTCATTTAAAAATGCATGAAAAGCTGAGAATCATCATGGCTTAATGATTCAGGAAGACAGTCAAGTTCCTTGGAAGCAATCTCTATTATTCCATGATATATATTTTTAATTGATTTTTAAAAAAAAAAAATAAATGACAGCGGAATGCATTACAATTCTTATTACACATATAGAGCACAATTTTTCATATCTCTGGTTGTATATAAAGTATGTTTACACCAATTCATGTCTTCATACATGTACTTTGGATAATGATGTCCATCACATTCCACCCCTGCCCCCTCCCTTCCCCTTCTACCCCTCTGCCCTATCTAGAATTCGTCTATTCCTCCCATGCTCCCGCTCCCTACACCACTATGAATCAGTCTCCTTATATCAGAGAAAACATTCAGCATTTGTTTTTTGGGGATTGGCTAACTTCACTTAGCATTATCTTCTCTAATGCCATCCATTTACCTGCAAATGCCATGATTTTATTTTCTTTTATTGCCGAGTAATATTCCATTGTGTATATATGCCACATTTTTTTATCCATTCATCTACTGAAGGGCATCTAGATTGGTTCCACACGTCTCAGAGGATTTGCAATCAATCAACAACTATATGAAAAAATGTTCATCATCTCTAGCAATTAGAGAAATGCAAATCAAAACTACTCTAAGATATCATCTTACTCCAGTCAGAATGGCAGCTATTATGAAGACAAACAACAATAAGTGTTGATGAGGATGTGGGGGAAAAGGCACACTCATACATTGCTGGTGGGACTGCAAATTGGTGTAGCCAATATGGAAAGCAGTATTGGAAATCTGGGAATGGAACCACCATTTGACCCAGCTATCCCTCTCCTAGGTCTATACCCAAACGACTTAGAAACAGCATACTACAGGGACACAGCCACATCAATGTTCCATGGTATTTTATGCTAAGAAGACAATTCATATAAGCACAGTGGTGTTCTATGTCTGAAGAAGTGAGATAAAGGCCAGAGAAAGGCATTTAAGGAAAAAAAGATGGAAAAAAGTCTCAAAAAAAAGGCGGGGGGTAACCATTCCAAAGACCATTTCTGAGACTAATGGGGTCATACTGTTTTTTAGGTATGTCAAGTACTTTACATTTATCATCTCATTTAACTCCTGCAAAAACACTAAGAAGGAGATATTTCCATTTTACAGGAGAGCAAATTCAGACTGAAATAAGAAATCTTACTCAAGGTCACACAGTCAGTCATTGATGAAGTGCAAATTCAGATCAAAGATGCCCCCTGACTAACCACCCTGGAGAACTGCCTCTCAAGTGTGTTCCAGTGATTACTTTTCAAAAACTGTTGTAGAAACCAGAATGCTATCATTTGGACATACAAATGCCCCCTGCCCCCACAATCATTTGCTTTTAACATGAATGACCATTCATTGCTTGTAAACACACCATAACTCCTCAGTAAACCAGTGGGGTGTTATTTCCAAATAGCTCTAAAACAGTGTTTTCCCCACTTTGGTCATTCATATGCCTTCATGATTTTTCTTATCTATTAAAGGAAAGCCTTTGAAACATTGTTTTATGTTTTTATTAGTGCATTATAGTTATGCATAATGGTGGTGTTCATTGTGACCTATTCCTAAATGCATATAACATAATTTGCTCCATTTGATTTTCCAGTGCTTCCCCTTTCTCTCTCTTCCTCCCTCCCCCATCCTCTTTTTTTTTTTTTTTTTTGGTACTGGGGATTAAACTCAGGGGGACTCAACCACTGAGCCACATCCCCAGCCCTATTTTGTATTTTATTTAGAGACAGGGTCTCACTGAGTTGCTTAGCACCTCAGTTGCTTAGTAAGTGAGGCTGGCTTTGAACTCGTGATCCTCCTGCCTCAGCCTTCTGAGCTGCTGGGATTACAGGAATGCGCCACAACACCCAGCTTCGGATCCTCTCTTTTTACTGTCTTCCTTTTATTTATTTATTTTTATTTTTAAAAAATATTCATTTATTTATTTTAGTTTTAGGTGAACACAATATCTTCATTTGGTTTTTATGTGGTGCTGAGGATGCAACCCAGTGCCTCACACAGGCTAGGCGAGCGCTCTACCACTGAGCCACAACCACAGCCCTATTTATTTATTTTTTAATTAGCTCATAATCATTATACATATCTATCTATCTATCTATCATATATATGTATCATTATACATATGTATATCATATATATCATATATCTATATATACATATATATCTGGGGTAGGAAAACCTGTAAATTGACTGTTTTACTCTTCTTCCTAAATTGTAATAATATTCAGGAAATCATAGGTTTGATGTACTATTTACATTTTTTTTAATAGATATCAAACATATATGAATATTGAAATAAAAATATCCATTTAGTTCCACAGTGGCTCACAGCACACCATTTGGGGAATACTGTTTTTGAGTTTATAACATAAGAAAAAATTGAAATATCTCCCCCAGAGCTGACCTTCTCATAAAGAACATTACCCTTCCTCCCTAGAGTTTGCTTTCCATTAAGCTTCACCCAACCAAACATTGGGCCGTCTCCCAGTTTCCAGAGTCTAGAACCTTCTGCTCTTTGTGTAGAATTTGCCATTAAATAAGCCAGAGAGGACCAGGAGCCTGAGAATTTCCCCTTACCCTTTAACTCCTGTCCTGCCTCTTCCCCACCCAAGCATAAGACCAGGAGAGCTCCTTTCTCATCTTCAAAATTCCCTTTCTCCAGCATCCAGTACAGTTTGCTCATCTTACCCATGCCAAGTGCAGAATGAATGAGTGAAACCCTCTTCCTAGGCACAGTGTGTGCACATACATGTGGTCTTTCTGGATCCAGGCCATTCCATGGCTCTGAAGGTGAAACCCCGGGTATCCTGAGAGCATGAGGTGAGATGGTCTGTCAGTGTCCTTCAATCAGGTGTGCAGCCTCTGTATGTATGGGCTGATTCTTTCTCCTTCAGGGGTCCAGAGTCCTGGGATAACATGGCTGAGCATGAACTTTCAGTCCTGAGAGGTCTCTGAAGGGATGGTTTGGGTCACTCTTTCTATCACAAAAGCTCCCATTTTTATACAATCCTCTCTCCTATCAGTGTATCTAGAAGTCATCGCACTGTGTGAAAATTCATTTATTTATTAAAATATCCTTTATTATTATGGGGAACTCTTAAAGAGATTTTCCCATTATCATATTACTGTCAATATGTAAAACTACACATGCAGATGATAAGTATTTATCACTGAACAAAGGCAGCTTATCTAGCTTTGTTCTGGTGATTAAAGCACAACATTTTCATTCCTGGGGATCCTGTACATTCAGGTTTTATGCTTGAGGATTGGAAAAAGAATAAAAGTATTTCCCCATGAGTGTGAAAGACAGAAACTGGGGCCTGTTCTAGAATAGTCAGGATCAAGGCATTTCATATTTATTCCTTAAAAAAAATCAAAAATTTATTTTGCAGAAGATATGAGATATCAAACTCGGGTAAAATATGATACCATGCTATCTGAGTTCTTGATCTTTAAATTTGCCTTTATTTATGTATTTGAGGCTCAGCAGCTGCCTCCACACCTAACCAAGGAACTGTCGGCATGCTCACTCCCTCTTCTTCCTGGAGGGCTCATCTATTCCACATGATCTTTTTTTATTATTATTATTGCTGCTAAAAGAACATGCACAAGGGGTTAGGAAGGCTGACCCAAAAAAGTTGGAATTGGTCCAAAACATTTGACTATTTCTTGGCATCTGAGAAAGGACAAATCTTTTTATTATTAAGAAAAGTAATGTTCTCACTGTTCCCTGAACATATGCTGCCTTGAGCAGCTGTGTGTTCTGGGAGCCTTTTTGTCACCAAGGGAACACTCTCAACGTGCCCTATGACCTTTCAATCAAAGAACTCAGAAATATGCTATCTGATTTTCCCTCCCTAGCTAAAAGTGGATGTGCTGGGAATTGTAGAAGGCACTCAGGCAATTCTTACACTAAGTATAAAAGCACCCCACTCCTCACATCTGTAGAGCTGATTCTCTTCCCTCAATTACCAGCTTGGGGAAATACTGGCAAAATATGTGTCTTTATTCCTGAAGTCCTCTGTCTTGGAAATTCCACATTTGTGACTTAAGTATGAAGTTATGGCATAATTTAAACCAAATGGGCCCAATTATAAACTGGTTTTAGATATTGGACATATTAAGAAATTTTAAAAACAAGAGATTGTTATTTATACCATTCACACCTAAAGACTGAATTTTATTTAGATGTCCCCCAATTACAAACTGGTTTGAAATATTGAACATACTATGAAATTTAAACAAAAATTGGGTATTTACAATTCTGTGGCCAACTACATCATAGGCATAACTGAAAAACTGCCTATTTATATATGTGCTTTTTTCCCTAAGGCAAGTTCTTATAATATAAAGTTCAAACAAATACAGGTTTTCAACATATTGGGATTAATCAGAAATAATCAAGGCAAATTCTTCTTTTAAATTTTTTTTATTTGTTCTAATTATTTATACATGACAGTAGAATGCATTTTGACACATCATACATAAATGGAGTGTAACTTCTCATACTTCTGGTTGTACATGATGTGGAGTTACACCAGTCCTATAATCATATATGCACATAGGGTCATAATGTCCGACTCATTCTACTATCATTCCTACCCAAATTCTTGTTACTCAAAGAAGGCCCATTTCTTTTTATGAATTGCACTATGAAGTACGAGGTGATCATTGCTTACTTAACATCAGAAGTCTTCCCAGATGTTACCTTGGAAGAAAGAAAATGCTCTTTCATTGCTTTCTGCTTCTAAATGTGAACACACTGGTATCTGTTGAGTTCATATTCTATGCTTGGCATCATGGAGGGCGCTGGGGTTGGAAGACTGAATAAGACACAGTTCATGCCCTTGAGAACGTTTCCATGCCCTAATAATCCCAGACCTAGAGGTTGAGTATCTGCCTAGTCAGTTCTTTGAATGAACAAGTACTGAAATTCACCCTGCAGGGATGGTCGGACCAAATGGTGGCGCAGGGGCAGGTTGTGAAAACAGGACATGGTCATCTCCATCTCCTCTTTCAAAGGCCTGCCACCATCTGGCTCCTTTTCAGCAGACTTGCCACAGAGACACCACTGGCAGGTAGACCTACACATAAGCCATAGCCCTTCTTCAGTTTGTTTTTGCCACAAACATTACCTGAAAGGGAATGAAACAAGCAGCGTCCATGACGAGGCCCCTCTGTGACTGAACAGAGTGGAACACTGATGTTGGAAGACATACTAGAACAGCGATCTGGATTTTCCCTATCATCTCTCAACTGCAGGCCAGCCTTCTCATGCATTCCTCAGAGTTTCTGATGCACCCAGAGGGCGGGAGAACTGACAGGTGTCTGTTTGATTCCACTTTAGTTCCTAGAGAAGTTCTCACGGAAGCTGGGTCTGGAGAGAGTTTTGCTTGGTCAAGTCTCAAAGGAGAGGCTGTATCTTGCCCTTGAACTGTGTTTCCCAAAGAATGAGTCACCAAGCCTGGGTGTTTGTTAAAAATAGAGATTCCTGCACACACCCAAATTTGCTGACCCGGAATCTTTAAGAAGAAGCCTTGGAATCTGCAGTTTTAACGACCTTCTAAGTTGCTCTTCAGCATACTGAGTCTGAGGAAAAGGTCCTCTAAGAGTAATCTGAAGAGACTGATTTGGACCCAAGGAATTCAGTAAGTGCATATTCAATGCTTATAGGAGAATGAAGATGCTTCAGAGAATCCCAGATCCCCTAATTTAGGAAGAGTCGGTGAGTGACACAGGTGAAATCCTTAAGTCAGTTGTATCACCTGAAGTCGTCGATAACCAAATATTCATTAATTAAGTGGTTCTCTTTCAATTCGTAATTTCTGTGGCAAATTCCTGAAGGAAACACTGGTCAATTGAATTTTAATGTGAATTCATCTTTAATAATTTTGTTTCTTTTTAACACCAGAATAAGCTTTTAAGAAAACTTAAGAGACCCCAGTGGCTCAGGAGGCTGAGGCAGGAGGATCACAAGTTCAAAGCCGGGCTTAGCAACTTAGCAAGGACCTAAGCAACTTAATGAGACCCTGTCGCTAAATAAAAAATAGAAATAAATAAGGGCTGGGGATGTGGCTTAGTGGTTAAGCGCCCCTGGGTTCAATCCCTGGTACTATAAAACAAACAAACTTAAGAGAACAGGAATTTTGATGTAGTACAAAGGGAAAAACACTCTTTGGAACATAAATATATAAATCAGATATCTTCATTATCTAACTCTCTACTACAAATATTCTGCCAGATTTATTTATTTGTTCACTCATTCTTATTGAGTCAATAAATTTAACAATGTATTGTTTATATGTTTGCAAAGAAAAAATAAATGCATCCATTTACCTGCTTCTAGGTTGCTTCCACAGTTTAGCTATTATGGATTGAGCTTCTATAAACACTGATGTGTATGGTGATTTTGTTCTCTCCAATAAGTGGATGCTGATCCATAATGGCGGGGGCATAGGAAAAATGGAGGAATTTTGATGGGGCAAAGGGGAGGAAGGGGAGGGGAGGAGGCATAAGGGTAGGAAAGATGGTGGAATGAGATGATCATCATTACCCTAGGTACATGTATGACTGCACATATTGTGTGACGCTACATTGTGTACAACCATGGAAATGTAAAGTTATGTTGTAATTATGTACAATGGATCAAAATGGGTTCTGATGTCATATATGCCTAATTAAAATAAATAAATAAATACCTGCTTCCCAGGGCACCAACTATGAGCCAGGCCCTCAGCGAACAAGGCAGAGAAAGTGTCTCTTCCACCCCACTTCTTTCACCAGTGGGAAAACAGACAATAAACGAGTTAAGAACAAACCAAAATACAACATCAACAAAATGATAACTGCTGAGAGGAAACAAAGCACAACCATGTGGTGGTGACCGAGCTGAGCTTGGTAGCAGAGGAGTCCCTTTGCATGAAGAGGTGTAGAAAGGCCCCAGGCTGTGCTGACATTTGACCCTCATCCTGAACACATTATATGAAGAACTGAAAGGTCTTATGAGCAAAACCAAGGTTCCTCTGGAAAAGCAGAAATCCTTCTTTAACACTTTAGCATCAGCTGGTGCCAAAGAATTTCTAGCCCACCAACCTGCTGTGCAGGTCCAGGTTTGTGGATCCCTCCACAATCGTGAAACTGATTCTTTGGAACAAATCTGCCTGTCTCATGTATGCACATAAACCCAACGCACATACTGTAGACTTGCCAACACACATGTGTGGATTTCTTTATACTTTATATATTGTATATATTCTTTATATTCCATACAATTTTCCTTCTTATTATATATTGACACATATTGTCATATATATTTGACTATATTTATTATTCGTACTGCTTCTGTTTCTCTGGAGACCCCTGACGGATCCACATCGTATCTGTTTCTTCCTGCCTTAGCAAAAAGGAGATGGAAGGAGTAGGATGAGGTCTTGATGCTCAGGAAGGAGGAAAAGGACATATCTGTTAGCCTCGTGTTCCTGCTATAGAAGATTAGGCCAGGGACGCAGAGGAGGCGAGCGCTCTGCTCTAGAAGAGCAACAAGAGTTCTCTGAAACCCAATGTATACGGTACGCTCTTTCTGCGTTTTCCCTGCTCAGACTCCACTCTCCTACGTAGTTCTAAGATTTTGTTTTTTCCTCACAAAACTGGAGTTTTTCTGGTTGAAAATTTAAAAAAAAAATCTATAAAATTTCTTCCATTTACCGGGTGTAAACTAACCTTCAGAGCTCCATTTCCTTGGCCCATTTCAGAATAACCTTGGAATCCAGTCATTTGTGGTTTCCTGTGCCTGCTCCCTACAACACACCCCATTAAAAACTCGCCTTATCAATATGGAGTAGGACCAAAAATGTTGCCTTTGCTAGCCACACCTGTTAGGTGCCTGAAAGTGCTGACACTAAGAAATATTAGAAAGAAACAAGTGCCCCAGGTCAGCAGTTATTTGCCTAGCCAAGGTAATTCATCTTATCAAAAGCCAAGTATGGTGTCCATTCCATGAATCCTACTGCCTCTCTCAGTAGATGAGGTCACTAAGTTATTTGGTATTTAAGGGTTCAGCAATTCTATGAGTTTGGCAACAATAAAAGGAAATAGAAGCTGATTTTTAAAGATCATCCCAGTAAGCAACGTGGTTCCTTCCCTTGAAGAATCTTATTGTGTCACACCACAGCCTTTGGAGTTCATGTGGAGCTGTGTTTTGGGCATTGCTGTTATGCTTAAGACCTTAGCATAAGATTTCACATAAGAAAACAACAAAAGGAAGTGTCACTCACTTCCGGAGTTTAACCAGAACACAGCCTTTATTGTGTTCTAAAGCAATTTATCTGTTTAACAAGGACCAAAGGGGCATCTAAAGAATGTAAGCCCCTCGGCTCAGCTGGCACTCATGCTTTTATTCTCCCATTTAACAGAATCTTTTTACTTGGTGAGTTATTAATTGCTCACTAAGTGCCAGGAACTGTGTTATATGTGCCACATAACCCCAGAGAAAGGACAAGAGGACTACTTGTTGTGCCCACCCAAGTCTACCTCGGGCCAGGCAAAAGTGAAGAAATGGGGCTAAGGTAAGTTCCTGAAACTACAATTAAGGAAAATCTGTGACTGACCTATTTTTAAGTGGGAAATATCATTCCCTTTGTACCTTCCCTTTAATTTTACAATTTCACAGCCCCATTTTACTTCTAGGCCTTAACGGCTGCTCAACTGTGGATCTGAACACTCTCCCAAAGGCACAAGTGTTGCAGGCTTGATACCCAGAGTGATGCTATTATTCTGCAATCATTAAAAAAGTTCTATAAACCATTAAGGTTTATAGAAGTTGAGTGTGTGTGTGTGTGTGTGTGTTGGTACTGGGGATTGAATGCAGGGGCACTTAACCACTGAGCCACATCTGTGTGAGTCTTTTGTTTAACTGGGGAGTATTACTGGTTTTGATTACTCGAAAGCTATCAGACTTTCCAACATTTCAATAGCCCATTTCTTGGTTCTAGTCCCTTTAATTTCAGCTTACAAATCAGCCAATTCTTGCCCAAGGTCATTTCAAAACATCAAAGGCAACTAAGGGCAGCCAACCCATACTCACATTCAGTGATTTCTGACCACTTCCCCTAGAGATCCAGTTTGGTAAGTCTGTGGTCTGCTTTCAAGTTACTGCTGGTGACAGTGTCTCACATGGCATAGTATTCATCATTCCAACCATTAGCATCACTCTCCTTATCACTCACCATCTCACCCTTGGCAATCTACTTCAAGGTGATGGTTTCTGGATTATAAACAAAGGCTCTGACATCTCAGTGGTTCAAAATGACAAAAAATTACTTTTTGACCCCAAACCATCCAACACTGGTGTCTAGGGTTGGTGGACCTCCTGTGGCAGGCTGGGGCCAGGGCGGGGGGTGGGGGGGGCTTTCTTCCTCATGACAATTCAGGAACTCAGGATTCTTCCAATGCAGTGGCCTCCTTGCTGTGTAGAGTCTTGGGGTTCATTAGGTCTCTGTGTCCATTGGCCAGAATCCAGTCCCACTGTTCCAACAGCGGAGGAGCCAAAGAACAACTTTGGTGAATAAACTGCATTTTCTCTGAACGCTGGATGATCTGGAAGGTTTATCTGATTGTAGGGAGTAATGGGACCACCAGGACTACGGAAAGGTATTTTCTGTCCCCCTCTTTTATTTCTATGTTCTGACCATGAAAAGAAAAGCTGAGCGTTGCAATGAGACTCAGATGCTGCAAGAAACAGACACCGTGAACTTGAGAGAGCAGACGGGGGAAGCCTGTGACTTGAAGGCCTCTCAGTGGACAGCTGAAGCTGGGGACAGCTGTACTGAGGCAAACCCTGCGTTAAATGGCTTCAATCTGTGAACATGCTCTGGGGATCTTAACACCATGAGATGAAAAATAGTTGAAACTCTTTCCTCTGGATGAAGAAAGGTAAGGGACTGTGATTTAACGGAGTTCAATATTAGAAAGATAGCTAGAACGAGACATGTACGTGTCTTTGAATCATATGCTTTCTTTTTATGTTTTTGTTCATGTTTTGCATTTTAAAAATTACTTATTTTTAGAAACCATAAATTGTATTGTGAACCTTTTGTGCTCTTTCTACTTGAAGAAACTCTGGTCCGTTGGCCTCAATGGTTGATTGATCCGTCTTTGTTAGTTCATGTTCTGCTAATGACAAATGTCTGAGATGATCGACTTATGAAGAGACTAGGCTTATTTTGGCTCATGGTTTTGGAGGTTTCAGTGTGTGACCAATTGGCCCCATTGCTTCTGAGCCTTCGGTACAGCCACACATCATGGCAGAGAGCACGTGATGGAGCAAAGCTGCTCACCACATGACAGGAATGAGAAACCAAAGAGAAAAGGACCAGGCTCCCCCAATCCCCTTTGAAGACACACCCTCAGTGACTCCAAGACCTCCCACTAAGCCCCACCTCTCAAAATTTTCCACCACCTCCCAACAGTACCATACTGGCAAGCCTTCACACATGGGCCTTTGGAGACATTTCAGATCCAAACAATGGCATCTAGTCGTTTATATCAGGTGATTCTTAGCCAAAATCAGGGCATGCCTTCCTAGTTGTTCAGGTCTTCCTTCATGTCCTTTAGTAGTGTTTTAAAGGTTCTATTCATGCAGATTTGCCTATTTTTAAAGTTTATTGTTAGCCACTTAACTGTTCTGCTGCTAATGTGAATTGAGACTTCTCTTCCATTACGTCTTGTTTGTGGAGGTGAAGGCTGTTGTCTTCTGATTATTAAATTTGAACTCCATCACCTTATGGCATGCTCTTTGCATATAATATATTTCAATTCATTCTTTTTGTTTATGCTGGACAATAATTAAACCTTGACAACATTATATTTTACCACTTCACAGGAGTGTATTTCTTTCTAGTTGTATTGGATAATACTTACTGAAAAATGTTAAATAATAGCATTAATATTAGACAGACTTCTTTTATTCTGTACTTTATGGAAATGCTTTTAGTGTAGCCACATAAAATATAATAATATATTTTTGTTCAACATATACTTTTATGTTTAAGGAGGAATCATCTATTGTTTTATTAAACAGTTTTTAATCAAGAAATGTTAGGTGTCTACTACCATATAATTTTTCAGCATTTGTAGAATTGAACAAAGGTGTCTTTCCTCTTTTGACATACTGTGGTGAATTACATTTATAGGCTTCCAAATATTTTGTCATGGTGCATTTCCTTTTCATATGCTGCCACATCCTTGGCTAATATTTTATTTATGAGTTTTATATTTATTTTTATAAGCCAGATTGGTTGTATTTGTTTTTCTTTATTTTATCCTTGTCAGATTTTAGAATAATTTTTATGCTAATTTATAAAAATGATTCAAAGTATTTTCTATTTTTGTTCTGGGACAGTTTAAATACTATTGGAATTAACTATTTTTAAAAATTTGATAGCATCCTCCAGTGACATCATCTTGCCTGGTGTGATCCCTAATGATTTCTGCTAGTTTCTCCTATGATTTCCTGTGGTTTTTTTTTTCTTTCTGAATATTACTTTGTATTTATTACATCACAATGTTAATGAATTTTTGTCTTGTTTAAAACTCCTTCCCTTAATTCAATCTTCTCTGGTACTAAGATCCAACACTTGTTTGTTTTGGCATTTGATCAGTATATCTTTGACCTTCTTTTTATTTCCAACATATCTGACCATTTTGATTTATGTTTCTTATGTGGTATCAATGTGCTAATATTTATTGAACTTTTATTATGTGACAGGTTCCATTTTAAGTGCTGTACACATAATAACTTGTTAATTCTTCCCCAGAATTCTGCAATTTTAAAATTCCTCATTTTATTAAAAAGAAAACTGAAGGCTGGGGTTATGGCTCAGCGGTAGAGTACTCATCTAGCATGTGCCGAGGTGCAGGGTTCAATCCTCAGCACCACATAAAAATAAATAAATAAAATAAAGGTATTGGGTCCAACTACAACTAAAATATATATATATATATATATATATATATATATATACACATTTATATATATAAATATGATTTATATATATATAAAATTATGTCTATGCTGATGATTTATATATATAAAATTATATCTACGCTGATTATATATATATATATTATATATAAAACCGAGGCACTGAGGAATTAAATAAGCTGTCCCAAATCACACAGATTTAAATCTAGGCAGCCTGGCACCACAATGGTTAGTAAATGCTCATTGTAGTACAGTTGAAGATTAGGTTTTAAAAATTCAGTAGATTTTAACAAAAGTAGATATTTTCCAAAAGCTAATTCATGGGACAGATTTGACAACATTTTATTTGCTCTATAACCTGTTTGCTGAATAATATTTAGAAAATTAGCCTGATGCCTCTGAATAATAGTAAAATTAGTATATTCTTCCCATCTCATTGTTTATATGCTACACCTCAACCACCTATTTTAGTTGATTGTGGGTCTTTTTGTTTTGTTTTGTTTTAGTGTTTATTTTTATCCTTCAAAGCAAAATTATGTCTACGCTGATGATTTATCTTTTTTGGCAGGGAGGATCCTGGGAATTGAACCCAGGGGTGCTCTTCCCCTGAACTACGATGCCAGTCTTTTTATTGTATTTGAGACAGGTTCTTGCTAAGTTTCCTAGGCTGGCCTTGAACTCACATTCTCCTAGGCAGCTGGGATTATAGGTGTATATCAAAGTCATTTATCTTTATCTTTTCATCCATGATCACAAAAGATGAGGAGAATTGCATATTTATTCTTATTTTTTCTCTTCTTTTTCTCTAACTCTTGGTCATTTAGTTTATACTTTGTTATGACTTTTAACATTTATAGTCTGTTATCCTCATAATTTGCTGTGAACCAGAAAAAAAGTATATCAACTATATTACCATGAATTAATGAAGGAATTATCTATATAAAACCATAACTCAAAGTAGATATGTAAGAGTTTGGGGGAAGATGTCCTTATAGAAGAGAAAAAGTGAAAGAGGAATGGAAGAGAAAATTAAAATCTCTTTAGAAATTCGAGTCACATTAGAATAAAGGAGAATAGTTATACATGGGATGTGCACATAGGAAATAAAGAAAAACAAAATTGATTAAAGAAAAATGAGAGATAAGAAGAAAAATTTGAGAATATTAAACATACATAATTCATATATCTGAATAAAAGAAACAACTAATTGAACAGAAACACAGGTGTAATTTAAGAAAAGTTCCCAGAAATGAAATAAGACATGAATGAAAAGATTGCAAAGGCACATCATCATGCCTTAGGAAAAATAGATCAAAACAATCAGTAACGATGATCTCAGTCAAGTCTCTACATTTCAAATCTAGTAAAAGAACTTTTGATTCCCAGGTTACACTGTTGAATGGTGTATGGGTTAAGTTTTCCAAGAATCAAACATCAGAAAAGGATTCAATGCACAGATGGCAGGGGTAGATGTTACTGTGCGACAAAAGGAGGAAAGACGGAGGATGCTGGATGAGTCCTTCAACCGTGATATGATTGTGATTCTGGGGGGATATTCTTTACCTGCCATTTGTGCTCTTTATTTTTCCTATTTCTTTGATCTTTTTGTTCTCTCTCTCTGAGTTTTTTCTTTCCTTCTCTTTTCCCTCTCTTTGCCTGTCTTTCTTTCTTTATTTCATTATCTCTCTCTTTTTTATACTGGGGATTGAACCCAGGGGTGCTTTAACACCAAGCCACATCCCTAGCCCTTTTTAATTTTTATTTTGAGCCAGAGTCCCTAAGTTGCATAGGGCCTTTTAAGTTGCTAAGGCTGGCCTCAAACTTGCAATCCTCCTGCCTCAGCCTCCCAAGTTGCTGGGATTAAAGGCGTGTGCCCCCATGACTGGCTCTTTCATATCCTTTCATAAATTCAATGTGGTTCCTCTGAGATTGTTACTCGAATTTGAATAAAATAAATTCTTCATGAACTGGTTATTTGCAAGCTGATCACAGCACAAGACAATGTAATATAGTTCTGATTGCAAATTCCAGTTTTACCATGTCACAGCTGTATGATGTTAGTTCTGCAGTACAGTAATAATGGCATCTATCTCATTAAGTGCTGTGAGGACAAATACATGAGTTCAGCACATGAAAAAGCATGTGGACAAGGCTTGTGCACTGGGCATTGTAAGTACATGTTAAATATTACCCTTTAAAAGTCATCTGGAAGTGTCTTTTGCATTTCCATTTCATCTTGCCTTTATCTATCACAATTACCTTATTTTTTGTACTTCAAAGTTAGATATACCTACAATTTATATAATATGGAAATATTTCTGGGATTTTTTCCCTCCTTCTTTTGGATCATTTTTTGGACAAGAATAAAGGGTGACAGAAACTTTCTTCAGGCAGTATGGTATCAAAGGAGGTCTATTAAAAAAGAATATTTAATAAGATGCAGAGTCTCATAATGCTCCAAATATCTAAAATGTAATTGATAATTATCATACCAAGAAGCAGGAAAAATCTCAAGTTGAATAAGGAGAGACAACCCATAGACACCAACGCAGACGATGGAAGCATCTAACAGAACTTTAAAGCAGCCATCATAAAAATGCTTCAACAAGCAATTATGAACATGCTTGCAACAAATAAAAAAGAGTGTCTCAGCAAAGAAATAGCATATGTTAAAAAAGAATCAGATGAAAATTTTAGGACTAAAAAGATAATAATCAAAATTTTAAAGCTCATTGGATCTCCTTGTCTGAACAGTAGAATAGATAGGCCAGAGGAGAGAACCAGTGAACTTTAATATAAAACAATATAAATTACCCAATCTGATCAATAGAAAAGAGATGGAAAAATATGATCAGAGCTTTCAAGAACATGTTGGCCTATAATAAAAGATCTAATGTTTGTGTTATTAGACTCTCGAAAGGATTAAGTGAAAAGAGTGGGGTGGAAACAGTATGAAAAGAAATAATGGCTAAAAATTCTCCAAATTTGGCAAGAGACAAAGCCTATAGTTTCCAAAAAACAGAGAAACTCAAACAGGGTGAAACCAAAGAAATTCATGTAAGGACATGATGTAGTCAGATTTTTTAAAACTGGTGACAAAGAAAAAAAAATCTGAAATCAACAAGACAGAAAGAAACTCCTAACCTGTAGAGGAAACACATTTGAGTGAGAGCAGATTTGTCATTAGAAATCAGGGAGAACAGAGAGAAATGGGAAACTGTGGGGAGCTGTGGGTAAACTGAGTGATGTTGAAGCCATTAGGCGGGGAAGCCCAGTTATAGGAACTCCCAGGCAGAACCCTCTGATTTGAGACTGCCTACTTCAGGTTGGCACCCTATTCTAGCTCATGGCTCAAGTTCTAGCATAGTTCTGGAGATGGCAATGACCTACTAGAACCACACAGCCTCCCAGAGATGGATGGGGCTTGCTAAAATGCCAATCAATTGTTTTGTGCAAGACCCCTACCACACCAACCAAGCACTGAACCAAGACTCCTTCCCACCGAAACCTTATCCCTGCCTTGGATGAACTCTTCCTTAAATAAAGAACCTTAGCCTTTTTTCACTTGTTCAGCACCAGCTTGGGTCAGAACTGGAGACCCATCAGACATTCTCCTTTTTATATATAATTTTTGGCTTTGTCTTTATTTCTTACTGATTATATCAGACTTTTAATTTTCCCAGGCAACTCACACCTCCTGAGCAGGAACCTACCCTGTCAGGGTGCTGGTCACTTCACTGTAAGAAACCTTAAAATTTTGTTTTGCTAAATTAATATCAGAATTTCATTTTTCTTTTTGATGCTGGGAATTGAATCCAAGGCCTTGTGCATGTTAGGTGAAGTGCATTACCACTGAGCATATCATGAGCCTGGGAGATCAATTTTTTCAGTACTGAAAGAAAAGAATTATCACAATTCTTTACCCAACAAAAATGTACTTCAGGAATAAACAAAAATTCAAAATAACCTCAGATGAAGGAAAGGAAGAGAATTTATCACCAGCAGACCTCCTCTCAAAGAATGGCTTAGAGGAAATTTTTGAAACAAATGAGCAAAAATAGCAACATGAAAAAAGGAGCAACAAGAACATCAGGAAAGAAGAAAAAGCAACAGAAATAGTAAAAATGTGGGTAAGTAACAGTAGACTCTCCTTTTTCTCTTGAGTTTTCTGAATTGAGCTTGGAAGCAAATTGAAGATAATTCTCAATTAATACAAAAGGAATAAAATCTTATCACCAAAATGAATAGGTAATTCTGGAAAAATCTTTCCAACTGTTTTAGTTAGCTTTTTTGCTGCTGTGACTAAAAGGACCTGAGAGGAGGAAAAGCTTATTTCAGGGCTCATGGTTTTAGAGGTCTCTATCCAGAGACAGCTGGCTTCCATTCCTGGGACTCAAGATGAGGTAGAACATCATGGAGGAAGAGTATGGCAGAAGGAAGAAGCTCACATGATGAGTAGGAAGCAGAGAGAGACTCCACTCACCAGATTCAAATATATACCCCATAGCAATGCCCCCAACAAACCACTTCCTCCAGCCACACCCCACCTGCCTCCAGTTACCACTCAGTTAATCCCATGGGGGGGTGGTTAATTAGCTGATTAGGTTAAGGCTATAAATCAATCGTTTCTCCTCCAAACCTCTTGCATTGTCCAACACATAAGCTTTTGGGGGACATCTCATATCCAACCATGCCACCAATTTATGTAGAAATAAGATTTTAAGAAAAAAAAATGAAAACCAACATAACTATGTAAATATTCTACAGGAGAAAAAAAAGAAGGAAAGGAATATATTCAAAATAGAGATGAAGAACCCAATCGGAATGAAAACATAACCCATGAAACAGAAGATAATTCCTTAGCAGTATTTCGTCATGCAGAAGAACCTTCAAAGAACAAGCATGTAACAGAACAAGAATTCAAGGTTCAGATGATGAGCACAAGGCAAAGTGAAAGTGGAAACTGAGGAATTAAGGGGGGAAAATTGAATGAAACACCAATTCAATTTCAAAATCAGTACCCCACAAACTTTAAGAAATAGCAGAGATATGGTTAGAATATAGAGGATTGTGATAATTATGTGAAATACGTCCCCCCAAATTCCTATGTTAAAGAACCGATTCCTCATACCTTAAAATGAGGTTATATTTGGTAATAGGGCCTTTAAAGAAATAATTAAGGTTAAATGAGCTCATAATGGGGTGGGGGGTGGTGGTGGGGAGGACTTAATCCGGTGGAAGTGCAGCCATAGGAAGAGGAAGAGACACCAGGAGGCCATGGGAGGACAAAGAGGTAAGGTAGCCATTTTCAAGTCAGGGAGAGAAGTCTCAGGTGAAACCACTTTGATCCTGAACACTCAGCCTTCTGAACTGTGAGAAAATAAATTTATGACACCCAGAAGGTAATATTTTTGTTACAGCGGCTCCACCAAAGTAATACACAGAGAGAAAAAATTTTAAAGACTAAAGAAATTATAGAGAAGATAAATAGATATGGCCATGACAGATAAAGGTGATCTAACATAAGGTCATGTCTCCCAAAGTAGAATACCCCACAAGTAGACAAAGAAGAAATACAGCAATGTAATACAGAAATATTTCCCTCAAATAGAAGAAATGAATGTGCAGGTTGAAAGGGCACACCATATTTTACTCAAAGTTCATACAGAAAGAGTAGTATTGAATCAATTACAACATGAGCAAAATTATTTAGGCATTCAAACAGAAAATCCCTGTCACCTAAAAGTCACCTTTGATCTTATGGCCCCATTGCTGTGGTCACACCCCTTGGCAGTTCTAATTGATCGTTTCCAGTATCAGGAGGGCTTTCCTCTCTGGATGATCAGAGGTACGTTATTCACAAACCTTGGTGACTTCCAAGAATTGCTCCATCAGCTCCTTCCTGGTAGTTCTTTCCCTACCATCATGGTTTTCTCCAGAGATGCAACACAGAGGCCAAGAATCCAGGGGAACCCTCTGTAGATCTCCAAAGCCCTCTTTCTGAAGACTTTTCCTCCTCTCATGAATTCTAAGCACCTTGGCCTTCCTAAACTCAAACTCTTGGCTTTCATCTCAGGGAGACTCTGAACTCAATTTGGGTGCACCCCTGTTGGGAAGCCTAGAACCTTCTCTTGGAAGTAGCTTCAGTATCACAGGATTTGCCTTGTTTCCCTTCTCTCAGAAATCACTACCCTGTGTACTTACTTAATGCCTCAAACCTACTGTTTCATAGATTTCCTTTAAGTTCTTTACTTCTTAAGCCCAGAGGGTAGACCTAGTCCCTGTTTTTCTAACTGGGTTAGGAGGAGAGGTCTCAAACTTTCCTTTTTCCTCCAAAACCTTTTCTTTCCTTTACTGATAATATTCATTTTGTCAAGGAAGTATTTACCTAGAGTTCATCAATTCCCACAACTTCGTTTTTATATTCTCAACGGGATTTTTAAAAAAAAGTAAATTTAATATTTTAATTTAAAAGAAATTTCATCTTTGAAGAAAAATCTCTTTTTTGCTCTTTCCATATGGAAACATGAAGAGAGGTCTGAAGGAATGACCACATGCTAATTATAATGATCCTAGGCTGTAGAATTTGGGGTGACTATTTACTTTCTCTTTTGGTACTTGGTTATCTATATGTACCAATTCTCACACAAATCTTTTTTTTTTAAGAGAGAGAGAGAGAATTTTAATATTCATTTATTTTTTTTAGTTTTCCACGGACACAACATCTTTGTTTGTATGTGGTGCTGAGGATCAAACCCAGGCCGCACGCATGCCAGGAGAGCACGCTACTGCTTGAGCCACATCCCCAGCCCCTCACACAAATCTTAAAGACATCTTGTGATATTTTTAAGACAAAGAGAAAGAATTTCTCAAGATTATTGGAATCTTGGAAAAAGGTAACTTCAGAGGTAAGGAAGAATAACCCTTTCTCTGAAATAAAAAGATAAACAGTTGTAGAGATTTTAAAAATAAATTTGTGTCAAAAAAAATAAATTCATGTCAAGAGACAATCGGAACATCACATCAAATGTTCAAATGACCTCCATCATTTTAGGAAAGTAAGAGGTGAAGTCATTTCCCTTTATAGGAAATAAGTTGCGAACTTCATGGAACCCAGATTTGAGCCAATTGAGCTTTCTGATCTGAACATCAATTGAGTATGTCTGTTTCTTGACTTAATTACTGCCTGCAATGGATTATCATCGATCATTCGATCGTTGCATAGGATATGGGGGGTAAAAACACAAGTGGGTGGGAACTAGAGAAATGAAGGGAGACAGACGCTAACAGTGATGATAACAGCAGCAGCAATAGCAGTAGAAGATACCATTTGCTGAATATGTACCATGTGCCAAGCAGAAATATAAAGGTTTCCATGCCTGGGCTCACTTGGTTCTGGGAACAACCGACTCTTAGAGAAGTTCAGGAATCTGCCCGTGGTTACACCGACCTGTGTCAGAAATGGAATCTTAGCCCAGTCCATTTCACAAAGAAAGATGAATCTTTGGGTTCTAAATAACAAATTCTAGTCATTCTTCCTTCACATACCAACTTCCTCAAGTAGAGATCTACGTTTTAATAGTTTTAACCACCTTGCTGAGATTTTTGTTTTCTTAGATATATTAAAAGAACACGTTCAAATGCCCTCAAAGTGTTCTCTACAGAATGAAAATGGAGTTTCCTCTGTTTTTTTTTTTTTCTTGCCTCTTATGTTACCTTCATTTTTGCAAACTCAATTTCTTCCCAAATCATTGGAATGGCACCTCTGAGCCCAGCCTAGATAAAGTATCCATCTTTATCTCCTCCTGTTTGGCAATGTGACACCCAGATGTGGATCCAAGACTTCAATTTCAGTGCTGACACACCTTCTCTCTTTGTCCTTGACCCATCTTTTCCCTCCCATGTTCTTATGTGTATAAAGGCAGCAGTGAGAACCACATTCTGGAGTACTCAAAGCCCAGTAAATTTAAACTATTAAAAAGGTCTTTGAAAAAAACATTGAATAAAAGCATCAAGTATTAACAAACATTTGTATTGCTTCAAAATAAGGTAAATTTGTTGATATATTACAATAATCCATACTTCTATGAGTAATTAGTAATTATAGAATTCACAGCAATTCACTCCACAGGTTAAGGGTAGAGAGTATGCTCACTGGCATAATGTGACCCTAAAGGTAGCAAAGTTGCCCCGATTCTTTTTTATTTGTTCTATTTTTTTTTTTCAGGTTCTAGACTGAAACCTAGAATTCCAATTCCAACTCATCCACAATCCAGCAAACTCAGAAGGCTTTAGAAGCTCCAATCTTTCTTTAGATTTAGGTTCGTGGAGAAAATAGCAGACAAATAGGCCCACGGGTGCCCGTCCCGTGGTCAAGACTCATCGGCCTGAAAGTTGAAGACACAGCGAGACCAATTCAGTTTCTTGGAGAAAGAAAAGAAAATGTTTACAGCCTAATGTGATCGTTTAGTACTTTTCTTACATGAAATCAGAGCACTGCACATATTTATTCAGTTTGTTACTGAAGAATAACTCTAGTTAGGTGGGTTTTCTTAGATATGAAATAGAAAATTTTATCTCTTCCAGGCCTGAATATAATAAATACAGAGACTGCATAAAGATACATGATGATCGTTTATTTCTTTTTTTTTTTTCCTTGCAATTCAACAGGATGTATCTACCTGTCTACTCCTCTTCAAAAATAATACACTTCTTTCTGTTCTCTGTCGTGTTTTGGGCTTGCAACCAATGTCCACTTAATGGTGGACAACAGATACCAGTTGGGAAATTAACAAAGTGACAGATTCAGGGGACTGGAGATGTGGCCCAGTGGTAAGGTACCTACTTGTAAAAATGACAACAAAAATTCACTGTCTCCATTCTTTGGCTTCCAGAGGGACAATAGTGCAGTTGGAAGATCTTTATCACTCATCTGTACCACGTGCTAACTCTGTGACCTACAGCCTGTCCACCCCCAGCCTCAGTTTCCATGTCCACAAAATAGGAGTACTCTCAAAGATGTTTCCTTTCTTCTGGTCTTTACTCAATTGGTATATTTTCCATGAATGTCTTTCTCTGCAAAACCTTGCCGGGTTTTTCTACTTACTGTGACTCCCTACCCTCACCAAGCTTTCCCTATGCCCCTTAACCTTCTACTATGCACTTTACTTTTTTATCCAGTTATTGAATCTCTCTCTTCTGTTATAATATAATGGAATCCCATGTGGGTAGGCATTTTTAGCTCTCTTGTTCCTTGCTTTGGTCTCTGCACACTTTGTGCTGCTATAACAGAATACCATAGACTTGGTCATTTATAATGAACAGAGATTGCCTTGACAAATGGTTCTAGTGTCTAGGAAGTCCAAGATCCAGGGGCCACATTTAGTGAGGACCTTCTTGCTGTGGTATAATACAGCAGAAGGTATTGCATGGTGAGGAAGTGCAAGAGGGGACCAAATTCACGTTTATAACTCTGTTCCCATGATAACAACATTAATCAACTCATGAGGGCCTAAACACCTCCTATTAGGCTCCATCTCCCCACACTGTTGCATTCAGAGTTATGTTTCTACCAAACCAATGAACTTTGAGGGACACATTCAAAATACAGCAATTATATTACCAGTTCTATGAATAGATTGATGTAGAATGGTTAATTTTAAAGGATTTGTTGAAATAATGGATGGGATGGTTTTGTATGGTCAAAATTTAGTGAGAATTTAGGCACAGTGTTAGGTTCCAAAAAATATAATAGGGATATGGAAATGTAGATACCATGTATTGAAACACATGGAATAGAGATCCCAGTATGGTGAACACATAAATCCACTTAGGGTTCAGTGGGATCTCAGGCATATAAAGGTCAGTTCAGCCTGGAATATGGTCAGCTGGGAGTTGTCTGAAAAGGCTCTGTAGATATGCTGCTGGTGAGCGATGAGGTGGGGTTGGAAGCTGAGAACATCCTAGACAGAGAATTCAACACACACAGAGGAAAGAAATCTTGGAAGAAGCCTGGCATGTCCTGGTGATTTTTGGTATTGTTGAAACATAGGATGCTTGGGATTTAGGAAAGATGGTGTAGAAGTAGGTGTTGTCACATGGGGCTTTGTTTGCCATGTAATTAGTCAGAGGCCCTGCCAGAAATAATGCACCCAAAAGGAATACTTGAAGAGTTTAATGAAGGGGGTATTTATAAAGGGATAGGCATGTTAAAGAAATAAAAAATGGATGGTGGAGCACCCTGAGTCTGATTATGATGGGCAGCCTGACCACATCAAGGACCAAAGGGATGAGAGGAAGGACCAAGCATTGCAGGATTTCCCAACAGCGGCAGTATTGGCATTCTAGACTGGATCATTCTAGACTGGATCATTCTTTGATGTGGGGGCTACCCTGTGCATCGTGGGATGTTTCACAGCAGTGGACTCTGCCCACTGGTACCAGTAGTACCCTTGCACACCACTGTGACAATGATAATCAAAAATATCTGTTATCAAATGTCCTTTGGGGGCTAAATTGTCCCCCACTGAGAACCACCAATGAAAGGGAATTTAGCATGGAGGAGGCCTACCAAGCAGGAAGTATGGGTCTGAGCAGAGGCCAACAGCCCCTGGGAATAGATACCAACATTCCTCTTGCCCTCCCCTCTCTCCTTGATGCCTCCGCTTGGCCAATCCCAGCTGGAAGTTGCCGAATAAAGGAGTCCACTTGAGATGTGGAAATCAGACTCCCAGGGTTCAGAACTGGGTGGAGAATGATGGGAAGTGGATCTGGGAGGTTAAATAGGGTTACCCAACCCCATTTAGGCCTTCAACTTCCTGCTATAGCTACGTAGACTTCTATGGGAAGAGCTTTTTTTTTTTTTTTTCCTTTCCGGAAAAACATTCTTCCACAGGATTTATAGCAATCAGCCTCTTCCTTCCACAGAAGTGGTATTTTAAGCTATTTCATCCCATGCTTTAGTCACCACCTTTCTAACCTTGGTGATATAGTGGGAAATTGAATCAGGGTGAATTTTCTTCTGCTCAATGGTCACATTTCTCAGAGAAGGGGTTGTAATTATTCCTGATAACAATCGCCTTGTTTAAACACTATCTTTATCATCTCAAAGACAATTTGAGTGGCATAGGGTTGGAACCGTGAGGATATTTTTCCACTATCACTGGTGTTATCGCATGGCATCAATGTGCTTGGGAGTGTCATGTTGGGTGAGTCAATACAGGAAAAGCAGCATAAGTTAATTGCATACTTATCCTGGATCCAGACAGCAGAAGAGAGCATGGTACTAGAAAAGAGTTATTGGACTAAGTATCAAGTGACCTTGCACCATGAACCAAGGATTGTCAGGATACCACTAATTACTTCTGTGAAATGGAGTTCACTTGTTTACTTCCTGAGCCTTAGTCTTTATATCTATAAACACTGAGTATTAAACTAAGTTCCTTGTCTTACAGAAGTTCTGTAAAAGGTGAAAGATTTCTAGGTTTTTGTTTGTTTGGTTGGTTGGTTGGTTGGTTTGGTTTTTCTTTTCAGAATCTTCTATCCTAGGATGCCCAGGGTCAATAGCCTGAAGTAGGATTTACAAATTCATTGGAACTGGTTTCCATCTTTGCACAAAGAAACAGTATGTTCTCTAACAGTCCCAGAGGAGTCCTGGTTACCCCAAATCACATCAAACTAAAGACCTCAGAAAATAGTTCTTAGCAAATAAGACAAAATTGAACATATCTTATGTAGTGTCCTTCGTGTACTTGGAAATGGAGTTTAAAGTTCTTTTCATTTTCTTTATGTCTGCAAAAGAATAAAGACTATTGGGCTGGAGTTGTGGCCCAGTGGTAAAGTGCTTGCCCAACACGTGTGAGGCACTGGGTTCGATTCTGAGCACTGCATATAAATAAATAAATAAATAAAATACAGGCTCACTAACAACTAAAAATATATGTATGAAAATAATTTTAAAAAGGAATAAAGACTGTCAACATCTTGAAAAATGTTACAGAGATGGTTTGTAAAATGGATTTTAACCATATTGGCTATAAATGTTAGGTTTCTTGAGGTTCTGGAATATCAAAATTCTCATATTCTGCATGTTCTATGTTAACTCTATGACATAAAGCTAATTCTATAAAGAATATAATATAAAGAATTCTATAAAGAATTAGCTTTATGTCGTACAGTTCTATGGGTTTTGATAAATGCATCATATCTCTGTATCTACCATTATAGCATCATACAAAACAATTTCACCACCCTTACTTTGCTTCTGAGTCCTTTCCTTCCCTTTGGCCCAAATCACTGATCTTTTTAGTGTATCTATAGTTTTGCCTTTTCCAAAAATGTAGCATAGTTTTAATCATAGAGAGCAGTCTTTCCAGAGTAGCTTCTTTCAATATTTATTTAGATTTCCTCCATGTCTTTTCATTGCTGGACAGCTCATTCCTTTTTCTTACTGAATATTATCCCATTGTACAGGTGGGCCACATTTTATTCATCTACTCAAAGGCATCTCATTTGCTTCCAAGTTTTGGCAATTATGAATAAAGCTGCTGTAATTTCGAGGTGTGGGGGGTTTTGTGTAGACGTAAGTCTTCAACTCAACGGAGTAAATGTCTAAGTATATGATTGCTGGGTCATGCGCTAAGAGTATGTTTAGTTTTGTAAGAAATTGCCAAACTGCTTTCCCAAGTGGCTGTCCTGTTTTGTATCTCCAGTAGCAATGAATGAGACTCCCTTTGCTGAGGGTGTTTTTGGATCTTAACCATCCTAATTGGTGTGCAGTAGTAGTACACGTTGTCTGAACTTGCAATTCCCTAATGACATATAATGCTGAGGATCTTTTCCTATAATTGTTTGATATCTATACATCTTTGCCCACTTTAAAACTGTGTTGTTTGGCTTCTTATTGTTACATTTAACCATATTTTGTATATTTTGGGTAACGATCCTTTATCACTTATCTTTAGCAAATACTTTCTAGTGTTGTGTTGATTTATTTCAAAATAGCTTTATAGTTTTCCTCATATAGGTACTATACAGATTTTATTGGATTTATACCTGAGTATTTTACATATTTGTTGTTAATATAAATGATTATATATTTTTATTTCAAATTCCAGTTGTTTGTTGCTGGTATGTAGGACATTCAGATATTACTGTGGTATCCTGTAATTTTGCTATTAATTGCTTATTAACACCAGTATTTTTTTTTTCTTGTCAGTTCTTTGGGATTTTCCACCTAGACAATCATGTCATCTGCAAACAAAAAAGTTTTTTTTTTCTCCTTTCCCAAGTTGTGTACCTTTAATTTCCTTTTCTTGCCTTACTGCAGTGTTATGCTGACTTCCAGCATGATGTTGAATAGGAGAGAGGACATCCTTGTCTCAATCTGATCTTAGGGGGAAATCACCTATTTCTCATTATCAACTACAATGTTAACTATAGTTTTTGTAGCTTTTTTTAAAAAAATCAGGTTGAGGAAACCCCCTCTATTTTTAGTTTGCTGAGGAGTTTTACCTAAAAGATGTATGATTTTGCCAGATGCTTCTTTGGTATCTATTGATTTGATTATGATTTTTCTTCTATAGCTTATTGATGTGATCATTTAAATTAAATAATAATCAAGTGTTTAATTGGCCTTGCATACCTGGTGTAAATTCCATTCATGTGGTATATAATCCTTTTTAGATATTGCTGGATATCTATTGAGAATTTTGCAGAGACATTAGTCTGTACTTTTCCTTTCTTGTAATGTCATTATCTGAGCTTGATATTAGGGTAATACAGATTTGTAGAATGAGTTAGCAAGTATACCCTTCACTTTGGTTTTCTGGAAAAGATTGAAGAGTATTGGTATTATTTCTTAAATGTCCAGTGGAATTTACTAGTGAGAAATATCTGGAGTTGGTGCTTTCTTTTTTTATTTTCCTCAAATTTATTCATTACTTATTCAATTTCTTCAGTGGATATAGGCTGTGATGTTTAATTTTATGTGTCAACTTGACTGAGTCATGAGGTGCCCAGCTATTTGGTCAAATATTATTCTGGGTATTTTTGTGAGGGTGTTTTTGGATAAGATTAATACTTAAATCTGCAAACTTTGAGTAAAGCAGACTATTTTCCATTATGGGTGTGGACCTCATCTGAAAAGTTCAAGAACTGAAAACAAAGACTGACCTCTCTTAAGCAATAGAAAATTCTCCAGCAAATATCTTCAGACTTCATCTGCAAAATTGGATCTTCCTGGTCCTATTGCAGATGGCCTTTGGGCTAGAACTATAGTACCAGCTCTCCTGAGTTTCCAGTCCTCCTTCCAGATATCAGTCTTTTCAGCCTCCACAACTGTCAGAGCCACTTCCTTACAATGCATCACTTTCTTTTTTTTTAAAATTTTTTATTAGTTGCTCAAAACATTGCAATGATCTTGACATATCATACATTTGATTCAAATGGGGTACGTAATCTTATTTTTCCACGTGTACAGATTGCAGGATCACATTGATTATACAGCCACGTTTATACATAGGGCCATATTAGTGTCTATTGTATTGTGCTGCCCTTCTTATCCCCCCTCCTCTCCCCTCCCCTCCCATCACCTCTTTCTACCCAATCTACTGTGACACGTTTCTCTCTCTTCTATCTTCCCCCTCACATCATTTTATATGTAATTTTGCATAACCATGAGGGTCTCCTACCATCTTCCGTGCAATTCCCCTTCTCTCTGCCATTCGCACGCACCTCTCATCCCTATTTAATGGTAATCTTCTTCTCATGCTCTTCCTCCCTGCTCTGTTTTGAGTCACCTCCCTTATATCAAAGAAGACATTCTGCATTTGTTTTTTAGGGATTGGCTAGCTTCACTTAACATAATCTGCTCTAATGCATCCATTTCCCTGCAAATGCCATGATTTTGTTATTTTTAGGATCTGAACAGACACTTCTCAGAGGAGGATATACAATCAATCAACAAATACACGAAAAAATGCTCATCATCTCTAGCAATCAGAGAAATGCAAATTAAAACCATCTAAGATACCATCTCACTCCAGTAAGAATGGCAGCCATTATGAAGTCAAACAATAACAAGTGCTGTCGAGGATGTGGGGAAAAGGGTACACTTGTACATTGCTAGTGGGACTGCAAATTGGTTCAGCCAATTTGGAAAGCAGTATGGAGATTCCTTGGAAAGCTGGGAATGGAACCACCATTTGACCCAACTATTCCCCTTCTCGGACTATACCCAAAAGACCTAAAAAGAGCATACAACAGGGACACAGCTACACCAATGTTCATAGCAGCACAATTCACAATAGCTAGACTGTGGAACCAACCCAGATGCCCTTCAATAGATGAATGGATAAAAAAAAATGTGGCATTTATACACAATGGAATATTACAATGCATCACTTTCTATACATAGTCACCTCCCACAGGCTCTTTCTCCAGAGAACACTAATATATAAGCCTATTCGGATTATTTCCCTCTGTGTCCATGGTGGTACTTTCTGTCTCTCAAGCAATTAGTTAATTAATTGTTAATAATATTTTTTAATTATCATTTTAATATCAAAGGTATCAGTAGCAATGACCCTTTTTTAAAAAAAAAAAATATTTATTTATTTATTTTTTTTTTTAGTTTTCGGCAGGCACAACATCTTTGTTTGTATGTGGTGCTGAGGATCGAACCCGGGCCGCACGCATGCCAGGCGAGCGCGCTACCGCTTGAGCCATATCCCCAGCCCCAATGACCCATTTTTTATGTTAGTAATTTACCTCCCCCCACCATTAGCCAGGCTACAATTTTATAAACTTTTATTGACCTTTTCAAAGAACTAGCTTTTGATTTCACTGATTTCTTTATTGATTTACTGTTTTTAATTTTATTAATTCCTGCTTTAATTTTTTTGTTATTTTTTCCCTCCTCCTTTGGACTTAAATTGTTCTTCTTTTTCTAATTTTCAAAGGAAGAAACTTAGATTGTTGACTTTAGATCTTTCTTCCTTTCTAATGTATACATTCGCTACTATACCTTTCCCTCTATTATTCTCCCTATATCCTACAATTTTGATACATTGTATTTTTAATTTTCATATAATGCAATATATCTTAAAATTTCTCCTGAGATTTCATTGAACCATCTGTTTTCCTATAAATATATTATTTAATCTCTAAGTCTTTTGAGATATTTTAATTATCTTTCTGCTATGGATCTCAGGTTTCATTCCATTGAGGTCTGAGTATATCCCTTGCATGTTTTCTACTCAGTTAAATTTGTTCAGGTATGTTTTATGGCTCTGAATGTGGTTTATGTTGCTGAATGGGCTATGTAAGCTACCAATTCAACTTAAAGGAAAAACTAAAAAAATTAAAATAGACTAAAAATGAATTTACAGATTTAATGAGGTAAATGGAAGCTGAAGCAAGACTATGTAAGAAATTAGCAATAGTTAAGACGGTATTGACTATTGTTCTTTAATTGACTTAAGTTTGTAAAATAAAATTTCAAACTTGATGTACCACACGTACTTGCCTACCCAACCATGTAAACAGTATTTTGTAATACTTTCCATTCAAGTTTTTTCTGAGGTGAGAAGTCTGTCTTAAAAATCCTTAGAGAAGAAGACACTGTACTCTCTTAGCTCCAACTCTTCAGTAATGTCCCAGCATGGGGTTGTCCAGCTGTACCTGGTTCTGCACAGTCAGTTAGTAGGCCCTGTGGGATTTAAGACCATGCTTTGCTTGTGGGCACACCACACACACACACACACACACACACACACACACACACAAAACATACACACACACTATAAACAACAAAAGTACCAAGGACTGCTGATATTTCAATAACAGAACAATCTATCTCATGCATATTGTTTTTGAGTATCACCTGCCAAATATCTAGTATATTCATCCACGAGTGCATGTGACCATTTTGCCACAAGGAAGATGAAAATGAAGATTACTATTTAGTAGTAGTAGAGACAGTGAGTGACCTGTATTCTCTAGAACTTCTTATTCCGGTAGCATTCCAGTCTTTCAAAAAAAGATGAAAGTCTAGCAGGATTACTCCAACCTCTGGCTCTACCTGTGGCAGGCCCAGCTTCCGGTGGGTTTGGCTGGCTGTCCTGGGTGGTGGGCCTTTTATCTCCAAAGTCTCTAAGCCGACTGGCTTTGTTCTTACCCATGCAAACCCAGTGCCCAGAAAGTCACATTAGATCTTCAAGGTGTGTCCAGAGATTCCACAAAATGAACTCAGGAGCTGTCTGCAAAGACTTTAAAAGTGAATCTTGTTCTGTAGGATGTTTAGCCACTCCTTGTTGCAGTTGTTCATGAAAAGAAGGGTATCGTGCACATACAATGGTATCTCTTATCTGCTCCAAACATCCTCCCCACCCCCCCAACTCCTTAGAAATTAAAAGCTGCTCCTGGGTTGGAGCATTAAGCATAATATGGCTCTTGTTGTTTTGAGCTAAAGAGTTCAGTGCTGCTGTGGATCTGCACATAAGTCTCTTGGTCCTGCAGCTGACTCAGGGGCTGTCTGTCTGGAGTCAGTGGGGACGGGTCACACTTAGCCCTACCCTCCTGCCAATCCCAGCACTGAGAAGGCCTTATCTGTTCCCAAAGAAAACCTATTTCCCTGGGAGCCAAGACACTGAGAATATTCTTTAAGATGATGTATTAAGCTAACTGAGGAAAATCAACTGAGATGGATGATGTAGTTTATGGAATAAAAGGAGATCCAGGTGAACAAGAGGAGAGTTCTTTCCAAGTGTCACCACTAAATGTTTGCCCTTTTCCTGTTTCTGTCATTCAATTCCTGGCACTACCACCCTGAGAAGAACTGGTACTGGTTCCAGTAAGTCGGAGGGTGGTGTTACCCTGCTTGGGGATGGTTTCACTTTTGCTTTGCTTCCCTAAGAAACTTCTAAACACCTACAGCAATAAGGCAGAGCCAGGCAGCGGGCTGCACTGGAAGGGGGAGCCCTACATTCTGGTTTAGGCTCTGCTAGGCAGGGCCTTCTCTGGGCCTCAGGTTTCTTTGCCTCTAGGATTGCCCACTTCCAAAACGGGTGAGGTAGAATACAATATCTCACCTTTTACTGGATTTGGAGTTTATAGGATGTTTTCATACACATTTGCTTTTTACATAGGACAGAAACTATGATCTTTATATAATAGGCATAAAAACTGAGGCGAAACTAAGTATCTTACCCAAGATTATATACCTCAAGTGTAATTAAACCAGAACCCAATGTAGAGATCTGGGTTCTAAATTCAGTGTGGGCTTTTAATTTTTTCTTCTGTTTTTTGGAAAAGCTTTTTTTTTTAATTGTGGTAAAACATGCAAGATATAAAATTTACCATCTTACCTATTTTAAAGGGTGCATTTATGCGGTAGGAGGGATAGTCGCACTACCCTGTGAACTTTATCACCATCCATATCCAGAATGTCTTTATCATCCCAAACTGCTATTTGGCTACTTGTTAAACACTGACTCACGTTTACCATCCAGCCTCTGGCAATCACGATTCTACTTTCCATCTCCATGAATTTGACTACTCTGAGTCCCTCATGCAAATGGAATCATATTATATTTGTCCTTTTATGACAGGTTCATTTCACTTAACATAAGGTCCTCAATGCTCCTCCATGTTGTAAGATGTATAAGAATTTCCTTCCTCTCTAAGCATATTCCATTGCATGTTTTTAAAATTATTTTTAATCGTAGATGGACACAATACCTTTATTTTGTTTATTTAGTTTTTTTACGTGGTGCTGGGGTTCAAACCAGGGCCTCATGCATACTAGGCAAGTGTTCTACTGCTGAGCCACAGCCCCAACCGTTGATTGCATGTTTATACAACACTTTGCTTTTCCATTCCTCTATGATGGACTCAGGTTGTTTCAACCTCTGGCTCTTGTGAATCGTGCTCCTATAAATATTGGTGTACACATATCTAGGCAAATCCCTGCTTTCAGTTCTCTTGAATATACACCCAGAGAAGTAGAATTACTGGATCTTATAATCATTCAATGTTTTATTCACATTTTTATTTCTCTACTTTTAACAGGCAAAGTCCACTGTTCTTTTAAAATGAAATAGAAAATAATTTCCCACATCTTGTTATTTACATTGGAAATGACATTTTCTTCTAGATTTAAAAAAATTGACCAGGGTATTCTTTTGGTGCTGGGTCCTTACTGATTCAGGACATCACTGGTGATAAAAATATGCCTTGGATTTATTTTGTCCTTTGCTCCTGATGCAAAGTGTTACATTGATGCTACCTCATCTACTTCTTCCAGGACTGTGAGAGGAGGGCCAAGAGCAGGTAGCATTAACCTCATCTTACAAGTGACAAAAATGAGGTTCAAGAAGGTGAAGAGATTTTCTTCAGGGAGAATGGAGTGTTAATAAAATGAGATTCCAGCTTTCTGATTCTTAATGCTCAGACAGGTCCTGTACACATAAATGGAATATATTGTCAAATAATTCTAGTTTGATGCTTATATGATATGTATATTATTCTGGGTTCTCTGGAGGAATAGAACCCATAGAATATGCACAAAATATAAGAGGGGGCTAATTAGCTTGGTTTACAGGGCCAGAGGCTAGATAGTTCCACAATGGCTGTTTATAGGCTGGAGAGCTGGGAAGACCAGTAGTTATTCCACGCAAGAAGCTGGAAGCCCCAGCACAAGAGGGACCGATGATGCAGCCCCAGTCTGAAGCCCCAGGCTGAAGACTGGAAGTCCCCAGAGAGCCTCTGGCGCTACTCTACTTTTAAAGGCTGAGAAAAACTGGAATCTGACATCCATGAGCAAGAATAGCAGCAAGATTCACACCCACTCCAAAAGGGTGGACCGTGTGCCTGCCTGAACATCCCCTTCCTCCTCCTCCTCCTTTGCCTTCTGCTTTTGTTCTATTCAGGCCCCCAGCCTACTGGACAGTGCTGCCCACACTCAGTTCACTGACCCACACCCCAGTCTTCTCTGGAAACATCCTCCCTCCCACACAAACTCAGAAGTATGCTTTAACCATTTCCTGGGCATCCCTCAAACCTGTCAGGTTGACATTTAAGGTGAACTCTCTTGTTACCTGTTTTGTACACTGAGAAAGGTCTCCAAAAGTCTATGAAATGCTAATGATATTACTAACCTCTAAGGAAAGGGTAAGGAAGATCAAAAAAAAAAAAAAAAAGCAGAAGAATATTTTACAAAAATCAATCAGAGAGTTCTAGGAAATGATTAACAACTCAATTACACAACCATATCATGATTATTACGAAAGCAGAAACTTAAGTGGAAACACTAAAGTTGTTTTTATGAAAGTTCAATGTGATGCTTTACATCAGTTTGAAAATATGAAAGTTTGAAAAAAAAGTTCCTTGAACACGAGTGCGGCATGTTCTCATGACTGAGCTGCTGCTACTCAAGTACAGGCCTAGGTCCTGTCTTGGGTGCGCTGAAGGTTAAGGTCGATGTCAGTGACCTCTCGTCATTTTCCTGTTTGGGAGAGGTTGCTCATCATCCTTCTGATTTACTTGCCTCTCCACCTCTAATGCATTTAACCTTCAGTTCCCTCTCAAAGTGACATCTGACCCACGATAACTTCTCTGATCCCTTTTCCTACTTGCTCCCAATGCATAAGCACTCTTCTCGGCACACTTAGCTCACGTTCTAGCCTGCGGTCCATCTTTCTCTCTCTAGGCTGTGAGCACTGGGCGCCAGGCTCTGTCCCATTCTTGGTTTCTCTGCTGCTTGCCATGTTGTCCCACATACAACACAGACTCGGCATTTATTTGCTAAATGAAAACAATACAATAATAGGAACAAATCAAAAAGTCCAAGTTGATCTTCCAAGGCATGCTCATCCTTTGACTGACACAGGTGTCTCCTTCCCTTCCAAAATCAATGCCTCTGTCCTCTCCCTTCAGGTTGTTGTTAATGCCACTCTGCTGCCCAGCACCCACCCCCCAACATTCTAGACTGGAATGGGGATTAGAAATGAGGGTCCATTTTCAGATAGAGCATTAATCTCTAGTATATATAAAGAACTTAAAAAAAAAAAAACTTAACACACGCACACACCCAAAAACAAAACAAAAAAACCCCAAATAGCCCAATCAATAAATGCGCACTTCACACAAGAAGAAATATGAATGCAACAATGAAAAAATGTTCAACATCTCTAGCAATTAGAGAAATGCAAATTAAAAATACAGTAAGATTTCCTCTCACTCCAGTCAGAATGGAAATTATCAAGAATACAAGTAACCATAAATGTTGGCAAGGATGTGGGAAAAAAGGTTCACTTATACATTGCTGCCACCTGGGACTGCAAATTGGTGCTACCAATCTGGAAAGCAGTATGGAGATTCCTCAGAAAACTTGGAATGGAACCACCATTTGACCCAATTAATCCATTTCTTAATATATACCCAGAGGACTTAAAGTCAGCATACTACAGTGACACAGCCACATCAATGTTTATAGCAGCTCAATTCACAATAGGTAAATTATGGAACCAACATAGGTGCCCTTCAACAGGTGAATGGGTAAGGAAACTGTGGCATATGTATACACAATGGAATATTACTCAGACAAAAAGAAGAATGAAATTATGGCATTTGCCAGTAAATGGGTGGAACTGGAGACTGTCATGCTAAGTGAAATAAGCCAATCCCCCAAAACCAAATATCTCTGATATGTGGATGCCAACACACAATAAGAGGGAGGCAGAATAAAAGTATTTTGGATTAGACAAAGGGGAATGAAGGAAAGGGGGGGGGGTGAGAATAGGAAAGACAATAGAATGAATTGAACAGAACTTTCCTATGTTCTTATATGAATACACAACCAGTGTAACTCCACATCATTGCAACCACGAGAATGAGAGGTTATACTTTATGTATGTATGTCAAAATACACTCTACTATTCATGTATAACTAAAAAGAACAAATAAAAAATTTTAAAAAGAAATGAGGTGCAGTCATTAGGACAGGCTAACCTTTGGATTAGAACAGGAGTCAGGTGAGAAGTAGGGGCAGCACAGAGCAGGAAACTCTCCTAGTTACACCTTAGCCCTAGAACTAAGGTTGCTAAGAGACATTTGACTGCTGCATAATCCCTGCACAGCCTCAGAATAACCTGGATGGTCTAAAACAAAACAATGAAAAACAATTCTAGAACTCTACTGGATCAACATTAGCAAGGACGGGCCAGGCCTGTGTTTTTCACAAGCACCCTCGCTGATCCTAGTGCCAGCCCCTCACCTCTGCCTATCTTCCTTCCTAATAGGCTCTGGGGTGAGCCAAGAAGGGGAATTGAGGGGGTGGGTCTTGGGAGACTTTAAAGTGGCTGAAACATGGAAGGGAAGTCCTGAGTTTTAGTAGCTAGAAGGGAGAGGAAGTTGCAGCGGCTCAACATTTAATTGATGAAGCAAACTGAGTCTTAGCCAAGGTCACAGAGCAGCTAGTAGAGCTGGGACTCTAACCCAGGCTATCTTATTCCCAGATATGTCTCCTTATCTCCTGAAAAATCCTGCCTAAACTGTGCATTCTAAAGAATGTTAAGCTAACATCCACGTCTAGGAGACAGGAAAAGCTAGAGGCAAGTTGAGACCCATCACACCCAGGAAAGCCCAGGGCCATCTTCTGAAGCTCCTGTTGGGCCTCTGAGGCTTTGCCTCAGTCTCAGTTCCTCTAGCCATAAAATGCAGATGGTATTTCCATACCTTCTTCTTTGCACTGCAGTGAAAATTAATTGGGCCATGTTTATTGTGCTCTTTGAAGATGAAAAGCTTCAGCATTAAGTAGGGAGAACTATCAACATGATCCCACATCTCTTGATTCTATTCCACAGATTGGAACTATAAATTCTATTAGAACCTCCTCCTCCTCCTCCTCCTCTTCCTCCTCCTTCTTTTTAAATTTTCTGTTATTTCTAAATTGGTCAAAACCAGGACCTAGTGGAATTGCTTAAGCTTTCCAAACTGGAAATGGTTTGGAGGATCTAATTGCTGGCTAGGATTGGCGAAGGGAGGGAAGAAGCATGTCTGAACACAACTCCAAGCATTCCTTGGTCTGCCCCTCAACCTGGAATCCTGCGGCTGTCTCGGGCTTGGCTTTGACCTTGGCTTCTTGAACTGTGTATTTATAGCCTCAGACCTCCTGGCCCTTCCATTCTCCCTCACCACCGCCCTTCCCTTCCTCCTCCGCTTCCACCCTCAGGCACACAATCCCACTAAGCCTGCGATGTTGGAGGAGTTGTAAATGTACCTTTTAATGCAGTATTTGACATTTTTAACTCTGCTTTACAGAAGTGCTAAATGCGAAATATCTGCTGTTTAAAAAGCTGATCCTCACCCTTTGCCAAAGATAGCAATAGACAATGAAAGAGAGAATAGCTTTTAGTTCTAAAGAAGTTAGCAGAATTAAAATTAAATACTGCTTTTAAGATAATGGTAAAAATATGATCTGTCTTTAAATAAACAAATATATTTAAAAAGAGTATAATTGCTAAGGAACCACTTCTTTTGAGAAATAGAACTAAATGGAAATATATGTTCAATTTGAAGTCTTGAAACTTTGTTTACCATTCTGGCCAAACTTCTCAATTCCTTTAAATTGAAAATGCCCCAGAGTACATACTTGACCTTCGCTGAGATGAGAAGTTGGGACACTTTGCCTTTGGGATCCAAATGTCAAACTCTGAATGATCCCACTGAGCTCCTTCTATCACCCTGTTCCCGGTAGGTGCAAATAGGAGTTGTCCTGATATTTCCCATTTATTCCTTCTCCAATCTGTGGGGAGAGAAGGGAGGAGGAGAGAAGGCAAGAGGGGTGATGTCCTGAAGTCTGAGAGTGGCCACCTGCTACCACCACAGAGGTGACAGGGTCAAGGGCTGGAAAATGATACATGCATTGCATTGTGGTCCTAGGTTTGTCAGAGAAAAGGATGGGTTTACCTCTTAGCACAGACACTTCTCTATATATACAGGGTGAACATCCCTGTTCTGAAAATCCAAAATCCAAAATGCTCCAAAATCTGAAACATGTTGAGTGCTAACAGAATGCCACAAGTGCAAAACTCCATACCATAAAACTTTTCTTTATGCTCAAAATTATTAAATTATTGATTACATAAATATTGTATAAAATCAACTTTAGGCTGTGTATATGAGAGAGAAATGAATTTTGTGTTTAGAATTGGGTCCCATCCCCAAGATAGCTCATTTTATATATATATTTGTGTGTATATATACACACAAATATTTCAAAATCTGAATCATACTGGTCCCCGGCACTTCAGATAAAAGACAGTCAACCTGTGTATGTATATTATTTGTGTTTAGGTACAGGAATATACTTGATATATTCAAAAGGCTTAGCTAAGTGCCTGTGTGTGTGTGTGTGTGTGTGTGTGTGTGTGTATGAGATCTGTGCAGACAGCCAAAACTGCAGGCTGAGCTCAGAACCCTGAGGTATAACTGACCCAGTCCCTGATGGGTGGGTGCAGGACAGTGGCCACAGTGAATAAATAAGCCAGGCACTTTTAGGGTTTCATCAAAATTAAGGAAGTGGTTCTGTCACAGTTTTCTTTATTCCGTGGGAAAATAAAGGTTGGTTTGACGGGCGCAAGACAAAAATATGAGAAAGAGAAGATTAAAAAGACATTGGTGGGAACAGGAAAGAGTAGAATGAATTGGACATCACTTTCCTATGTTCATTGTGCATAAATGACCAGTATAACTCCACATCACATACAACCATGAGAATGGGAAGGTGTGGGCTGGGGTTGGGGCACAGTGGTAGAGCACTTGCCTAGCATATGTGAGCCACTGGGTTCAATTCTCAAATTTTAATATTTTTAAAAAATATTTTTAAAAAGAATGGGAAGTTATACTACATGTATACCGGATATGTCAAAATACCCTCTACTGTCATGTATAACTAATAACAAAGTTTTAAAAGTTTAAAAAGACTTTGGTGATGGTGGTATTGTGCTCAGCTGGGATGTGTTCCTGGAACTGCCCTTCTTGTTTCCATGAGCTCTGCTGTGCAAACTGGGGCTCAGATTAGCTCAATAGTAGAGTGTATGCTTAGCATTCACGTAGCCCTGGATTGGATCCACAGCAAAACACACACACACACACACACACACACACACAGAGCTGAATCTCCAAGAAAGCCCGAAAGGATCTCACCAAATTTATGGCTCTCTGATGACAAGAGTTACAACTGCCCCTACATCTCAGAACCAAAGGCCTGCTTTTCTGTGAGGGCACAGGCCATTTCAAAAGGACTGTCTTAAATACAAATGCTGGCTGTGACTCCAACCCTGATAAGGCTATCTCACCCTTCCCCACAAAACAGAACTAGGGATGCTCTGGGGGAAATTCAAGGGACATTTCCCCTACTTAAAAACCAATTGGGAAAAGTAGATATTAAAATTGGGATGAACTGTTTAGAGCTCTGGCTGACACTGGGCTTACTGTCCGTCCTTAACCCCAAAACACTTTCAAGAGTTTTCAATGTAACCAGATGGTGTATTGATGACTGTTTCCAAACTTCTACCCATTTCTTTCCAATAGGGCCCTTTCTTGGAAAAGTTTCTTATTCATCCTGTTGGATCCTTTCCATCTTTTGGGGAGGAATTTTCTGGAAGTATATCAAGCCCATATCTCTTTTTCCCAAGTGGAGGGAATTACACTAGTATGAACCCCACCAGAGCTCTGGTCTTATAGAACTAGCCCCTACCCAGGTACCCATCTACCCTTGTCAATCTCAGTAACCCTCCAATCTTACCCTCCAGGAATTGCCCAAGAACTTATAGGCACATTATAAAATTAATGTTGGTCATATCCATCTATACCTCCAATTAAAATCCAGGTGGATCATGACAAGCCTACCCCAATGTCAAGCAATAACCCCTAAATACCAAGGCCTGACTGGCATACCAACCTTCAATAGATAACTTTATATATAAAAACTGGGTCCCTCCACAACCTTTCCATATTCCCATCATACCTATCACAAAGCTAAACTGAAGTGGATAAAAGATCTCAAAATCATTAATAACACAGTTGTTCCCCAACATCCAATGATGCCTCACCCTCATACCTTATTGTCTGGTGTTTCTCTGAGA
Organism: Marmota flaviventris; assembly: GCF_047511675.1. Lineage (NCBI taxonomy): Eukaryota > Metazoa > Chordata > Mammalia > Rodentia > Sciuridae > Marmota > Marmota flaviventris. The sequence continues at coordinate 124,153,078 of NC_092504.1, forward strand.
GCTGGTATTTTTTAATTGTTGACCTCTGTAACATTTTCTTTAGTACATGAGTACACCCTGACAGCTAATTTTTTTTTTTTTGCCTTCACCTATAAGGGCCAAAAATATACCTGAGTGGTCGTTCCTCAAGGATATCTTGAAAGCCCTACCTATTTTTCTCAAATTCTTTGGGTTGACCTAGCTGATGTCTCCTTCCAATATGGTTCAACCTTACTTCCATATGTGGATGATGTGCTTTTATGTTCCCCATCCCAAGAGACTTACCTTGCTGACAGCATCGACTTAGCCATATCCTGACCTCTAGAGGGTATAAGGTCTCAGAAAGAAAAAATCATTTTGTCAGACTTCTGTCAAATGTTTGGGTAACTTCTTGACATCTGAAGGTCTGGCATACCAACCTTCAATAGATAACTTTGACCCTTACTGACTTCAAGGCACTTTAGCTGTCTCTCTTCCCTACACTAAAAGATAACTTCAAGGATATTTAGAACTTTCAGGTAACTGTTGGAATCGGCTATCAAACTTTTTTTTGATATCCCAACCTCTTACAAGTTATTAAACAATTCTTCTCCCAACTGTGGATTCCATGGACTTCTGAAAGAAAACAATCCTTCAAGGATATAAAGGACCAACTGACCTGAGCCTCTACAATGGGGCATCTGAATTGCCATCTTCCCTGCACCTGTCTATTCTTGACTGGGGAGGAAATGCTCTAGGAGTCCTAATCCCACACCATGTAGGGTAGAACAGGCCAGTATCAACCAGACCCCGTGAGCCAAGCACCACCCATCTGTCTGAAAGTGTCTGATACTTCCTCCATTCTCCTTAAACCCACTGAAATATTAGCATGGGATCTCCCCTCACCACCTACATCCCTCACTCTGCAGATGCCTTCCTTAATTCTCACCTGGGGATCAAGCCTTTAGCAAACGGGCCATGGGGGGATCTTCACAATGGAGCCACCATATGACCCAGCTATCCCACTCCTTGGGATTTACCCCAAAGAACTAAAATCAGCTTACTATAGTGATACATGCCCACCGATGTTTATAGCATCACAACTCACGATAGCCGAGTTACGGAACCAGCCCAGATGCCAGTTACTAGACAAATAGATAAAGAAAATGTGGTGTATATATATATATACACAATGGAATTTTATTCAGCCATAAAAAAATAATGAAAATGGGTCATTTGCTGGTAAATGAATGGAACTGGAGAACATCATACTAAGCTAGACTCAGAAAGTCAAGGGTCAATTGTTTTCTTTCCTATGTGGAAGGTGGGGTGGGGGGGGGGGGCAGGGAGGGATTAAGATGGGGGAGTGTCTGAAAATAGAAGGAAGACAAATAAAATAAAGGAAGGAGATTAAGGAGAAGGGAGGGGAGGCATAGGGAAGTACTAAGGAATTAAATCTACCAAATTATGTTATGTGCATGTGCAATTATACCACAGTGAATCCAGCTGGTAGGTACAATCATGATGTACCAATTAAAATAATAATAATAATAATAATAAAAGGAAGATAAGTAGAGCAGAGCAAGCAGGAGGAAGGGAAGGAAAGGGAATTACTGAGAAATGTGATTCATCAATTTATGTTATTTCCCTGTGCAAATGTGGCATAATTAATTCCATTCTTATGTATAATTATAATGTACCAATAATTTTTTTTTAAATCCAAACTATAGCCATAGTCCATGAGGAAAGCAATATTATTGGAGGCCTCGCTGCATGGCTTATCAGGTATGCCAACTTTGTAAAATATGTCTCCAGTATAACCCGAGGAAGCCAATGTATGCTTCCGTGGGTCATATTCCCTTGCCAAACGGTCAACCTTTTAGAAGTCTAAGTAAACTACCCATCTTATAGGGGTACAAATATGTGTTGGTCATTGTTGGTGTGTTGTCACGTTGGGTTGCCTGCTTGGCCACTTGTTCCAGCCATGGCAGTGGCTAAGGTCTTACTAGAAAAAAACGGTACCAATCTGGAGGGTTCCCTAGGTACTTCATAGAGACCAAAGGATTCACTTTACAGGGCAAACGGTTCAGGGTGTTTGTAAAATCTGGCCTCTTTATCAGCCTTTCCATCATGCTGGTCACCCCCAGCCCTCTGGGCTAGTGAAACAGAGCAAAAGAATAATGAAATCCCAGCTGGAAAAAAAACTTGCATGGAGTTTAGTCTACGATAGCCCAAAGGCCTTCCCTTACCTCTCTTCAATTTTTGTTGTATTCCTTGAAGAAAATATGTTGTCTCCTCTTGAGATCATGGCACACCCCGTCCTGTATACCTGGATGAAGAACTTCCCCAATTTATGCTCATTAAAGGAATCTCCTGCATTACAGCAAGGCACTTATTAACAGCTTACAACATAATACTAATTTAACAGTCCTTCAACAGTCAGGTGTGGTGACACACGCCTGTAATCTCAGCCACTGCAGAGGCCCAGGCAGGAGGATTGTAAGTTCAAGGTCAGCCTGTGCAATTTAGCAAGACCTTGTCTCAAAATAAAAAATAAAAAGGGCTGGGGATATAGCTCAGTGGTAGAACGCCCTTGAGTTCAGTTCCCAGTACTATAAAGACATCTCCTTGGCTTGCTCCTGGGAGACAAAGACCACTCTTACAAGCCTGAAGCCTGCAGATTACATTTATTGGAAAGTGCAGCAACTCAAAAACTTCCCCCAGTCCCCTGGAAGAGACCTTCTCAGGTTCTCTTCGCTAACCTGTGCAGTTAAGTTAAAGGGTGTATACACTGATGAAATCACATCTCTCATTTACGAGAGGATCTTGACTCACCGGCAAGTGAACTCCTCATCCCATCATTGATAATAAGACCAAGTTGACCAGAACCAGGCAACCAGGTCAGGAAGCAGAGGAGAGCTGATCACAGTGAGCCCCAGACCCCAGACGGAGTCAGCAAAATAATCCGGCTCCTTTTGCTCCTTGTTCCTTTAGGGTTCTCCGATCTTCCCCACAGAACCACAACTCTGTCCCACTATCCTAGTTCTTGGCTTCCCCTGGTAACCTGTGGGATTGCGAGATCTGTCATCTCTTTCCTGCAAATTATTTCTCAAGAGATAATGACCCAATTTTTATACCTGTAACTTATAAGAAAATTCCTCGAGAGGTTTCCTCCCTGTTGAATTCCTCTGTACATCCTCACATCTAATGTGTCTTGTTTTTTCCGGATCCCACCTGAGGAATTATCTCTAATGCTTTCTGAACTTAAATACAATAAAACTATAAAACTGAGTTTTGGCCAGAGCACCAACATCTGCCTGCTCAACAGTACCCACCTACTGGCTCCCAGTTCTACTAAATTCTTTTTTGTGTGTGTGTGTGGTGCTGGGGATTGAACCCAGGGCCTTGTGCATGTGAGGCAAGCACTCTACCAAGTGAGCTATATCCCCAGCCCCTCTACTAAATTCTTGCAAGAGATTTGCTATACTAGCCACCCCCTGTGTACGACTCGCTGAGTTTTCCTCTCGGCTTTCCTTCAGCTTTGCCTGTCTTCAGATCCCACATCCTGGGTATCCCTGACACCAATCTTCAGTTTCACAATCCCACCAAACTTTTATCCACAGATGAAGCCCTAGACTTCCAGAATATGTCTGGACTAATGTACAGTCCTCTGATTGCATCTTTGTGGATGCAGTGAGTGCTCTTTGGCGCATGACTGCCTAAATGATCACCGTGAATACAACCTCAGCTGACGAGGAGGACAGTGGTGGACATTCCCGGGTGTGTCTGGGGAACGGACTTTACAAAGGCACAGGGAGGACCTGCCTAGACAAAGCTCCATGATGGGGTGCAAGATGAACGTGGGGAAGATCCTTTCTGTTTTTCTCCTTCACTGATTTTACCCAAAGGGTTTCATCCTGGTGACTAGGTTAGATTGGGAAGAACACTGGGATCCTGAATAGAAACCAGCACAGCCTGGAATGAATGCATGATCAGAACCTTTCCCATACCATCCACAGAACCATCTGTTCTACGCTTGGGCCCTCAGAGCCTGGCAAAGGTCTTTAGGTCCTTTCCTCCTGTAGCCTGGCTGATGACCTTGCAGGAGATCACCTCCTTGCTGTGCCGGGTGGTTGTTTAAGCTACTGTGAGTACCTCCTGTTGTACTTGGATGAATACTTCTAGCTAGGTTAAACTGGAAACCTCCAAATCATAAAGCTGTCCAAGTCTCTCAAGGGAGTACCTTCAAAGGATCCTCTCAGCTGAACTCCCAGGTCTCTGATTATTTCAGCGGGCTCCCCTCTGGTATGGGTTCTCTTTTGCAACCTGCCCTATAGTTTCTCACCATCCTCCTCATACGAAGACAGCGTTTGGCTTCTCTTTGAGATCATTCTAGCTCTTTTGTTTGGGGGGGGGGGGGTTGGGTATTTAACAGATGTTTCCAGAGACCCCTCCCCCACCGGAATGACATTAACTCAATACCTCCAGACTCTGGACTCACTTCAATCTGGAGTCAACTTAACTCAAGAGGCTTTGATTCAGAATCGCGGGGGTATCTCTGTGTCCCTCATTAGTGACCGGTTCCATTTACTCAGTTGGTCATTGCCTAGTCATGAAGATCCTGACTGTTTTAGTCAGTTTTATCACTGCTGTGACTAAAAGATCTGGCCAGAACAATCGTAAAGGAGGAAAAGTTTATTTAGGGGCTCATGGTTTCAGAAGTCTCAGTCCATAGATAGCCGGCTCCATCCCTCGGGGCTTGAGGTGAGGTTAAATATCATGGTGGAAGAGTGTGGTACAGGGAAGCTGCTCACGTGATCAGGAAACAGAGAGACTCCACTTGCCAGATACAAGAACCATCTGTATATACCCCAAAGGCATGCCCCGTGACCCACCTCCTCCAGCCATACCCTACCTGCCTTCAGTTACCACTCAGTTAATTCCATCAGGGGATCAATTCACTGATTGAGCTCAGGCTATCATAACCTAATCATTTATCCTTCAACCTTGCATTATCTCACACATGAGCTTTTGGGGGACACCTCCCATCCAAACCCTAACACTGACACAGAACTGGATGGTCCCTGAGCATGTTACCAACCACTCTGGCACCTTGATCCTGGGGTCCCATCGAATCAGGTCTCGCCATTTGCCCCAGACCCCAAATGGAAAAAGTATGGTAAAAGGCAGGAAGGAATTTGTTCAATCTAGCTGTATTAGGAAGACAGGGGGTCAAGTGTCCTCAACCCTGACTTGGTTCAATGACTGACTGAGCTTCAGGTTTAAACAGGGGAAGGGATACAAGTGTGTGTGTTGGGTGGGGGAGTAAGAAGTTTGCGTAGTAGTCCAGCAGTCTTGGTCTAAGTGTGGTCAGGCTGATCATTATCTCAGGATAACGATTATCTCATTATCTCATGATCTTGGTCAGGTGGGGCTTCGCCCAAGAAAAGAAAGTTGCAGTTTGGGAGTTTGGGAGTTTGGGGAGGGGTCATTTCACCACTTGTCACAGGTGTTTACCCATCTAACCTACTGTTCCTGGAATCCAAGGTGACTGCAGGAGAAAATCACCCAGAGCCAAGGAGACATGCAAAAGAGAGGCAGAGATGCTAAGGTCTTCCCCTTGCTTTTAATTACCCATGAGACGTCTGCAGGCCCACATGAAGAGTGAGCCTTTCTGACGAGGAGCCCCTGAGTCCTTATTACAGTGGGACAAACTGCTCTAATTGATCATCGATACTGTCTGCTGACAGCTTTCCATCAGAAGGAAGTAAATTTTAAGAAAAGGGTCATCCCCAAGAAGGGTCCACCCAGTATGGCTAACTGGGCCTAAATTCAGAAGGTAGCTTGGTAGCCCATGCGCTGGCCGGGGAGGCCACATAACATCTTGCTCCTGGGGGAACCACAAACTGCCCTTTATCACCCTTGTCAGGGCATGTTCCTGTTTCAACTCCAGAGATAAACAGCCCTGGAAAGTCTTTTTGCTGCCCAGACCTGACCAGTGAGCTGTGATCTACAATCAACCAATCGGGACTGGATGCTTCCCACACTCCGGGCATCCTTCATTTATCTAATAGGGTCAGAGTGGGACCTGGGTGCCAGCTTTCTCTGTATAAGACTCCCCTCTCTTTGTTCTTCCCTTTTTGTATGAAGGCATCCTCTCCCTGTTTGCAGTTTTTTCCTTCCTTCCTTTTAAGCCGCCTCTTTTTATCTTCTTTCCTAATGAAGTCACAGGAAATCGTTCTTTAGGAACTTTCTGGAATATGGTCAGAGAAACTCCTTCCCAAAGGCTTTTCAGAGAACCCACGAGAGTCTGCTGAAGAACATTCTTTGCATCTGCAAGTCTGTCGGGCTGCTGGCAAAATGCCCAAAGCCCTCCTACCCTGGGTCACCCCAGGTCGCTTGGGGAACTGGACCCACCTAGGGCCTGGCTCTGGCCTTGTGTGCGGCCCTGGGGGTGGGGGCGGGGAAATGATGCTGGATGAGCACCCTTCTGAGAAGACTTCCACTTCCTGTCTTAAATGACAAACAAAGCCCTCTCCAAGGCCGGGGCAGGCGTGGTGGCCACACCGAGGGAGGCACCGAGGACTCCAGGCCAGCCTGCTGGGGCCGCGGACCTCTGCCAGGGACCTCTTAAATTGGAGTCCCCTTAGGAGCCAGCATTTGTCGCTTTTGTCCCAGCGGCTTAAAGACCTTTCGGCCCACGTTGGACGCCAATTGCCGGGTTTCTGTTCTCGCGACTAAAAGGCTCAGGGGTCACTCTAGTTAAACTGGGCTAACTGGGCTGCACGAAATAACCACACAAGAGACACAATACCTTTTTCTTTGGGGTTGCTGTGACGGCTCCTCTGACCTTAAGGATCCGTAGAAAGAGAGAGAGCGCGAGAGCACTCGCTGACCCCTTTTATTGAGGAGAAGCTATTCAAATGAGGCAAGGGGTCAGGTTTCAGGGGGCTGAGTCTATCTTCATGATGTCCACTGTCAGCAGGTTGACTGACACCTGGGTAGGCCACACCCAAGGGCACAGTAAGAGGAGGGGACACACACAAGGCACTTCCATGGAAGATTCTATCCTAAACAGGGCAAGGGGTTATATTACAAAGGAACAGGTGAGCATAGCTTCACCCATGGGGCTGTAGCAAGACACACCCATTTCTGTGACTGAGCGCCTCAGCACCCAGCTGGGGAGTGTAACTCAGTCACCCATAAGGTTGGCCTCCCACAATTAGGGAATAATTCCCATGTAGTCTCACACACTGTTGAGCCTGCTAAGTGAGAGCAGGGCTGTAGGTCAATCCACACGGTTCCTGGCGCTCAGTCCACACTCCGCTGTGGTTTCTGGAGTTCGGGGTGTTTTCAGGGCTCTTTATCCCAATGGACTTGGAGGTATATATGTACCATGCAGGAGGACCCCTGGTAAAGTTGGTGTCCAGTAAGCTTTCTCAGGGTGAAATCAGAGATGCCTTCCTGCCAGCGCAGGCCTGGGGACAGGGCCTGACCTACCAGGGTGGGGGGTGCACAGGCCGTGGAGGGGGCTGCCCTGGGCTGCCCTTCCATAGTGTGGTTTGACAACATACTGGGAGATGGTGTGGTCATGCGGTGTCCACCATGGTGTCCTAGGGGGTGAGGGCCACACCCACCTTCTCTTGGTTTTTTACTCTGGTTTCTAGACCCCAGTCCTGTGTGTGACAGATGTCTCATCTTGAAGCTCTTTATTATAGAGGGCTTCTGATGCAGTCATGATTCGTTCAGTCTTAAATATGGCTCATGTTCCAAATTTCTCAGTGTCCAGTCAAGCCCCCCGTCTGGAAGGCATGATATCTGGCTACGTTCATAGTGTCACTCTCACATGGAAAGCACAGAATGGCATCTACCGGCAGAGAATGGGCAGGACACTGACAGGGCGGTTGGCAGAGAAATGGTCTGCATGCTGCGCTGACACTGCAGGAGGCCTGCGCCACACTCTCCATCTTCTCTGTGGCTTTAAAATTCAGATTCCAGCGCTCCTTTCAACAGTTTTCACTGAGTCTTAGCCAGCCCAGAAACAGGGGACGTGGTCTTAACATTCAAGGAACATGTGAGGAATTCATTTTTAAAATGAAGTTTTATAATTTGGTGGAATGAAATGCTTTCCACTGATCTCTATCAAGAGTCATCAGGCACATGAGTCAGGCTTTTGTCCTTGTCAGATGCACCATTCTGAGACATGTCATGAAGGTCTCGAACCATCCTCAGTCTCCTGGGTCGGTAATAACTGCCTGCAGGCCTCTGGTGCCCAGTGCGTTATGGCTGGTCTCCTAAGAAGTAGCTGGACTGTCTACTCCAGGGACTTTGCTTCAATCTGGAGATAAAGTGGTTACATTACAAAAGGATTAATAAAGTAGGAAGCTGGGAACAGAGATCGATGAAGACTTGTGAAGGATAAACGGCACCTGGGATCAGTCGATTTGTGGCATTCGATGCTGAGAAATGAATGAAATGAGGAAAATAAAAAAATGCCAAGTCTATTGGACAGTACAGGTGTAATGCGATTGCACATAAGCTAATGACTAAATATGTATATTTACTCCTATTTACATGAAATAAACACATTTCATGTATTTGGTCTCCCATGCCTAGGACTAAAGAGCAGGATGACAATTATTTGTCCCCTTAAACATAAGAGATGAAGTTTTGTTGAAAGCTGGTCATGATGAACTGAGGTAAATAGGACTTTAGTATGAGGTCTTCCATTTATTTGGCAAGGAGTTGGGCTCTAGCTACTGTTTGCTAGAGGATAGATCAAAAGCTCAAATGTGAACCTCGGAGAAAGGAGATGGTTCTGTGGTCCTTGTTTGTGTCTCCTCTGTTCTCTTTGGGCTTCTCTAGGGGTTTTTTCTTTTTCTAATTTATTTTTTCTTTTTAAAATTTGTTTTTCTTAGATGTACATGACAACAGAGTGTATTTTGATGTAGTATACACACCTGGAGTATGACTTATCCTAATTCGGATTCCATTCTTGTGGTTGTACACGGTGTGGAGTTTCACTGGTAATATATTCATAGATAAACACAGGAAAGTTATGTCCAATTCATTCTCCTATCTTCCCTAATCCCAACCCCTCTTCTCTTCATTCCCCCTGTCCAACCCAATGAACTCAAAAAACTTAATACCCGCCCCCCGCAATACAAATAACCCAGTCGATAAATAGGCAAAGGAACTGAATAGGCACTTCACAAGAAGAAGAAATATGAATGGTCAACAAATATATGAAAAAATATTCAACATCTCTAGCAATTAGAGAAATGCAAATTAAAACTATACCCTGAGATTTCATCTCACTCCAGTCAAACTGGCATTTATCAAGAATAAAAGTAACAGTAAATGTTGGTGAGGATGAGGGGGGAAAGGTCCACTCATACATGGCTGGGGGGACAGCAAATTGATGCAACCACTCTGGAAAGCAGTATGGAGACTCCTCAGAAAACTTGGAATGGAACCACCATTTGACCCAGTTATCCCCCTCTGTGGTATATACCCAAAGGACTTAAAATCAGCATACTACAGCGATGCAGCCACATTAATTTTTATGGCAGCTCAATTCACAATAGCAAAGCTATGGAACCAACCTAGGTGCCCTTCAACAGATGAATGGATAAAGAAAATGTGGTATACATAAACAATGGAATATTACTCAGCCATAAAAAAAGGTTATGGCATTTGCTAGTAAATGGATGGATCTGGAGACTATCATGCTAAGAGAAATAAGCCAGTCCCCCCAAAACAAAAACTGAATGTTCTTGATATGTGGATGCTAACACACAATAAGGAGGGCAGGAGGGAAGAATATAGATTTTTTTTTCTTAAATAAAATCTGAACCATGCATTTATTCCACTTGCCTACCTGTGTTTCTCACCTGTCTTTGTGCTTGGCTCCAACTGATAAGCACATGTAAGAATCTGTTCCTATCACTGGAAATGACGTTGCTTCACATGAGATGCTCTGCTACATCTTCCTTTTTTTTTCCTTTTGCTTTGAAAGAGGGTACCTCTCTTTCATGCTCAGATCTTCTCATCCCATTCTTATCACCCATATTCCAGTGCCTTGCTCAAATGCATGTTCCTTTCCTACCATGTCCCATCCTTTCTGTAATAAGCATTCTCAAAACAACCAGAAAAGGGAAAGGAAGTATTTCTCTTCGTGAACCTCAGAGAAAGGAGATGGTTCTTGTTAATTATTGTTATTGCTATTCCATGAGTATCATTTTGATTAGCCATCTCCATCCTTATTTAACATTTACTGAGCACTTACTATGTTCCAGACACTGATGAATACAAGTGCTACATGCCTGATGTGCATTATCTCATTTGATCCTCACAACAACTTTTGAGGAGAGTACTGTTATGCCCATTTTCTAATATGGAAACTGAGGCTCAAAGAAGTTGGAATAATTTGCTCAATGTCACACAGCTAATATTTGGCAGTGCTAGGTTTGCCGGCTCTTTAAGATCTCATCTGAGCTCTTAAATATTAGATCATCAATTAAAATAAATTAGTAGATTGTAGGTTCTCAAGGGGAGAAATTGTGTATTATTGATGGCACTGTTTCCAGTACAAGGTTTGATGTTGGCACATAGTTTATTGGAGAAATGAAATCTTCTGGTGAAATGAACAGCTATTTAAATAAGCACATTTTTTCTATCTTTAGAATATACTATCTCTATATCTATATCTATATATCTATGTATCTATATATTTATATCTATAGTCTGTCAATGTTTCACAGTCATTTAGATTTCTTTCATTGTGAATATCTGGGACTGCTTATTGAGAACATAGATTCCTGTGTACCACTTCTCAAACAATCTGTGTTCTGACATACACTTAAGACTTGAGGATCACTGCTGATTGTTAATAAGCATAACTGTTACTCTTAAAAAAATGGTGGTTGTTTTTGAATTCTTAATTAGAGTCAGGTATATATATGACTTTATGGTCCCACCCCTCAAAACAAAGGTAGAGGGCCCTGCAGTCGTTAGCAGAGGGGAACAGAGAAATGGACACACAGGAAGGCGCATGTGGAGTTGGGCTATTTGGTTTATCATTTAAAGCTGTGGGACAGAAAGGTTCACATTGTTCTGTGAGCTAGAGGATACCCCCCACCCCCGACAGACCAATCTCATTATACCCAAGATCTGGGTGTGGGAGAGAATGAGGCCCAAACACCCCATCACCATGGAAGCCATCCGGGGAGAAGTTGAGAGTTTATGGAAATAACAGAAGACATTCTGCAGAAACACCAAGAGATGTACGCGCTCTGCCTGCCGTGTCCTCTAACAGGTAACCCAGTGCCTACTGACGTATGAAAGCTGAAACATGGGGCATGTTACTTGTTCAGATGTCTCTTCCAGTGGGGTCACGGGTCAGGAGTAATACTGCTGATAATGCTAGCAACAAAAGGAGGAGGCAGAGAAAGTATTCTTCCCCATTTTTTATCAGAGCAGTACATATTGAGGGATTTGTTGTTGCATTTCTGTATGTGCACGCAAAGTGACCATATAACTTGACCAACATCACTCCCAGCACTTTACCCCTCCCTGGCAGTCTCCCACCCCTGGTCAATGCCACAGTCTGGCTGGGCACAATTCAGGAGCCACTTGTCAAAAGAAACAAACTTTATTTTTAGAACCACACACGCCAAACAAAAAAACTCCTCAGGAAAAACCTTCAGAGCCCAACTGCCACCACCGGCTTCCCACAAGCCTCTCTCCCCACCCCAAGCCTCTCCACCTCCCACAATCCTCCTGCTCTTGAGGCCGATTGGCTGGGTGGCGTGGGCAGAGCCATAAAAGTCCCCCAATGAGCAGCTCCGTGGTCTGAAAGGGCAGGGAAACAGCCCAATGAGCATCACCAAAGAGGAGCCAATCAGCTAGAAGTTGCTGGGCCGCTGTGAGCAATCATCAGCTGGCAGTCTGAAAGTTTGCTGGGGCCCCTTTGGCTGTGGCTCTCAACACTGGTCCCTTTCTTCTACTGATCTTCCTTTTAGGAGATCCACCCCCATCTCTGTTTTCTTATTTCCTCTTTAGCTTCCAAATATGAGAGGAAACATATGACTCTTGACTTTCTGAGTTTGATTTATTTCACTTAACATGATGGTCTCTTCTTCCATCCATCTTCCCTTAAAATGCCATAATTTCATTTTTATTTATGGCTGAATAAGACTCCATGGTGTCTATATACCACATTTTCTTTATCCATTCATCCAGTGATGGACACCTAAGCTGGTTGCATTGTTTGGCTGTTGTGAATTGTGCTGCTATAAACATGGGTACTCATGTATCATTAGTAAGATGGCTTTAATTCTTCAGGGTAAATACCATTCACTAGTATAGCTGGGTCATATGGTGGTTCCATTCCTAATCTTTTGAGGAGCCTCCATACTGATTTTCATAGTAGTTGTACTAATTTACAGTCTCACCAACAATATAAAGTTGTTCCTTTTTCTCCACATCCTCTTCAGCATTTATTGTTTTTTTTTTCCTTTAATTTTTATTGTTGGTTGTTCAAAACATTACATAGTTCTTGACATATCATATTTCACACTTTGATTCCAGCATTTATTGTTATTTGCATCCTTGACTGCCACTCTGACTGGTATAGGATGAAATCTCAGTGCAGTTTTGATTTGCATTTCCCTAATTGCTAATGATGTTGAACATTTTTCCATTTTTGTTGTCCATTTGTATTTCTTCTTTTGAGAAGTATCTGTTTAGTTCATTTGCTCATTTATTAATTGGATTATTTGAGTTTTTGGTGTAAAGTTTTTTGAGCTCTTTATATATTTGAGATATTAATCCTCTATCAGAAGAGTGGCTGCTGAAGATTTTCTCCCATCTGTAGATTCTCCACATTCCCAATTGTTTCCTTTATTACGCAGAAGCTTTTTAATTTGATGCTATCCCATTTATTAACCCTTGGCACTATTTCTTGAGCTTACGTGTCCTCTTGAAAAAGTCATTGCATGCACCTAAAAGCTCAAGTTGACCCTACATTTTCTTCTAGGAGTTGCATAGTTTCTGGTCTAATTCTGAGATCTTTGATCCATTTTGAGTTGATTTTCGTGCAGGGTGAGAGATAAGGGTCTAGTTTCATTCTTCTACATATGGAGAACCAGTTGTCCCAGCACCATTTGTTTAAAAGGCTGTCTTAAGAGAAAGTATTTTTTTAATAAGCTGAAAAAAAAAAATAAGTACACGGTGAGAAAAACAAGAAGGATAATGAGAGGACAAAGAACAGATTTAGTTTTTGGATGCATCATTACTAGAAGTTGTCCAGAAAAGAAAAAACAGCAACAACAACAACAACTATGATCCTATAATTTAATTAAGTAATTTGGTTTTATTTTTTTCTTTTTCTTTGATTATAAAGAGCCAGAACCCTACAATACCTGATTGAACTGTAAGCATCTTCCTGCATTCTGTTTATCTGAGGGCTTAAGTTGAAAATCTCGCTGGTGAGGGAATAATTTTAGAAAGGGATTCCAGATGCACTAAGCCTATTTCTATTGAGACACGTTCCTTTTTGGCCTTTGGAAAAGAGGTGACTGCAAACATGGAATTTACATTACTGAATACATGTAACTCTAGGTGAGGTATCCGTGCAGCATTTAGCAGAGGCCTGGAGGATAAAGGGCACTTTAAAAAAAAAATTAATTGTAGGTGGCCAAAATATCTTTATTTATTTTTAGGTGGTGCTGAGGATCGAATCCAGTGCCTCACACATGCAAGGCAGGTGCTCTACTAGGGCTGGAAGAAGACCCTGCAGAGGGTATTGTCCCAGCAGAAGTCTACTCTGGGCATTCATCAGGTCCATTTGGAACCTGAAAAATTTCTGGACCAATGACATTGGCACCAACTGCTTTTATTGTTATTTTGAGCCCCGAGGAGCAGTAGTTAGAACAGCTGCTTGCAGAGGCCAGACCGAAAGACATTCAAGCGAAGCACGACATGGATAAGAGTTAAGAAATACTCCAAAAACACTGTGGCAACCTGGAGAACATCAGCAAATCTACATCCGTCAATCAACTCGGCTCTCCCAACTTCCTTTTCTCATATCCAGGTATGGATACGATGGAGAAATAGCATGATGTTGTTAGGAATCCTACGGTATTTAATTCACACTGCATCCAAACCATTATCACACTATAAATTCTAAGATAGATCAAATCAAGATCACATGCATTCCTAGGTTTTCCTCTCTTCTATCACCACATTTCCACTTACCTTTTGAATCAGTATATCAGGACCACATTGTAAACATCCACCATAGGCAGGTAGACACCATATGGAACCTCTGACCTCATAGGAGTTCAGAATGTACTAGGGAAGGCAAGAAATAAAAGAAAAACAGTACGGAATACATAACCCAAGAGAGACAGATGTCTCCAGGTGGTTAGCAAATGTGTTGCTATGACAGCAGAGGAATTATAGATCAAAGTGAAGTGGACTGCAGTGTGCTCTCAAATTTCTTGAACAAGACGTGACTTGAAAATCTTGGAAAGGAGGTAAGACTTAGCTGGTTCAAGGAGACAGACAAGGAGAGGGTAGTTTAGGTGATAGTTTTGGAGGAAGCAAAGGAATATAAGTAGGTGAAGCTTTTATCCTTTTCTTCCTCTTCTTTACCCTGAACTCACAGTTTTCAAAGATGATTAGAAAGTCATAGATAATAATTGGAAAATGTCTGGAGGAATGGGTATTAGTTTAACAGCATTTTTAAAAATAATTTTTATTGTTTAATTTTCGGTGGACACAACATCTTTGTGTGTATGTGGTGCTGAGGATCGAACCCGGGCCGCACGCATGCCAGGCGAGCGTGCTACCGCTTGAGCCACATCCCCAGCTCAGCATTTTTTGTTTTTTATCCTTGCATACCGTTGTTCGCTCTAGCTTCTGAACTGTTAAATGCAATGCAGCTCTGGCCTGGGACCATGCCAAGGAAAATACTAACTCCACATTTTTTAGAAGAAATTAAATTTTACATAAGATACCATGTAGTGTAGCCTTTGATTGAAAGTAACAGAAGAGGCACTTCAACAAAGAACAAATATTATCCCATGTAATAAGAAGTGCAGAGGTTGAGAATATTCCCCAGGGTTGGTTAATCCAGTGCCTTAACAACACCATCAAGGTCTAGGTTCCCGCCCAGATGTCATCTCTGCCCTCCTGGGGACACATGACTTTTGATCTCAGATCAGCTTTCTCATGGTTGCATGATGGCTGCAGCAGTTCCAGATGTCCCATCAAGGCATGAAAAGGCCCCAAGGTGGAAGACACCTTCTCTGCCTCCCTGGATATATTCTTTCCAAGACCAAGCCATATGTCTTTTGATAAACCAGTCACTTAAGAGGAATGTGATTGCCATGACTGATTCAGACCAACAAAGATTTACCTCTGAGTTACAGCAGTAAAGGAGGGACACCAGACAAAACAAGAGCCTTAAAAAGAGAAGGAAGGGGAGGAAGGTAGATGTTGTTGCCAGGCACGGTGGCACACACCTGTAATCCTGGAAGCTCAGGAGGCTGAGGCAGGAGGATTGCAAGTTGGAGGTCAGCCTCAGCAAATTGGCAAGGTACTAAGCAAGTTAGTGAGACTTGGTCTTAAAAAAAAAAAAAAAAAAAAGGACTGGGGATGTGACTCAGAGGTTAAGTCTCCCTTGGTTCAATTCCCAGTACCCTCCCCCCTCAAAAGTAGACATTGTTGCAAAATCTGGCCACAGATTCTTTGATACTCCTACCCTTTCAAGAAGTTGAACCAGTTCCCACCCTCCTTTGGGTTACATCACAGCCAAACAGCCAATGGAAAGGCTTATGGGGTGAGGAGCTGAGGTCTCCTGCCAACAGGCCTGTGAAGCACCATCTTAAAAGTAGACCTCTGACCCCTTCAGATGCCTGTGGTCACCACCAACAGCCTGCCTTCGAGTGTTTGAGGGACCCTGAGCCAGGACAATCCAGACAAGCCACTCCTGAATTCTTATCCACAAAAACTGTGGGACAGTAAATGTTGTTTTCAACCACTACAGTTTAAGGTAATAGCCAACAGATTGAGGAACCAACCAGGATAACTGTCTCCTTTAGGAAACTCGGGTGCTCATTTTGTAATGGAAATCATATAAATGTCTTGTGATTGTGTGAGTAAAGTGAGAAGAAACTGTTTTGAGTCAATCTGATGAAGTGGAAAGAATATAGATTTAGAAATGAATAGAATGCTGGTTTTGTCACACACACACACACCTTGTAAATAATTTCATTACTCCATGAATACAGGAAATTCTTCATTTATTTATTTTTTATTGTACTGAGTATTGAACCTACGGCCTTGCATGTGCTAGGTGAGCTCTCTACCGCTGAGCCACAACCCCAGCCCTTCAGGAAATTCTTAAATTTTACTTTGTTTCAGTTTAGTATAGCACAGCATTAAGAGAAACAGCTCATAGCAGCTCAAATCACAATAGCTAAACTATGAAACCAACATAGGTGCCGTTCAAAAGACGAATGGATAAAGAAAATGTGGGATATATATACATATATATGTATATATTTTTTTTCAATGGAATATTACTCAGCTTTACAGAAGAATGAAATTATGGAATTTGCTGGTAAATGAATGGAGTTTTGGACAATATCATGCTAAGCAAAATAAACCAATCCCGTAAAACCAAAAGCCGAATGTTTTCTCTGATATGCAGATGCTAATTCACAATGGGGGCCGCTAGGGAAGAATAAATTTACTTTAGGTAGAGGGGAGTGAAGGGAGGGGAGGAGATATGGAAATAGGAAGGATTGTAAAATGAAACAAACATCATTACTTTATGTACATAAATGACTGCATGACCCATGTGATTCTACATGTACAATCAAAAAGTGAGAAATGGTCCATTTACATATGGTATACCAAAGTGCATAAATGCATTCTACTGTCATGCTTAACAAATTAAAACAAATTAATTAAAAAAAAAAGAACCACTTCTAGAGTTAAATGCCTTGGGTTTAAATCATAGTTTAGTCACTTATTAAACAATTATTCTTAGAGGAGTGATGTTACTATTTTAAGCCTCCACTTCCTCATAGTTTTGTTGAGGGAATCAAATGAAATAATGCAGGTAAATCTCTTAGTGTGGCAGTATTTAGTAAACTCTCAGTAAAAGCAAGTAATTGTGTTGTATAGTATATATTTTATAAAATATGGAAAACTTTTGACAAGACAGAACAGTAGTTCTTATGTATTTTATAGATAGTTTATAGTCTGTCTTCTATATAATCAATATGTGAAGTGCGTTTTATAAGGACTCAGAGTACTCTTATTATTTTAAAGTTTTAGAAGTTTGTCCCTGAGTTTTGCCCTGGATCGGGAAGACAACTCCAAATTACACTCTCATTCCTACAGGAATTTACAGTCAGCTGTATGGTGATCTATTTTCACATGTGTTTCTAGAAGTGCTTCACAGTGGGAAACTGGGCGCCCTAAACTTTCTTCTGTCTCACACAGAGTACAGCCTGTAGTAGGTCCTCCTTTTTTTTTTTTTTTTTTCCTTAAGGCAGCTCTTTATGAGTGAACAGACCAATAGAGATTTAAGTCAGCTTCTACTTGTTCATGAGCCATTGATTTTACTGTCCACCAGATGCTCAGATCTGGTTCTGCCAGTTTGGAAGCTCCCTTTCCCCAGCTCTCCCTGACTCAGTTCGCTGGCCAGACAGTCAGCCATCCTCTGGCAGGTTGCAGCCTTCCACACTCACCCACATCTGCGGTGGTGAATTCCCTCTGGCCTTGGTCAGTTTTCTGGGAGGACTTTCCAAAATCAATACCCGATGTTCATATTCGCGCTGGCACCTGCTGATTGACTTAGGTAAGACTCAAATGTGGCAATGGGGTAAGACTATCCTGAACTTTCTATTTTCTAGTTGTGTAGCCAGGGTCACCTGAGGTTCCAGACCAACTCTCCAGCTGGAAGCACAGAATATTCTGGGCAGAAACCTGTGCCAATAGGCATGAGCTAGGCCTGGCAATTGAGAGCTGAAGGGTCGAATTCCCTGTGCTCTTAGGTTTTGGATTTTTAAATAAAGCTTTGTTTTATGTGTTAACATTTTAAAACCTGGATATTTCGTCGTTTCTTTTTTCTTATTTTGCTACCATCAATTCTTTTTTTGTTTTGTTTTGTTTGTTTGTTTGGTGGTGGGGTACCAGGGATTAAATCCATGCTTTACCAACTGAGCCACATCCCCAGCCCTTTTTTACATTTTATTTAAAGACGGGGTCTCACTGAGTTAGTGGGCCTCCCTACGTTGCTGTCTCTGACTTCCAGCTTGTGATCCTACTGGGATTACAGGTGTGTGCCTCCACGCCAGGTACCATCAATTCTTTTACAGCCACAGAATAGCCATTCAAAGGTGTCTTGTTCTCCCAACAGTCTGAATGGGAGTATATTCTAAATATTCTTGGTTTACTCTATTGTGATTTTAAGTGTGAATTACTTGAAAAAAAATTTACATCTTGACGCAATTTATATTGCTGCTGTTCTCCTGGCCCCGTTCCTCAGGATTCTGTGTAAGTTGATTAGGATCCCCTCTTCTTGCCTTAGTTTTCCAGACTAGATTCCTGATTTTTATATGGCAGTATTAATTCGGTTTGTTCTGCATTCCTGCCATTATTTTAGGTGTCCATCTGCCTCAGGATCTGAACCTGCCTGTTTGTCTTACATCTTTTACATACCACTTCTTTTCAGTCGTGCAAAATCATGCTCTTTCTGGGGAAAAAGGCACTGTGCTTTATGTAAGTTGAATATTTCCAAATCCCAACACCTAAGACTCCCAAATTCAGTGCTTCATAGGTTTTAGGAAACTCAGATATGGATTGGTTTGTATAAGAAATTAATCTTTTTTTATATAATGTTCAGTAAATTTCAAATCCGAGACCTTGAGATTCCCTATTATAATTCTTTTCAAATTTAATATTTGACAGAATCAACAGAATGCAAAGGCAACCTATGGAATGGGAGAAAATATTTGCAAGTCATACACCTGGGAAGAGTTACTATCTAAACTATGCAGAGTTCCTACATCTCAGCAACAGAAGTAACGCACCCACAAATGTGCAAAGGACTTGAACAGACATTTCTCCAAACAGGATGTATAAATAACCAAAGAGTGTTCGAAGTCACTAATCGTTAGGAAAATGCAAATTAGAACTACAATAGATACCTACCCAATTAGAACTACAATAGGTACCCACCCATCAGGATGGCCACTATCAAAAAACAAAAACAGAAAATATCAATATTGGTAATGCTGTGGAGAAAAATGAAGCCCTTGCACATCATCGGTAGGAACAGAAAAAATGCAACTGCAATGGAAACAAACAGCAATTTCTCATAAAAATAGAATTATCATATGATTTGGTAATGCTGAGTATATATCCAAAGTAATTTATAGCCACCTCTCAAAGAGATATTGGTATACTCATATACATAGCAGCATCATTCACAATAGACTAGAGGTGGAAGCAACCCAAATGTCCATGAACAGGTGAATAAATAAACAAAATGTGGTGTATAATTACAATGGAATATTATTCAGCCTTGAAGAGGAAGAAAATTCTAACACATGCTACCATGTGAATGAGGACAGTGTGCTAAATGAAAGAAGTCAGGAACAGAAAGATAAATTCTGAGTGACTCTACTATGTAAGGTACTTAGAGTAGCAAATTTGGTAAAATCAGAAAGGAGAATGGTAGTTAAAGGAACTGACAGAAGACAGAAAATGGAGTGCTGTTGTTTAAAGCTAATTCTATTTTTGTGAGAAGCTATTGTAGGTTTTCCATAGCAAATGCAGCATTTTATATTCCTAGGAATGGAGCTTCAGTTATGCGAATGTTCTAGAGATTGACTGCACAATAATGCAAATGAATATACATAACACTACTCAACTACATTCTTGGAAATCTTTGTGATGGCAAACTTTACATTGTGTGTTTTTTATATTATGATGAAAATATTTAGTATTTATGTTTCACATACCTGTGGTAACTAACATGCATAAATATTTTCTTAGGAATGTCATGACTTAATGAGGGTCATATTTTACTTACCCAGCTTTACAGCTAAATGGACTTGACCTTCCACTTCTAACCAGCTTCAACCACTCAGCCAGGACAGGCATGAGATACATAAGATCCCAATACTCAGAGTAGCTGCATTGATTATTGATGATGACCTTGTGGTACTAAGTGCTTATTTGTATTGAATACCTCTTTGTAGCCAGGACTGTTCCCCACTGAGTATTTCTCCCTCTTTTCCACTGAGCAGGGGAATGGGTTTGGCTAAGAAGACCAACATCCTTGTGGGGTGGAGGGGTGGAGGGTTGCTTGCTTCTGTGACTTGGGTTTTTGCAGCAGGCTTTCTATGCTCTTGTGCCAGCCTCTACGAGGACACATGGACAGCCACCCAGAACAGGGAAGAAGGCTGTTCCCACTAGCAGAAATCTTGGAAATGGAGGCACAGAGGTTCACCGGGTGCACAGGCAGGAGAGAGATTCTTAGCAGAGGGAAACCACAGGAGCAGAACATGCAAGTGAGAAACGCTAGGTGGTATTTAGTGAGCAAAAGAGGACTGGGCTTACACATCCACATTTTGGGGTAAAATTGGGAGTTCATAACCAACTTGAATCTAATGTATGAAATATGATATGTCAAGAGCTTTATAATGTTTTGAACAACCAATAAAAAAAATGTGGCATATATACACAATGGAATATTACTCAGCAATAAAAGAGAATAAAATCATGGCATTTGCAGGTAAATGGATGGTGTTGGAGAAGATAATGCTAAGTGAAGTTAGCCAATCCCAAAAAACAAATGCCAAACGTTTTCTCTGATATAAGGAGGCTGACTCATAGGGGGATAAGGAGGGTAAGCGTGAGAGGAATAGATGAACTCTAGATAGGGCAGAGTGGTGGGAGGGGAATGGGGGCAGGGGGTTAGAAATGATGGTGGAATGTGATGAACATCATTATCCAAAGTACATGTATGAAGACATGAATTGGTGTGAATATACTTTATATACAACCAGAGATATGAAAAATGTGCTCTATATGTGTAATATGAATTGTAATGCATTCTGCTGTCATATATAAAAATATCTATAAATAAATAAATAAGGCATCAAGGGGGGAAAAAAGACAACGGTATAGTGACACACACCAGCCTGTCAATGATGAATTCGTCGAGGTTAACAGGTGATGAACTCTTGACTCTGTACCCAGGGCTTCAGCTCAGTTTTGTCTCTGTGCTTGACATGGCCCACTTAGAAACTACCTGCCATCCAGACCCTCACTTAGAACACGTTCTGTGCCCTGAACACCTCTCTGAACAAGTTCCTCTGTAGCTGGCTGGTTCATAGTTTTCTCTGATCACCTGCAGTAACATGTGTATTTGTATCTGCCTCTGCCTTTGCTCTTGGCAAGACCCCTTGAAGTTCTGTGTTCTCCTTAATCCTTTTGCAGACTTTTTGTAACATATATTGTTGTATGAAATATAATGTGTGATTTGAGGGTTATAAATATTAGACATTAGAATGAAATGAATTAACTTGTGACTGCCTCAGTTATGACACCAAGTGAACCATGATTATTTTGGTGATTTAAAATTGATAAAATGATGTAGCTTATGAATTTATTGTTATTCAATAAAATCTGACATTGTGAAAAGACAGAAAAAAAAAAAAGAGGACTGGGCTTGAATTTCAGGGGATGGATGATAGGAAACAATTCATCTCACTCTTCTTTTTAAACCCAGTTCCTGGCGATAAATTCTGTTGAGCTGAAAAACATTGAGGTATGTTTGTCTTTGGTTGAAGAGTGAAGTATTGAGAAAGTTTATAAACACACACACAGAAAGATGATTATCATCAGGCAAGTCCAGACACTCTGGTCCACCAGCCTGACCTATCTGGCAAGAGTCCATCAAGGTGATTTTGCCCAATCACATTTAGGGTCACTTGACTCCTTTCTTCTGAGACACTAATATTCATTTTTTGTCTGTTTGCCTATTTGTTTGTTTGTTGTTATTGTTGTTGGGTTTTTTGTTGTTGTTTTTGTTTTTGTGTATCAGGGATTGAACCCAGGGGCACTTAACCGCTGAGCCACCTCCCCAGCCTTATTTCATTTCATTTCGAGCCAGGGTCTCACCAAGTTCCTTCAGGCCTCACTAAGTTGCTGG
Organism: Marmota flaviventris; assembly: GCF_047511675.1. Taxonomy (NCBI): domain Eukaryota; kingdom Metazoa; phylum Chordata; class Mammalia; order Rodentia; family Sciuridae; genus Marmota; species Marmota flaviventris. The sequence goes on from NC_092504.1 coordinate 124,175,279, forward strand.
GGCTGACTTTGAACTCACGATCCTCTGCCTCAGCTTCCCAAGTCTCTGGGATGGCAGGCACCCAGCCTAATATCTATTTTTTAAAAATAAGAATTTCACGTCATCGAAGGGCCAAACAGTATTTTAACAAAATCAAAGAAATTATAACAACGCCATCCAGTTAAGCAACCGCAAGTACATCAAGACCAAAGACAGCCAGGAGTATTCTTTCCAAAAGAGCCTTAGCCTCCCATCCCCTGATTACATGGGACCCAAAGAACGCACACCGGCCGGGACAAGTTCAAGAGGACTGAAGGAGGAAGACAAATCACCAGGATGCGTTCCCCACCTTGGGCTCCCTGCAGGGGTGGCTTCCAGCTTCAGCCCAGGAAGGACTCTTCCCACTGTGCGCGACATGCATGTGCGCGTGGCCAGATCTTTGCAGCCTGCCATTTCCCAAATCTCCACTAAGTACCTAAAAGCCATTGTAGCACCGCGTTTCACACTTCAGGATGGAATATTGCAGTAAGATAAGGGGAATAAGCAGCTTTATGATTCTTGCAGAAGCCACCATGAGAACCCCAAAGAGGGTTTATTTCTATTTGCTTCACCATGACCCTTTTCAATTTCTGAGTTTTGTTAAAATTTAAATTTAAGTTTTATCTTGGCAATAACACAACAAAATCTACCCTCTGAACATATATTTAAATGTCCAACAGTGTTGTTGTATTGCACGATGTCATACAAATCTTAAGAATTTACCTACTTGTATAGTTGAAATTTTATGCCTATGGACTGGCAACTCCCATTTTTCCATGCCCACCCCAAACAATGGCCATTCTGCTCTCTGCTTCTGAGTTTGACTGTTTTAGGTACATCATATAAGTGGGATTGCAGCCTTTGTCCTTCTGTGATTGGTTTATTTCACTTATCATAATGTCTAGAAGTTTCATCCATGTTGTTGTATAGTCGACATCTTTCCAATGACTGTATAATATTCCATTGAGTGTATATACCACATTTTCCTTGTTCATTCATCTCTCAGTAGACACTTAAATTGTGTACTCATCTTGGCTATTGTGAACAGTGCTGCAAGGAACATGAGATTGCAAATATCTCCTCAAGATCTGGTTTTAATGATTTTTGATAAATACCCAAATGTGGGATTGCTGAATCCTATGGTCCTAACTTTTTAAGACACTGCCACATGATTTCCTGTGGTGGCTGCCCCACTTTGCATTCTCACCCACAGTGCTTAATGGCTCCATTTTCTCCCCATTCTCACTGTTACTTGATTTTAGGGTTTGTTGGTTTCTTTGATAATAGCCATCCTGATAAATGTGAAGTGATAGCTCATTCTCCTTTAGATTTGTGTTTCTGTGATATTCAGCATTTTTTCGTACTCTTATTGACCATTTATTTATACAACACCTTTGGAGAAATGTCTATTCAAGTCCTTTGTACACTTTATAATTGGGTTACTGGTTTCATTGTTGTTGAATTGTGGGAGTCTTCATATTCTGGATATTGACCCTTTATCAGATATGTATCTTATAACTGTTTTCTCCCATATAACTGTTAGGTCATCACTTTACTCTGTTGATTGATTTTCTGTTTGGAAGCTTTTTTTGTTACTGGTGATTGACCTCAAGGGCACTCGATCACTGAGCCACATCCCCAGTGGTATTTTGTATTTTATTTAGAGACAGAGTCTCACTGAGTTGCTTAGTGCCTCATTTTTGCTGAGGCTGGCTTTGAATTTGTAATCCTCCTGCCTTAGCCTCCCAAGTCATTGGGATGACAGGGAGGCCCCACCATGCCTGGCTGTCCTGAGACTTTTAAAAAATAAAATCAACCTCACCTTTTACCTTTTCTGCCTTTGGGTCTCCCAGTTGATAAACTGATTTAAAAAAAAAATCTGCAGGAGACCCAGTTAGTTCCAGAATGGCTGTCCACATCTTCTTCACATCAGGGATGTGAAAGTTTATCTTATGTTGGGAAATCTCAGCTTGAGATTACGTGCCGAGTTTTCTCCCTGCAATGCCTCACTCTAACTTCTTTATTATTACTATTATTATTTTTGTGTGTGTGAGTTCCACAGTTTTAACTGTAGCTCAGCAGCTGCAAGATTTTAGACTTTTGAGGCTATGTTAAACAGTAGGGTTTGGTTAGGGAAACCCAAGATACTGTCCATAGCATGCTTCAAGTTTTTCTTTGTCCAAAGAACTAGCAGCATAGTTGTGCATTTTGAGTGAGAAAGCAGACACAGAATAATGAAATGTGGCAAAAACAATAAGGTTTCAATGAGACATCTTGCTTTGTCCCCTTATTGGTTCATAAGTTTTGGTGTTTTTTTTTTTTTTTTTTTAAGGCAATGACTATGTCTGATTGATTTGGCATCGTGAAAGGATAGTTTCAGGCTTTCATAAAGGTAAATTCTCAAAGAGAGCTTTATAAAATAAGTAAGTATATTAATAAGAAAAAAAATAACCCTGAGTTCCAAGGTTGTTAGCTTTTAGCCAAAAACACAGTGCAAGAGGCATTCAGAGCTGTCACTGCAAATATATTCTCATTTGTTCACCTATCTCCCTCTTGACATTAGAAGCAGAGGATCTGATAATCAGAACTGTTGTCCTTATCTGAAATTAGTTAAACACACTGTCATTAATTCTGTTGACTTCTGTACTCAGCAAGCTGTTTTGAAAGGCAAGCTGCTCTTCTAAACCTGCAAAGAAAACTGGGAATTACTTTGCTAGCCTTTGGAACCGAAGGTCTACTGATCTCTTCGCCCAACCACAATGGGTCAGGAATTTTGAGCTGCTTTTCTAGGGGCACCAAAGGATTTGCATCAATTCACCCCCATTCCCACACCAGCACATTTGCCTCCTCACTATTGTGCTAAGCAATTCATTGAAAGCATTTTGAGGCCAGAGCTGGACATAAGGGTGCACTCTGGGCAGCCAGATGTGACCACTGTGCTTTGCATATGGGAGAATTGACCCTCATTAACATCATGTTCCAGCAAATAGATTTCTTAATGTTGATAAATATCACATTCTTTACTTGTACATGAAGAGGCATATGTAGGGCTGGGACTCTGGCTCAGTGGTAGAGCGCTCGCCCAGCATGTGCAAGACCCTGGGTTGGATCCTCAGTACCACATAAAAATAAATAAAATAAAGGTATTGAGTCCAACTACAACTAAAAAATAAATATTGAAAAAAAGAGGCATATGTAAAAGAAGGTAAATACACAAATGTATGTCAGGCAAAGAATTAAGGGGCTGGGGCTCAGTTGGTAGAGTGCTTGCCTCACATGCACAAGGCCCTGGGTTCAATCCCCAGCACCACACACACCCACACACCAAAAGTATGTGGGGCCTGTATTTATTTCTTTTTTTAAAAAAAAAATATTTATTTATTCTAATTTGTTATACATGATGGCAGAATGCAATTCATTTCATAGTACACATATAGAGAACAATTTTTCAAGTCACTGATTTTAGGAAGTATTTTCATACCATTCGTGTCTTCATACATGTACTTAGGGTAATGATGTCTAACTCATTCCACCATCATTCCTGCCCCCTTGCCCCCTCCCTTACCCTCCCTCCCTTTGCCCTATCTGAAGTTCCCCCATTCCTCCCATATGCCCTCCCCCAACACCATTATGAGTCAGCATCCTCATATCAAAGAAAACATTCGTGGGGTCTGTATGTCTATTAGTAGTTTTGGGGTTGTTTCTAACTTTGGGTAACCTGGTTTGTCCTATAAATTCCTGACCGCACTGTCTATCCATGTTTCACTCAAACATAGACTTGAACCTTTAGAATACGCCAAAACATAATCCTCTCTTTTACAGAGTCTGGTAGCTCCTGCCCTGAACTCCACTGCACTTCCCCTCCTCCCTCCTCTCCCCTCCTTTCTCTCCTCTATTCCCCTCCCCTCTTTACCTCCCTCCTGCTTTCTTCTTGCCTTCCACACTGTTGATCCAGACACTGTTCTAGTTACTGTGACTACAGTCATGAACAAGAGACCCCAAATCCCTATCTTCATCCAATTTACTTTATCTCATGGCCTTAAGGAGGACAAATGGAGGAGGTGAATAGTTACATTTAGGCAGATCAGATGATGCTATGGAGAAAATAAATCAGAGAAGACAGATAGGGATGAAAGAGGGTGGAACGTCAAATAGTGTGTTCCAGGAAAGTCCCACTGAGTGGACAACATTCCAGAAAAGATCTGACGTGGAAGGAGCAAGTCCCAAACTGAGGTCCTTGTACCCAAAGCCAAAGTGAACAAATGGCCCTTGGGATCAAAGCGCAGACACTCTGTGTGGCTCTGTGAGGATCAGTGAGCTCATTAGGCAACAAGAAGTTTCCAGCAACTTATCTTTGGCAGAAAGATAAGAAACGGAAATCTTATTCTCTCCCCACATCTCCTGAGTTAATTCTCAAAGATGATGGTGAAGACTGTACTCTCTGATTCTCCTTGGAAAAAGAATCTCTTAGATGGTGAAGTGAGTTCCAAGCCTGAATGGTCTTCCTCCCACCCAGAAGCCAGACAAAATTCAACAATGAAGACGATTCAATATATATATATATATATATATATATATATATATATGTAGGGAAATATTACAGTAAAGCCTATTAATTTCTACAATTAATACACATTAATAACAACAACAATTTTAAAGCATGAAGTTGAACTTAACACAGGAAATAGTCTTATTTGGTTCCAGACGCAAGTATATAAATTCTCAAATTTTTCAACAGAAAAAAATAAGTAGAGCAGGAAAAGGACAGAAAACTTGAGTAGAAACTACAGAGGAGAATGTAGATGTGGGTTCAGCAAGTTCAGATATGCCACACACACACACACACACACTCACAGAAAAACTCTCAGGATTACCCAGAATAATCCAGGTCTGTGACTGCCAACCTGGGGTGAAGAGAAGAAAGGCATTCTTACCACTGATGCTATCAATATTTCAATGTTAACAACACTGGGGAATGCCTATTATATTCTGGATCTTGTGGTAAATGCAAGAAATTCAAGCATAAATAAGACACAGTAGGGGCTGGGGATGTGGCTCAAGCGGTAGCGCGCTCGCCTGGCATGTGTGCAGCCCGGGTTCGATCCTAAGTACCACATACAAAGATGTTGTGTCCCCCGAAAACTAAATAATAATAATAATAATAAATAAGACACAGTATTTGTCAGGCTTGGACAAGCTTACTAACCAGACATTTACATAAGTCCCAGGCAAAATACACTTGTTTGGTTTATTCCTCTTAGGTCTATCTATATATATAGCCATCCCTCATTAACTGTGGGGAATGGTTCCAGAATCTCACAGGGATACCAAAATTTGCAGATGCTCAAGTTTCTTATATAAATTGGTGTTGTATTTATTTATGATTTTCTTCTCATTCTCCTGTAAACTTTAAATCATGTCAAGATTACTTATAATACCCAATATAATCGAAATGCTGTCTAAATAATTGTTACCTGTATTGTTTAGGGAACAATAACAATTAAAAAGTCTGTACGTGTTCAATACAAATGTAATTTTTTTAAAATAGTTTCAATATAAGGGTTGTTGAAACTGTGAATGTGTGTGGAACCCACAGATATGGAGGGTCAACTGTAATTGCAAATTAGGATGATAGTGGAAAATATAAAGTCTATGTCAATTCCATTAAAAATACTACCCAAATATAACTTGAGTGAAAATGAAACCCAGAAAAAGTAGGATCTTCTACTCCTCCAAAGGTACCAGGGATTGAATTTAGGGACATTCTACCACTGAGCCACATCCCTAGCCCTATTTTGTATTTTATTTAGAGACAGTCTCACTGAGTTGCTTAGTGCCTTGCTTTTGCTGAGGCTGGCTTTGAACTCACAATCCTCCTGCCTCAGCCTCCCAAACTGCTAGGATTTCAGGCCTGCACCACCTTGCCCGGCAAGAAAACCTTTCTTATATTCTTTCTTGGCATAACATGAAATTATAAGTAAATATGTGAATGTCTTTTCCAGGTATCTACTTTAAATCTTGAAGAAAGCTGATAACAAGGATGTCCTTCTGGACCCAGCCACCATCAATAACTGGTTGAAGCTACTTTTACTCTGAAGCTCTTATTTTTCAACAATAGTCAGACTCAAGTCTAGTAACCAAAACCCATCCAAGGGAAGAAGTCAAAGCTTTTTTCTAATTTTACACATATGCCAGATGACATTCACATCCAGGACACTCTCCATATTTATCACCCTATGGTGGACCAAGTATTTTGATTTCAACAAGGAACTTGACCCAAATGTTGAGACATCTGTAAGCACCTTGTTCAACAGCATTCAGTGGAAGCCCTGAGAAGAGGGTTCTGGGTTGCTAATACTGGAATACCACACAAAACAAAAATACTGTCCCTTCTACCTCCCCAGCATCCTCATGAGTCACAGGAACTGTACACCTTCACCCAGTTATTGTCAAGTCTTCATTAGGGCACTAAATGGAGTAGATCTACGGGTCATCTTAAATGGCATGTTCAAAATTATACATGACTTCAAAAAATATGTTTCTGGAATGGCATGTGGTAATAAAACTAGCTGACATTCTGGGGATTTGTTTCAAAGACAATAGCAAATATTTACTAGGAAATAGTAAATATTTCTTACTCTTTCTTAGTTTCCCACACTTCTATACCCCCTTGATGAGCTCTTCCCAGTTCTCCATTCCATATTTCCTCATTGAATGTTGGATTTGCTTTCCCTGAAACTTACCTGGAGTAAGAGACGGTTTCTTTGCTCACAAAATAAATAGAAGAAAATTAAATATTGACCAGCTGCTCTGCTGGTGTCAGCAGAGAGAACCAATATAGAGTAACAATAAACAATTTTGATGGATTAACGCGCGCGCGCACACACACACACACACACACACAGAGCATTAAAGATTTGTTCTCATCTAGGAATAAGTGCTTTGCAATCAGAAAATGCTGAACTTGTCTTTTACTGATTGTTTGAAGTTGACAAATTACTTTCTTGTAATTTTTGACTTTCACTTTTTTTTCCTTTTATGAAATGGGAATAATAATCCCAGTATTGTCATTAGAATTTGACACATCTGTAAAGTACCTGTTCAGTGTCAATCAGGAGTAGCCCCAAGAAGAGTGCCTAAAACTTAGGAAGTATCAGTAAATATTTGTTGAAATATATAGCAGCTAGAACAACAATAAATAATGTATTAAAAATGTGTAGAAAAAAAGCTGTGTAAAATAAAATTTTTGCTATCACTATATTTAATATAATTCAGAAATAGCTTGGGTCATTACCATTTGAGGCAGGATGCAGTAAAAAAAACAAACAGCTTCATTTTAACATTTAGAGGATTGATTCCATCCTCTGAAGAGGAAATAAGCTATCCATGACTGTGGTGTTTAATGGTTACTGCTGAAAAAAATTGGAATTTTAAAAGAATTCCAGGAAACCAGAGGCTTCGAGGTAATATATGAATCACAGGGAAAGGAACCACCGTCTTCTGGCTGGAGGTTGAATCTCTAATGTTAAAACGAGGTCAGTAGATAAAAGCATCCCATTACCTTAACTTAAACTGGCCTCTTCTGATGACGAAGCTACTTATGAGCAAGGGAAACCCTGAAGGCTCAGCCCGTGAGAAAGTGTCCTTTTTACCAATGACATTGACCCCTTGCATGGACTTAAAATTCTGGCTGCTTTAATTTGCTCTGGGTCTGCTTTCTGAAAGAAATTATTATTTGGCCTTTTGTTTATTCTAATCTTAATTTCTTTTGGGAATTTTCTGCTTATGTAACCAGAAGTAGTAAGTGTGTGTGTGTGTTACTGTATATGTGTGTGCACGTGCGTGTGTGACTTAGCATTTTTTAGTCTCTGGCTCTTTCTATTTAATGGCATGGAACTGTGACCAAAGCCTATTATGGAATCAGAGTAACCTTCATCCCAGCGCAGGGTAGAATGCACCTGTCCAAGTGCAGCCATCGAGTGTAATGCTTGAACTTCCTCATGACTGTGATTGTAAGCACTGACTTCCATTCTTCCTCCTCTAATAAACTCCTTCATTGTGCATTCGAAGGACCCACAGTGCACAGGAATGACCTGGGGAAGTCAAGTGGAAGAGTCACCAAGGGCTGTGGCACAGGGGCCTTGACCGTTGAGTGGATACTCGTCTTGGAAAGCCAAAACCGAAAAGCAGAGTTGGGGACAGACCGGCAGGACTGACAGTCCCCAGCCCTGGAGAGGTGTGCTTCCTCTCTTCAGCGTGACTCACAATGGATGGGCTCGCAGTCCCACTGGCTGGGGCCCGCCTGCTTCCAACTCTTTACTTCTCTGTTGCTTCGGATGCTGAGGCTTTGCAAGTCCTGTTTCTGGAGAAGCAGAGCAGTACAGGCTGAGACACCTTGGGGGAGAGATTGTCTCAGAACACCCCAGGCAACCTCAAGTTGGTGCAGAGCTGCCCACACCCTAGAAACTGCCACCTGAGCTGGAGTTCAGCGATGGAGCCCCTGTCTGCTCTGCTGGTGCCAAAGCTGGAGATTTCACAGCCGTTCTTTGTGGGAAGAGGCCGTCCCCAGAAACTTTCCATACAGGAGCCTTCTGTCCTGGGATTCCCCATACTTCAGATCTCCTGGTGAGTAACTCTTTCAGTTCCTAGGCACAGTCACTTCTCAGAATGCAACATGGCCCCAGGAGCATTGGGCCAAGGAAGTTCCCCACTTTGCTCTGCAGTGATGGCCTCGTACTTAAAACATCAAAGTTCTGGTTTCACTTCTCTCCCAGAATAACAGCCAACTCACCCTGCACTTAAGTGACTAAGCAAGGCCACTTAAGTGACCTTTCCCAGAACAAGGACAATCTTTCCAACGTGATGCAGATCACCAGGACAATGGAGTCTATTCACAACACACTTACGTAAGTGAGGAGACCACTTAAGTGGTTCTTCCCCAAACAATAATGATCTGCTTCACTGTGTTTTCTGTCCCACACTCATTACACATCGAAGGAGCTGCCAACTTCTGTCTTTGAAAATGGGAAGGAAAAAAATTAAAATGCTCAAAATGAATTGCCAGTGAGGCATCGGTGTGGTAGGATATTCACCACGGATGCTGCAATGCCTCGATGCTCTGCTTCCCACACGCATCCTGCATGTTAGAATCTCCAATTCTGTACACTAAGTGCAAAGCAAAATCCCCTGTGCCTTCAATCAGTAAAAATGGCGGCATATATTGCATACATATGTAAGTACACACACACCCCTCTCGTGTGTGTGTGTGTGTGTGTGTGTGTGTGATCGATCCACCGCCAAAATCCAGATTGTTGTTTGCCCTAGCTTTGCACATCTGCCCAGGCAGAGTCACTTCTCAGAATGCCACATGGCCCCAGGAGCATTAAGCCACTGAAGTTCCCATTTTGCTCTTCAGCGATGGCCTCATTAAACTCTTTTTAATAGAATATATTTCAGGAATAAGGGACAGATGTTTGAGCTGAAGAAGGAATTCTTAGTGTGGTCCAAATCCTCCCAGGTCTCTGCTGTATTCTGAAGCCATCTGACAAGTGCTCCTCCCTCCCTGTCCCACCATCAGATTCAAAGGGGAGGATTCTGAGTCTCATGGTTGGCTTGGACTTCCAGGACAGCAAGAGTGACGCCAGGAATCTCTGGCTCTGTTGAAAGCTGTTCTGTCAACTTGACCTGAAAAATTGGACTGGCTGGATACCCCAGGTCTCTGCTCTGGCCCTGTTTCCCAGTCGGCATCCCGTGCTGGTTCCCCATTAATCTTCATGCTCCCCTCCATAGGGCCAGCTCCTTCCCAGAACATAAGGACCTTTAGTCCCCTTGCATTTGACAATGGGGACTGGACAGAAAATAGGATCTAACTGAACTACAACCAAATTTGCATTATCCTGGGATATTAACAAGGGGTTGGACCTACTGTGACTTGGTGGGTTTGTCTACCTCTACCCCATCCTGAACTCCCACCTAAAAGCAAAGGAAAATACACATTTTAGAACATTGTAGAGGTTCTTTTATTCCATATTCTAGAGAGGGATTGCCAATACGCCAATAACAGCAAGGCCAGGAGATTATGTCAAGTGTGTCGATCCCACAAACAACAATCCCATCATCTGATGGTACACATGAACACTTAGTTTTAAAGGGGGAATAAGTGGTCCCTGCTCTTCAAAGTCTCCTGAAATCACACAATATTAAATGGATGGTTTCTTAGGAGCCAAAGATAATTATCAGAAAAACGTTTCAGAAAGGAAATATTTGAGCTGTAGCTGGCAGAAAGGGGTTTAGTCTGGAGAAAGACGGCATTACATTATCACAGTAATAATTAGGCACAAACATGTCATTTCTGTGCCAGTAGTGAGACAAAAATGTCTGGATGTCAATATAAATAGACATCAGGATACGATACAAGGGACTGAAAATATCATTGAGATGGTGGGTGTTTTGTTGGCAAAATAAAAGCATTGAGCAAGCACATATGTTATTCCAGTAAGCCCCAGACTGCAAGAAATCGAAACTCAAGTACAGAGTGCACGCTTCCCGTGACTGAGAGGGCAGGACACCAGGGGACTTTCTAAGTAGCAAACTAAACATTCATTAGTCAGGAACACCTGATACATATCAGCACAGGTGCAATCGCACACTTTGCTCCAGGGACAGGGGTGTAGGAAGAAAATATGTGTTCCAGGGTGAAGCAGAGACAAGTGGAATTGATATTTATCACAAACAGCCAGTCTAATTCAAGAGGTGTCCCTGTTCATCTGAAGAGTGAGTTAGGAAATGACAAGTAGCTTATGACTTTGTGGCAATATGTGGGGATCAACTGCTAGGTGTGACCGGAGGTTTGGAGTGCATATTGCTTAGTTCTTTCACCTGGCATTGTTCACAAAAGGCCATTATCATTGTCAGCAGTGTGACTTTGGGGCTCTCACTTCTGGATTGCCAATACTACTTAGACCAGACAGTGAAATAGGGAGGGTTTTACCAGTTTCTCAGGAGTGTGTAGATACTACTCCATTGAAAAGACAAAAACAAAAACAAAAAGCTCACTCCTTTATAAACAGTCATATTACGTACAAATATTTAAACTATTGTCTCAAAGTAAGGATTGATGAAATCTCCCAGTGAATGGCCTCCCAAGGTCTCCCCAAAGGAAATGGGACAAAATTTTATCAACCTCCCATCAGGGGCTTGGAGCCAGCTGAGGGTTTTCTCCAGCGTGCCCCCAAGAGAAAATGAAATTTCATTTGGAAAATGAAAACCAACCCATGAGTTATAATAATAATCGAATCTTAACACCCAAACTGCCTGTGATAAGTAACCCATCCAGTTAATGTAACTATATTCTAATTTACAAGCACGTCAAACTATTCTATTCAATGCAGCAAGCTTTGAACAGTCACCATGCTTGGTGAACAAGACAATATTAAACAGGTTTGTAAGTTACTTTAAAATATTCCTAAATTAAATTAAAGCATCTGAATCATGTATTGGTTTGGGGATCTTCAGCTCACATCCCAGAGGGATCTTAAGAACAACTGCTGGGCAAGGCGGTGCACGCCTGTAATCCCACCAGCGTGGGAGGCTGAGACAGGAGAATTGTGAGTTCAAAGTCGGCCTCAGCAAAAATGAGGTGCTAAGCAGCTCAGTGAGACCCTGTCTCTAAATAAAATACAAATAGGACAGGGGATGTGGTTTAGTGGTTGAGTGCCCCTGAGTTCAACCCCCATACCAACCCTCCATACACACACCAAAAAAAAAGATCAACAACCTACGACCTTGCTAATCAGCATGCAGTTAGTTGTTCCCGCAGAGCCACAGGGGATTGGTTCTAGACCACCCCCTCTCCCAACCTCAAAATCCAAGGATGCTCAAGTCCTGTATATGAAATAGCATTTGCATATAATCTATGCACCTCCTCCATGCCTTCAAATCTTCTTTGATCACTTATAATACCTAGTACAATGTAAAATGCTATAGAAATATTATTGTTGTACTGTTTAGGGGGAAAATTCTGCATATGTTCAATACATAAGCATTATTTTTTTTCTGAATGTTGTCTCTCCAAGGTTGATTGAACCCTCAGATCCAGAACCCATGTGTCCAGAGGGCTGACTGTGAACATCTATGGGGTGCCACAGTATCCACTGCCAGGATGAGTTCTAGACATGGACCATTGCTGGTGGAAGGAAAAGTATACATGAGGCACAGAATGGAAAACTCTCCAAGCTTGTGTGAATAGGGTTGAAGAAGTGAACAAAGACTTAGCCTCACCCTCAACCGTGGAGCCCAGCTCTTGTGCTTCTGTCTGGTTGAGGGTGCACTGTGGGTTGGGAGGACTTCTGGTGGCCTGGCGTATAACACACGTGAAAGGCCCGGCTCCCAAGTGCTGTGGCAGCCTCCACCGGGGCACCTTGGCACACCTAAGATGACAGAGAGCTGGCCTTTGTTAAACTTACAGAACTGCACAAGCATTTAGGGTTTGTTTGCCAATCGATATTTGGCTAATAAACACTTGTATACGTAACAGAATTTGTTCTGAAACCTGTTTTCCACGTGACCTGGTAGTGATGTTGGGGAGTAACTAACCCTCATCCCTTTAAGCTTTGGTGACTACTGTTCTCCCTCAGAAAGAACCTAAGAACTGTGTGTGAACGAGCTGCCTTAAATCTGCTGCCGCAAAGAGGCCCACACTCAAGGAATTCACAGAGGACTTTCCAGAACCCTAACTGCTGCTCAGTCAGTTCAGTGTTTAGGAGCTCAGAAGCTGCCAGAGACCCCAGAGGACTGTCACCCTGGTAACCCTGACAAAAGGCATCTTTATATCTCTATATATTCTTATATACACACAATTCACACATACATACATGAGGAAAAAAAATTTTTCTATATATTTATATATTTTAATATATTTTATTTATATATTATATACTTATAATATATCTTATATATTATAATATATCTTATATATTAATATAATATATATCTTATATATTATATTTTTATTTTTTATTTATATAGGACAGCAGAATGCATCACAATTCTTATTACATATATAGAGCACAATTTTTCATATTCTGGTTGTATACACAGTATATTCACACCAATTTGTGTCTTCATTCCTGTACTTTGGATAATAGTGACCATCACATTCCATCATCATTAATTACCCCATGCCCCCTCCCTTCCCCTCCCACCCCTCTGCCCTATCTAGAGTTTGTCTATTCCTCCCTTGCTCCCATTCCCTATCCCACTGTAAATCAGCCTCCTTATATCAAAGAAAACAATAGGCATTTGGTTTTTTGGGATTGGCTAACTTCGCTTAGCATTATCTTCTCTAATTCCATCCATTTACCTGCAAATGCCATGATTTTATTCTCTTTTGTTGCTGAGTAATATTCCATTGTGTATATATGCCACATTTTTTTTATCCATTCATCTACTGGAGGGCATCTAGGTTGGTTCCACAGTTTAGCTTCTTTTTACTTTACTGCCAGGAGGTGCACAGGTGTGCTCTGCCCTGTGCCCCTACTGAGATGTGCTGCCTCACTCTTCAAGGCCTAAAAGCAGTAGGTCCAATCAATCATGGACTAAATCCTCCAGTACTGTGAACCAAAAGAAACCTTTCCTCTTTATAAGTTTATTTTCTCAGGTATCTTGTTACAGTAACAGAAAACTAACTAATAAAGAAGCTCCCTTTAGTTCATAATCTAATGAAGATGAGCTACTCAGCTTTGGCATAAGGAACATAAATCTTGTAAAAATCCATATATTCCCACATTCCCCGAAAAATAAATAACTTCTTTAAAAAGATCACAGGGAGGGAAATGTTGTACATTTGTGGACCTAATATTCAATGTATCAGAAAGGATTTCAGTAAGCCCTAAATTTTCCTATTGACAGGTAAATAACTCTGAAGAGCAAAGTGCAAAAATAGAATGTCTTTTAGCTCAGTGCTTCATTCTGGGTTTTTCTTGCCTCAAAAACTTTTGGTCTTAAATTGTATTCTTTTTGTTTCTTTCTTTTCCGCAGTTTTACAGCTGGGTCTCTGTACTCTTCCCATGATGGGGGCTGTCACGGCAGTTGTCCTTTAGAACGAACCCATTGGCATAATTGTTAATAAGGGAATACAAGCCAAAATGTAAACCTCTTTATTACATCAAAATGCAACCTGATGATACGAGGGTGAGTAGCCGTCCTCTGGCTGACTGTCTTCTGGCTGAGATTGCTGCCCGTCCGTCCTAGACCTGCCGTGTACTGTAATTTACACAACTGTAAACTTGACTTCCCCCATTTCCTCCTCTTTCACCCATCCCAGCAACCACGGCAGTTTTTAAATATAGGGCTGTCCTTTCTGGTCATAGTTTGTGGCTAGTTATAGCAAGACTCTCTTGATACTCAGCCAGACTTTGATGATTTTTTAAAGGTACCAGTTAAGCATACCATAAGTTAAGAATAAATTTCTCCACAAGTTCAAATTCTCCTGTTCCCTTTCCCATAAGTACTAAAATAAATCTAAGAAGTCCCTTTACCCTATCTTCACACATAGATTTTACTTCAAAATTGCTCTTCTTCCTAATGTTGGAAGTCAATAGTTAATATTCATTTGACATGCATTTTTCTGAGTACTTGTTCTATGTTGAAATGCACTTAAGCAAAAAAAAAAAAAAAAAAAGATTGAGACATATATGTGTGCACCCCAAGGAGCTTAGAAGTGGAAGACAAGTATACAAATAATCAGCCCCATTAGACACCATTATATGGCATATACAATGGAGTCTCCCAATCCCTGGGACATCTAAATTCTTCTCTAGGATGCAACCCAATATGATAATCACGATCACTGGCTTTTCTTAACTTCAAATCCACCTATGTCATTCACTAGTTGTGTGGTCTTGGGCTTGTTACATAATCATTCTGAGCTTCAGCCTCCTCATCTGTAAAATGGGGTTAATAACTATTCCTCTTTCATAGTGTCTGGCACACAATGAGCTCTCATTAAATGTTAGCTGTTGTTTATCATGCATGTTTCAAGGTCCAATTCAAACGTGAAGGCCTTTATATTCCAGCCATACCTAACTCTTCAACTTTATTTTTTGGAAATTAATAAATTAAATAAGTGATATAAATATGCATATAGTATCCATTCAACAGTTTTATACTATTTATTAATTATTTTAAATTATTTGATAATCACAAATAACCACAACCTTCAAAGCTGTGCGGGTTCCAAGAACAATTGAGTAAAATGAAGCACGAGAATCTAATTCATGAAACCAAGAAGTAAATGTTCTACATAAAAAAGGACTGGATGCTTCGTAAAATATGTTCATGGGGAGTTTATCGTCTTTCTTCTATGCTAAAATGATAAGCAATCTTCAAAGTCACACAAATTCAAGAACAACTACAAACAAACAAACAAAAAAGATCTCCAGGGAAGATATTCTGGATCAGAGAAAAAAATTAGAAGTCATAAAGTAGATCAAAGAGTAGCAACTGACTCAACCACAGTCTAAAATGTCTACAAAACGGGCATCTGAGGGCTGGGGATGTAGCTCAGTTGATAGAGTGCTTGCCTTGCAAGTACAAGGCCCTGGGATCAAACCCCTGCACTACAGAGTGGGCATCTGATTCAAAGTTGTGAGAAACCTAAAATGACTGGAAGGATTTGGTATCCGAGACAACGAGAAAAAAGAAAGGGGCTGAAAAAGAGGGGTATGGGATGAACTGGACACAACTTTCCAATGTTCATGGACAAATACAAGACCAGTGTAACTCCACATCAAGCACAACCACAATAACGGGAAGTTATACTCCACGTATGTGTAATATGTCAAAATACACTCTACTGTCATGTATATCTAAAAAGGACAAATTTAAATTTTTTTAAAAAAAGAAGGGTATGGGTTGAATTGCTGAAAAAGCAGTGGTTGATGTCCTGGGTAGACAGACCACCCACTCTTGGAACTCCCACCTTAAAAAAAGGAGAACAAGGTCACGGACCTAATGTGGGGTTACTCCATCCACCAATATGTCAATCCCAACAGTAGATCTGGGGACCAGAGAAATGAACACCTGGTGGGTCTGTGGACCTTGGGGATCCACTATAAGGCAGACTTTAGCCAGAACTTCCTTTATTGCCTGTCCCTGCTAAGGAACCTTTCTTTGATAGGAGGTACGGAGTGACACTTTGAGTCTGTGGAAACCAGTGTCAACTTGGGCCCAGTGTCCAACAAGATTTTACCATGTTTAGCTATTCTCTTTCCCTCAATATAAATTGTTGTAGGTCTCTTTGAAAAAAGACAGAAGTAAGCTTTACAGTGTGTACATGCCATGGAGGTGGTGGTGGAATGTGTGGGTGTATGCACACGTGTGTAAAAGAGCTAGGTAGTAATTCCAGAAAAAAAAATACTATTAAAGAAAAGACACAATCATACTACATTAAGACTCTCTAGAAAACAATGTCAACCTTCACTACATATGAAAGATAAAGTTATTATTTTAGCCAAAAAAGTAACGTAGCTATAGTAATAGGGAAAAGGTGAGGGAGGAGAAGTTGGGACAGAGTTTTATCTATGAGCTGGCACTTTCAGCTGCCTCTTTGACAGGTCATTCTGATACAGTTCTCCACACCCCATCGACAATTTCAGTTACTCATGGTCAACTATAGTCTAAAAATATTAAATGGAAAATTCCAGAAATAATTCATAAGCTATAAATTGGATACTGTTTGGAGTCCTATGATAAAAATCTCATTCTATCCTGCTTTAGCCTATCCAGGATGTAAAGTATCCCTTTGTCCATGTATCCATGCTGTATGAAGTACCTACCTGTTAGTTACTACTAGCCACCTGGGTTATCGGTTAGGCTGTCACAGAATCGCAGTGCTTTCATTCAAGTAATTCTATTTTACTTGATGGCCCTCAAAAGTACAAAAATTGTGATGTTGGCAATTTGAATATGCCAAAGGGATGCTGTAAGACATGTCCTTTAAGTGAAAAGGTGGAAGTTCTCAATAAGGAAAGAAAAAAGCATACACTAAGAGTGAAGAAGGAAAAAGAAATTCACATCATATCTCAGTATGACCACAGTGCATAAGTGTTTAGTTAAAATGGTAGATATTATAATATAATCATTATTATGATAAAATTATTTTGTTAAAGGACATTAAGTTTTGCTACTATTCATGGTTTCAGGCATCCACAGTGGGTCTTGGAATACCATCCCTCCCCAAGGAGGGTCAGCTGTACTGAGTCAAGACTCTCCTCTCCTGGCCTGTATGGGACAAGAAACCACCTGTGCACATTTTATTCATAAGATTCAGAATAGCCTGGGGAGTCAAAATCTATAGAGGAGTTTACCGTGATGTCTTCTGCTCACATGTCAGAAGCTCAGGTCTCCCTGACCACAATCATGAGTTTCCAACTCTTTGCAATACAGCCTGTTTGAATATCAAATCTGGGCTGGATCTTCAACTTTTTCTATGAGTCCATTGCATGAAATGAGGGCTTCTTTTAAAGCAGCCTCTCACTCTTACAGTTTTCAATTTATTAATTACCTTCAAGCTTTTCATTGTCCATTTCCAGAGCTTCATACAATTTGGAAAAGTACCCTGTTCTGTTCTCCTATTTCTCATCCCCACCACATTGCCAATGCCTGAATCATCTCATTGACTGTGCATTTCCTCCACCAGTGCGTCCCAGTTCACTGCCTGTGAAAGTCTTGCTACCTGGACCATCACTTTGTTCCCGGGGCTGACCACACTGACCCCCACCAGGAATCCCTCTTCATTACCAGCCAGGGAATGGGTGAGCCAGATCCTACACCCCACCTTGCTGATTTCTTGCACAACTTCTGGCACCAGTGATCGCAGGTTGGGCAGTGAAAACATTTAAGGGAGGAACACTTGTGAAAGTCAAGGGAGGGATGAGGATAGGGTGTGACATGCAGATGTGACAAATCCCTGGAGGCCCACTGGGAGCTGTGGAGCAAAGGTTACCTGGGAGGGGAGCCCCATAAGGGGAAATGGCCACACTCTTTCACCACCTTCTGACATAGCCATAAGCTAGGGGCTACCTCACAAGAATATGAACTCTGCCACCTGTTCTGCTTAGTAATTTGTCATGTTGAGAAAGGATGACCTTGACTTCAATGTTGAGCTGGATCCTCAAGGAGCAAACTGCAGTCTTTTCCTGAAGGGGGCTCAACCATGCGCAGTCATGCCTTGCTTGACAATGGGCATACATCCTGACAGGTGCAACGTGAGGTGACTTCATAGCTGTGTGAACATTCCAGAGCAGATTTACACAAACCTGGATGTATAGCCTGTGATATACCCAGGCTACAAGATAGAGCCAACATCTACCATGCATTGTCGATGACCACAACATGGTACATGGCACATGGCTGTGTCTCAGCATTTGCCACTGCATGATCCTTATTCTGAGCTTCTATTCTGATGAGGGAAAGAGACACAAAAGCATATGGTTTCTGTTCAGCGTGGTATGTGCAAAGCACAGGGTCAACTCCACATAACTAAGTGGAGGAGTGAATGGGCAGGAGGGAGTGGGAGGGAAGACTCTTCAAGAGGACGCTTACTTGCACTGAATACCAATCTCCAGGGTCATGATCATCTTCTCATCCCCCTTAGCCAACATGTCAACTTGAAAGATTGAAATAAGACCATACTGTGCATAATATGTGTATTCACAAAGGGCCAATTTATCTTTTTATCCTTAAATGAAAAATAACTAAAACGATGCTTGGCGTCTTCCAACCACAAATGGTGAAGTATTTAGCCAAAGTGGAAACTAATTTGATTTTTCATGGAGTTATAAAAGAAAGCCAAGAAAATGTCTTAGTGTAGAATGTTTTATGCTTATTCAATTTTAAGGGTTTAGTAGATTTTCTAACAATCATCAAAAAGTATTTATCAAGTGACTATGCTTAGCATGTCCCTAGCAACAGAAAGATACTTCACTGTGGAATGTCTTTTGAGTTTAGGATAGTTGATAAATCATTCTAACTTCTAGATAAAACATCATGCAGAAAAACCCTTGATCTATTCCTTCAAAATGCAACTGCTAAAATTTATAATAAATTTACTTGATCTTTTTCCCTTTTTTTTTAAATTTCTAAATTACAGAAGTAGAACATATTTAGTTTAAAGAGAGAGAAAGCAATACAGAAATAGTAACATATCTTCTCCCCCATAGAGCAAGAATACCAGTGTTATGATTTCTCAGATTCTTTTCTGAATATCTTCATTTCAATCTGATTAACTTGCTTTACCTTACATGTGAAGAAAATAACCAGACTTTAGCACTCAAATCCATTTATTTGGTAGATCACAATTCCTTACAATGACTGAAAAATTATAATAGAGCACACCAAGGAGGAGATAATTAAAGTACATTATTGGCTTAATTTTAATTAACAATTATCAAAATCTTTTTTAATTCAACTATTAAATCAAAATATTCTCTCTGGAATATGTTATGAATAAAATGTTCACATCTTGGTTCCTCAGATTTATTTTTCTTTCTGATTTATTGTACAGAATATACATATATATTCTATAAAAACATCTGTGGTGGGGGGCTGGTTATGGCTCAGTGGTGGAACACTTGCCTAGCACATGAGAGCCACCAGGCTTAATCCTCAGTTCCACACAAAAGTAAATAAATAAAATAAAGGTATTGTGTCCAACTACAACTAAAAAATAATAATTAAAAATATATATATTTGTGGTGGCTAGAGATATAGCTCAGTTGGCAAAGTGTTTGCCTCGCATGCACAAGGCCCTGGGTTCAATCCCCAGCACCACACACTCCAAAAAAAAAAAAAAAAAAAAAAAATCTGTGGCTATAAATATATAATGCTTAGAGATCATAAACAATTCTTTCAAGTCATAACAGGTGGATAATGGGTTCTGGGCTTTAAAATGTTCTCAAATGAGATCTTTCTTGCACAAAGAAAAACTACTCACAAATGAAAAGTGTAGGCTCTTCTGTGGCATTAATATTCTGAGTCAATCAGAAGATCGGGCACCATGCCTATTTTCTTCCCAGAATCTTTGAAGCATGGTACTCAAAGAGAATGCCTGCAAGAATCTTTAGCCAGTGTAATGGAAACCATCAATTAGTTTCTTAATTGTGTATTCAACAGCAGAAATTCCTTGGCCTTGAATATTCTACTTGACTTTAATGGTGTGGCCTTTGTCAAGTGGTATGCAAGAAACTACTGAGATTCTACAGGGCCACATGTCCACACGCCCATCTGGGTTTGATTTAGATGATCTACCAAGTACTTGTGTGCAATTTTTCAGACACATGGTTTTGTTTCTCTGCTTCTCAAGTAAGCTCTGTTTACTTAGGCAGATGTTGCAAATTAGCTCTTAAAATATTGCAAATGAAGTAAAGAAAGCCTTTTATAGAAGATTTAACTCTAATGTGAATTTCATTACTGCCTCACAAAGACAGAACAATCCCAGAATTCTGCACAAGTCCTCAAGAAGAGATTTTTTTTAAAAATGTTTAATATAAAGACATTTTCCCCATTACTTTCTTGTCCCTTGGTGTGCATTATTACCACTACACCTAATGGGGATCCCAGAAATGTGAAGACTTTGAACTCAGATTCATTCTTCACCATAGAAAATGTGATTACCTTGAACCTTTTCTCAAATTCTTCCTTTGCTCCATTCAGCCAAAACTATTCTGAATGAAAGTACTGTGAAAGCACCCACTTAAAGCAGTATGGATTTTCCCTTCTCTCTCCCTTTCCCTCCCACCTCTCATCCCTGTTTAATGTTAATCTTCTTCTCATGCTCTTCGACCCTACTCTGTTCTTAGTTACTCTCCTTATATCAAAGAAGACATTTGGCATTTGTTTTTTAGGGATTGGCTAGCTTCACTTAGCATAATCTGCTCTAATGCCATCCATTTCCCTGTAAATTCTATGATTTTGTCATTTTTTAATGCAGAGTAATACTCCATTGTGTATAAATGCCACATTTTTTTTATCCATTCATCCATTGAAGGGCATCTAGGTTGGTTCCACAGTCTAGCTATTGTGAATTGTGCTGCTATGAACATCGATGTAGCAGTGTCCCTGTAGCATGCTCTTTTTAGGTCTTTAGGGAATAGACCGAGAAGGGGAATAGCTGGGTCAAATGGTGGCTCCAAGCATGGAAACGGAAGGAGACCCTCAGAGTTATACAAAAGTACATACAAGAGGAAGTGAGGGGAAGGGGAAAAATAATACAAGGGGGACAAACGAATGTCAGTAGAGGGGGCAGAGAGAGAAGAGGGGAGGGGAGGGGAGGGGAGGGGTGATAGTAGAGGATAGGAAAGGCAGCAGAATACAACAGACACTAGTATGGCAATATGTAAATCAATGGATGTGTAACTGATGTGATTCTGCAATCTGTATATGGGGTAAAAATGGGAGCTCATAACCCACTTGAATCAAATTGTGAAATATGATATATCAAGAACTATGTAATGTTTTGAACAGCCAACAATAAAAAATTAAAAAGAAAAAAAAAATAAAGCAGTATGGAGATGCCTCAAAAAAAAAAAAAAAAAAGGAATGGAATCAACATATAATACCCCATAGTGACACAGCCACATCGATGTTCATAGCAGCTCAATTCCCAATAGCCAAGCTATGGAGCCAGCCTGGGTGCCCTTCAACAAATCATGTATAAAGAAAATGGGGAATATATACACAATGGAGAATTAGTCAACCAAAAAGAGGAATGACTTTATGGTATTTGCTGGAAATGGAGAACATCACACTAAATGAAATAAGCCAGTCTCCAAAAGTTAAAGATCAAATGTTTCCTCTGATATGTGAAAAACAATCCAAAATAAGGGAGGGAGGATTTAAAAAGAGAAGAAGAATAGAAGATCAGAGGAACAGACAAGGGGGAATGAAAGGAAAGAAAGAGGGATGGAATAGGGAAAGTCACTGGAATGAATCTGACACAACTTTTCTATGTACAGATATGAATATATCACAGTGAATCTCACCATCATATACATCCACAAGACACTGATTTAAAAAAAAAATCTATAAGTAAATAGCAGAGAGTAGAGGGAAGGAAACAGGGGCGGAGAGGAAGGGAAGGGGGAAATAATGGGGAATGAAATACAAAATAGGCCTGGGGATGTGGCTCAGTGATAGAATGTCCCTAAATTCAATCTTCAGTACCCCAAAACAAACAAATAAATAAGTAACAAGCACTTTAAGGCCCTCAGGTTGAGGTTTGTATCTGGAATGCCCACCAAAGACTCACGTGTTGAAGGTTTGGTCCCCAGTGCAGTAATGTTCAGAGATGGAAATTTTAGGAAATGATTAGACCAAAAGGGCTTTGACTCACTCCATTAGTGGATTAATCCATGACAGATTAATAATTTGATGCCATTAGTGGAAGCTGATGGAGACTGTAGGAGGTAGAACCCAGTTGGAGAAAATGGGTTCCAGGGGCATGCCCTTGGGAACTATATCTTGTCCCCAGTGCCCAGTCCCTTTCCCCTTCCTTCCTCTCTTCCTCTTCTTCTCTTCCCTCTCCTCCTCCTCCTCCTTCTTCCTCTTTCCTTCTCTCTCTCCCACCACCCACCTTCCCAGCTGTCTTGAGCTGAGCATCTTTCTTCAACCACCCCTCCACCATAATGTTCTACCTCATTCCGAGCCCAAAACAATGGAGACAGCAGACCATGGATTAAAGTATATCCAAGACCATGAGCTCAAGTAAATTTTTCCTCTTTTAAGTCATAGGGACGAAAAGCTGACTCAAACAGGTGTAGAGGTCTGAATCACACTCCTTAGTTCATAGCATTATTTTTTTCCACGTAAAAAAATGTTCTGTTTTACGTATTTTCTTTCCTTTTTAAGCCTCACATCTGTTTCCCTCCTTAGCACAGGCTTCCACCAGGACTGGCATGTTGCATAATCCCAGGAGGAATTGTGTTATATGCAGCAAATCTTGGTACCTATTTTGATACATAATATCTGTACCTTAAAGTATGTGAGCAACTTCTTCATGTATGTATTGTTGTTTTGTGCATCGTTTTAAATATACATCAGTGATGTACTTTAAATGACAAGCCTTGGGACTTCCAGTTTCCAGGTTTTCATGGAGGAAGCTTAGAAGTTATTACTTTATCCTGACAAGTAAAAAGCTAAACAAACTGTAAAATCACCAACTCTTCTCGGATCCATACAAAAAGTCACTGGGGACTACTCCCCGCAGAGTTGAAGACTTGAACAGGTGAAAACAGATTCACAATTTACCAGAACAGAAGTC
Source organism: Marmota flaviventris (assembly GCF_047511675.1). Taxonomy (NCBI): domain Eukaryota; kingdom Metazoa; phylum Chordata; class Mammalia; order Rodentia; family Sciuridae; genus Marmota; species Marmota flaviventris. The sequence continues at coordinate 124,198,614 of NC_092504.1, forward strand.
CTCAGGGGAATGAGTGCCCTGGTGGGGAAAACGGAACTGTATTTGAGTTGCTGGAGGCAAAAGATGGGCCAATCCAAGAGATAAAGACTTCAGGGTCCCCCCAACTTTTGTGATTTTTACCTCCTGGAGTTCTATCAGGTTCTCACAGTAAATACTAGAGAAAAATCCCTTCCTAACTTTTAGCATAGAGAAAGAAAAAGGAATCATTTTGAATTATGCCCCAAGCATTCTGTTCTGCCCTCAGAGAAACTCTTTAACCAGAGCTTTAACTGTTAGAACCTTACCAGAGCCTAACTAGGCTGGAGAAGGGAAATACCGACTCCAGCCTCCTCCGCCGACTCTGTCCCACCTATGCAATGTACTAGTCCTGGTGGCAGCCCGTGCTAAGGAGAAGAACAAACAACTGAGAAGCAAGTGTGGCATTCACAGTCCAGAAACACTGGCTTACTAAAAGACTAAACATAATCAGAGGGCTACAGAATGCTTCCCCTCTCGCCCACACCTGACTACCACAAGACAGTCTAAATGTAAAACAACAATAAACATAGTTTGAAGAGACAGGGCAAACATCTAAACCAGTCTCAAACCCGACAGGTATACTGGAATTATCAGCCGGGGAATTTAAAAGGAGTATGATTAATATGATAGGGGCTTTAATGGATAAAGTAGACACCCTAAAAAGAACAGATGAGCCACACAAGCAGAGATATGGAAATTCTCAGAACCCAAAATGAAATGCTGAAAATCAAAAACACGGTGACAGAAATGAGAAATACCTTTAATGGGCTTAGTAGACTGGATACAGCTGGGGAAAGAATCTTTGAACTTCAAGATATGTTACTAGAAACCCTCCCAATACTGAAAAGCAAAGAGAAAAAAAGACTTAAAAAAAACCCAGAATATCTAAGAATTGTGGGAACTATAAAAAGTGTAAATATAATAAGACTACCAGAAGGAAAAGAAATAGAGAAAGAAACAGAAGAAATACCTAAAATAATAATGACTGAGAATTTTCCCCAAATTCATGTCAGACACTAAACCACATATCCAGGCAGCTTAGAGAACTCAAAAGAGTAGAAGAAAAATAGGAAAAAAAGAGCAATTGCAAAAAGTAGAAAACAATAACAAATGGGCAGATATTAATCCAACCATATTAATAATCACTTTGCATGTTGATGGTCCAAATGCACCAATGAAAAGACAAAGATTGTTAAAGTAGATCAAAACACAAAACCCACTATATGTTGTCTAGAAGAAATCCACAAATTTTAAAGACACATACAGATTAAAAATAAATGGATGATAAAAAAAAAAGTAAATGGATGAAATTTGATGATCTCTTACATGTATAAAAATAAATTCAAAAGCATGAGTCATTATTCATCACTAATAATAAGAACTTATCAAATGTCTACTCTGCCCTTCTGAAAAAGGGTAAAGTTTTTAAGAAGTAGATGGAGCCAGGCATGGTGGTGCATGCCTGTAATCCCAGTGGCTCGGGAGGCTGAGGCAGGAGGATCAGAATTCAAAGCCAGCCTCAGCAAAAGTGAAGTGCTAAGCAACTCAGTGAGACCCTGTCTCTAAATAAAATACAAAATAAGAGTGGGAATGTGGCTCAGTGGTCAGTTTCCCCTGAGTTCAATCCTCGGTACCAACAATAAATAAATAAGGAATTTAAAGGGGTGGGGATCTCATGAAAACCGAAGGGAGAACAGTGTGGTAGAGATAAAGGACCAAGAGGCAGAGAGAAGATGACCAAACTGTGTTATGTGCATGTATGAATATATCTCAATGGATTCCACTTTTATGTGTAACTATAATGCAGATTAAAAATAAATAAAATAAAAGAAAGTTGGAATAACTATATTAATTTCTGACAGAGCAGAGAATGAAAATTTTCAGGGAAAATTCTCCAAAATGTTGTAACAATCCTTAATGTGGTGCACTTAACAACAGAACATAAAAATATATGAAGAAAAAACTGATAACTTTAATAAATAAATAAGTTTACGACTGGAAACTAAATCTTATGCCTTTTCTAAATTTTTTTTCTCTCAAGGCTTTTATTCTTTTTTGAGATGTATTCAGTTCGTTGACTCATATGTAATTGTTTGCTCCTTTTGGCAGCATAGTCTTTCATACTATGCATCCACAATATTTATTTACTATTCTTCTAGAAGTGGGCACTAGTTTGGCTACAATCTTTAGCTACCACAAACAATAATGGGATGTGAACCTTCTATTTATTGCCTCTCAGACTCTAGCCAATCCTTCTGGCGATGAGGTTCTACAGACTGCATTTCCCAGACCCCCTTGCCAGTTGACTTGTTCTTCCAATAGAAGGTATTAGCAGGAGCTCACAGGTCTGTGAGGGTGGCAATGGACCCCCTTTTTGATGACAGGTGCTATTATCATTCTTCCATAAGCAGCAGGCAATTAGGGCACCAGCTCAGAGCATGTGGCACCAGCAGCATCCACCACCTCCTCAGAAATGGAAGCAGAAGATGACTATGCTCCTTCAATAGTCTGAGTACCAGCTGTATACCCCTTCAGAGGGTCCATGCACAAACCTTGGGGCACCTTCAGCCACCAACCTCAAAGGGCTCCCCTCCATGCTCTGATGTGGTTACATCATGTCTCGATTTTTGTTCCCCAGTTCCTAGCATGATTTTTATTCTCTTGTCTGGACTGTATTGAGACATCTTTTTTTTTTTTTTTTTTTTTTAATTCTTGCGCAGTTTTCTTAGGGAAAGAGGAAAATTACACCCCAGCGTGGGATCATTGGTTTACAGGAAATATACATATGAAAGTTTTACAAACAATTGCTAAAGCCCTTGCCAGTGTGGTTATCACACCTATCACCAATAAATGAGAGACCCCATCCTCTTACATTCTCATTAGTATTTGATAATATTTGTTTCTTTGTTTTTGAAATTTGGGCTTAAAGTGCTATCTATGGACAAGTGGGAAGCTGGGGATGGTCAGCTGGATAAAATTTCATGATTTGGTGTTCAATTCCTGTTCCTGAGCTAGTTTTCAGACCTGGAACTCAATGACTAAAGAGGTATCAGGAGGGCTGGGGTTGTGGCTCAGTGGTAGAGCACTTGCTTAGAATGTGTGAGGCACTGGGCTCGATCCTCAACACCACATAAAGTAAATAAATAAAGGTATGTGCCCATCCACAACTAAATATATATATATATATTTAAATTTTTAAAAAAGGTGTCTGGATCCACAGAGACAAAGACCCTTCAATACCATGGGGTGAGTCTATACTTGAAGATTCCCTCAGTCCTTCCCCACAGCAACTGGCAGCCACATACTCAAGGGGCTATAATCTATGGAAATGGACATGCCCAGACTCTGTGAGGTCTGGTGGTCACAGAGTCTAAACTTGTACTGATTCCCATCATCATGGCTACCTGTCCGAGCTGGGGCATATGGAGACTTACCCAGTCTGATATATTTTTCTTGTTCCTGAATGGATTATCAGGACTGGGAAATCTGAGAGTTGGAGCCCTGTGTTCCACTGGGTCCCTGGCCTATGGAATAAAACTATCTTAGCAGGGAAGGCCTAGTAGAAGTCTCTGAAATGCCACAGCCACCTCCCTCCAGCCTAAAGAAATCAATGTTATCTTTAAAGATGAAAAGGATCCACAGATGGCGATTCCTCTCACATCTCTAAAGGGTTCACAGGTGGTGATTCCTGTCACATCAACATTTAATTTTCCAGTCTGACTGTTATCGTTTGGATATGAGGTGTCCGCCAAAGACTCATATATTGAAAGCTTGTTCCTTAATGCAACAGTGTTCAGATGTGGGGGTGTTGAGAACTGATTAGACCAGGAGGGCTCGATGCTCATTGATGGATTTATCCATTGAGGGATTTGTAACTGAATGGACTATTTGGAGGTGGTGGAAACTAATTAGAGGAGTGAGTCCTTGATGGCATGACCTTAGGTACCATATCTTGACCCTGGCCCCTTCCCCCTCCTCTTTCTCTCTCCCTCCTTCCAGGGTGCCAGGAAATGAGTAGCTTTCCTCTGCCATACCCTTCTGCCATGATGCTCTGCCTTGCTTCAGAGACAATGTATATAGAGTCCATTGACCATAACCAGAAACCCCTGAACCTGAGAGCCAAAATAAATCTTTCCTTCTTTTAAGATGTTTATATCATCAGGTAATTTGTCACTATGATAAAAAGTTGACTAACACACTGACCTCTGCAGAAACTGGATGGATTCTGGCAAATGACTATAGGCTACCACAATTTTCACTAAGTTATAGCCCCCAACTGCAGCTACTGTGCCAAATGTAGTGTCTCTTTTCTCCAGTAGATTAGGAACATGTGTGCAGTCATTTGATGGGCAACCTCATTGTTATGTATCCCTTTAATAAAAAAGGATCAGAAACATGTTGCCTTTATATGTCAAGGATAACAATATAAAATTTTGCCCCAGACTAGTGAACTATCCTATCCTTGGTCACAATATAGACTGAAGTCAGTTAGACCATCTGAACATATTGCAGACCTTCACATCTATCCATTACATCAACAACATCCTGCTGATAGAGAAGAATGGACAAGAGGTGACTAGTACACTGAAGGCCTCGGTAAAATATTTATGCTCCAGAGGATGGAAATAAACCCCGGATGAAGGCTGAGGGGCCAGCTACTTCAGTAAGGTATAAAAGGGAGCCAGAAGTCAGGGAAGTGCTATATCTAACATTTACTACATCAAAGAATAAATTATAATATCTAGGCTTCTTTGAATTCCAGAAGCACCATATTCCACATCTAGGAACATTGCTTTAGTCTTTAAACTTGGTAACCCAGAACGCTTCCATATTTTAGAGGGACCCAGCATAAGAACGGGTTCTTCAGGAAGCCTAGGATGTAGTTCTCTGACACTTGGGCCAGATCTGGCAGAATTCATGGTGATGGAGATATCAGTGAGGAAAAAGAAATATAAGATAAAGTTTGTCACAAGTGCTAGTGAGAGAATCTCAGTCCGGATCCTAGAATTCCAAAGTAAGAGAGAAGTATGTACCTTTGGAAGAATAACTCTTGCAGTGCTATTGAGTCATGGTAGAGAGCTAGAATGAGCATGAGATAGCAAATTGCTTATGCGCCCCAAACTGTGCAACATGAGCCGGATCCTATTGAACCTGACAAATTGGAAAGTCATGAGGGCCTAGCAGCAATCCACCATAAGATGAAAATGGCAACCCAAACATGAGCATCAGCAGAACCAGAGGGCACAGCGAGCTACATGGTCAAGGAACCATGCCATCTGTCACAATTTTACTAGCATCCTGCCCAAGCACATACATATGGTTGTATGAAGAGAGGGAAAGGAAGTCCTGTATAGTCAAATGAGA